>NC_088886.1:65790215-66390215 GCF_037157495.1 Lathamus discolor
CGAGGGAACCAGAGAAGCAGGAAGCAGGGAACTGTGCTCGCCTGAGTTTCAAATATTTACTTAAAACTGGATGCCAGGAAGGTGAACCAAAAAGAAGGGTTGAAAGGACAAGGAGGCTGTTTAAGAGATGGGAACATTGTATTTACAGGGTGATGGGATAAACGTAACCTGCCTCGTCTGAAGCAAACTGAGAACCAATTCAGCACCCAAAATGAAACAAACACCTAAACCGCTGTTTAACTCCTGCTTGTAGTATTAGGGAAAATTCAGTCTCAAGAGCAAAATAGCTTGGAAAATGCCTTCCCACTCTGCAGAGCACTTTACAAGGAGGAATCAGGTACTCAAATTCTCACCAGCAGTTGTTTTGCTTGGCTGGATTAAAAGGCAAACAAATAAACAAGCAAAAACCGCCTTGTGTTGCCTAATGGAAATTTCAGGCTAGTCCTGGCCAATTCCCTGGCCCACCAATAGTGCTGGTGGGGAGGGGGGAGCTTCCCAAAGGGCAGAGAGGGAAAAAATGGTTTCTGCAGAAAACAAATGTTTGTTTTCATGGCAACATTTCAGTCCTCCAGAAGAACAAAACCTGAAGGAACGATGTCTTTCACTGTCAGGCAAGGTTAAGTCATCATTTGGTCTAGATCAGCTGCTACTCCCCACCCCTTGTGGGTGAGCTCTGTTAACATGAATCATCCAACTCTCTCCCAGGAGAGACTGCTTCGCTGGCATCCCTCCTGTATCCCTCACAGTCCAGCCAGAGGAGAACGGAGGCAGCTGTTCCAGGAGGATTACTCTTTCCTTGCAGAGGCCCACTGCCTTTCGTGCACAGAAACAGGAGGAGTTAATTGTGTTCTTGACACGAAAGAGGAAAGAGACATTTGTTTTCAAGCCAATGATGAGAGCTCAGATGCTGATGACAACCACAGCCGTGTAATGAGCACACACCCACAGCTGGCTCCTGAAGCAAGGCAGGGTTATGTATCGCTTGCACATGAAGCCAGGAGACAGCGCTGCAAGCAGCAGGATTGCCACCACGCCAGCTACAATCTCTGCCAGTCACTCTAAGTCCTCTGGATCCCTGAACAAGCTATTAACGGCCAGATGGATGAGAGCAAGGTCAAAAGGCACTTCCAATAGGTCTGCAAGATCTTCACCGAGCAGTTAATTGTTCAAGGCAAGAAGCCCACACACCAAGGATGGTTGCTCTTGTGAATCAGACATTACACAAAGCTCTTGGGGCTTTCCTGGTTTTTCAAGGCAGGCATTTTGGTTTATTCTGTAAGATTTGGGCATGAACTACATATGAGCAGAGACAGCCAGGCACAGTGGGGCAAACACCTGGAGCCCATGGCCAGAACAACTTCTTGAGAGAGGGAGGACGTGCTGGGAGGTCATATGCAAAATGAGAATGAATTTAAGGCAGTCACTGGGACTTACACTTGCTCTCTCAAGCAGGCACACTATGTCTGCACAGAGCAAAAGGTGCTGCTGACTGCATTTGTGCTGGAACTGTCAGTAATACTTTGTGATTGCCCAGGAGTTCAGGGCAGGTCAACACGCCACAAACAATTCCTTTGCTACAGAGATCAATGTTCTGCTGTGACTGGTATTTGTTTTATGCCCTGAGCAATACAACCACTGCTAGTTCTGCATCAGCTAATATGAGTGGGCAGGGGGTAGGCTGATGGTATCTCAGCCTCTCAAGATCTGTTTTGTCAAAGGAGCACTATGCCCTGACTTACCTACAAGAATTTGCTGGCGCACAGTAAATGTGCCTGGAGAAGCAGTTGGCTGGCAATGCCAACATCCAGCCAGAAATCAAGACTCCTTCTCTATGTTTACTCACTAAACAGCAATCTGGTTGCTCAAGAACACACCCTTGTAAGATTTCAACCAACATTTACCTTCGCCTGGTCAGGAAAGCAGCTGTCTTCAGAGCACGAGCCACAGCTCACAATCAGCACAGGGAGATTCCAACGGGAAGAGGTTTCAAGAAGCAAAATTACCATGGTTATAACCTTCAGTGACACACACTCGCCACATAGGTTCAGGAAACTTTCCTATCTTCCTTTTCTCCTCCCTGCAGATGATACAAGGGTTTTCATGCCAGCCTGGTGCACATCAATGCCATCTGTTAGGACCCTCATTCCTGGGTATTTACAAGTGGTTTCTTGCACAGCTGAAAAACAAAAGAACTAAATCACGCAGCATCTCAAGTGATCGCGCATTCCCATGAGGCACTTAAGATACTTACAGGAATCATTTACAACCTCTTTATAAAATCCCCTGTCCTTTAAAGTGATGCTGATGCTGCAGAAAAATATAAATCAATACTGCAGAGTGCTTTCAAAACCACTGTTACTGAGGGTAATGGGGTTTATGAGTGGGCTATGATGTCCAAGTTAAACGTAGGGGTTGCATGCCTACAAACCTGCTATGTTCTTCCCTTCTGAGGGCTTCAGGCTGCCAAATCAAATGCAGAAAGGGCTTCAAAAAGGGTTCAGAATATGAAGGCACACCCCAAGAACCTGGGAAATTGTGCCTGCTCTTACAGACACAAAGCCATCTGAACTACTGAGGAGCAAAAAGCCTTTAACACACAGAGAGCTATGGCTTTTGGTGACACGGAGCTATTGGCAGCTGCCCAACTCATTATGCCCAGCCAGCCTTTGAAGGCTATCGTCTTGTGAAACAGGAATCAATACCCCACACACTGCTACAAGCTGAGCCAGGGGGTCATGACACTGCATCACCAGCAAAAGCAGAGTGCGAAGGGATGTGACAGCAGCCCCAGGCACAGCCGCTTCCCCCTGGTGCGGGACAACACACAGGTAGGAACCACAGCACTGGGCGATCCTGCAGGGTGGAGTGAAGGAGGGAGCCAGTAACACAATACCTGCAGGTTGCTGCTGTGGATCTGGTAGCATCAGGGAGCCTGAATTGCAGTTCCTGGATAGCACAAAGGCAGATGCTGCTCATGGGTATTTGCAATAGCCCTGCGTGGCCAAGCTGACACCATCAGCCCAGTCAGACCAATGACGCTTACATGAACTGCCTCCACTCAATACCAGTAACTTAATACAAGAGCATTCTTTTATCATGAGAATATCATTACAAGTTGCAAAGGGAATGCATGTTTAAGTGAAGCGCTTTAATATCACTCAACCTGAGGAATCTGTGTTAGCAATGGATGAAAAAAGGCTTTAACGCCATCTGACAGGATCACTGTTGTCCAAGTCTGTGGATCTCTTTGTTGCCCTATCAAGACGCTACACGACCCGCTGGGGTCGTACCTCAATGCTGGAGGCTGGCTCCAGACGCTTTTCATCACTCTAATTACCACAGGAGGCTTCATGCAATTAGGCCTCAAACCCAGGGATGTCAGCTCCTCCAGGGGAACTGAGCCTGCCTCATGAAAGCTACTTCAGCCTTTGCTGCACAAGGTTTACCCTGAGGATTCCTATCAAAGCAAGGCACTAGTCAAGACGCAGCAAGCCACTGCAGTTTTTACCTCTTTGTAGCTTGTCAAGGTGAATGTCAGTGGAAAGGAAATCTCGGAGGCGAGCAGGCACAGAGCAGGCATCTAAAGTTACACACCCTGATGCAAGAGAAACCAAAACCCACCCCTATGTTTTCAGTAGAAGCAAACCTGCTCTCTCTCAGCAACAGAGAGAGCATTTCAAAACCGGCAACAGGAGCGGAATGGGCTGCACGGAGCCAGCTTACACCTCACCATTCTTTTCCACAGACCAAAACCTCCTTGGGATCCACCCCCTTGTACAACCTGGCTGGACACAGCCCATCCTAGGGACACTGCACCTTTTGGTCACTGCTGGCATTCCCTCGTAGCTGGCCTGATGAAGGGCTGTTTTTAAGGTGATGTTTCTCAGGGTAGCTCCAGCCTCTTGAGGGATTCGAGGTATATGATGCAAACTGCTGGTCCTGCACGCAAGATATAACAGGGGGAGGATGTATAGGGATAATATTTGTACTCAATGCATGTTTTTCCAGAGCATACTTAAAAGCCAGCTGTGTAAGCAAAGCGAGTGAGGAACAGCATCGCTGGTGAAGCCCAGCTCTGCAGCACTGGAGGGCAGCTCAAGAACAAGGTGGATTTTCCCTGCTCCTTCCGTTCCTGACACTCCCTGATCTGCGCAGACACAAACAGGGACATCCCCAGAATAAAAAGCCCGCAATGATAAGCTTTTAAGAACACCTTCCTGAACCCAGGCTGCTGCATCCGGCACATTCAACCTACCTGGATAGGAACTAGTGCCCCAGCAAGACATACATCTAAATCGAGATAATGCTTCTATTTAAGCAGCCACCTCTCACTCAGCCCACATTGAAATCCCAAGGCTGACAAGATCAGTGAGAGGAGATGCCGGTTCTCACTTCACCACTCCCCACAGCATCTTCCTCTGAAAAGCCCAAGGCTCATTATGTGGCCAAAACTTATCCTGCATTTTACAGTCATGAAAAGCAGCAACAAACTGAGAGAGATGAAGTAGAATGGAGGCTTTCTACAAGAATCAGCCTTGTAAAGCTTTCAGGAGCTGCAGCTGACACCTAACCACTGGATAGAGCCAAGCCATGCCTAGAAAAGCACCCAGAAGGCAAACAGTTCCATCTAGAGAATAAATTACATGTTGCATTTTGGATGGGCAGGACTCCTATAGCATATATTTTCACAGACAATTTATGCCTATGTAACAGCAGTTCACCTAATCCATCCATCACTCCTCTAGCTACCCAGGCATCCTAGAATGGTCCTATCCTTCCTTTTTCCTCCTGGGTATGGCGCTTAGTCTGAACTGAAACCGAAGTGAATTAAAATATGTATCAGCCTGAATGACCGCAGGGTTTCACTGCCGAGGTTTGAGCCAAAGCAGTTCCTAAACAACTTTAACTCAGCAAAAGAGGGCTGAGGCTCCCACTTCTTACTGTGCTTTGAAGTTTTATTGCATCTCTGAAATGGAGACACCATAAAAAAGGCTGCTCCTAATCCATTTCTTCCCTAACTCTGTGTTCAGAGGAAACTACAGGAAGAACTAAACCAAAACTTTACAGCTGAAAAATGGATTTAGTTTCATGCAGGGGTGAAGCTCTTCACTGCTGGGTGACTGCTGCGACCTAGACATTTCCCTGCTGTGGCTGATCCAAAGGAAAAAATAGCTGCAATATTTTCCTTTCTTTTTTAGCCTAGATCTGAAACACCAGTGACACAGAGGATGTCAGCATGTGGAACATCTCCATCCTCCCTGGCCTCAGCAACAAGCAGCAACTGTCAATAGCCAAGAAAGAAAATGAGGAATCGATCCTGGCCTGAACCATCATTAAGCTGTAGTTTTCACTTAACTTCCAGAGCTTTATTACACGGATCTTATTTGATGAAATCAATTATACAGCACACTGGAGGTAAGGTAGTGAATTAGGTTTGCGTTTCCTAATTCCTGTAACTTCAGGGTGGGGTTTGCCTGACAGAGATGTGTGGTAAAGTGATTTGTTTTGGCAGGAATGTGCATCATTATTCCAGGATGGGAAGATGACTGCAGAGAGGCTTCTACACATGACAGCAAAGGGCAGAGGTCCTCATGACCATCACCCATGGCATCTGCTTGCAAGTCCCTGCATAGTCTAACAGCAGTGGTGTGCATTTGCTAATGTATTTTCCCAAAGCCCACAGTATACAGAAGGCTTTCTGACACTGTAAACACTGGGAAGGATGGGGAGATGCCAATGTCTCCTGGGGCTTTTGGTTGGGTTTGGGTTTTTTTCTTGCTGAGCTTACTTTTGGCTGATTCTATTATTACCAATTCTAGTTAATCTAATACCAGCACAAGAATACTGCAAAAGGCTATGCCAGAGCCAAAAGTGCTTGAGCAAGTAGATAGCAATTGCACTCCCCTCTTCTACAAATGGTGCATCCACCCTACTACAGGTGCTAGGGAAGAAGACAGGACAGATCTTCACAGTAGCTGTTAACCTGTCTCATCTTGAGATCCTCTGGACAGGAGGGAGAGCCTGACAGTATTCATTTGACAAAAGCAAGTCCAGAGGCTTCAGCTGATTCTAGGAGACAATTACATGATACCCATCCCTGCTGCAAGGCACTGTCACACTGAGCTGGATTCAAAGCCTAGAAAGCACAAGGGAGAAAAGTGCCATCTCTCTTCTAAAGTCATTACTGAGAGACTGCTAATAAACTAGAGACCAGGGTGAGCAGCACCCTCATACTCCATCCTGCAAAAAGACAAGTGCTGTGGTTCTGATCCAGCAAGCACACAAATGAAACAGTTTTTCTGTGCTGCTGGTGCTGGGTACAGTGATGGGCACCACACATAACATACTGCAGAATAATGGTAGTGGTGACAATCATGATAAAGCAATACTTTGCCAGAGAAAGAAAAACCAAATGAGCAAAGTCAAACCAAGGTTTAGTTTGCTTTAGAGCAAAGGAATCAACAGAAGTGAAACCTTACCTGGTGCCTCTAATCAGCTGGATTCCTGTCTTCACCTTGCTTATAGGCTTTCCTCTACCAACATTAGCCTCTGGCTGTCTTTGGAGGGTCCTCCTCTGGCCACGTAAAAAGCTTTTTGCACCCCTCTATGGCACCAGCCTTTAATAAAGTCTAAAAGTCAGACCAAGGCTTAGATCCCTTGCTGCTAGGTCTGAGTTCAGGCTGCTGAGCTTTAAGTCTCCAACATGGACATGGAGCCTAAATGTACTATGAAGAGATATGGAATCAGAGCACTATGGAGAGTTACTTCATTTGATGCTCACCATCAGACCTCTGCTGTACCTGAAGTAAATACTGTCCCTTAATGGAGGAAACACAGGACCTGGTCTTGTTTTCCCCATAAAAATAAACTCACAAGAAATGTAAAACCTACAGCTCTGAGCTCTCTGGGCATCATCTCAAGTAAATTGCACATCTTCCCATTGCACATCTTCCCATTTTCAGCAGTGGCCTTGGCAGTGCTGGGGAAAGCTTGGACTGGATGATCTTAAAGGTCTTTTCCAGCCTGGTTGATTCTCTGATTTTCCAGCTCCATAGATCCTGAGTTCAGACTGCCCAAAGCGAGATCCATCAGGGAAGTTCCTATAGCTTGGCACTGCGTTGGCCCCTGTGCTATGCGAGCTGACACCTACCCCCGTGTACTGCTGGGGCATGTGTAAGTGGGTGAAGCAGACAGACCAAGCAGGGTGTATGTAGGGAACAAGCTTCCTGCCCAGGTTCCCAGCTCATATCAAATACCAGCACCACTCGGTTGCTCATGGATATAGTCCATAGGAAAAGGAGAGGTCTGGTTTCTGTAACTCACAGCAATGAATGGGCCAAGCCTCACACAGGCAAGGACTGAAGCTGTTGTTGGGGAAAACACTGCAAGGCAAGCTGCCTCTTCTTTCCACACGCCAGCCAGGGACACCTCTTATCACCAGCACTTTTGTGTTGGCCAAGGACAGCATCTGATGGTGCACAGTGACAGCAGCTGGTGCCCACAGCCAGGGACCAGGCACTCACCTTCCTCTGACAACACAAATCCCCATGGATTGCACCCATCTGTGCCCATTCACAAGTCTTTTGACCACATTTTACCCACTGCTGCAAGTTATTCTTACGCATTTCACCTTTCCAGACTTCCCCATCTACAACAGCGTCTCTTACAGTTCCCATCTCCATGGGAGATGCCTGTTGTCCTACACTCCCACCTGTACAGACGAATGTCACTTGCAAAGTACAGTCTCAGTCAGATCACTTTGACAAGAATTCCTCATGCTAGCATCAGCCATGCTTGAATTAGCAAGGAAATGAAAACAGCCACAGCAAAGAACTGGGCTGGGGGAAACAATGCAGATGTAATGCTAAGCAGCCATGTCAAGCCATGGCTGGCCACATCCCATTAGCCATGTCTGAGGGTTCCTCCTGTCAAAACAGCACCTCTGTAGCAAAGGAAGAATCCTGCATGCCCAATCCTGCAGCTCTTTTGCCGGGCACAGCCATGACTACACATCCCATAGCTCCACAGTTGCACTGCTTTGCACCAGGAGAACCTAGAAACCACTGAAGCCTCAGTGCTGGAAAACTAACACTTTCAAAGATGCTTTACAAGGTTACAAGCTCCTTTGCTAGTTCTGTGATTCTGTGATTCTAGCACAACCTCTATGAAAGATTCCAGCACTGACAGAAGTAGCTCCCTCACCCACCTCATAAAAATGGCTGGAAGGGAGAAAATAAGTTCTTTTCCTCTAATATCAACCCAGCCTCCTTTTGTGCTTAAGGATCTCAGGAGATTGTGCAGAGATGAAGGGAACACCAATGACCCCCTTTTAAGGTTGAGTAAACTGAGGCACTGAACAGTGTCTGTGATTTACCCAAGCAGAACCATAACCCAAGCAGACCTGTTAGCAGACCTTCTAAAGCTTCTAAGCTTTTCAGATCTGACCATACTGTAGTCTTCAATGTAATACAGAAAGAAATGAAGTGACTGCCTTTAAAATAGCTCCACAGATGATTACCCTCAAACACTGAAGGTTGGATTTAAATCCACAAATACAACGAAATGCACAGTGATAGATGAAATTGCCTCCTTAACAGACTTGACCAAATTCAACCCTGCTACACATCACCCAGCAGATGAACCTGGCCCAGCCATGCCTCAGAAATCCAATCATAATGAAAGCTTGTCCATGGTTTGAACCCAAGAACAATTAACCTTGACAAGGGGAGATAAGATTCAAGTTTCAAAGAACAGAAAGTTTACTGGGGTTCTGTGTGCTTTCATGAGGCTCTGATTATTATTTTAATGCAGTTGTTTGTGGGTTATTTTCCTTTTTCCCCCTCCTCCCATAGATAAAAGTCTATGCACTCATGGCAGGAGCCAAAGGATGGCTGAAGTCCAACCTAACTCCACCCCACTGCACTCATTGGCTATGCTTCCAGAGAAGGGGGAAATCAGACACATAGATACTATGGATCACTTAGGATTGACTCACATCAGACTTCTTGGAAAAGAGAGAAGAACTCATTAGCCTGAAAGGAAAGCCAAAAGCAGTTACGAGGGTGCTCTTTTAGGGGACTAAAATAAGAAGCCAACAGATTTTTACACACTTCCCAGTAGGAAGCCTACAGTCATCCATGACACTGCTGATCACCCTCCATGCTTGGCATGGCTCCCACTCAACCATCTGGAGCTCATCCATGGAGGTGCAACTCTGAGGAAGGAGATGGAAGCCTGGCAGAGGTGCTCAGATAGGCTTAGGCAAGTAGGTGGGCCACTCACCTGAGTGACTGCTGCCCTTTGATCAGTACCAAAGCCAGTTAAAGACAGCTCACTTCGTGCCTCCAGGGACC
The DNA here is from genome assembly GCF_037157495.1 of Lathamus discolor. NCBI lineage: Eukaryota > Metazoa > Chordata > Aves > Psittaciformes > Psittacidae > Lathamus > Lathamus discolor. The sequence goes on from NC_088886.1 coordinate 65,799,569, forward strand.
ACAAAGCCACCACAACTCCTGCATCACAGAGGAACACCTATATCACTCCTGTTTGCACCAGCTGATGTTGTGGTCTTGCTGATGTCTTCAGCAGAGCTCCATCCAACTGAGGGCCAGGAGTTTGCTCTGTACCTCTCCCTGAAGGTAGCAGCGATATTCATCCTCCTCAAGGGCTGTTAATGACAGTGTGTTCTCTAGTTAGGTGGAAGTATGGCTCTGAAGCCTCTACCAGGGCTCTTCCAGACAATGCAGCCACAGGAGGTCTTTAAATAAGAGGAAAGAATCAAAGATGGGGAGTGATGTGGTCAAATCAGCTGGGGCGGGGGTGGGAGAGAGCAAGCGCACTGCAAGTGCTGCAGTTTTCTTCCAATGTCCATTGGACAGCAAACAGCAGTGACCTAAGAGTTCACAAGTGGCAAATATCACGCGGAAGGGCCCGTCATCTGTATTGTCAGAAAATGTGCCATCAGCATAAGAGAACAGCAAAGTACAAAGTAATGTAGTGCATATGTCTATGCTATTTACAGCCTCTACTAACACACATACACACACTTGGGTCCCCATGGGATTTTCTTGGCTGCAAAACCCCTGCTTTGCATTCACACAGCAGGTACTGAAACCAGCCACTGAGTTAAAACACATCGACTTCCCTTCCTTCACCTGAAACTTGACCTGGAGGACACCTTGCTGGAGGTGAAGGGGGCAGAGGGGTAGAAGCAGAGGAATGGGAAAGGGACAAGTCTTCTACCATAAAGCCACCACTAGAGCATAGCAGTAACGAAAGCTCAGCCTGTGTTGAGCCATTTCTCCCTAACACAGACATCCACATTAAGATGAAGCTGCCAAATCCTCCCTTCCAGCCCATTCCCATAACTCCTCCCCATGGAAGCCCCCAAAGATGCAACTCACCCATCTCAGTCCTCTCTTTACCCACAGCAGCTCCTCAAGACCTTCAGGTATTTTGATCATTGTTGTTATGCTGTAGGCACACTCTGTTCCCTCCTTAACACTCCTGCAACTCCCCAACTTTATGCTAGGAGCAACCACTGACTCTCTGATGATGACATTTGGCCAGAACCTGGGAAGCTCTTTTAACAATGGCTTTATTCAAGGACCGTGATGTGGCTTTTCAAGCATACTGAGACCATCAGCCGAAGCTAAAGCAGAGCCTGTTTCCTACATGGCAGTCCTACAAGGATCGTATCATACTGCATCCAGCTCTGGAGCCCCCAACACAAGACGGACATGGAGCTGTCGGAGCAAGTCCAGAGGAGGCCATGGAGATTCTGTGAGGGCTGGAGCAGCTCTGCTCTGGAGCCAGGCTGAGAGAGATGGGCTGGGTCAGCCTGGAGAAGAGAAGGCTCCTGAAGGGGAAACCTTAGAGCAGCTCCAGTGCCTAAAGGGGCTCCAGGAAACATGGAGAGGGGCTTTGGACAAGGGCCTGTAGGGACAGGACAAGGGGAATGGCTTTAACCTGCCAGAGGGGAGATTGAGATAAGCTCTTAGGCAGAAGCTCTTCCCTGTGAGGGCGCTGGCACAGGGTGCCCAGAGAAGCTGTGGCTGCCCCATCCCTGGCAGTGCTCAAGGCCAGGTTGAACACAGGGGCTTGGAGCACCCTGCTCTAGTGGAAGGTGTCCCTGCCTGTGGCAGGGGTTGGAACTGGATGAGCTTTAAGGTCCCTTCCAACACAAACCAGTCTGGGATTCTATGACCATATTTAAATCACCTGGCAGACGGGATGGGCAGGGTGAGGGGGGCAAGACTCAGATATGCACCCAACCAAGCCCAGGCAGAACTCAGCCTCCTCTCTGAGCCTGAAATGGCATCAGACCCACAGCTGGATCACATCTTATTCCAGATTTCCAGCCACTAGATCAAAGGACAGAGGTATAAGGGCACAGGAGTATCTGCAGTCTGACCCAACCCATATTTAACCCTCCTGGAAAGCTCCTGCAAGGGCTTTACGAAAATAAACCCCACCAAAAGCCAACCACTCCCAAAAGCACAGAAGAGCCAGATTTTAACACTGCGTACATCACGGCCTGGCTTGCAGGAGGTCCCCAATCTTGGACAAACCCTGGCTAGAGGGGGGAAGTCTTTCTAGTGGTCCAGAGCCTCTGAAAAGGGATGGGCATCACATGTCCCAGAAAACAAGAGTTGTTCATTACCAAACTGGCTGCACACAGCTCTCAAGACACAAACAAGCCATGGGCATCCTTGTTTTCTGGTGAAGAAATCAGTAATGGCTTAGTACAGACGCAAAGAAATAGTTCCTGCGGCCAACCCACCAAACCAGGCTACTTAAATATAACACAGCTTGTGAAAGCTTGCAGAGACCTGCTGCTGAGCACGGGATGATCCAGCCTCTGCCACAGCCTCCTCTTTACAGCTTTAAAGTGCCATCCGAGCGCAACCTTTTCCTGCTGTTGATGCTTTCAGATCCTTGACCTGGTAATGATATCACATCTGCTAGCTATTATCAGAGGAGGAGAAAGGCTCTCCCCCCTCTTCCCCTGCATGCAAGCCAGTGTGAACCTAGCACAGCACGGTGTTGTGTCTGTGCGAGCTGAAAGCTGTCAGGCTGTTAATTCAAACAAATCAGATCTAATCACCTTTATCAGCGGGGTGAGAAAATCAGCAAAACTGAGAGGCTACAGAAACACAAGGCCGGGAAGTATTTTGTGATGGGTACAGAAAGCAAACACCTCCAAAGAGCTCTTTTCCCACAGTGATCCCACCCCACCGAGATCCCACATCAGATCACAGTGGGGCACTGCTGAAGATCAGTGGCTGCGCAGGTTCTCTGCCATCTTTTGCAAGACCTAAAAACCATTGTTTCCCAAACTGTGCCGCTGGAAGAGGGGTACCAGACACAGAGGGCTGTGTTCCAGGGCGCCCTGCGGCTCCTAAACCTTGGACAAAGTGCTCACAAACCCGCTGCACATGGACTGACACCACATCAGCCAGATGCTTAATGACCCAAACAAGATCCAGGTACTGAGGTGATCACAAGTCTTATTTTGTTTGCACACCTCCCCAGCCAAGAGCTGGACCTGGGCACAGGCACATTGCTGGAGATTAGGGTTTTTCTGAGAGCAGAACCCTGCTTTAGATGACAATGAGGTCCTGGATGTTCAGAGAGCACAGTGGGGCTATAAGCATCAATCCTCTACTTGCACACAGCAGTACCCTGCAGCTGGTTCTCCTCTGCCCTGTCAGCAAGCCCCTGATCCCATCTCAGCCAGCTCAATGGCACCATAATGGGAACGGTCCTTAGCAGGTTTCCTGCCTTGAGCTGCCTGTGCTTTCTGAACCGGGGCTGCTTAAGGTCACTTCCAGAGGAACCACATGGAGTTCCTGGCCAGCTAACTGAGAACCTCTGCCCTCGCATGACTCACCTTCCCGTTGCAGAAGAGCCTGAGAACGTTCAGGAGGATGAGGAGCGTACGAGCGCACAGACAGACAGGGAACTTCCCGACACACAGCCCTGTGTAACTGTCTGTTAGTCACAACCTGACCTCCCTCCAGAGAGCGTGACGCAAAGCAAAGCTCCGCTTACTGATTTCAACACCAGCAGCCACCGTCACGCAGTGATGGAGAGAGAAGGCTTGGAAAAGACCTTGCAAAGTCAACCCAGTCCAGCCCTGTGGCCCACTGAAGTCAGCGCTGTGTTACCCTTGTCAGGCATACATCTAACCTATTCTGAGAGGCCTCTGGTAATAAAAGCAACATATTCCCTGCTTTTACTATTTGCAGCATGAACTTGAGCACTACTTAGAGAATGAAGGCCACAGAAGGAAATAGCTGCAGAACACAACACTGCACTACAGCAATGTTGCAGGACCCAGGCGGAAGCTGCTGAAGAGAGAAGGATCTCTCAGCCATACCTCAGTGCAGAATGTAAGAGCAGGTCCACCAGCAAGGAAACAAGGGCACGAGTGGAGTGCCCCAACCAACCTGGCAAGACTGCCTGGGAGGGCTGTGGCATCTGGAGGAGCTGGTGGGGACTGATCCTCCTTCACCATGTGGAGGTGCAGACTCCACTGCTGCAACAGAAGCTGGTCTGAGGGGATTAAAACATTGCAGATAAATGACAAATAAAGCTGTGCTCTCAGTGGCTGGGGGTATTTACACAAACATACAGACTCCTGCAAAGAGCAGTGGAAACGCTTTGCACAAAATCTCATTAGCAAACAAGGAGATTTCTGGGAGCACCATCTGTGCACCACATTGAACACTCGCCCCAGAGCACAGAGACTACAGCACATTGCATGTGGAAACCCAAACAAAAGAATATACAATAATACACAAAGGCAGGGACAGCACATATAGGATGGGGAAGAAGCCAGAAGGGACCTTTTCCTCCCCATCCTCACAATACCTGAAATCCCACTCCCTTCACAGCCTCCCAACAATGGTTCCTGAAGCACCTCACGTCCATTCTGCACCCAGTGTGAGCCCCCATGATGTTGTCACAGAAGGGGATACAAAGCTTTGTCATGAATGAGAATCAGCTGGCAACCCAAACCCCATCAGTGTGAGGTAACACAGAGGTCTAGTATTGGAAATACTGTTTTTCCTTGGGTGTTTTCCAAGGAGGTCTCCCAGGTTTCTAAGGCAAAAGTTACCTGGAAAACACTCTCATCTGCGAGCTTCCTTCTCCAGCTCAGGGTCCTGGGAAAAGCCCAGGAGTAGCCAAACTAGGGTAGCTGTGAGACAAACCAAGAGGCAATGTTGTGTGAGGGGGGTTTGGAGAGCAAAGCAAACCCAACTTCACAAATCAGCAGCTTGAATGAAGCATCTCCAGTGACTCTCCAAGTGCCCCTTCTCCTTTGCACTTCCAAATGTCTCCCTCTTTGTCTGCTCACCCAAGGGCTCTTAAACAGCATCCTCCAAAACAGCTATTACTGCAATTACTGCAATTAACTGATTTGCATATCCCCAAAGCACCATCATTACTGCAACACAGCCAAGCGTGGTAGTGTTTAATACTATCAATCAACAATTATTCATAACATCCCGCCCCGGCAGACCTAAATATAGAGACAAGCATTCATGTGAGAACAAAAAAAAAAGGGGGGGGGGAACCAGCAGCTAAACAAAGGAATTAATTTAGAGCAGAATTAGGATCATAGAAACAAGGCAGACAAGAGACCAGCTCAGATGTCTCGCTCCCAGCTCATGTGTGACTCTCGTAACCTACCTGCTCCCAGTTACTTAGGTAGCTGCAACTCAAGAAAGTCATTTTCTCCTTGCAGTAAATAGCCATAGAGCCACAATGATGTAACACAGGGTAGAAACAACAAGAGGCAGCTTCGACAGCCAGCTGGCCCTGGGTCGGAAGAGCTCAGGAGGGTCTCCATATAGGACAAGGCTTAAGCACATGCTGACATTGAAGTACCTGCTCCTCCTCGGGCCAAGCTCCAGGAAAACAGAGAGGCTGCTATGCAGTTTTCCAAGCATCTTTAGCAGTACAAGCTGCACCTCTTAGGGACCATATGCTCTTTGCTGACCTCCACATTTGGAGCCAAAGCCCACCTGCTTAATGCACAAGTCCTTCAGTGCACAAGAGTCCTCTCATGCTGGGACAGAAGAGCACCTAGCATCAGAGCCTGGAGGTACCATCCGCATGGAAACAGCATTCAACACCACAAGCTAATGGGAAAACAGCATCAAGGCCACTTCGTATCAGTCCATTTTCAAAACTAAACTAAGGCTTTAACTAAACCCAGGCCCTTGCTCAAGAGACAGGACATTCAGTGAGGGAACCACATCTAAACAAGGCAAAGCTCAAAAGAGCCAGAAACCCATACTACTGATGCAAACCTGCCATGTTTCACACATCAAGAGGAATACACAGCCGTCCCAGCCTGCCCTCCCTTCTCTGTCATACGGCACCCATAATGTACACATTTACCATTTCTTGTGGTTCCTCATCCTCTTGTTATGGGACTTGCTCCCCACGAGCATAGCGCTGAGATGGTCCATGGCCTGTCCACACACTGCACATGCCCAGGACCAAGGTACTCTGCTGTGAGAGGGTGAAGACCTGAACAAGGAGCTTTGCCAGAAGGTACATGTCCCAGCTGCATCCACGCAGGGCAACGTGAGGCCAGTGTGAGACCATCACCACTGGCGTGAGTCTGTGAGCACACAAGGATATGAAAGGGAGCCAGCAGATCACTGCCTCACAGTGTGTTTTGCATGACTTCAATGTGCCCACATCACAGAACAGTTTAGGTTGGAAGAAACCTCAAGGCTCATCCAGTTCCAACCCCAGATTGCTCCAAGCCCCTGTGTCCAACCTGGCCTTGAACACTGCCAGGGATGAGGCAGCCACAGCTTCTCTGGGCACCCTGTGCCAGCGCCTCAGCACCCTCACAGGGAAGAACTGGATGAGCCTTGAGGTTTCTTCCAACCCAAAACGGGTTGTGACTCTATCAACAGCAATGTCCCTGCAAGCACGAGCATGGGGAAGGTACAGCTTTGCCCTCACACCTCACCCTCTGGCACTGAGACAAGCTCTCCAACACGTCACCCTCTGTTCTGGCTCCTTGCACTAGAGAGATACATCCCAACGCTGCAGATCACACCAGCGTGAGGAGGACACCCTGCTTCCCAGCTCGGTGCCCATACTAAAAGCAACCACCAGCTACTGACTGCAGACTAAACAAAGCTTTTTGACACTGCTCACAGTCTGGACCCCTAACTGGAGACTCATCCAGCATGGCATTTCCCACCCCTACTTCTCTCATGCCTCTCCATGCCTCCATTGGTGCTGATGCTGGGGAAGACATTGCGCCTTGATGGTAGGAAGGAATCAAACGCAATACCTCATTAACAGCATTCTAAAAAAGAAACAAGTAAGGTTTTAAAGCTCACTTGGCTTTTGCTGCCCAACCTCCCCCATGTCTGTAACCACACATAACGTGACGGGAGGTGTGCCCAAGAACTGCTGAAAGCATGAGCATGAAGCAAGGCAAACTACAACTGCAGTAAACCACTTCTGAAGGGCTTCATTCTTGCTCAGAACAGCTTGAAAGGAAACCTGTCACTCACGGAAGTTAATCCTCCATCTTTCACCTGTTTTAAAAGAAATACTAGTCTGATGGGCTCTCTTTTTCAGGGGTAAAGAGGGTTTCTGGAGGGCAGGGTCTAAGAGCAAAACATCAATAGGAAATGTATCAGCTTCCTTAAAACCTTGTTTGGTTTGTTTGTGACAACCCCCAGCAGCTTTTACTGCCTCCAATAGCAAATGATAGATTTGAAAGGAAAAGACAGATGTTAGTGACCACGATGTTGCTTTGCAGAGAACCTGGAAGGAGAAACCCAAAACAACTGAGTGGCAAGGCTGAGGACCTCGAGAGAGGGTTTCCTGCCTGGGGCTAACTTCTCCTGCTGTAATTACCACGAAAGGGCATCAAGGACAACCCCTGTGTGAGCCAGAAACGTTCCTGTAAGCATTTCATGTGGTCAGAGCTGTGACATGGAGCCACACAAGACGATAGCAGGAAACAGCCATGTGTCTCAACACGCATCCAGAAGCAAGCTGAGGATGCTCAGCATCTTCCAGCTCCTTCCTACCCTGATCTTAAACACAGCCATTAAAAGGAAAGTTCAAACCAACCAACAGAACCGAGCAAAAGGAAAGGCTGCACACACAGGAGTTCCTATTGACAGAACCACATCATGAAACAAGCACAGGAGCTCAGTCTGGAAATACAACTGGATTTAAGAGCCAAATTCCTGCCGGGTGCTGGCTGCTGGGATGTTGCCATGTCCCACCTCCAGCCAGGGAGGGTCCCCATGCACGTTCCATGCTCCTGCAAAGGGCAGCTCGTGCCAGCTCTCTTGCCCATGGTGCTTGTGCAGTGGCACCATCCCACAGCCAGACACCACCACACGCTACATGCTCCTGCTCCACAGCCCAGAGACAGCACATGCTCCTCTCACACATGGGTCTCAACACACACCAACACCCTCCTCTGCCTTCTGTTTCTATGGGGCTTTAATTAGAGACAGACATAACGGGGGGTATGCACAAATGTGTATTCTTAGGTGCTTCCCTTCCTGGGACCCCACTCACAGGCTGAGGAGTGAGAGCAGGAGAAAGGTAACTCCACAACAGCCTCTGAGTCCCTCCATGGCTGCATCCCACAGGTAGAGGAGCAGTGTCCCATCTCAGGACACCTCTGACAGCCCAGGGAGTGCAGGACAAACAGGATGCTCCAAGCGAGGACATCCTACCCTCTGCTCTGCACATCGCAGCTGCCAAGAGGCTGGCCATGTGTGTTCAAGCAGGATAAAGCCACAGCACATGCAGGTCTGGCCACCTCATTTCACCTGTCTCAGGCAGAATTATTACTCTGGAGCTGGACTGCTTCCTTTACAGTGCCAGAGCTCATTTTCAGAGAGAAAATGGGGGGAGAAAGCCTTTGACTCATTAAGTGCCTTTGTAAAGGACTCACTGTTGGCATCTGACTGTCTTGGTGAGATAAACACACAGTCATTTAGGTTGGAAGGGACTTTTGGAGGCCATCTGGTCCAATTCCCTGCTCAAAGCAGCAGTAAATAAATCTCAGCATGTCTCCTCTGCTCCTGCAGCCAAAGGCACAGGTGGGGGACACATGAGGAGCAGGGGGGTCCTAAAGAGACCTCAACACAAGAAAAACTCCTCCTACTCTGAACACCACCATGGAAAACAAGTCCCCTACCTGAGAAGAGGCTGCTAAACCACACGTAGCCCAAACTGACCACCCCAGCTCTCCCTCCAGAGCCTTGGAGTGCCTCCTCAACACAAAAAAAAAGCAGGTTTTAGCCCTTAAGTTCCAACCAAAGAAACACTCAGATGCACAAAAGGTGCATAACTGACCCATAACTGCCTTTGGTCTGAATTTCACTCCTTTATTGCAAGGGCTAGCGGCATTACTGTGAACTTTGCAAAGCAGTCCTGTACCATCAAGGATCTACCTGACTTCATTTACCCCATGTAGCCAACCTGGGAAATGCAGCCTCAAAGGTGCCACATCACCATACACTAGTGTCAGATACAGAAAATGCTGCAAAGCCCCAGTCTGACTGATCAAATCACCTGTTTAGTGCTTTGATCTTGATGCAGGAAGCAGAAAACCCCCTGTGCTACTCTTCTCCAGCAGACAATATCTTCCCTGTGCTCACTCCCAGCTATAACCCTGCAATGGTTACGAGCTGTTTCTCCTCTGGTCCACTTCATTTCATCACACCAAAAGCAGCAACAGGCCTGAAACTGAATTACAGGCATCATTTTCATTCATAAACTGGGCTGCACACTTGCAGGGGGAGCTGGAGTTGTTATTTCTCACTGTTTACCACCTCTGAGCCAGGGAGCATTGTTTTTATCCCTATTGTGAGAACAAGAGCAGGGGAACAAAATCACTTTGAGCTTCCCTTTCCCTCCCTATCAAATATAATGGAGAAAAAAAAAAAACCACCGAGAGGCCGGATGTCAGATCCTCACAGAGTGTTTTTCTGAGCTATCTAGGGGAGCTCAGCCTGGTGCTGCAGGTCTCTGAGCCTGGTTTTATCAATGGACTGCACTGGGTCCATGTGAAAGGCCAGCAGGTGTTGGAACAATGAGCGCGGGCTGCCTCTACATCTGGACTACAAAAGCCATCGCTGTGTTTACAAGAAACAGGATAATCAAGAAAACATCCTGCCACAGGCACCTAAACAACCACAGCCCCTTGTTACTCACTTTTCTCTCACACTGCACCGCTTATTTATAGCACCAGAAGCTGGACTGGGAGGAGGAAAAGCAGCAGAGTAGTTTTAACACTGGTTTCCACGCAGGAGTGACGCACGTGCAACGTGGAAGGCACAGACAGCGCCTGGCCTGCATTGTTCCTTCAGCTCGAGGTGGAATGCTATTAACCCTTGAGCTCTGGCTGGGAAGAATCAGCTGAGCAGGAGGTGTTGCTTTTGCTTCCTCGATGCAACCATGTCAGTAAAACCTAATTCAGTCTGGGATGCTCTGGATAGAAACTGAGCTGCCACATAATGGATATGATTTTCCCAGAGCCTAAGCAGAAAGAGCTAGGCAATTATAGGGGAGGGATTGTGGAAATTGCTCATCCATCTTAGCCTTCAGCACTTCAGGTTGGAGCAACAGAATAAGAGAGATTCTTTGTGACCCAGACTCAGTGTGCACTTGAGCCCAGAAGCGTGTTGGGCTGCATCCCCAGAGCAAGGGGCACTGTGCTGTTCTGAGCTCTCACCCACCCAGGGCTCCACAGCAAACCTCCTGCCTGTTTAACATGACATGAGACAAGGGGGTTCAGGTCAGCTAAAACCCACTGCCACTGAAGGGAATACACAGAAGCTTATGTTGTGTAGCATTTCTCTTTGCTTAAAACCATGACAATTTGGGATGTATTCAGTCATTCATGGGCACACGTAGCCAGGATTAACAGTCAAAATTCTTCTCATTTTTCTATCAAAATCATGAGAGAACTATACACAACATCTCATATTGCTGCCTAGTGGGCCTATAAAGTGAGTAAATAGAGAATCTGTGCATCTTAAAAGAACTGAGATGGCTCTGTCCCAAAGTGCCATTTCACACGTGATACTGAACGCATCTTCACATTACACAACCAAAAGCAATGCTACTTATTTCCAGTATTTGCTTTGCAGAATAATATCAAAGCAACCTTTGCCCCCTGAAGTGACTAAAGCTGACACTGTGTTTGTGTTCATTTATCACAAATTTCCTAGCTGAAGCCAAATGTTCATGCCAACCACTTTCCTAAAACCTCCACTGACAAATGGCTTGGATAATGGCCAGAAGCCTGATCCTGATCCCTTTTTCTGTCTCTTTCTCACCAAAAACCCCATCTGGTGCATGTTAATTATCAGGCTGGACGGGCTGCTAGATCTGTGCTAGCAGGCAGCTTTAAGAACAGCATCCTAGATAATTAAACTGCTGAACGCTGATGAACACTTGTCAATACAGAATCAAATCAATACAGTCCCTGATGTTTCCTAATGATGGACAGCCAGTGCTGCCTGAACCAGATCCTTTTGAAAGCTTTAATTTTCTCAAACAACATTCTTTCAGGAGAGATGATTTCAGGTTTTACTTTCTAACAAAGAGAGAAGTGGAGTGCGGCATGGCATTTAATATCTGGCTGAGATTTAAAACGCACGCTCCTTATGAAGTGTGACATTTTATACCTGAAACCACAGGAACATTTCCCACATTTAAGTGATAGAGAGAAAATTCTTCAAATTAGATCTGAACTTTATAGCTTCTAATTCTGCTCCAATCCTCCTCCTCCATGTACCATGCTCGGGCCTGATGAACACGCTGGTGCTATATCAAAGCCCAACAGACCTGACTACCGACAAATCCCCTTCACTTAGCCTTGAAGTAAGCAGCAAACCTCCTGTACATCCAGTAGTTAATGTTAGCTGGAAAAACAGCTCAATGGTGGATTGCAAGGCTAAATGAACCGGTCAGCACAGCCCAGCTGGCAGAGCCATCCCTCCTGGCTGTCAGCATGAGCTGGTAGCCAGCACTGAAGCCACATGGCAGACCTAGGTCCCAAGCTCGCAGGAAAAAGCTGCCCAGAGCTCCTTTACACACTTTAATCCAAGCCTAAAGGTAAAACAAATGCCCATCTGCAACGAAGCCACGAGCAGCATCTCCCCAGACTTGCCCATCAGAGCTCCTACCCCTCACTTCCCTGTGCAACTCAACTGTAACCAGGTCTTCCCTTGGGACCAGTTCCCCTGTTGTCACAGCCTCCATCCTTTCCAGGAGAGGTTCTGTCGAGTCCTACAGGACAAGAGGGACACTGGCACTCTGGGGTAGGGCTATGGGGGAAGGTGTTTTTTCAGTGTGAGACATCCAGCAAAACCCAACCTCCTGGTGCTTCTTCACAACCCCACTTTCATCCAGCTCACTGGTAGCATGCAAATGGGCCCCTTCAGCAACCCCTCATGTCAGCAGGAGATGCCTTATAGAGCACATCACATCCTACACCTCAGTGAGGTGCAGCACAGGAGTCCCATGTCTGTCCCTATGGCCAAAGAAGCAACAGGATCCTTTACTCCCAAAGTCTCAAGTCATCCATGCCGTGTGATGGAGAAAACCCTGACCACGCAGCCTCTCCCGCTGCATGCCCTTTGGGCCAGCAATACACACAAAAAAACTCACTCCTGTGCCTTGAAGGACAATCCAGACTTTTGTAAGTGCTTTGAAATATGAGTTGCAAAGGCAGAACATTTTTCCTATTATGTTCCTCGCTTTACTTAAGCCCTTACTCAATAAGAGACAGGTGCACTAAGCTCTTTGCCAGGGACCTGCATCTAGAGGAACAAGGCCCTCCAGTTTCATACATTCTCCCTTTGGAAGCTCACTAGTCACCTCTTAAGCTCTTAATAAAAGACTTCTTTAAAAATGATGGCACCTAGTTTCCAAGGCAGCAGAACTTTTAAGCTCATGTTTGCAAGAGCCTAAGGAATTACAGATGCCAGAAGGAACACACTGTATAAAACCCATCACCTATTCCTGCTGGATAGATTAAATAACACAGTTCTATTAATGCAACACAATCTGGACAAGGAAGTCGCTATCAATGCTATACAGAAACATACAATGTGTGGAATAACAGCTACAAATCCTTTAATCTCTTTTGGTACCTACAGATCTCAGATGGTTGGTGCCTGTATGGATTATAGGAGATATGTGATCCTGGACTGGAAAGACTGAGATGCTTCATGGTGTTGCCCGACCAATGGCCTCCTGGACCTCAGCTGCAATTCAGTGCTCCAGGGGAAGAAATGAGAAGGGAGATAAAGAAGCAGAAAGCTGGAGATGGGGATGGAGAGTCCCTGTACCAAACCTGAAGCACAAGATGCAGCCATGATAGACAATACATCACAGGCCAGTCTTTTGAGGATAGCACTGTCCAAACTGCCCAGGCAGACACGCATCCTCTCACTTCAAAGTCAAGGATTCAACTAGAAACCTACAGGAAACCAGGATCTCTCACATTCCCCAGTTACTCCGTTTATAGGTGTCTATTTTCTTGGGCTAAACTAACTATTCTCAGTCATACGCTACTCCCATTTTGGCTACAAAGCAGGCTCCTTCCCCATGGAAAACAAGCAAAAACATCAACTCTGCTTACTCCATAATCAGTTTTACTGCATAACTTTTCTGTAGCTTAATTTCCCATCTTTTCAAGGAAGATGTCTACTTTTTTGGGGGGTGGAAGTCAGCATGGGCACCCCATCTTTAATACAGTTTCTAACACAATAAAGACCATCCGTTGCACTGTGACAATGAGGTGCTAACACAGGGCAATAAATTCAGATTAATAATTAACATCCACATCATATCAAGCAATCTTGTTGCTCTGACTTCCAACTGCTTCAGAAAGCTTCTCACTTGTCTCAAATATTGCTTAGCTATTAATTTTAGAAGCTACTTTTGATTGATGCATTCCAGAATAAGAGAAACAAAATCATTTTCTATTCCAACTCCAATTCCTGAATTTACTTGTTGAATTGCAAGAGTTACTCCCTTTCTCTTGGAGATTTGGGAACGATAGCTTAAGGTCTATGGGAAAGGGTATATTGCTTAGGGGTTATGGCCAAATCAGTCCTTAAAACCACACACACCGATGGAAACAGCACTGCTGGGACTCTGCGGGTAGAACTCTGGCTGAAAAAGGAATAGTTCAGCAGAAAAAGTGATGCATAAATGCCCACATTGATGAAAACACAAATGCGATGTCCCCATCTGGGCTGCAAAGACTCAGTTAAGGTATTAAATATGAACAAAACACAAGTTAGTTACTGCTTGAGAGCCCCGCTAACCTGCAGATGGATCTTCAGGCATTGAAAGGAAGCAAGCAAGTTTCTGATGTAAACTGCAGCAGCATGAAGAACCACTTTCACATTAACACAGCTAATTACATGCTGATTTTACACGCCTCTAAAAGAAAAAGCAAACAAGTACTCAAAGCTCACTTACTTCTAACAAAATCCCACCAATCCAATGCACCAAAAGCAATCGTGCAACGTGCATGACCATCACATGGCTCAGAAAATAACATGCCTCAGATGCTTTCTGTTATGGTCTTGGTCCTTCAAGGTTCATATTTTCAATGTGAAACCTTCTCCAAAGCCATGGGGGCTAGGAACTTGATTTGAGAAGCTCATAGCCAAGACTCTCACCTAATTATGTGCAATGGGGCTTCAAGGGGGGGGGGGGGGGGCATAAATAAATAAAACCAGCAAAAGAACGCAGACATCCTGAGATTTATGGCTAAAATGTGACTGCTGGCAGAGCACTCATTGTCCCACACTGCTCCATTTCCCCCTTCCCCACTCGCACTGCGGAGGAGTCCATTCCCTCCCCCGCCAAACCCCTGTAATGTGCTGTAATCCCGTCTCACTAGCTTTGATTCCCCCCTTTTTCAATAAGTAGCCTTTTTATGTCTTCTCACCCCACACACAAACAATGAATTAAAACGATTAGCGTTTAAAACAACTCCAGTTTCACTGCCAGCATTTACAAAGAGGCAAACCAGCTCTATTCCGCCCACCCCCCAAACCCGGGCTCGGAAGCGATGGCTGTGATTTACACACTGCTTTACAACACCCTCCCATTCCCCCATTGCTAATATTTGTAAACCCCAAAACCGCAGCACATCCAGCTAGGAGGGTGAAGTACCCATAGGTGGGATGGAGACACACGTCTCGGCAGTCACTGCCCAGCCGCCCTTGGCATCCAGATGTGCTCAGTTCGGGGATGCAACGGGGAGAGGAAGTACAGAACACGAGGCAGGTTTCCAGCTGCTGCAAGGGGGAAAATCCCCATAAGCAATAAGTAACCGGTTTTTTAAGCAGTAGGGGACGGAAAGCCACTAAAAACTTGTCTCTGTGGGTGCTCGGAAAAGAAACAATGGAGGCAAAACGCGATGAAACGGGGACCATCCTTACTCACACCGTGCAGCAGCACCGGGACGCGATAACGCGCACACACCTCGCGGCCCTGTCTCCGCGGTAACGGCGGGGCCCGCGCAGGGCGTCCGGTTGCCCGGGCCTCGGACAAGCCGCTGCCAGCAGGGGCCAGGCCGGAGCGGCTCCGGGCGGCCTCGGGGACCCGTGCGGGCTGCGCTGCAGCCTCGGGGGCCGGTGCGGCCTCCGCGGCGCTTCGCCATGTCTCAGGCGTGAGTAGCGCGGGGCGCGGGGGCCCGGCGGGGCAGGGGGCCGCAGGTGCCCGGGCGCTGGAGGGGCTAAACCACACACCACCAACCCCCCAACCCTCCGCGCACCTCCGGAGGGAGCACCCGCCGGTGCGAACGCGGGGTAACCGGTTCCGCCGCGCCGTGTCCGGGGGAGCGCGGCCGGGGCCAGCCCGCAGGTTCCCGCGAGGGGATATTCAGCCGCTCCACGGCATCGGCTCGCCTCGGCAGTGTTTAGGTCGCTGTTGGTACCTTTCCTACCCACTCAGCCCTTCTCTGCTTGCAAAAACAGCACTTTTCCCCCTTTCCCATACGAAAACTTGCACAGACTGGGTTTCCCCCCCACCTCCCCGTAATGAATTCCTTATGGTGTCAGCACAGTACAAGTCTTAAAAGTTTATTTGCAATAAGCAGACCCTGATGATGGCATTGGATCAAAGTGCCTGCGGGGAGCCATGCTCATCTCTCCAGAAACATTACTAAGATACCCAGCCTCCTTAATGAGAATTACTATTGGTTCCTACGTTGCTATTGCGCTACAAAGTTGGGAACCTAACTGCGAGCATCCTTTATGGCATTATCCCTCAGTATTCCTCAGCGTGCTGCCTCCATGTCCAGCAGAGCAAGCCCAGCTCTCTCAGCCTGTCTTCATTGTTCAGCTTAACTCAGTGTAATTTTAATAGACAGGGTTCTTCAGCACTTCCTGCAGCACTACCAGTGCTAAACAGCACATCCATGCAACCATAATACACATTTCCCCACCACATGACTTAAGCTATATACAGTTCTGCTTCCAAACGAGGTAGTAATGCTGGTAAGGGACTCCAAGTTGACACTGATGCTACTTGGCTCACTTAACTGGAATCACTCTATAGCTGTGCACAGCACGACATTTATAGCTGGGCTAATCCTGCCCTTCATAAATACATGTCTGAATATACACCAGTTCATCAATCACTGCTTCTATAGAGCCTGAGTTGAGCAACAGGCTGGATAGCTTTCTTTGCTGTGTTCTATACCTCAGCATACCAAGATTTCTGGACAGTTTGTGCAGTTATTTATTGCCCCATGCTGGATTCAGGTTTTACCACCCGCAAACCTGAAATTAATAAATATTAAGAAAGCCCAACAGCAAAATGTAATAAAAAATGGTCACAAACCATCAGGAAAATAAAAAGTAGAAAATTCTTACCTAGATATAGACAGCTTTAACTTCATGGAATTCCAGACTGATTTGGGTTGGAAGGGACCTTAAAGCTCATCCAGTCCCAACCCCCTACCACAGGCACCTCACCACTCTCATAGTTAGGACAGGGAAGAACTTCTTCCTGTCTAATCTCAGTCTCCCCTCCTGGTTTTTAAATGGTTGTAGCTGACAGTGCTGGCGAATGCATTAGAAAAGTTACCCATATTTACTGTTCAGAGCCTTGTGTATTCCTCCCCAGGACAGAGCTGAGTTTTAATCAATACCAGTAGTTACCAAATAGGAGCACTCTTTGCTTTTGCAGAACAAGATAGTTTAGGACAAGACTCAGCTGAATTGGTTCTCAAGTAAGTTAGTGATGGTACTGTTACATAGACTCATAGAATAGTTTGGGTTGGAAGGGACCTTCAGAGGTCATCTAGTCCAACATGACTGTATGTTGCCATGGCATATGGAAGACAGACTTCATGCTATAGATAGGCACATCAGTAAGTCCCAGTCAAGTCTGTAGCAGTGATTTCTCAATGCTGTACAGTCACATCCTGTGTACTGCATAGAACTGCGACACAGCACATAGCTCTTGTTCTGAGCTTGAGGTAAACAGCTGCTTTTTAGATATCTGGAAGAACAGCTGCTACCACAGAGAAATTGCCTGTGTCTCCTGCAGCCAGCTGGACATACAAATGTACTAAGTGTGCGTGCATTGTGGTTGTCTCACGCACTGTAAGTCAGAGTGGTCAGACTGGCATCTTCTGCAGCGCTGAGTCACACTGCACATGAGTGTACATGGCTGGGATATCAGTTATTTCCAACCAGCTTATGTTCACTGTCCTCAGGGCCTTGTGGCCTGAAGCTCACAGAAGAGTGTTATTCCACTGCTTTAGTTTTGCATTAGGGTAGAGGCAGGACACTCGGAGTGCTCAGTTATATTCTCTTAGGGTCAGTAAGCACCAGCAGCCAGCCACAGGAAAACTCAGTGTTCAGACTTGCTTGACATGGTCTGAGGACAGTTGTAGTACCCCTTACATTTGCTGCGGGGTTCATTAAGAAGTGCTGGATGTAGCACACTTCCTAAAGTACTCAAACCCCAGTATTTGCATACAGATGTACACTCTGTTCCAGACACTGAGCAGGAAATTTACAGAGATAGCTTTGCATTTATGTGTTCCTGCTGTGTTTCCTTTATGAATCTGTTTACCATTTACTTAACCTGTAGGAACAGTGATTTCTTAACTTGCCCTCACAGTCCTACTCCAGCCACATTAAAGCTGAGCCTTGGTGCTACCACTAGTACCAGGTTTTCACCAGCTACAGGACATTTGCCACTGCCACTACGGGGCTTTAAACAATCAAAGCGCTTTAAAATTTCACCTCATGCCACAAAGAGAACTTTCTGTGGTTAAATATTGATCTAAGACAAGTTCTTTGGCATCTCCCTTTCTGCTTCTGACAGAAACAGCCAAAGGAGACCTGTGTATTTTGTATTGCACCGCCAAAGCTCTGATGAGCAAAATGAGGTTGCAAAACCGTAGTGTAAGAAAATGCCAATCTAACTTTAATCCCATCTTCTCTCCCCCACTTCTTGTGGCTGCATTACGATGCAGTTTCTTGTATTGTGATCACATCCTATTTTCTTCCCATGGGGCCCCAGCCTCATTCAGCTATTGGGCTGTTGCTGAATATTTCTTTTTATCCCCTCATTCAGGGTCTGGCCCCAGGCCATATTCTTCAAATTCCATCCAAACACCACAATTATTAGCTTCCTCCTGGGCATTCCGAGCATGTTCTCTCTCATACATCTCTCAAGCATTCATGGATTCATCTTTGCCCCTCTTCCCACCCCTGGTAAGCATTAGCATGTCATCTTGCTTATGTTAAAGCAGGAAAACAGAGGCAGAATCCAAATGATCACAACTAAAGTCTCTCATGCCTCTCCCTTCATCCTTAATGAGCAGGTAGGGAAAGATCTTGTGCATTTACTTGTACATTGTCTCCTTCAGGAAAAAGCATTGCCAGCGGAAACATCCCAGCAGCGTTTCTGCGGGAAAACAGTGAAAGAAGCAGCTACAGTTCTCAAGAAACTGAGTAGACCATGTTAACTTTGAGCCTCAAGCCTGATCCTAGCAGAGGTAGAGCAGCACCCAGGCACAGCATCTGCTGCAGCAGCGCTACACAAGGGCTGCATGAGTTACCAAAGCTCTCTTTCCCCAACCTTTCGTGTCTCCCTGCAGAGAAGAGGCTGCTGTTCTCCTCCTTACCTCCACGGAAGGGCAGCCTGACAGACAGAGGGCTGGCCCTTGGCGCAGGCTACACCAAAGCTCAGCCATGAACAATGACAATCACTTTGCAAGGTTTTCCTGTAAGAAAACAGCCATGAGTTTGGCCAGAGAAGGCGCTTGAGACCTGCCGAGGTGTGGCGCTGCCACTGCTGCAGGTGAAGGGGGCTCCCTCACCTTCCCTGCAGTGTCCCAGCACATTTATGCCACATAAAACCTTTTATCCCCTACGCACTTTCTGCCATAGCACCACAGACTGAACTTGGAGATGACAGAAGCACAGAGCTGGTCACATTAACAATGCCACCAGGCTGTATGTTTTCTTCCCCTGTCACAAACAAAGCCTGGTGAGGTTTTTCTTTACCCCAAGTACTTCCAACTCTGTAAAACATGGCTAGAGCAAGCTTGCTTAAAAAGTCACCTGACAGCCCTACCTTCACCACCAGCTAAGAAGTCTGGCATAGCTGTAAGCCTGACCAAGCTCAGAGCCACGCGCCTGCACTGCTCCGAATGGCTTTTACATCAGGAATTGATTCAGACAACCTTTCAGTCACTTTGTGTCATAAGGCCACACTGATCTCCACCTCTCCATGCCAAGAGAAGCTTCATCTATAATAAGCCTAAAGAAAAGAGAAGGCTACTCCCATAATATATTTAGTCCCACAGTGCAATACCTAAGCAGGTTGTAGCAGGGGAGCAGGTAACTGCTGACCTCAACAAGCCACCAGTCATCTTAAGTATGGTGATCTTTAGAAAGAGAATAAAGAACCAAAGGAAAGCAGCAGCATTTGTGCAGCCCCTTTTCCCCTGGGGCCTCACTTTCCCCTCCCAACCTTTGTCTCTTGGTTCTTTATTTGACGGGGGCTGCAGGGCAGGGTTTCCCTCCCCTGTGTTTGCCCAGGGTTTAGCACAATGGCTGACCTGTCAAGCCCAGAGGATCTAGAGGATTCCCTGAGGACTGGCTCATACACGCACTTCCTCATTGCCAGACCCACATCTCAGTCCCTCAGCTCCTTGTGCCCATGGAAGCCCTGCTCCAGCACACAGATCCCTGCTCCAGCCCCACTCCTCACTCTCTTGTTCTCACAAGCCCTGCCAGGGCTTTCTCTGTTCCCTGTTCTATGGTTCAACACAGCCCGATCTCCTGAGAAATGCAGGTAGTTTGCAGTGGTGGCATAAATGCTCCAGAAGTGTGTTAAAACACAGACCATTTAGAGCTCATTTAATCAAATGGGAGTTTCCATGTTCGGTGAAGAGAGATGACCCACATCAGTCAGATGGTTTCCCTTCCATCTCTTTACATCCAGCAAACAAAGCAGTAGGGCACATGCAGTGCTATGCTCTGCATTTACATGGTTGGCACATGAAGTGAGAGATATTTCTGTCCTCGGGGGACAGCCCAGAAAAAACAGGCATCAAAGTAGCCTGGGTTCAGCCCATATACAAACCCAGAGACAGACACAACTTGGAATGCAAACTGCCATGTCCTGAAATAACAGGAATAGTTCCCTTTGGCAGTCAAGTAAAAACACCAAGACACTGTGGGGAGAAGGGGGAAGGAAAACACAGGCACAAAGGTAACCTCACTGGTGCCAGGCTCCAGTGCTGGCTCCCAAGTGGTCTGAGGGACAGTTTGCATGCTCAGCACAAACCCTTTCAAGCAGAGCATGCTTGAGTGTCAAAACCAGTTCAGCACAAGTAGGCAGGGTAACCTCAGCTGGACCTCAGGACCATTTTAGTAAGCGTAAAAGAGATGGATGGGTCAAACAAATGTGCAGAGTTAGAGGGCCCTGGAATACTGAGAAAGGCTATGTGTAATTTGGCAGGATTTTAAACAGCTTTTTATAACTTGAGCAGGAAAAAAAAAAAAAAACATTCCTAAAAGTTTCACTCAAAGAGATCAGGCTTTATTTTGAGCAGCAAAAGTGAGATTCAAACTAGAAACCATACTATGGCAAGAGTCTTCTTTAGCCCTTGTTTTAGACTCGGTTTCTACTCCATGGGAGTGAAGAGAAGGGACACTGGTGAAGAGTTAAAGCCTTGACCTTCCCTCCAAGCCTTAAGCTGCCAGAAAGCACTCTGGGGGCTCTGGAGTTAAGTCACTGTATGTGTTTTTAACTCATCCCATTACAGCATTGCTTATTTTCCCCATAACACTCCTATTTTGTAGTTGCTATGACAATTTGCGGCATTACTTGTACTGCTATACACATGCAAAGATTGAGACAAACATCCTTCTTTCCCAGGATTTAATCATCTTATGCCATGAGAAGGAAAATTATGCTCAGTGGTGCTGGTTGTCAGCACTACAGGCTAGTTAGATGCTTTAATCCAATCTAATTCTGATGCAGCATCATCCTCAGGCACAGATACAGCTCACACCCTACCCATTACAGAACAGGAACAAGCCTACTAGATGAATCAGTAACAGTAAATGAAAAGCCAGCATGCTCAAGGCTGTTCTGTACTCCCCCTTCAGCGTGTGGGAGCAATTTTGAGGGAGTTTACAGCTTAATGCAGAGGGGGACTGAGCAAATAGGCAAAAATACAAGTAGGTACTTGGAGGTCACACGCTGTCTGATTGACAGGCACGGAGCATCAGTCCTGTTCTTTGCTTTTAACACGTAACCTTGAAGACACGTTACTCCTCCTGACTACCCTTTGAACACGGTTGTCTCTAAAGCTGAAGGGCTCCTCAGGATTACAGCAGCTCTGCCAGAAAGGCCTATAAACACACCAAGCACATCCAATCCTTCAGGCTAGTCCAGAAGGACTCCCATTTAGATACCAGTAAAACCTGAAATAATGATTTTAATCCAGTTCTGGGAGGGGAAGCAAATGGCTGTGCACATGTCCTCTGCTTTTTAATCAGGGAGAGCCAAAGGAACACTCAAATCACATTGCTGCTTGCACTTACCTGTTCCCAGTTATCAAGTACCTGCTCTTTCCCATTACATGCCTAACAAACAGAAGCACTAGGGCCACGTCCCCCCAAGGTGTCATTCACTCTGACTGCAACAGGTACAAGAGAAAATCTAGCAGTTCCTCATAACTCTTTTCTGTCAGTACTTCATTTTCCAGTGGGCCTGTCCCTTCTTTTGCCCTCATTTACACAGAGCATCACTGCTGCAAGAACTCCAAACATGCCACAATATCCATAGTCTTAACATCTGACCCACAGCAACGTGCTTGCAATCATCTTAATGCTTATCCGATAAACTAATGCGTTATGGAAACAATTATGTTCCATCTATATTGCCTGACGTTAACACACTCTGAAGGCTGGAGCACTCTGTCTCCCTCCTCCCTTAAAAACTTAACTTGAAATATAAAGAGAAACTGGATATTAGCTAGCTCAGCAGGAGGAACCACTTGACATTCCTCAGCCAGAGGAGGCAGAAAGGGAGATTACTGTAAATTGGAGTGGACAATCATGGAATTGGTTCTTGTACAATCTGTTGTCCCCCCTGCAATAACCTGCATTCAGAATACTTCAACCTGTGCATACCTGCTGTTTATAAACCTGTAGGGCTAGGCTTCCCCTGAGATTTACAGCCTCCCCATTGCCAAGTAGCCTGTAAGCAGGCACAGCTACGTAAGTACAATACCACGTTGTTTCCTTCCGTGCTGGAAAACCCCCTGAACCTCATACCAGTAGATGTTCTTCCATGTTCTGACTGCAGAGGAAGTGGACAAAACTCCCATTGATTCACTGGCAGAGCTGTTAGGTCAAAGCTAACACTGGTCACATTTGTGCCAACCCTCTCTACACTGCTGGTTTTACGTTGTGTATCTCCTGCACCCGGGTTAATTGCTGCAATTAAATCATTTGGGTGGTGCAAAGGGATGTCAATGAAATAGGGGAAAAGGAAGGAGCTGGGTGGGCTGCAGAGGCATTAGAAAAAGCAGGACCAGCTGCATCCTGCAGAAACCCAAGTCAGCTGAAAAGTATAATGTGCACTTTAATGTTAACAGTGCAGATTCAATAGCAGGGTTCAGGTTGGTGGTGGTTCTGCTGATGGCTTTAGGGAGTCCCAACAGCCCCATCAGCATCCTGGATGTGCTGTGCACACCCCACGCTCAGGGCACTTGTGGGCTGGAGTTTGTCCTCCCATCCACTGCACTGGTCCCTCCTGCAGCACAAGGGTCATTCTGTTCTCTGAGGGTGGGAATGATAAGATCAGCTGACAGAGCTCCCACTTAGGCAATTACAATCTAGCATAAGCAATGTTAACAGCTGCCCAGATTTCTTGTCAGAATTAATACACAAGCACTTGCTCAGTGCTGCTCAGACCAGCAAGAGGGCTGCTCTAAAAGCTCATCTAATGGAGGCAGAGCCTTTTAGTCTTCATACATCTTTGACAGGCTCTAAGAACACCAAGCAATAGTTTGGTGGATGAGTCTGCACTGCACCATTGAGGCCAGAAGCCTTTATTTCTAGGTGTAAGAAAGAAAAGTCAGCTTTCCCTCTTACCTTAGCCCACTGTTTTCCCCTCCTCCTGCAAACCTGAAAGCGTGAATCAACTTCTCCCAGCATCACTGAGGCTCAGTGCAGAACAAACTTCTCAGCTTTGGTATCAGAGAAACATTGCCAAAGGTGTAAGATGTTTTTGACGTCTGTCACTCCCAAGAGAGAGCCTTTACCTGGCCAGAAGTAAAACAGAACCTAACAGTGTCTTTCACTGCCACAGATGTTGGCACCCTTCAGTGACAAATCTGCTGCTTGAGCTCTTCTATGAGTAAAAGCCTCTTTGCCCAGAGTCCATTTCTTGCCCCTTTAGGATGATTTCCCATGATGTTCTACACTTGATCTGCTTTTACCATGACAAGCCACTGACAGCCAGTGCATGCTCATCACATCAGAGCTCCATCTGTTCACAGAATCACAAAACTCTTTGGATGGAAGGGACCTTAAAGCTGATCCAGTTCCAACTCCCTTCACCTTCCACTAGAACAGGTTGCTCCAACCTGGCCTTGAACACTGCCAGGGATGG
This sequence comes from Lathamus discolor, assembly GCF_037157495.1. Taxonomy (NCBI): domain Eukaryota; kingdom Metazoa; phylum Chordata; class Aves; order Psittaciformes; family Psittacidae; genus Lathamus; species Lathamus discolor. The sequence continues at coordinate 65,823,279 of NC_088886.1, forward strand.
GGCAGCCACAGCTTCTCTGGGCACCCTGTGCCAGCGCCTCAGCACCCTCACAGGGAAGAATTTTCCTACCAAATTCCTACCAAAACTACCAAGTGAACAGCTGGTAACAAAGGTAGGTGACAAACCTCAAATAGTCTCTGGCCACTGCACAAGACATTCAGCAATTGCTTGGAGTGCAGCAGTTGCTACCAAAGAAATAAATTGCTCTCCTCACTTCACATTTGAAACAGCGCCCACAGCTCCACTCTAACACTGGCACCAACACAGCATTTACCCTACAATGAGCCCTGAGAACCACTTCAGAAAGACAGAAAATCAACACATGCTTCAGAAACATCAGTTGGTCCTCATCCCAAACATGCAGGGACCTAAAACAGACCTTCCGCCATCATAAGGACTTTGGGGGGACACCCCTTTTCCAGGAAGCCATTTTCTCTATTAGCACAATGGAATGAAACTCATGGTGCTATAGGGGGATGTAGCTTCAAGCATTTGAAGGATGCTTCAAGAATGTTAAGGGTAAAGACAAAAAGTTTTTAACTTTTAAGCTTCCATTAATAAAACAGCATTTGAAGATTCCTCTTTTGAAAACAATCAAAACCAGACACTTTTGCTAAGGGTTTCTTTTTAAAAACATTGTCGTTAAAATCTCCTTGTAAATGTAACAGCTCACATTTCCAGCTTGCTTTTTTGCGAAGTCCACACGCACAGAGCCCTGGCATCGTTGTGTGCTGACTCTTGCTTTCATGTCAGGTTAACTTAGTCTCTTCTTTTCCATTAGCACTTACAACAAGATGTGGACAGATGCCCAGAAAGACCTCGACATCCAGCTCCAGAGAGAAAGAGAAGAGTTCCTCCAGCCAGAGCAGGACCTTGTGAAAGTATTCAGGATGCTGGCCACTTCCTACATCAAGTACATGCAAATCTTCCATACCCTGGAGATAGCCCACAACCAACTCCTTCACCAGCAGAAACGGGCGTTGATTCAGCAAGTGCTGGATGGTGTGATTGGCCGGATCCTGGAGCTGAAAAAAGAGATGGTGGATCTGGAGAAATCAGAGTTTCATTACATTGATAATATCCTGGAAGATCTAAAACTTCTCCCGGTAGGTCTGCTCTGTTAGTGGCCAAATTCATAGGGACTTTGCCTAGCTCTGTGTTAAAGACAGTCACGTTTATTTGCAGTCTGTGAAGTTCCACCAAGTGATGTAGTGATGTACTGGGTGATCAGGAATTATGGCATTTCTGTTAAACATCAGAGCGTATTTGGTCTACAATGAGCATTATATGTTGGAGCAAGATTTTAAAAGCTGATCTGCCTGATGAATGTGTTGCATTTCAGCTTCTCCATAACAGCACAGGCTCTGTAGATCTTTCTCTTGCACGTGTCCTAATATGAGTGCCCAGGGTGCCCAGGGAAGCTGTGGCTGCCCCATTCCTGGCAGTGTTCAAGGCCAGGTTGGACACAGGGGCTTGGAGCAGCCTGCTGTAGCGGAAGGAGCCTGTGGCAAGGGGCTGGAACTGGATGGGGTTTAAGGTCCCTTCCAACCCAAACCGTTCTATGTTGTATTAAGTTAGACAGCTTCACTATTAACATCAGCAGTTTTTCTGCCTGATTTGAATGTGGGATTATGTAAAAGATGGGCAATTGATAGGGAAGGTACAGTTCACTTCAGTCTGCTCTTTTGCATCACTGTAAAACCAGCCTGGCCCCAGGCATCTTCCAGAGGTTACAGGTAATGCTAAAAGTTCATAGTCCCACAAATTACTAACATGAGAAACCTGAGCTAAGTTTCTTATTCTTAAGGAGGCAGTTGCTGAGGGCATGTTCAGTGTCCAGAGCTCAGGACTGCCCGATGTAAAAGCCCCTGATAGCCATCCCGCTAAACCAGACGAGGATGCCAGTAAGGCTAAAGGTTTGAAGCTGTGCTCTAAAAGCAGTAGGAAAGAGCAGCAGCGAAAGGGAGGTTGCTTCTCTCGCAGATAGCTCCACCTATTGTCACATTCAGGTACCGCTGCTTTCCTAAAAACAGGGTCGCAGCTTGAATTTCTGCTTTTTTTCAGATCCCGGTTCTAACGTGAGATGAATGCCCAGTATCATTACAACATTGGTTTGAGACTTGCAGACATGTTTCTGTTTGCAATAGCATCCCTATTGCACCGCAAATAGAGACAGACAGTCATTGCCACGAGTTTTTGCAAGCTCCTTCCCTTTGTTTTCATAACATAGCATTAAATCCCCTTGCAGAAAAAAGATGGGCAGGTCTGAAAAGTCCTGTTTGACATCTGTTATAACCTGCCTCCTACCAAAAAAACAGGGTCACTGACGAGATTTGAGGCTTTTCCAAATGTTATTCCATAGTAGATGGGAATAGAGATTTACGTGGTTTTTTTTCCATAAAATAATAATATATTATTGATTAAAAACCAAAACTACTGGCCACTGTTTAAAAAATAACTTCTGTTCCTTAAATAATCTGCCCAGAAAAGATATCTCTGATCCTTCCTTTCACTGTATTATCTTGGGCTAAAATCCAGCGTGACTGCAGGCAGAGAACACAACAGAGTAGTCTCATTTTATAACTTACACAGTGAGATAGGCTACTTTTTACTATGTCAGCGTAAAGCCAAGCTTCAGGTTTCTTTAGTTCTGTGCCTCATGTTTTTGTACAGTTGCCTCCCAACACCCAGTCATTCCATTTCCTGAGGAAATAGTAAAGATATTTGGATACCCAAATCCCACATGGAGCCAGGAGTGGCTAAAAAGCTGCAAATTTGACTTGAGGATAAACACCACAAGCCTCACTTTTCTATGCTGGGCCCCAAGAAGAGGTTATGAAGAGAAGCACTCCCACCCCTTCCAGCCCCAGGCTTGTGGCTTTGATCTCACCTTTAGAGTCAGTAAACGTCTCAGTCTAGGATCACTGGTAGTTAAAGCCCAGGTTAGATATGGGAGATAATTGTCACCCCAACACTGACTGACTCTCACTGCTACGTGACAGTGTGAAAGCCCTCTCTCCCCATGTGAGGGTGTCTAGACAAACCACTTCATTTCTTATACCTGGTTTGTAATCCATCACAGAGTGATTTGCACTGTTGAAGTACAACATATAATCATTTCCATTAACAATCAAGGATGTCAGAAGGTGCAAACAGAGAGCTTAACGAGGCAAACATTCAGAAAGGTCAGCAGACCAGACCTTGTTGAAATCAACAGGGATAAACCCAGTCCCACTTGGAAGCTTTCTTATGCTGCCATAACGGGGATGTGCTGGTCTGCACAGTGTGCAACTGAAGGAGTTGGTAATGAGATCTCTTAAGTTGGCAGTTCACAGGGGCTGGTTGCATTGGCCACAATCTTCCCTGCAAATTCTTGCTCTAGAGACTGGAGTTCACAGGCAGCACATTTACCATGTGCTGTGTCAAGGTAGGAGCGGTGCTTTTCCTTTACAGCCAGCACTTTCATCGTCCATATCCGTCCACACCAAAGCATTGAGGCTGCAAAGGAGCAAGTCAGAGATCTCCCTGAGCAGGTCAAAGCCCATCAGTTTCCACAGCAGACAGAACAGAGAGCACTGATGGCACAGCATCAAGTCTTGTACCTGTCTTAGGCAAATTGGGCAGGGGACCAAGTGTTCACATATACCTGGGGACAAATCATTGGGTAACTTGACTGTGCAGCTCCTTATGAGCAGCATCACAGGGAAAACTACTGCCTGTCTCCCCATCCCTCCTTATAATAAATAATTTGCCTGAGGAGATATTGTGGATGCTCCTGAAACAGGGTATAGGGAACATGGTATGAGTATGAACCAGACCTATGAAGACACATTCCACCCTCAAAGAAATATACTTGCTGATAACTGTTCTTGAAGGTTTGCCTCTAGTCTTCAGTACAACACAAAGAACAGGTTATGTCACTGCAGCATCTTCACTGCTGGGGGAGGTTGTCTGCCTGTGTCTTCTTTCATTTCTCAGCAAGAGTGAAGTTCTGCAGGGGAAGGATCAGTAGAAATGTGAATCAGTTACAGCTTTTTGATGCTCAAAATGAGTAAAAGCCAATTCTGATCACACCTTATTTGGAGAAGTCACAGATATCAGTCACAGACAGAGAAATACCTGCAGACAAATAGGATTGTGCTTTAGTTCCTTGTAATGGTTAAAAGAAAAAAGCAAGAGAACAGATCTATTTTTCATGTTGATTAAAAAAAGAAGTGGGATGATCACAGAACCAGAGGTATTCCATTTGGTGGGAATCATGTTGAAATTTCCATCCACCTTGCCAAATATTTTAACAGTTTGATAATGTAATTGAGCCATTATAAGAAAAAAGATTTCTGGGCTCCTGTGGCTCAGAAACTGGGCTGATTTATTTGTTTGGTTGAATTAGACCTTAAGTAATTGCAAAGTAACAGCTCAGCAGCTGTTCCAGAGGTCAAATTCCCAACACTCCAAAATATTCCACAATTTCAATCCAATTTCGTTGCTTTGTAAAGGTGTTTAATTAGTAAGTAATATGATTTTGATGCAGATCTCAAAAACATCTCGTAACCATTTCTTCTGCTAGGAAGATCTAGAAGTACCTATCCCAAGGTACTTCATTAAAGAGCAGCTGGAAGTCCTGCAGCAGAGGGAGAAAATCCTGGATCAGATTTTGCTTGAGGCTGGATTGCAAGCAGAGGTAAGCACAGCACATACCTACCTGTTAACATGCTTTGCTGTTTTAGTCCATAGCCACACGTGTCTGAACACACAAGCCACTGACATTAAAAGTACTTTTATAGCAATTAGGAAGTAAAAATCTGTTTACAGTTAAGGCACAAATAGAAAATCACATCTACTTTTCTTGTCTAATAATATCCACTCACATCTTGACTCTGGGTAAGACTGAATCAACTCTGCTTTATGTGTGTGTCAAAGAAAGGGCAGCAGTTGGACCAAGTTTTGTAGGTGCTTTATTTGTGTAGCTAACTCTCATCGTGTAATTAAGTTCTACTGAAGTCAAGTTGGGCTTAAGTTTTCCTGAACCAGGATTCCTAACTGGAACAGGCAAAACTCAGAGTTCAGGTCAGAGTAAGTGTTAGCATTCGGTTGGTTAAACCCTCTGAACAATGACTCCAGTCTCTTCTGTACAGCCACAGAGCTGCAGCTGCTAGGAGGAGTAAAAGATTGGGTTTTGGCAGAGCGAAAGTCATTACATAGAACTACATGAGTGCTCTGGTGGAGACTGTTCTGGATTTGATATACTTCTGACCTTTTGGAAATAGCACATTGCCTGCAAGGAGTCAGGGCTAACCCCTTGAAATAAACAACTGTGCCTACAGGTCTCGACAGCTTTGATTCATAGATGTTACAGCCATAAGAGGCAGTCTCTGATCAGACCACTTGGTCAAACTGCTGCACTGCCCCAACCAGTGAATTCTCTGCCAGTAACTGCGCTGGTGGGGGAATTCTATGGACTGATCCCACAAAGCAATGGAGAGAAGGTTCCCAGGGAAAGAAACGGCACCAGTCAGACAGGGGCAGGCTGCAGAGACAGCACAGGCTCTCTGCTAGATTACTTTAATGGGCAGCTGCAGTCCTCTTGGCCTCCACAGTAAATCTCTGGGTAAATTCTCTGCTCTTCTAGTAGTCTGATAGCCTGTGGAGATCCTCTGTTTCAGCACATTACATCTGGAAGCCTTTCTGTTTCCCACAGTTTTGCTCTCACCCCTTTTTAGCATAGCATCCAATACAGATGAGACTATCTGATGTGCAGCTAGCTCACCTGGGAGCACTGGGCTCCCTTGCCAGGATGCCCCAAGAGACACAGAATTCAATAAACACAGATAATCTCACACAGTATGGGTCCAGCGTCCTGTGCTGCCCTTCCAGGTCAGTCACCACTGGGATTGCTGGAGGCCTGTCAGCACTTCTGCATGCACCGTAGCAAGCCACAAGCACTCAGGAACTCCTAAGCACTGTGTAACAGACCACGGTATTCTTCAGTGTCCATGGCAGTGCTGTTACAAGCAGTCTAACATAAACCGAACACAGCTGAGTTCAGAGGAGTTTGCTCTGCAGGTCACTTCTGCTTCTATGTAATTCTCTTTCAGAAAGCCCTGCTGAAAGTATAGCATAGTGAGCACCACACAATATATAGAGAAACATTAAATCTGAACTGACTCCAACTGGGAGATTAATGTCAAGAAAGGACAATAATCAGCTGCTTCATGGGAAGCATGAGGGGTTAACAAGATTCTGAGGACTGAGAAGAGGGAATCCCTTGCTCCACTTGTACTGTTCTGATCTATTTTACCCCAGACCTCTTCTACTTAGGCTAGGCTGCCCAGGCCTGTGCTGGATCAGGACAGCCTGTCCTGTTCAGCAAGAGGGCTGGGGTCCCAGCAGCACACCCAATCATCCATCCCTTTAGAGAAGTGTAAGGAAGATATCCCACAGCCTAAGAATTTCTCCTTTTAACAGGACAAAGACCTCATGTTTGTTGTGTCTTTTCTTCTAAAATGGATAAAGTTGAGCAGGATGGATAAAGCATACAGAGCCATTCTTACTTCCCAGTGTATCATCAGGCTTTCCTCATCACACATCAACTCATCAAGCTCACTTTCTCCTCAAGGTCCTCAGAAAAAACACATCTCAAGATAGCAAACTTCAAAGGTATTTTAGGAGAACACTAGGGCAGGAATCGCTGCTGTTTGTGGTAGGTGGTTGTTCTTTTGTCTTAGAACATTTCCACAAGAGATTTCATTTGTTTTTTCCTTTGCTAACTGAATTAGGCAATTAAGAGAACACACAACTCTAATGCTTGTCTTTGACCATTCCTTTTTGGCTGTGCTGTTAAAGGAACCCATCGAGGCCATGACAACTGAAGAAGCCATTAAAATTATCCAGGTTGCAGAACGGGCTCGCCAAGGCCGCTGTCGAGCAGCGTACATGAAGCGAATTTACCTTGCAGAGAAGAGGGCGAAACAACCTAAAGTTGAGATCAAGACGGGTCTGAGTCCAGATGATGCTGCCACTCGCATTCAGAAGGTGAAATCTCTGCTTTAACAAGCGTTCTGGCAGAACCAAGTGACAAGGTTTTGCTCAGAACAGCAGTAGACAGAAACACAGCTCACAGGATGGAAAGCATTCCGTAATGAGAGCTTCCAGGGTGCCTAGCAAGGTGATGTACATCGTTTAAACCACTTAACAAAATGAGATGGGTCTCTAGATCGGAGATCAATGGAAACAGTCCTGCCCTGGCAATGCAGGATGACTTTATAACCTAGATGTTGTTTTTCCAGTCTGATTTTTATTACCTTAGTTGCTCCTTCTGGCATCCCCCTTGGAATCCAGTGCATCTCAGAGAATTCATGCCTTTTCCTGTGATCTCCAGGGAAATACTTCATTCCATACCCGGAAAAAGATGGCAAAGAGATATCGTTGAATTCAGAAAGAGTCCTTACACAAGTAATTCAGCTCAATCAGAGAGGAGAACAGGAGCTCAGTCTAAATCTTAAGTCTCAACACTTTGTGTTTGAAAACCCACATCTACCAGAGTAAGGGGATAACAACCCTCAGGGTTTGGTTAAAAAAGAAATAGCAGATGGCAACCTGTTAAAGAGCAATAGTTTCAATTGTATATTATGCCTTTCCTTCCTCTATTTGTTTTTTCCTGTGGCTACCACAGTAAAGGAAGCTGTAACAAGACCCATTTATCTCATTAGAGCTTTGTTTACAACTCAGGTTTGGCGTGGATGTGTCCAGCGCAAGAAAACAGAGAACCTGAGAGAGGAGGAAATGGTGTTTCTGGGGATGGTGAGTAGTGCTGCCCTGAGAACACAAACTGTCACAGTCTGCCTGTTCTTCAGGCTTCTGTAATTTTGCAGAAGATGAGAAATTAAGTTCTAAGATTCTTCCTATTTTTAAAGGGATCTCTAAGGAATACAGAACTAAACTGAGATGATGGATGGCACAGAAGTAGCGCTATTTGTCTTGCACTGCATGCTTTTGTGCTATATATACATGCTCCAATATATACAGCAGATGTGAAAACACACCATGTAGAATCTGCCCCAGGTTCTAGGGAACTGAACACAGAGCAAGGACATTTGATTAATCATTTTTTAATTCAGAATTCCAATACATTTGAGCTGCCTTATTTCTGGAGTAGAATTAAAGCAACAAAATCTTCGACCTTTTTGCAAGCCACTGCACACGTGCATCAAGAGCAGGGAAAAGGGACCTAAGAACTGCCAAATTAATATAGCAATATCTCCAGAAATCCATCAAAGTATTCCTCATGTTCATACTGCAAAAGCACAGGGAAATGAACAGCTCTCCATGGTCAGTTAGAATGCATGGGGTGAAAGAAACCAAAGCATCCTTTCCAGAAGGAACCTCTTGGAGAAGGCACATCTCCTCCTCCCACCAACATCTTCCTTCCTAGCAAGTACCTGAGAAAGAGGATAAACTCTTCACAGTTGTTTTCTTTTGCTACCAGTGCCTTCATTAGGCACTAATGTGTGTCAAGCCTCACAGCTCTCCAGCTACAGCTACAGTAGCCCTACAAGGGGTCTAGTAAAGCTGCTTCATAGTACCATGTTACAGAAACATTTATCACTGCTCTATATTTGCTATATGTATTTATACCTCCATGTTCTACAGTTTTTAACTGATTTATAAACTAATAACTTAATTTTGAATTAAAACATACTTACTGCTTCTCCCACACTATTTGGATTATTTTCTTCCCCAACAATGGAATTGCCCTTAGCTACATTATAGGTTTATGACAACTAATTGTACCTACAGTATACATCTGACAAATATGCATCGTCAGTTAAGAATGACCTTGAAATCTTAACTTTAGGAAGTAACATGTACATTAACCTAAGCTTTGCCATGTTAAATACAGATAACACCTTATGGATTATTTTCTTTAATATCTGCTGGTGGTCTTTAGTATATGCTGTGGCCAGCATAGCTGAACAGAGCTTTGGCTACCTTCTCTGCGTAAGACAAAGAAGATTCCCAGAGATTTTAACTAGCACAGACCTAAAATGGTAAATACTTGGGATGTACTGAAAATTAATTAGAAATCACATCTTTAGCAAAACAAGGGATTGTTTCCTGTCAAATCCCATGACAGTTTCTGCTGAATCTTAAAACTAGAGCCTTAGGAAGGAAATGTAAGTCTGGTGACAGTTACTGGAGGGTTCACAGCCAAGCACTCTTTTCATGGTGGCCGATAGTAGGAGTAACTGCTTAGTAGGATGTAAATAGCCTAGTTTATGAGGAGGAAACCTATATGATCATAGGGATGAAGGGAGTTAAAACAAAACACATATAATGTATTCATTTGCCGACCTCCACTCAGGAGCAAGAGAATTGACATTTGCAGCTCTGCATTCTGACTCATTTCTCTTTGTCAAGTGAATAATCAAAGAATATAGGGGGAAAAATTGATACCTGTGAATGAAAAGAATCTGTCCCTCTTGCCAGTGTTTTTATATCCCCCATTTGGGTTTCCCGTTTACTTTCCATGCTGCATTCCCTTCTGCGGTGTCCAAAGGAAGCGGGTGGCAGGCAGACAGTGGTTCACACTGATAGATAGGCAGCAAGCTCCAAAGGTCAGGTCCCTTTGATGTATGATCACGTCAAGCCTCTAAAAAATGACCACAGATCTTCATGTGTAAATATGTTCAATTTGCTTTTCTAATGCTGCAAGACTTAGATAAATGAGAAGACCCAGCCATCCATTATTCCAGGCCCATCCCAAAGGAGACTTGACTTTTACTGCAATAAGTATCATTTCTCTTGTAATTATAGCTGGTTTAAAAATGTCTGTGTTACTTTCATACAAAGGCTGCTTTGCAAAAAGAGTCCATTTGAAGTTCCAGATAATGCTATTTAGAAAACTTAAATTGTGTAGGCCTAAAACCGTGGAAATACATGGAAATACCAAGAATTGCCCGAAAGTCTTTTGCTTAATTCAGTATTATTTTCTTTACTGTCTACTTGCTTCAGAAAAGATTATGTATCTTTTCTGGAATTCGATTCTATTTCATCCTTTGCTTGATGACGGAGTAGAAGCCTATGCTCCAAAGGTTTTTCTTGGCTCAGAAGTAAAGCTTCATTATTATTATTATTTATTAAAGCTTAATTGCAGAAACAGCATGATTCCCTCAGCACATGTTTTCCTAAATCTCCAATAAATCACAATTTGCAAGACTGGTTTAATTTGTAAAGAGAAGTGAGCCTCACTAAGAGCACATAGATCTTGATAACTGTTTCCTGATCTTCCTCACATTGCTGCCACAATGCTGTTTACCACCAGCTCCAGCATGACCGCCGTAACCACAGTTCCAGGCGTAGGGCTGTGTTTAAGCCACATTGACATTGCAAGAAAACACATTAAATCATCTTGAAAACATGGTTGTGCCATTCAAAACCCCATATTTCCTTGCTCTATTTTACCCTGGAAGGTCAGTTACAACATACCATTGTTGCAATTTATAAACCGGGGCATACTTCCACTTGTCTGTTTCTGGCATTTATAAGTTCTCCATCACTAAACACCCCAGTTGGAGGTTGCTGTGATGGGTTCATGTTGCTGTGGTGCAAACTAGCTATCAGCTTGGTGTAACTGGATGTGTGAACTGGATTTTGGCAACTGCTTTGTCTCAACATGCTGCAAAACAGCCCAAGCCTAATAGCAGATCTACACTCAGCACTCACCCTAACACTCCACCAACAGGATAGCCCCTGCAGGAAGTTACACTTACAATCTCAGAACACAGTCTGCTGGAAAGAGGAGTAGCTGTTTGTAACAGAAAATGTTAGTATAGACAGTTTTCTGTCAGTCTGATTTATGGAAAGGTAGGAGGAGCCTAGGAACAAGGAATACGAGATGACAAGACAAAATCCATCCCTATTTAGGGGCTTAACCTACTGTTACAACTCTGAGACAGGAGTAGTCCAAAGGCCTGGATATCCCCTTGCTCATTTTCTCTTAATGAGCACAAGTAATCAATCCCATTGGAGCCAAGTGCTCTACATGCTTAAACAATTCATAGGAATGAGCCCTGCGTGCTTTGGGCACACACACACATAAAGTCCTTCTTGTCTCTCAGATGCAGCTATTGATTTATTGTTAACACACCTCTCACACTGCTCTATTCAGACCTTACCAAAGACTTGGTGGCACAATACCTGCTGTCTCTGATTTTCTCACATAGTATTTCCACCATTCATTCTTCCTTACTCTATATCCTTTTTACATGGAAGGATCTATGTGGTCTTAAAAACAGGCCCTGTTCTCTCCTTCATACCTCTTTTAAACATACCCTAATTTAGGCATGTTGCTTTTATTTATATCTGAGAAAACATTCTACCAAACACTCCTTGTGCTTTGAATTCCTGATAAATATAATTCATTTCATCCAGTCAGGGAAGAAAATCAGCATTTCCCAGAATAGCCTTCTGTGTAAACACCACGGACTGCAGCTACATAAATACTAGATGAGATTTAACCAACTGCTAACTCCACGAGTGAGTGACATTGAAAAGGTTTCTTCAGCTCTTGAAAATGGGCAGTTACAGTGGTGGTCCACACCAGGCCTCCTTTTATCAAGCATAAGATTGACTTTTGTTTTTCTTGCAACCTGGATGATGTTTTAGATGTCAGCGCAGTTACATGTTATTTCACCAGGCGTACATGTGTATATACATAGTGATAACTAATCTGTCCTGTTTTCAATAGACATTTTAAACCTGCTTATTTTGGAAATAGGAGGATGCTGGGAAGCAAGGTGGCTGCTAAATAATTTGGCCTTCATTGGCTGGAGTCACACTAAGAATGAAATCATTGCCTGGCAGAGTCCAAAGCATACTTGCCATTGTTAGTAGAAGGTTAACAGCATGGCCAGGTATAACATCAGAAATAAACATAACCAACATTATATAAACTTACACAGTCATGAATATGTTTTCTTCACTTCAGCTTCACTTTATCTTAATAGAAAGTGTTGCATGTCAACAGTTTTATAAATATATATTATACAAAACAGCCATTTTTAGTATTTTTTTCCAATAAGGCCTCTCCTACTAATGCTTTGTTTGAATGCATATGACACTTTAATTGGCAAAGCCTATTGAAGTGAATCATATAGTAGAGACGCTTTAATGAATGCAATACATTTTGCTTAGTTGTGCCTTTTTTTGTGCCTAATTTAGGAATTCAGACATATAATTGATGTGGCTATCACCATTTGTGTACCATGGCACTTAGAGGAATACAGTCCTCAAAAGACAAGAGACCTCTTTAAAACACATTCCTTCCCACAGCCAGACAAAATACATGGAGAAAAGCAAGAAACAAACTTGTAAAGATAATTTACATCACAGTTTAAAAGCCAGTAGAATAACAGTGATAAGTAACAGCACCCCAGTTGCTTAGGTGGCATGTTCTTGTAGTCGACTAGTAAGGATTTACTTGCCCATGTTCACTACTGGTGAAAGTGACCACTAAAACCAATTACTTTAAAACTACTTACTTTGCTTAGGAAATAAAGTCCTCCAGATAAGCGAACTGTACTATAGTACTGAAAAGCTATAGCAAAATGCTACACAACTAGTATATCTTTCAAAAGATTATGGACAATCCTCTCTGTAGCAGAACATTTACTGAAGAAGCCCCATAAAACCATGCAGCATGTGTTTTAGCTGTGCTGTTTCAGGGCTAAGACAAGACACTGCCCTAAATTAAGTACCCAGTAATAAAAGCTGCAGTAAATCTACCTTTCAGACATAATATGAATACTAGCCTTAAAACGTGAAGTAAAATGAAATGTATTTATTTCATTGAAATGAAGACCATCTTTCCTTGTAAGTGCAGTCATAATGGAACAATTGAAGAGCAGTTAGTTCCACAGCATGGGACCTGCTATATGCAGAACTGTAGCCTTAAGCACGTTTAGCCAGGCTGCACACCTCTAAGTGCTTTATAATGAACAATAAAGCAGTGTGTGTTGGAAAGAGCTGTTGAGCTGACTAAGCAGGAAGACAGGCTAGGAGAGCGATCTGTGCAACTGGGTTCCTAAGTCAAAGGAGAATATCCACAGGGACCTTCATCACATCAGCTTACCTGGGAGGTGGAGGGAACCTCTTCCGTCCTTCTACTGGTGGGTCTTTTTGCTTTCAGGAAACCTAAATTCTCTGTGGGGAGGATAGGGGGAGGAGGAGGAAGGAGCAGAAGAACCTTATAGCACTCCCTTCAGCATACTTGTGACTGATGAGTTGGAATAAAACTCTGCTTTAGACAAGTGTCCATTTTGCCTTATTAATTTAAACAAGGATTTTAAAGACAAAGCCTATCAAACATTAGATAAGCATTTTAAGTTAATGGACCATGTAGTCCTATTTTCCCACAAACTCAGGGATCTTCACATTATGTCCCATTTCTACAGCAACATCAATTATTAATATGTATACTTTTGCTGACAGAAGACCACACTAAAAATGTGAGTTTCGTTATCCAGTTCTGGGTCATTAACTGTGAAAAGCTTGTAAATATAATGGTTTATTCACATGGGAAGCCTTCATTAAGATGCATTATTCTACAACTGATGGGGCAGCATTGCATTATCAAGTTCACTGTCTCCATTTAATATTTGTAATTTGTTTCTAAATGAGTTGCTGTTTGTGGGGCAAGTTAACAAATTTGAATTTCACATGGCCAAAGAAATGTCTTAAAGATGGGAAAATGCTTCTTTCCCCCAAGAAAAAGCTATTTATTAGTGGCTTACACTGTCAAATACCTCCTTTTGATTCAGAAGCAGAAACATCAGAGGCGCTGAGAGAAGTGATGTTAGAAATAAATTGGCTTTTGTCTTCCTTAACGTGCATGTTAAATGTAGAGGGCTATGAAAGCCGCACTCATCGTGCTGTCTCAGTGTAACTCTCCAGAGCAAGCATGTGGACGCATGGAAAGTTGGTGTGCAGCACTACAACACTGGAAGGCAGGGGTCAAAGACTGGCCAGCGGGGAGGCATTCCTGCTGGAGCTGTTTGAAACCATCCTCTCACACTCTCCATCTGCCTTGGCACTCCTCCTGCCATCCCACTACCTGTTTTCTCTTGCAACCTAAGGTGGCCAAAGCTTTTTCAGGCATCCTTTTCTTCTGATGTCTGCTCCCTGACGTGAACAAACACTCCACTGGGGCTGTCATATAGATGCTCTCTCTGAAGATGCAGGAGTGCTTGAAGACCTTAGTCCCAAGGTTGTTTCCTCATGGCACCATTTCCTCACTGCTGTTGAGTGCTTGCCTCCTCTTCCTCCCCCAGAACAGGAGCCAGTGTTTGGCTCCTGACATGCGCCAGCCTCCTGGCCTTCGCTCAAGAACAGGCTGTGGTGCGTATGTTCCGCATTAGACAGCCACAGATCCTTCAGGACTCATTTATCACTGCCAGCTCTGCTCTTCAGTTCATGCTCTCCCTCACGCATCTGAGCTGGAGCGTGTTATTGCCAAAGCTTTTCCACCGCAGGAGGAGCCCCATGTTTGGCAGCTTTCTCCACCAGCTTCAGAGGATGTCATTTGCTGGTAATGCATCTCCCTGCTACTCATTGCAACAGCGTGCCTGGCAGTGCCAACTCCTGCTCAGATCAAGTGTCCTTTCATGCCTGCTCCATCAGCTTATCTTGTTGGCTCCTCTAGAACACCTTACCCTCCCCCCCAGTTTATCTGCCTGTCTAGGTCTGAGCCAGCTCTGATTTCCCAACTGTGGAAACAATCAAGGAACAGCACATTTCACATTAGCCATGTGAATGCCTTCTCCTCCATGCAAATAAACCCTTTTCCATGTACCTTCATTTAGGAAAATGTTTATAGCATAAAGATAAATAGGATTAGAAAAAGAAGATAGTCAAATGAGAGTACAATCTTACCAGTTTTCCGTGTTCTTAGTCAGTACTTCCTTCAGTGAGTTCTCAAATGTGGGTAGCTGGACTCTTGTTGGTAGAAGTGGTTCCTGTTCCTTTTATTTTCTTGTAAGAAAGCACCTTTTAGAAAAGGAAATGACAAAATATATGAAGGGCAAATAAAAGAGAGCTCTTTTCATAAGCTGTTCTATAAGGCTATGTCTGTACTTCAGCCCTAGGGCTTTCAGCACAGCTCAATATATCAGGAGATTGATAACTCTGTGGTGCTCAGGCAGGTGTTGGACAAGTATTTACTCAGGGCTTGGCTGGATTTTGCCAACCAGAGCATGTTCTAACCTTGTTGCTATCAGCATCCCAGCCAGCTGGTTTAAGAACTACCTGTGTCCACACCAGCTTCATGACTCAAGTGCAGATATAAGGCAGTATACAGGGACATGGAAGAGTTGTGCTGGCTTGTGTCTTCAGTAGCAGCACTGCTAGCGATACCTCTAAGGAGTAGTACTGATGGGAACTTCTCTAAGAAGCAGTCCCTTGAGCATAGGAAGTTCCACGTTAACATCAGGAAGAACTTCTTTACTGTAAGAGTGACAGAGCACTGGAACAGGTTGCCCAGGGGGGTTGTGGAGTCTCCTACACTGGAGATATTCAAGGCCCGCCTGGACAAGTTCCTGTGTGATGTACTGTAGGTTACCCTGCTCTTGCAGGGGGGTTGGACTAGATGATCTTTTGAGGTCCCTTCCAACCCTTGGGATTCTGTGATTCTGTGAAAGAAATAGTTGAGTAGGAAACTGCCTAGAGGCAAAGGGATTTTGTTTCTAGCCTCTTGATGATCTGGGAAGCAGACCTCATGGGTGCTCCTCTGGTTTCCAAATGAGCCCTGAAAAAGCATCATCACATCTGGCTATTCTGAGGTTCATTTGATATTAGTGAGGGAGATGATGCTGAAAAACGAAAGAGTAAAGACAAGTGCTGGTGAAGGTGAAGATTGGAAACACTTTCATGGAAACTGAGAACTGACCGAAGGTGACATCTCAGGGTGAAAGGCAACATTTTGGGTTATAGGCTGCTGAGGCGCTGACACAGGGTGCCCAGAGAAGCTGTGGCTGCCCCATCCCTGGCAGTGTTCAAGGCCAGGCTGGACAGAGGGGCTTGGAGCACCCTGCTCTAGTGGAAGGTGTCCTTGCCCATGGCAGGATGGGCTTTAAGGTCCCTATGATTCTATGATGTATTCAGGAAAAGGGCACATGCAGCTGCCTTTCAGAAGCATGCTGCTCCTCTTTTTACCTCCTGAATCTCTTCTCCCTGGTGGCCCTGACCCGTCACACATTACAAATGCAGGGAAAGCAGTAAATTGCCTTCCTGCACAGGGCCTCTGCGCTTACTTTGGACAGTGTGCAATCCCACTGTGTGCTTCCCAAAACCAAACTTGCTTGGCACTTGTTCGTGATTTTTGGAACCTGGTCGAAGCACAGAAAAAGATCTTAAATGTAAGCTGGCCCAGCCTTTGATGGAAGCTTTTTCGTCTTTGTGGGAGACCTCTGGAATTAGGGCTTGGAACACAGTAGAAAATACATCACCAGAGCAAGAACGCATTCCTAAGTTAGGCTGAGATGTGCTGATCAAGGACCAGTTCTGTACATTCCAAAGGTGGAAGGCCAGAGCAGAATTGTACAGAGGTTTTATGCAAAGCAACAGTCTGAGGCTTTTGTTCACATATGCTGCCACCTATATGTCAGCTTTGAAGAGTAAACCACACCATAGTACAAAACTAGGTTATCATCTGTTCCAGTCTTGAATCTGACATATACTATCAGACTATGATTAGTACTTCCCAACTGTGTGGAAAAAACTTCCTTCTGGAATTGCAAATAAAACCCCAAAGCTAATTTACAAGTTAATTTTTAAAAGAGATTATTCTCTGTACTGCCAAGGTAGAAACAGCTCGTAAAACACTGGGAGCATCTCAGCTTTATCAACCACTGCAAACTAAAAATGCAAGGTTTCAGACCACCCACACAGGTGGGATTTTTCATGCTTCTGTATTTGCATACCAGCAAGACTTTCATTTTCCTCTCTCAAACTACACATGTAAAAGCAATCACAAAGCAGAAGTCAATGTAAGACTTGAAAAGCTGGCTTAGGAACCCTTCTTGCCAAGGTTATCAAATCATGGGAAACTTGGGGAGCTCTGATTTTTATTACACTGTTTGGGGGGTTGTTTATTCTTTCTGGTGGTTGTTGTTCCTCAAGGGAAGTTGATTTCCTACAGGAATAGGACCAGCTGCAACAAAATACCAGGAAACCAGTGACCAAGCAGTGCATATAAAAATCGAAGTGAACAAATTAAACACAATGCTGGCTAATTAAAACATACCAATAGGAAGTCCAAACATTTGGAAATTCAATTAAAAAAACCTCTGGCACCCTTCTGACATGGATAAAGTTGGCATTTGCAGAACAGCAGCTTTCTCACCTGTCTCATTGAGATCCTAGGATCCCACGCTGGAAGGGTTGGCTTTGTACATTTCAGTGTTGTTAATTAATGCTGAAACACTAACAATAGACCATTGTGTGCATCCTGGCAAGTTTTATGAGTACAAGGATTTTTCCTGGCTTACTGCAAAGAAATTAAGACTTAAGCTTAGATTCGCTGTCAGCCTGGCTTTCCAGTTCATACTAAGTTTCTTTTAATTAATCTATTCTATTTTCTCTTTGTTTTCAGAGCCTACCTCCTCACTTAAAGTCAATGAGTATTCTGCAGATGGATGCTGGGCAAGTAAGCACCCTGCAAGGTGAGATCCGGGAGAGAAATGATGAGATATCCGTCAAAAACAAGCTGAGAGAAGCGGAGGGACTCAGCATCAAGGAAACTCTCCGGGATCAGATTGGCCAGTGTTTCATTGAGTGCCGGTGAGCAGAGATAGACACTAGCCCCTTCCCAAGCCCATTTGCCCCAAAGAGCCTGATTCTGCAGTTCTCACAAATTGCAAAATCCATGTTAAGGTGGTGATCCTGGTCCCAGCTGAAGAGCTAGTACTGCGCCTGCTGCAGAGCTAAGTTCCTGAGCAGCAGGATTCCTAGCTGGGGAAACCAGAGCAGTGATACACTCCTAGCACAGTCCAGCAGGGACCAGAAATGTGTCTTGAAAGTCTGACTGCAGAATCAGGTCCACAGACATTAAAGTGCTTGGAATTACAAGAAACATACTTAAAGTTGAGGAACACTCTATCTGAACACATAAGGTTTAAGAGAGAGAGCGCAGTCTTCCATGAGTATAATTATTTGCCATATACTTCCAGAAGTATAATTATTTGCCATAGCAAATTGCATCACGTCACTGGTTCTGCAATCTAGGTGCCTGCTGCTGGTATTATCCAGCAAGCCAATATGAATCTGAAGTACTTTTGTACTTGAGGCCTGACCTTCAAGACACTCCTCCAAATGTAACTTTACTTAAGTAGTGCTGCTGATCTCAGTGAAACTTCACGTCTCAGTAGAGTTAAGCACATACACATTTTAAACTGAGTGCTGACACCTATAGTTCTCTCAGGAAGTTTACTTTACCCAAAGAAGTTTTAAGACTAGCAATTTTAATACGGCAGTACTTGCACTGAAGTATATAGAACCTTGTACTAACAGGCTGGTTTTGTGATATAAGTAAATTTTTTCCGGGATTTACCCCATCAAGAGGGTTGGTATCTGAAAGTAAATTGGGAAAGTTCCAGGATTTAGCAGCAACATTTCAGCTGCTCTGCATAAAACTGCTCTGCAAAAACAGTTCCAGTGTTTCTGTCTTGAGCTGCTTGGTGATGTTACAAACCTTGGTTTTGTCTCGTGGACTAGTGTCATGTCCATTCATCATTCAGTGTACTGGACCTGCCTTCAGCACACAGCTTCCAGTTGGAAACACAAGTGCATTCTGATGAGATCCTGGCTCTGTTTATCACTGGCCTGCTTTAGTCAGGTTTTAGTGGCTATACGACAATATAGTGTTTGCTAATAGAAGAAAACCTCACCGTAACTATCACAGATCTGCCACTATATTTCTATAAAAGCCGTTTCTCTTCCGTCTTGTACTTTTGCCTCTTTTAACACTCAAAACTCCAGCAGGTTTTTTCCCAGTCTAGCTCCCCTTTAGCAAGAACTGTGATTTTACAAATCTCAGTTACCACAAAGCACTTCCCCAATCCCTAAATCAACCCTGTTCTAAGGGCCGGGTCTGCACGGTTCTTGAGCTGCCATTTCCTGCCGCTCCCCACAACTCCCAGCATGTTCTGAGCAATAGAAAGATCTTATTTCCCATGCTAAATATTATTCATCTAATAGCAATTCTCTAACACAGGTCAATTGTGTCCAATTAACTTGACTCTAGAGCTTGAGGAGAACTAACTGAAATACTGTGTGAACCCATAACTGTGTTTCTGCAGGAGATTAGTAGAGAACAGTCAGTGTCCCAGAAAGTAAGGCTGAGTCATAAACCTCTTTAAAGACAGTTATGAAACATTATTGAAAGTAAAATCTGTTCCATGGAGACATGTAACAGCAGAGCCATCCAAGAGCCTAACCAATCCAGAGGATCATTTGGAGGAAGCTGAAGCCATCGTTCAAATCACAGGAGGTGGAGAGGGATGGCTGAATGAGCAGTTCATCAAAACCCTTGCTACCTAACATATAAACCACCTTGGTCTCACGTACCTACAAAAGACTCTGAAGATGTCAGGTGGAGTGTAAATGCTGAGCTTTCTTATTCAGTAGCCCTTATAAGTGAAATGGGACCTCAGTGCTACATTTATATCCCATATGTGCCCAGGGGCCCAACTTTATGTGAGACTTCAGAGCTATAGACAGACATAGTTAGTATCCCAGCATATAAATATGCGATTAAACAAGTTATAAGGAGTTCTTTAGCTAACCTTTAAGCTGTCTGCTCTGGTCTTGTCAGGTTCAGCAGTCTTGAATCTCATCTAGTCTTGAAAATTAACAAAGATTAAAGTTTGAATGTAAGCACTACATTAACTGACCTTGGATAGCTTTACGGATATGCTTTTCCCAAGCAAGTGATTGTATTAAATGGGACTAAAATATACACACAGAGTTAATCAAGGACACCACTGCTTACAGACAAGCCTTTATGCAGACATGTTTTGCTGCTGCATATGAGATTGACAAGGCTGGAGGGAAGCTGTTTTCTGAGCCTAACAACCACAGACAGAGCTGCTTCTCTACCCAGCCATCTGAAACAGTCTATATTAAAAGTTAACCAGAAAGCAGTTTTAAGCTAACTCAGACCATTTTGATAGAAAACAGTTAAAGAGATGCTGCAGGTACAGTTATGTGGCATGCCCAAGTGCAGTGACATCCCCTGATAGCACAGAAGCAGTAACAGACTTGTTGCTGTGAGAGCAGTGTTCGATCATACTCCCTGTTTCTCTGTCCTTTTAAACTAATTGTCCATCATCATCTCTCAAAATCAGCAAGCCAAAGCTAGACAGATCTCATTGATAAAAGCCATTGTGATGATTTAGCAGTGTGGTAGATAAAACCCTGTGCCCAGTGAAGCCAGTGGGAGAGCTGCCATCAGCTTCAGCAAAGGCTGGACATCACCCAATAGCTTAGTTCATTGGAATCCGGCTGAGTGATGCAGTGAGTTACGGGGCTGAGAGGAGTCAGAGTGAGCTCCCTGCCATCGAGCTCTTCACAGGAGGCTTCTGTTTAAGTGACCAGAATAGTTTTACCCACAGACACAACCACTTGCATCCAAAATAAGTTAAAAAGAATTACTAAACCCAGCAAATTTCTCCCCATGGGAGCATGTTTGTCAGGCAGAGCCAAGTGTTCTGTGTGGTGCCTGCCAGAGACACTGCAGAACTAGCAGGAGTCGTATCTGCTCCTGCCTGCTGGAGAGTGGGCCAGAGCTGCAGATTCACATTATTACCTGCCAGGATGTATTCTGGCTCTGCCATAAGCCAGGCTGCCAGATCAACAGCTAAATGTAGCTTATAAATTATTCTTGTAACTAGGCCTTTTGACAGAGTCTCCCATTTTCCATCCTCTATTAAATAAACAAGATAGTTCAGGGGGAACAAAGATTCTGTTGAATAAATTCTGCTGTACGTACTAAAAAAATAAACCCAAACTTCCATATTTTATCCTCTAACTGGAAAGGGATGTGCTAGGAAATGCAATTAGCAAGTATTGTCTTTCAGCACAGCTGCTCTTAGATTACAAAAGCAATGAGCACGTATTAAACTTCTCCGCTTGTAAGAACTGCTATGAAGATTTACCACCTTCTTTGCACAAGGGGACAGGCATGTCTTCAGTCATTTCAAGAGCCAAACAGCCTCTTATGAAGGTAGGTTCTAAAGGAGCAAAATAGAGCAAAACCCGAAGGAATAGATAAATGAAAGTGTTCCAGTCGCTTATAGCAATCCTACTGCAGAGAAAACAAACTATTTTGGATAGAACACAGTGCATTTTGCAGCCTTACCATGCTGCAAACCATTCAGTTTATCTGTGTTGACTGCTGTGGAGCTCTTATTTGCCTTGCAAATTATTCATATAAAACTTTCTAGACTCCTCTTTGGCCTCGTCCCTTTGCCCCATATGAATACTGCAGTACAAGTGTTCCAGAATTAACAGCTGCCATGATTATATACATCTCAGCCTGGATCTTAATCACTTGACTCCCACAGATTCCATCCATTAAGAACAGAGTTTCATATTAAGATACAGCGATTGCATAGCTGGGGTTTTAGTTTCAATTTCCTGTGCCATTGCAGACCAAACCCATTTTTCTCTAGTTCCCCATATGCGCTGCATACACTAAATCCATCATCATAGTCTTCACCACTCTTTACCCACCAACAGTTCCCAAATCACACATCTTCCTCAGAGTCGTCCCTAAAATAAAACTTAAAAGGGATGAAAAGGGGAAAAGGATCCCCTTATTATACAGAGAGATATGGTAGCATCTTTGTCTAAGAAAAGTCTTCTCTGACAGAAATCAATACGAAGGGTAAGAAATCAAGATGAGGTTTTTATTACCAGAGATAGCCTCGAGAATCACAGGGGAGAGCCTAATACACAGGCTTTGCTCTAATGTGTCTTATGCCCTCTAGCTGTAACAAATTACGCTGTGGATTTCTTGGAGGATTTATATGCCAATGCTCAGTGCTCTGGGGAGCATTTCATCAGTGGCATTGCTGACCTAATAACAGGGGATCTAAGTAATAGCGACTTTTATGTACGTTATGTGTTATTCCCACAGATTTGGGGATTGGTTTTCTGGAGGAAGGAGGAGGCGAGGGGTAAATGTGCTTTCATAATAGGTTTACACTTTACTGATTAGCTTTGAATGATCTTCTCGCTCTGCCTGCTGACTTGAGTACTGTCAGGAAAAGAATTGGCCCAGCTTCATGATGAGTGAATGAGGCTCCTTCTGAAGCAGGGGGTTCCTGCGCTTTATTTGTTCATTTGGAGAGTTCCTGACAGCCAGCCCAGGCTTTGATGCAGAGGAAAGGGGAAAGAAATAGGAAGTGATCGTGTGATATTTCCCCTTTTCACAAGGCTGTTTTGTTGAGCTGAGTTTACTGCCAATATGCCTGTCCATGGGAGTCCCTAGGTAGCAGGGGGTGGGGAAGGGGGAGGCGGGAAGATGAATGGGGAGAGAGGTTTTACACTGAAACTCCCCAGAATAGGGCAAGTATTCATTTGTGTCAGGTACTGCCTGTATCACATTTCACACTCTGTACACACTGCTCTTGATGAAGTTAATGTTAACATGCATGAGAAGGTGCCAGGCAATCCATCAGCAGCTGAAGCCTTGCCAACAGGACAGAGACAGATGAACCTTGGCAGTGCCAAGCAGTGCCAGCCCTCCCCACACAGCTCTGGTTCCGAGGGAATTGTCACTCTAAGTCCGTCTGGACCCGTGTTGTTTTTCAGTCCCATCTGGCTCATCGTTCATGCCCTCAGCCTGCCAGAAGTGCTTTCCAAGTAACACGGATCGCAGTCTCTATGCAGTATGGCAACAGCTCACAAAACAGCTGATAGGAAAATTGCTTAATAACCAGGTTTAGTGCAGTGAAGCACTGTGGCAGACAGGTCTCTTAAAGAGCAAGCTCCAGTCTGGAAATCCTTGGAACACAACCAGAGACATCACAGTCCCTTAATCACAGTTCTTTTCCCATACGATGCCCTGTTACTCTGGAAGGTGAATTCCCTTCCTCTCTGCCACTCCAGAAAGGGCATTTCTTCTATAGGAACCTACCAAAAATACCTCTCTGATGTCTGGTTCTTTATATTCAGCACAGACAGGAGTTACTGCCCACAGGAGCCATTTATAGATGGACGATTAACCACTCTCTTTCACCTAATCCATATTGTCATTACTTGTTTTCCCTGTCATCATTAAAGCATTGTCACACACTCACAAGCCACTGGTATGTGGCATCCCACTTGGAGCTGAAACTACTTGCCAGAAGCAGCTGTGAGCTCAACATAAAGATCAGGATATTCTGCAAATGGGGATAAGTGGTTGTCTGAAACATCATCTGATGAGGATGAGCAGAACTAAAGTAGAAAGAGGTCTGTATCTGCGCCATGGTTTTCTCCTGTCCTTACCTGTTCACTGGGGTTGAATATGTCTCCTCCTGTCCTCTTGTACTTTGTCCACTGAAAGCCTACACAAACCAAGTTCTTTAGGGAATAGCACAAAACAAGCTCTTTCTGAAACACTTACAGCCAGTCTGGGTTGTGTCTCTTCTCTGAGTCTTTCGTTTTCCTTGGAAGTGAAGACAAGCCCTGTGGGACACAAAGCTCTGAAAGTGGATGGCACAGGCTTGGATGTCTTCCTCTGCCTAAATACTTGGTTTTCCTGCAAAATTACAGATACATTAATATGAGACAACATCCATTTTCTGTATCAGTCATTTCACTTCTGTTTTCTGAGAGAGCCAACAACTTCAGATTCTGCAAAGGCAGCAATCTGCATATCCTAACAGACAGTGCTGCTACAAAGTGCTCTCCGAAAGCCAACAGGCCATTGTGCAGAAACAGCATACATTGAACATCAATCTCCCTGACCATGGCTAAAGCCTGCTCCCAGATGTTGGACTGTACCTCATGTAGACAGTCAAAGCTAGCTTAAAAATCCAACAGAACCATGACAGCACATGGGAAAACCTGCCTAGGACCATCATCAGTGCTCTGGCAGCTCGGTCACGCTGAGCTCCTCGCTGCAAGCAGCCACGCTGCTGAGTTCAAGTACATCTGTGGGAACTAAAAGCCTGCCTTTGGGCTCCCGGGTGAGACAACCTCCAGGACTGATTAATTAACATAATTAGGAGCTGTAAACATTAACAGGTAATGTTCGAGCCTTTCCTAACACATTCTTAAAGCTTCCACTCAGTACTTCTCTATTGACTCATTTTGGCAGACATCTTTAGGGCTGGAGCGAGCCACAGAATGGAATGTAAATGCATCACTAGGCTTACCGGGGGAGTACCAGAGCAAATAACCCACCAGGTTTCTTTAAACAGAGGGAAAATAAGTTACCATAAGCAGAAGGATTGTTTGTATATGGCAGGAGAGAAAGGAGCCCACAGTTCTTCAACCTGTTTTCCCATTGTTTGGCATCATCTAGCTACATTTGACAGCAAACAAACAGCATACCTTCAGTCCTTCTTTCTTACCTATGGGAACACCACACTGTCCTCTTAAAAGGTGTGAAAGCCTCTAATTCCAAAGGAAAGACAACTTCCTACGTCCATCTGCAGTTAATCTACTTCATTGAGTGCCTAAGGATTTACCGGAGACATACTGGAAGCTTCTGTGCAGTGGCAGAAGTTGCCTAACTCAGTGCATGCTATAAATTTACGAGTGTGATGACATGAACGGAGGCAGGTTGATGGCTTTGGGGGGGAGATCAGCCAGAAGCCCCTGGATTCATATATTCTCATATGTGGTGAAGCACATATAAATCTCAGTGGCAGGTATCTGAAACAGTAAGACCAGTTGAACTCTGGTGTCATGCCTCCAGAGAGGCATTGATAACATCACAAGATCTGCTTCCTAAATCACCACAAACTCTGAAATGTGTTGGCTTTCCAGTTCTGTAAGGCTCCTTACATTTACACTTCGATTTGATTGCCACCTCTCTGCAGTGATTAAAACCACATGCAAAAGGACTGCTGCTGAGCCTTAACTTTATGCATTGAACAGTCAAAGTTCGAAATAACGAAGGAACAAAAAGAAGATTCTTAAAACATCACAGGTGAAAATCAACCTTCTCAGGGAGTTTTCAACATAAGAATTCATCCTCATCCTCATTTAATCACAAAGTGCACCAATGCTGCATAAGCGTATCTTCGTCAGCTTTCCAAACGCTACTATTCCCTTCCAGACTAACATGCAGATATCTCAAATCTTAAAGTCATTAGTGATCTTCCCTGGATGATCTCTCTTTTCCCTGATAGTTTGCTTCCAGAGTTCATTGCTGAAAATAGGGTTAGGTCCTGATACTGTTTAACGCAGCTAAGGCCTCATTCTAAGATTCCTATCAGCTTCCAGGAGGATTCATAGAATAAGACTCTTGTTTCTGAGGAAGTTTATCAATATCAGGGCTTTCTCAAGGGTGTCACAGGCAGAAACACATCTTCTTGCTCCCCAGGCAGTTCAGCACCGGTGCAATATGGGGGTAAACTGTACCAGTGCCATGGCCCTTTGGGCTTTGTGATTTCCTTAGCATCCTGAGGAATGCTCAGAACTTCAAGCATCTGCAAGCACATCTTCATCTCTCCCGTCAGGCATGATTTGCATTGCGCACCTCTTGCCATGCTTGCATATAAATTATGCATTAGCGACAATAAAAGCTCATTCAGATCTGAACAGTCGCACATTAGCAAAGCCATAATGGCCATGGTTCTTCTTCAGACCAGTCTGTCCTCCTCCACTTCTCAACCTGCTTGTTTCTAAATCACTTTGCCCAGAAAGACTTAACCTTTTCCCCGCCCCACTTCAGCCCCAGTTTCTGTCTCTGCAGTTTCCAGCTCTAAAGCCCTAAACACTCCAGTGGCTGTAGATCAAGAGCAGGATTGTCCAGAGCCTACTTGCTCA
Organism: Lathamus discolor; assembly: GCF_037157495.1. Taxonomy (NCBI): domain Eukaryota; kingdom Metazoa; phylum Chordata; class Aves; order Psittaciformes; family Psittacidae; genus Lathamus; species Lathamus discolor. The sequence continues at coordinate 65,849,316 of NC_088886.1, forward strand.
GCTGTGGAAGCAAGACTTTGACAGGGTCAGCAAGGACATTGCTGTTCCACAGGGCAAGAAGAAACTCCATGTTCTAAACCTTGGGAGCAAAAGGAGCTTCATTTAGACATTTTCATGTATTTAGCATAAGTAGAATTATGCCTTTAACCCATCTCCATCTTGGGAAAACCTGACTCACTTGAGCCCTTATTTTCAGACATGTATATTGTAAACCAGAATGCCAAACATCTAAGCTTTCAGTCCAAATAGTTAATAGCTTGACAAATATCTGGCCAGCTGAGAAGCAGAGCTTTGTAATGGATAGTGTCAGGCAGGGACACAGGGGAAGTGCTAAAACCAGAAGTGGAAAAAGACTCCAGCTGGTTTGGTGCTGTCAGTTGCTGCCCAGTGCACTGCAGTGCACAGCTGCTCACAGGGAGAAGAACCCAGATGAGATTACTCATCAGGGTTTAGAATACAAGAGGGAGGAGAGCACTCAGGAGAGACATCCCCCAGGCAGCTCCAGAACAGCCACCAATAGATGACAGGAAGCAGGTCTTGCACGACCTGCCCCCCGCCATGCCCAGCCATTGGGCTTTCCAAGTCCCTCTTTTGGTGCATAACTTTTCCAGGTATTTTATAGGCATCCATAGCCTCCCCATCACAGGCCCAGTTCCAGCCGGTTAGGCAATGTGCTGTGGAGACAACCATAGGTGGAGTTCTCCACATACAAACAGGACACCTCTTTATTCTACCTCTCTCACTCACCAGAGCACAGTGTGGGACATGGGAGTGAATGGATGCAGCAAGTAAGGCCAAAGCACTAAGCCTCAGCACAGGCATCTGGGGGTACAGCTGCTGCTCAGCAAGAAGAAATCAGAGGACCAAAACCTCAATGTTAGTACAAGGACAAGTTACTCTGTCCTAGCCTGCTGGTCCTTCTATCCTTGTTCTTGCCCATCCTGAGCACCATTCTGTAGGATGAATTCCTGGCGTCATTTGCTGCCTGCTTTGTGATTTGCAGCACTGCAGAAGCAGCGCTGAATGTTACAACAAGCTTAGGTTAGATTCCCTTTTCTGCCTTCTTCACGTGGTTGAAAATGACCCACAGATACCCACAGTCCCTTGGCCTTGAGCCTGAGCCTCCTGCTTAGCATTAAAGCTCCTAAAAATATTCACTCCTTTGTCTGTCTGGAAGTCTGGAATCAGCTAAAGTAAATATTATTACTCTGAGTTGGTCCCATTTGCAAACAAGGAAAAACAGTCTTGTAACTAATTAGTTCTTTCTTCTCAAGTACTTGTACCCATCTATAGTAATACTTGGGGATTAGGAGTCTGGAAATGCTAAGTGTTACCAGCATAATGCAACAACCCCCCGCCCCCCTCCCCACCCCCCATACCCTCAAGGACACTTCCCAAACGTGATTTGTTTGTTGTCATAGATACTCACACAAACAGTTGCATTCCAGGACTCACACTTGCCAGCAGCAATAAGCTCTACATGTCCTAAAGAACAGACTGGGCTGTTGCGGGCAAATGCTGCATCACTGTGCCCTGTTCAATGGATGTGTTCGGTTCCAGTCCTCCCACACTGCACTTCCTTTATCCCTGTCTCAAGCAGAGTCCTACCACAGGCAGAAACAGACAAGCGGGGTATTTCACACTGATAGCTAGGGCCTGATTTTTCACCTCAGTTTCTGTTCCAGTAATCCAGCTAGATACCTACTGTGCTTGGCCAGAGGCACTCGCTCCATCTTCTGATCTGTTCTTGGTTTGATCAGCATAACACAGTCCTAATCAATAAGAAAGAAAGACAGGGATGAATCCCAAGGCGAAGAGGAAGAGACCCGGCCCAGCTGTTTTTTAAACTCCACTGTGATAGGGAGAGGTGTATTCCCCAGCAAGTTAATACAGAGCAGGTAGAAGAACCAGTTTTCCCCACTTCCCTATTTCCAACAAGCAAAATGAATGAAGATCTGCTGGAATACAGGAACAAGAAACGGGCAGAGAAAAAAGAACCAGGAGTCCCACTGGTGCCTGGTAGAAGGACAGAAAGGCACTGACAAGCCAGTGGCTGGCAGAGGAGAGGTGTTTGAGGGATATTCTGGGAAGAGAAAAACTAAGGAAAAGCTTAGAAGTAAGGAGAATAAAAATGAACAAGAAGAGCAGAGCAGTGGCTCCCAAGCTGTAGCCCTTGCTCCGCAGAATGATCTCTTTGGAGAAGCAAGCAAAGGAGGTAAAAAAGACATTTTCAGCCTTGGCTCTGCAGAATGCAGAGAAGAAAGGGGCCATGGACTGACACAAGCAGAGCAAAGGGGTAGCAGAAACAAGGCACGAGATGCTGGAGAGGCAGAACTGTAAATGGAGGGATGAAAGAGGCACAGAAGTGGGGGGAGGGAAAAATAGGGACAGCTAGAACCAAAAACTTATAGAAAACATGAAGTGTGTCCACGGCAAAGAAAAAACAGCACCACCCAAATGTGTGTGGCAGCAAGCAAGCTCAGGTGAGTGTCTGGAAAAAGACTGGGTTGTAAGGGAGTCATGTTTGAGTACAGAGAGGATGGAGGCATGCAAATGGCTGGGAATGGCAGCCTGTTGTTCTTCTTCTGAAGAGAAAATAGATTTGCTTCTGAAATCCAGTTGTTTCACTGTTTTCACTGGCCGTGGGGTTTTCAGAGTTTACATACTGGGGACCATAGCAGCAGAATGGCTGATGGAATATAAGGCTGATTCAGGGCATTGTGGCATCAGTATGCCAACATCTGTAACAAGCTGTTGACGAGTTAACTTTAGTGCTGAATTCCAAGCGAATTCCACAAGCAGAGACCTGCATGATCTACCATAGGAAATCCAGGCTTACACTGGAAATGGGGCTAACATCTAGCACACCTGTAAGAGCACTTCCCTCCAGTCTCCTTTCTCCTTGCCCTCCATCACCTTTACCTTGGACGAAACAGCTCATCTCTTTTTGAGTCAACCAGCAAAATACACAATTACACTCAAATTCAGCTGCCACAACGTACCACTAAGATTGAGAGCACAACTGAAAGTAGGTTCTTGCGTGGTTAATAAAACATCCAGATGCATTTAAATAGAATAAGCTCATGCCCTTTGGTTTGGGGCATCGTCAAGCATGTCAAGGGCACATGAGACAAGGCTTTTGTTCTTCTTTGAGCTGATTATTTCCCTTGAGAGCACTAGCACTTTGTGAGGTGGGCAGTGTGCTGCATGGGCTGGTAAGCATCTAGGCAAACTCTTCCCAATACAAAGTTAGCTTTAAAGTTCATCTGACCCAATCCTATACTTGGACCGAATCATGCCTTAGCACTGACAAGGTTGGAAGGTAGCATTTCTGTGGACAGAACAAGACCTTGCCTGAAGCCTGGGGCTCATCCATTTCTTCCAGAGTAAATGTGTTTCAGTTTTACTGAGGATTTCAGCACAGGGAAAGATCAGACTCCATCAAACAGGTTGGGTTTATTACCCAGGTCAGAGTCCAGGGCTTTGAAGTCGTTGTGCATTTCAGCCCTGTGCAGACACAACAGAAACTAGAACTATTTATACTACATGACTTTACACACACCCAGCTATTAGCACCACAAACTAGCTGTGTTTTGTCTGCTGTGTCAGGCATCCTTAGGGCTTAAGCAAGAGCATTATTTTGAGTTACCATCCTAGGCTGAATAAGAGACATTTAATGGTGCCCATCGAGGGGCTGCTAGTTCTCCTTAGGCTCTACTTGTACAAAATAACATCAACACAGTACTATTCAGTAAGAGCCCATACCAAATACAATATTGTTTGACTTGGGGAAAGGGTGTAGAACCATAAAAGAGCTGGTTCAGGATTTTTACTGAGGTATTTACCTAATCCAGGAAACTACATCATTACCCTCAAATAAAATCTGTTCAGATACTCCCCTCCCTCTTCATAGAGCATCCCACTGACTCAGTAATCCTTTGGTGGTTGGACAGGAAGTTTACTCTTTTGTGCTCCCCATCACACAGGGAGACTGACTCTTTCCCACAGATTTTTCTGGAAAGCGTTCTAATCCAGCAACCACTTTTGAAGATACTGGTTTAAAGCATGGCTATAAGTTAAAGGCTGCAGCCTGTGTAGCTGCAGGAGTCCTCACCATATTCCAAGTCAAAATACAATTGCTCCAAGGGAGCAAATTCCATAGCCGGAGCTCTGCCATCATTTGTATTGCATACATGTGCTTCCCATCATGGGTTCAGCTCTTAGCTGCTACAGAGGGGGTAATGCTATGCCCAAAGTATCATTTCACCTTGATCCTCTTCTGGGAAATCATGTATAATCATGGGTTTATTCTTCATGTATTGCAAGGTTTGCAGTTGCAGGAGGCCTGGGAACCAGTGGGAGTGAAGGTGGGAGCAGCTGATTGTAGCGTCTCCCACGTATGTGCCTGTATTTCATTCCTGTCAAAACCTAATCTTTACATTCTTTGCCTGAGGGAGCTCTGCTATCCTATAATAAAGCCTTTCCAGACAACTGATCCTCTATAGAGGCCTGTGAAACAACGCATTTAAATCTCCAGTACTGCAAAACCACATACAAAAGTAGTGTAAAATGTAGTAAGTGAGTAAACCTGCCCTTCAAATTGCACTTCCCACACCACCTTACCTCTCACACCACTTTGGTAGAAGGAAGGCACTGTGTTTCTACCACGAGTATGGGCTGCAAGTCCAGCTCCAAATTCCCAAAGGACATCCCTGTGCCTGTAGGCCCTCCCTACCAAAGAGATGCTTAAAAAGCACATCACTAAACCGTCATGTAAACAAGCAATATCAATAAAAAAAGCTCCATTTTGTGCTTATAACCGATTAAATTTCAGTGCATACCACTGTGTAGGATGTGCAGAAGAATTCGGTCACTTGGGCACGGCCAGAGCCCTACAAGAGGTATTTAATTCTGTATGGGGCTCCAACATTATTTTCCTATATTTTCCTCACACTTTTTCAAATCACCAAAGTAGAGATTCTAAACTATTCTTCTTGCTACTGAGCTGTTTGGTGGTTAGCATTGAACATGAGTCTGTAAATATGTGGAACTCTACATACAGATTCTCTGCAATATTCTCCCATATTGATCCCATTTTGCCCTGGTTTTACACTGTGTACAACTGACTGTGATTTATTCAGATAAGGCTGCACAAGCCAATTGGAATGGACATTGAAGACTCATGCACTGTGACTGTTTTCATATGCATGCAATTGCCACAGATTTATAATGGAATTGTTCATTTAAACACTTGTGCAGGCGAAAGAGAACTGGATCTCTTGGAGTAGGCAAGAACATTAGAAGCAGCAAAGCACAGCAGCATGTTTGGTTGCCTTTTTTAAGACCATCCTATGTGTCATTTTCAGCTTCTTATTCCCCACTGAAGTTTTTCTTCTGCATCACAAGTGCTTTCCAGTCTTAGCTCTGAGTAGTGCCATTAGCCCAGCACTACAGTATTGGTCTCAAATGAAGTAGCAAGCCACTCTCCCAAGCAGTAATGTGATGCCTGACAGATGCTGATTACACATTGTCCTTTACAAATGCTTAAAGTCAAGTCATGGCCAGGCAGCAGGTCAGGGGAACAGCGATCCATGAATGGGACAGCCATGGTATAGCGGTTGGAGAGGACAGTATGCACATACAGATCATTTTCATCCAGGGAGGCAAAAAACAAGGCAAGTTAGACTTATGCCAGACTGGACTGTATTGCTGCATTGATACCATAGACCTAAGGCAGATTTAGAGTTCTAGCTACTGAAATGTGTCTGGTGCCACCTTCAATATCACCTCAGATTTATCCATCTTTATAATGGTGTGAAATGATGCAAGTGGTTATAAAGCAGATAAAAATCACATCATTTTACCACTCTTGCATCAGGTAGGCCAGGTTGTCTTAACCACTGACAGAAAAGGTTATGTATTATTCTTATGTGCTGTATTTATCCTAGTGTTTCAATAAGGGTAGATCAAAGCATGAGGCTTCTCTGATCATTTTCAGGCTCTGAGTCCCCAGTTTGCCTGACAGACATAAAGGGTGCAAATGCTGCACAGCACATGCAGGGAGTTTGGCATGCCCCAGGTGCATTGAATTTATTATACATGCACACAGCTATCCATCCAGCACATAAGCCATAGGTTCAGAGAGCGCAGTCATTTCAGAGAGTGCTAATACCCTTGAAATACTTCAAGTACCTTTCACAGTCAGGTGGTGGCAGAAGGAATACAGCACCGGCACAACCATTACCATTGCAGAGCAAGGAGAAGGGATCCTGAGAGAGCTGACATGGAGCTTAGGTGCAAGAGACACTTCTCCAGGTGCTCAGCCTGCCCAGGGCACCATTTCTCAACCCTTCTCAAAGCATTATCTTCAGGTTCAAGTGACGGGCCAGGGCAAAACACTTTAAAGCAGCCATGCTCATTCTTACAGCCTTCTTTCCCATCCAGAGACACATTTTGTTCAGCTAACACCTTGACTTCTAAGAAGCAAAAGCAATTGCTCAAATTTCTCATAAACAGCTCCCACAGGACAAAATGCTCTGTCTGTTGCATTCCAAACCCCAAAGAAACTTGTGATGTTGGAGGGCAAGTTATTTCTTTTGGCTAGCCTTGCTATGAAAATCGCATGCTTTATTTTCCTCTTTACAGAATTCATCTTGTGTTAATAAAGTACTGTTGATTCCTTCTGGCTGACTCTGCAGGAAAGCTATTCTCACAAAGCTTCTAGTCTGAGCTGAAGTAATCTTGCTTAAAACTGGCCATAATTGTTTCAGTCTCTTAAGTCTAATGCTAAGCACAGGAAGCACTGCCAATTCAAGTCAGGACTCAGTATTCTATGAAGGCAGGATAAGCTGACCAGAGGTAAGGAATTCAGAAAACACAAGGAGAATTTGACCTGGCCTTTCTTTGAGCCAGCTTCTGTATTTCTGACCTTGCTCTAACGAGAAGGGAAAGATAGAAGAAAATCAAAACAACTGAGTGTTTAATGAGAGTTGTGTGCTCCAGAATACTCATTACTCCATCAGCCAAGTCCCCCAGTTGTGGTGCTGGGCCCTGAGGGGAGTTCTTCCTCTGCAGGAAGGGTTGCTCAACCCACTGTCCTTCCAGCTGCATTGAATTCCTCAAAAGGCTGTAGACAGTCAACAGGAAGCTAACACTGGAAATAAGCCTGGAGACAGTCTGACAATGAAAGAGGAGGAGCAGCCTTTCACCTTTGAGACAGCCCCTTGAGGAGGATGGGCTGCTTCACAGCTCCAGTAAACACGGGATGATAAACCAGTCCAAAAGAGAAGGAAAGGCAGGAAAAGAAGTTTAGACCTAGGAAACAAAGCATGGGTGCAGTGTCCAATGTCAGATCTTCTCTGTAGAGAAGCAAACCAGCAGGATTTCTGGTTTTCTCAAGCCTGTTTCTGGTAAGCAGAGATTTTACCCCAACACAAGTACATACAGTCAGTCCGATGAATTCCTCAGTAACAAGGCCAACAGCTACTTGAGGCTGCTGTGTGACACCATAACATGCCCTGCTCTTAAGTTCAGAAACCATGCCCTCCAAGGGCAGGGATGAAACATCCAGGTGTCCTTGGATCTACCAGGAGATGCTTCCACTGTGGCTGCAGAGAGCCTCACATGAGCTTTACCAGCAGCTCTGCCCAAACCTGTTCTGCATGGCAGCAGTCAAGCCAAAAACCAGCAAGTAACCTTATAGGAATCTGCTTTCCAGTCCCTTTAATCTTATTTTCATTTCCATACCATGATGGGTAAACTTAACGCTTGTCTTCTCTAGGTTTGTCTGAGCTTTCAGCATGGGTTGGATGGTACAAGCTCTTGCAAAGGAGTTCAGAAAGCAATTTCTCCCAGTGATGAGTTAATTCAAATTTGAGCTCTGAGAAAGCTTTTGGCAGTACTCTTTGAGGGGAGGGAGGGACATGTAAAATCAGAGCACTAGAACATTGTGTGAGTGGTAGTATTGCCAGATGTTTGTGCTGAGTTTTCCCTTCTATTTTTTAATTGAAGACAATATAAGAACTATAAATCATTTGGTTTCTCCTTGGCATTATTCGTGCCCATATTGCCTCTTGTTGTCATTCAGCAGTTTAGCAGTAATTTGCAGTCCTGCCTTCCCACATCTCCCATTCTTTTCAAGAAGAAAAATCTATTGCTGTTTTAAACCAGGAATAATTTGCCAGAGTTTCAAAGGTAACAATAGATCAAAAAATTCTTTTCCCTCCTTTTCACCTTATGGTTTTTACAGCAGGAAGCAGGATAGCCAGGAATCCTGGCAAAGAAGGCTCAGACCCATGTCTGCCTGAAGGTGAAAACAGAGATTCCCTTTTTCTTTTCCCTGTACACTGATTACCTATTGCTATCCTTAAAAGACCAGGAGGACCCTCGAAAAGGTAAAACAGCTTCATGACAAAGCAGAACAGACCATTTCACTGTAAGAACTCAAGAAGCTTAAGAGCAACTGTACTAGGTCAGCCAAAGGTCTACCTTTCTTGGCCAATAATGCTATGTGTAATAAAACTATCAGAGAGAATTACCACAGCCCACATTTAGTTCTGTCCCCTCCAACAACTGTTCCTAACTATTACTTGGCTTTGAAGCTCACTTCTATCATTTCAGATCTAAGGCAGGCATTGAGGACCCAAAAGACCATCTAATTACTATAGTTACTATAATAAAGGCTATCACCTTTCCCCACAAACCTTTCGCATTCATTCCTTCATGGGAGTGTTTCTCCTTGCACACTGTTGGCCCCACAACATTTGATCTTACATTTTTAAAGCTGAATATTTATGCAGAACAATAAAGTTTCCAAACCTCCAAACACTTCTCCCTGTAAGACATTCCACTGAATTACTTCCATGCATAACCATCACACATACAAGTAAATGCTTGGAGGATCAGGACCTCAGATAAAACATCACTTGGAATATGTCTTTGTCCAAACCCATTAAAGATGACAAGAAGCCTGCGGAAATTTACCTTGCTTTATAAGTAATTCTGCATTTGAGTAGGTTGTTTTTTCTGGAAGTGGCTTTTCAAAGAGCTAAAACACACACAGACAAAAGGGAAGAAAACACTGCAACAAAGACACCTCAAATAAACCAACACTGCTATTTAAGAGAACCCATGTCAGGAAAGATTGCAGAAACAGGCAAGAACTCCAAAATAACAAGGGGTTTATTTCTTTAAAGGGTTCCCCCACCCTTCATTTTTGTCCTTTTCTGTGCAGAACACTCTGCTGTCCCTCCACATACAGCCCTCATTCATCCCTTTGCTGCTGCACACAGCCCACATCCTTTCTTACCCTGAAAAGAGTTAAATGCTCCTTTTTCCTCCAAAGAGCAATTTTTTATTTCTCCTGACAAGGCCTTTTATGCAATTAGCTGGAGAAGCCATGGCCAGAAAGAAAGAATAACATGTGTAAAATCATGCCAGAGGACAGAGTAAGTAGTAACTTGTTGAGTCTATTACAGGAGAAAATGTTTAAATCAATGGTGTGTTCCCATAAATCAACAGCAATATTTAGCCTTAACTGTAACCATCCCTGAGCAATGTGGAACAGGGAGAAAACACTTAAGCAAAACCCAACAGTGATGCTCCTGGAACAAGGAGGGGAGTGAGCAGCAGATGGGTAAAGCACAGCGTGGGGTTACCTCCAGGCAAGGAATTGATTTGATGGGTCAGAATGGAGGTGCCACAGCATTCAGGGTTGAGCAGGACTTCAGCAGAGACTGCCAATAACAGCGACTCCTACCAAGCCTGGTGCTGATTTGGAGATGGTAAAGAACCATTCTCATCTAGTTAAAACTTGGACATGGATGCAGGTTGTGTGCTAAACCAGAAATTAAGCCCAAATTGCCAGAACTTTGTGCTACGGGATCAGAGACAGAAGGGTTTGCATTGCAAACCAGAGATGTTCATTTCTTTTTAATTATACTTGACAGATCTAAGTTATTATAAGAGGAACAGGTTTGGGAATGGGGAGAGCAGTAACAGTGAACCAGAAAACAGAATTTAACTCAAGAAACAGCACAAAAACCTCATCAGACCCTTCTCTTTTTTTGTCTGGGAGAAGAAAGTTGTCTCTTTTCAGTCCTCCATCTTTGTTCATCCCCTTACTCTTCTGCTTGAGCTGCTTTGATTCAGATTTAGGGCCCCCATTCATTCCAATTAGATGGCTTTTCAATAAAACTGTTCCCAAACCCATGCTATGCTCCTGTTGACAGGATTTCACTACTTTCCAGAAAGGTAATGGATTTCTCACATACCAGTTTCTAAAGGTCCCTTCTTCAGCAGTGTTCTCCACAGAACAGAACCGTTTTATAGTTCTATTACAGCAGTGGCTCTGACCCAGAGAAGGATATTTTGCCTATCTTGAACTCTGGCACTCATCAGTTTGATTGGAGGCAGAGAAAGCAAAGCTCCCAAACACAGATTTCTCCCCCAGCCTGTGTTTGTGCTGCGGATTGCCCCCAGATTTCAGTTGTTCATTTAGGTGAACGGTTTTACTAGAACTGCATCCTCCGATGAATCCAATAGGGTTTGCTTCTGCTTTCGCTTGCAGTCCTTAACACAGCATCAGCACTCCCACTGAAGCTATCGTGTTGAAAATAGGAGTTGCTTCTTCCAGGTCTGGCATTTACACGTTTTTATGACATGCTGGAAAAGCACAATTGGACCATTTCCCCCCATGCAAATGTTGAGACTATAATAAGTAACAGATTCATTGAGTTTTGACTTGCCTCAGAACTAGGTGTTTCTGACATGTACCACATCCCTCAAATACATTACACACTCCAATACTCTTATCAAGAGCATGAGCTTTCTGCGTTCTCCTCTCCCCATCAACATGCAGCCAGACTTTCCTGACCACCAGTTCAGTTTGACAGCACTCAGTGACACACAGAGGAAGCATCAGGGTGTGTGAGCTGTGGATGATCTGTCAGACCTGGTGACTGATGTGCAGTGTCAGGGTGCTATAAATATTGAAAACCAAAATAAATGCTGACCAAGCAGCGGGGGCTTTTAGTTCACTCAGCCAAGAGAGCAAGCTAAATAACAAACACAGGCTGAAATTCACACATCTCCAGTGAGCTAAAGCCCTACAGTGACTGTGTTTGACTCAACTTTTGGAGTCACCAAAAGACACAGATGCGGGTGCAATGCTCTTTTACTCCCCAGTTCAAGTTTCAAGCTGGTTGCTGACTATGGGAACCTCTGAAGCTCCACCTTCTCTAAAGCCTTGGTTTATAGGTTGAGTTGTGCCATCAGTGCCGCATAGGTGGAATCAAGGATTTTCCAACATAAATCTCTCACCTACACTTCTAGCAAAACAAAAGATCATGCGAGGCTCAAGTTTGGAGCAAGTCTTACACCATCTGGATTCATTTTCTTTCAGTATGATTGCCTTAGAACATTCATTCTAATCAGGAACACTTCATTGTTTCTAGGAAGTTTCAAAAGGGGAGGGCAGTTTAAAATTATCTGAACTATTCTTGGTGCAAAGCAAGCTCAAAAGCATTCTACATGTTTGGGAGATCCTCCTTATTCAAGAGGATATGCCTGGTGGGACTGTCTTGAGCCATAGAAGACATGGAGCTTATCTGATGGACCAAAGATATAGGAATAGCCTTGGCTGGTTCATGGAATGCATGCTGGCTGCTCATTTTACCCTGGCATTTTGTCATTCTCAACCACTAGAAAACAAGCTGATACAAAATAGCTTAGTTGAATCCAAATTAGCATCTCATGACAAATGCATGAGACAACCCATTGTGATGGTTCTGAGTAGAATGCTGCCAAAAAGTGAGCGGAGAATGAAAATTGAGATTCATTACATTTCCCAGTGAACTTTTGACCAGGAAGATCAATGACTGCATTTTCTGTGCGGATCTACAGGCCAAATGAATCCCTGGTTTAACCTCTGAACTCAGAGGCTATCATAAAGAGAGGAATTTGTCTACAGGGTCAGGTATGTGCATGCTTTCCAGGCATTACAAGACTGCAGTTGCAGTTGTTGAAACCTCAAAGAAAAAGAGGAAAACCCACAGGAGGTCAGACAAGGAAAATGAGACTGAGGAATACTGTTCCCTGACAACTGGGCAGCAACTGATCTGCAAAACAACAGCACACAGGAAAGGATGAAGTCCAGAAAAACAAAATACGTGTCCCAGAAGAGAACTACCACTGAAACCTATGGTAGTTATCTCCTCCCAGGGTCAATGATGTCCACAGGAACTTAGATTCTGCATTGCCCTCAACCGAAGACCCAGTTGTAGAATCCCAGACTGTTTTGGTTTGGAAAGGACCTTGAAGCTCATCCAGCTCCAACCCCTGCCATGGGCAGGGACACCTTCCACTAGAGCAGGTTGCTCCAAGCCCCTGTGTCCAGCCTGGCCTTGAACACTGCCAGGGATGGGGCAGCCACAGCTTCTCTGGGCACCCTGTGCCAGAGCCTCGGCACCCACACAGGGAAGAACTGCCAAAGAGCTCAGCAACAAATACAGATCAGGACCTGGAACCCAGTTGCAAATATCCAGAGTTCTATTGAATTCTATAGTGCTCAGATGCACACTCACCATAAATAGCCAGAGGGCAAAGATTTCTGTCCCCAAGAGCTGCAAATGATTTAGAAGCAAAAAAGCCAATCAAAATACCAAATATAGCACTAATGAATATTGAAAGCTGGCACTGATTCCACATTCAGTGGGCAATGGACTCCAGAATGATTCTTCACCCGCAGTGAATATTGCCTTTCCTTCCCCTCAGCTGGCATTAGTAAAGTAGCAACAGTCTTAATATCAGATTTTGAGCAATTTGCTACTGCAAGCCAGGCCTTTAAAATAAAATTGAGCTGTTTTCTGTGTGTTTGTAGAAAACAAACCCTGATCTAAGTTAACTGGATGATGCAGGGTTTTGAGGCCAAAATACCATTCTTGCTAGAATAAAAGTAGTAGTAATAATAGAAAATATGCTAACAATAAGAGCCCTGTGTTCATTTCTGGCTTCTGGGGATGCAGTGACCACAGGTTTGCATCTGTTTGCATATAGAACTAGTAATTGTTGAACATGCAACAGACTTGCAATGTTCAGTTACAGTCACAGATGGATAATTGTTTATTCTTCCGTAATTGGTGTTACATTAATACTAGCTAGAGGTCTAAACCCTACACGTGGTGCTGTAGAAACATAACAGATGCTGTGTTCCAAGGATCTTCATTTAAAATTGAGCCTCCTGCTCAACAGCAGGCTAGGAAAGTCCCTGAAGGTACCAGTTGTTTAAGAAAGGAGAAAGGAAAGCAATTTTTATGAATCACATTGACCTTTCTGAGCTGTTTCCTTCTCCAGGGAAATTTCATTCCATTCAGAGGAAGCATTACCATTCGCTTTGAAAGCAGTGGAAGGATTTGCCTCCAGTGTCAGAAGGGGGTTTGGTAGCACCATAAAGATGGTATTGCCAAACAGGCAGAAAATCTTCCGAATATCACCCAAAAAGTTACTGAAGTGAACGAAGTTCAAGACTTATAAATATAAATGGCCTTTGGACTGTAATTGCTTCTATCTTTTAGTCTCTTTCTGAAGGGTCTGGAAGCACCCTACGTTATCCATGGCATCTGTGAAGCCTCCTCACCAGCTTCCATCACCACCAAATTGTGCAAGTATATTGAAATCGTGAAGGGTGGAGATCCTCCCATGGGAATACAATCTGGAATTTGTAGATTAAAACCCAATTTAAATAAAATCAGTATTTATTGTTTAAAGCTGGATGTTGAAAGCAGAGGGTAGAGCTATAAGCAGGCACACTTTAAGCTAAGGCTCTGCTGTAGAGTGAACTCTCAGTGTTGATGGGCCACAGAGCAAGAGACACGGGTTTGTAACTGTTTCAGTGGATTTCCTGTCCAAAAAGCCACTGTCATGAGCAGCAGCTCAGCTCTGTGTGTTTGAACAGGAGGGTGTGCTTCCCCACCAGCTAACAACTTGGCCAACGAGGTGAAAAGGTATGGACTGTAATTCCTTTCTCACTTGTGTTTCTCGCACAGGCACATCGTGGGCAGGTTCCCTGACTATCCCACTGAAGAGGCAGGAGGGTCAATGGCTATTCTTTCTCAGAATACTCCAGAGCAGGTACTGTCACTTCTTTAATGAAGAAGGTTGATGGGACTGGGGAAAGTATTGCCACAAAACAGGTCTGTTTAAGTAAGTTTTCATAACAGCAGCCTCTGGTACTCCTAGGTGAGTCAGGCATGGTGGCTGGTTGTGGGCTGCATGACCTCTGCGGTCCTTAAAGCTCCCCTGTTGAGAGACACAGTTGTGTTCATCCGCTGCCTGCAACTGATGGTCTAACACAGGCATGGTAAAACAGCATTTTGGATTCAGTCTTTCCTGGAATCATGGGGCTATACAAGCAGTCTTTGTATAGTTTAAGCAGATATAAATACAGACTAGCCCAGCATAAAGCAGAATACTCTAACCATCAGTTGCCTTGCTTACAAAAATAGGCAGGAAAACTGCTACAAACAGCTCTCTGTGCTTTACTAAAAGTGAGCTCAGGGCATGCTCCTGGTTTTAGCCAAGTTCAGAGCATTCTAAGGTCAGCCTTGAAAGCCTCTAAGCCTCTCTGTTGTTCAGTCCCAGACAGAGCAAAGGAGACCTCCTGGTTATGTTTTCAGCTCCTAAAGTAGAAACACATGCCAGAGTCAACAAGGCTTTGTTGGCTGCTCTGAGCAGTGGGGGAGCCACCCAGCAAGTGTGGCTTATTGCAGGAGAAGCCTTGAGGGAACATGATGCTAATCAGACCTGCTACCAACAGGGATAAACACAGTTTGGAGAATGGTAAAAGTTGTACTGAGCACAACTGGATGTGGTGGGAGATGATGGAGAAATAAAGTCGTCCTTTGCTTTGAATTCCCTTCTTCAGCTATTTTGCCATCTTTCTTGGGCATCTGCTTTCTCTTTGCATAAAAACATAATAAAGGAAAACAGAAGTCTGAAGAGATGGTTTTGCTGCCTGCTTTCCCTTCAGGAAAGAAAAATACCTGGAAGAAAACAACTACACCTGTTTTCTCAACATATTTTCACTAGCTATTACCTACTTTTCAAAGGCTTTGTCTTTTTCAGCCAGCACAACCAACTGCAGAATGTATGCGACAACCTGAACTCAGAATACCACTGGCAAAAGAAAGTTCAGTGCGATCATGATTTTACCTGAATGTCAGACAAGTAAAACAGTTTTTGTTCAACTGAGTCAGCTGCATATTAAAAATCCCTAAGGCAACTGGGTTTGTTCCACACTGGTCTACTGGGCAACATAGGAAATGAAATCCTGGCCCCATTGAAGTTAATGGGAGTTTTGTCCTTGACTCCAGGGGAGACAGGATTTCACCTCTTGTATATATTAGCTTCTGTGAATGGGTAGGGTGCTCCTCAGTTAAACTCCATGAAAAATCAAGACCGAAGTGTATTTAAAAAGTGAGCATTTTATAAGGCTTGGGTAAAGACACTTTGGGGAAAATAAAATACAAATTAATCACTTCACGAACCATTGCTGCGTTATTATACATTCTATATTTCTTTATCCTTTGACAACTCTGACCTTACTTGACTTTGTAATGAAGCTGGCCTCCTGCACAAGCTGCTTCCATGACATTTTACAAATACCTTTCCAAAGGGGATGCCAAAGAGTTCCCCATGCAGAGTACTTGGTTTAGTTAGGAAAATACATCCTCTCTCTCGACTAAAGAGAAGCTTCTCTCTACATACTCTTCAAGAGAAATTTAAGGTTCTAAGACACCAGTGTAGTCTCCTGCATCTGTTCGAGGTGTTTGTCCCTAATGGGTTTTCATATTTGCTCCAAAGATAACTGTCAGATGTGGCAATTTTTAGCTTTGCCCTTATCCTGCTGCCAACAAAATGATGATCTCTTCCTGTAGTTCATTAAGTCTCATCACCATGAAAATAAGCCAAGGAGTTGTCATTTAGCAGGCACATCCCCCCTCTCCCAACTCCCCCTCATTTCCAATCTTAAATAACTTAGCAGGAAAAGAGATGCTTATGAAGAGTTTGGTTGTACATTTGATTGCATTGCCACATTATGGTAATCACAGCATCGGATCCAGCAACATCTAGAAAAGCAGGGGGAGGAAAAAACCCTGTGTGTTAATTGCTGTGCAAACACAGACCCCTGATCCTGGCTTGACACTCTGGGCAATATACTCTGTAATTGCTGTTCATTACTACCAACAGCTGAAGATCCCCATGAATCCCTGTAATCAGTAAATGGCAGTGCAAGAGATCCCCAGAAGATGGTTAATATTAGGAACCCTGACTATTCCAAGGTAGGGACAGTAACACACTACTATGCAATCAAATGCTGCAGTAATCACACACTTTTGCACTGAGAAAGTTTGGAAACACACTTGAACCAATGTATAAATAGCAAAGTCAATTTGACTTCTGGGGGTTATCAGGTTAGAGGAAAACATCTTTTCAGCCTCAAAAGAAAATGTTACTGGAGAAGAGTCATCCCTCAGTAAGAGTCCTACATCAGGGGCTTTGGGGAGGCTAAAATTCATCCTCTCTTACTGAAGCACATGCTCAGTGTTCAGAGTTTTATAAGGGCTTTCAGCATCATTTCAAAAAGAGGCAATCTCACAAAGAAAAGGGCAGTCTAAAATAATTTAGGAAGACATCTGCTTTTATTTCCACTATGAAGTTTTCTTCAGGGGAGAAAAAAAAAACAACCCGGTATTGTAATGTGGGTGAATTGCTCAGTATCTCAAACTAACCTTTGCTTGCTCTTCCCTTTCTTTCCTGCTCTTTTGTCAGATTCTTCAGGCATCTTCTTGTAGCTGGAGGGAAAATTGCTCTGTATAGAAGAGTACAAGCCAGTCAAGGTTACATACCCAGCCAGCTTCACCCCAGCTCCCAGGCCTCTGCAATTCTGGAGCTGCTGAGAGCAGAGGTGAAAGCAGAGCTGGAGAATCTGCACCAAAAGAGCGCAGAGAAGGTGTATCTGACACAGAAAAGGAAAGATACATTTGCTCTATCATTCCCTCCTGGGAAGCAGGGAGCTACTTCAGAAACGTCAGGCTCCACATGCATGATCTTTAAGGTCCCTTCCAACCCAAATCATAGAACCCCAGACTGGCTTGTGTTGGAAGCAACCTTAAAGCTCATCCAGTCCCAACCCCTGCCACGGGCAGGGACACCTTCCACTAGAGCAGGTTGCTTCAACCCCCTGTGTCCAACCTGGCCTTGAACACTGCCAGGGATGGGTGTCCCATGATTTCACCAAAACCACTTGGCATCTCAGACTACACGTGTGTTGCCAAAGCATCCAGAGAAGAGACTGTACCGCTGTTATTTGGACACAAGATCTCTGCCTGCAGTCACTGAGCTTGTGTCCAGATGCGGCTATTTGTGTTCCTGTGCATTTCATTCAGTGCTAATTGCAAGCACCATTTTCCTATTCCCTATATGAGCACTTAGTTCAAGCCTTCACACCATATACTAAACACATGTTTTTGTCTTGCCATCTTGCAGAACAGATGAAGGCAAGGCAGAAGGATAAGGAAAGCTCAACCATTAAGTCACATTATAGCAGGTTCATAAGAACAGAAAATCTACATAACCCCTTTGAGTATCATTCATCTGTATAAGAACCTGAAAGCAAATAATTCCAATCAGAGTCTGGATTTACTTAAATTATATATATAAAAAATTATAGATATTAAATTTTTATATATATACACACACACTATCACCAGTATTTACTCAAAAACACTGCTTGAAATTAAAAATTTTTCTCAAGCACATATGTATGTAGAAAAAACCCACCTTTGAGATATCAGAAACCACTACAGTGACCCTTTGGTAGGGAGTCATAGCAGAGAGTGGATGTAACAAGGTTGGGTTTCTAGCAGACTACTAGCACTAGGATACACTTTGAGTAGCTCTGTTGGTTTTGGATACAACAGGCCTGCTGGGACACTAAAAACCTATTTTGAACTCCAGTCAATCTGTTAATCTATCCGAGGGAATGAAATGCTTCACTGCTTATCACCGCAAGATATGACTGAATGGTGCTCGGGGTTTAAATTACCATATTTAATTAAATGTAAGATACTGAAATGCTTGGGGAAATCCACTAATGAATTTCACTGGCTGAAAAGCATAGCCCTTATCGTTGTCCCCTTCCACTGCCCAGGCTTCAAAGCATTAAAAGGCATTCCTTAGAAAACAAGTACTTTTACTGTTCTAGGAAGCATCTCTTCCAATTGGAAATGTTTCATTTTCTACTCTTTCATGGTACTGCCAATAGTAACATACCATTAATAAACTTCAATGACCACAGCGTTTCTGATTTATACTCATCAGTAAATGATCCTAGGATTCCTCTCAGGGACAAGAGTACAATGAAAGGTGCCTGGGAACAAGAGAATGGTAGGAAAAGCGAATTTCACCCTCTGCCTTTTTCAGATAATAAAGTATAAATGGCCAGGAACTAAAGTTATGGAAATTGATGTAGCTGTACCCAGTTATCTGCTGGTAGTAGCTTGCAGGGATAAAGATGCTGGGCTATCGATGTGTATCTGTCAGAGTTTGTCACAATATCTCTATCCACTCTCTCAGCCACCAGAACAGCTTCAGTCTTCAGCCATATATTGAAATTAGACATGCCTTGAGGCAAGCTCTCAAAATCCATCTCTACAAAATCAATCTGCCTTGGAAACACTAGGACAAATTAATAATCGGAGTTCCAAGTCCAGGGGGAACGTCAGATTGTATGTCATTAGAATACTGTGCTCCTGGGTGGTTTCAGGAATTGGTCTTACTATCCCTTGCAGCTGGGGACATAGAAATCACTTCTTTCCCAATGGGAGATTGGGATAGTCAGCGCCTGTGCTGAAGTGTGCTGGTGTGAGTGCCCTCAGCAAAAATCAAAAGGACTTCTCTATAATGGTTAACCACTCTGGAGTTTATAGGGGACCACCAAGCAACATATTGATTGTCATGTTACCACAGTATTGGAAAGCTGAAAGTGAAGGAGGAAAATACACACTAGCTCATACCTCCTACAGGACATGTATAACACACTTTTTGACCAAGCTCTTCACGTTTTCCTGTCTC
Organism: Lathamus discolor; assembly: GCF_037157495.1. NCBI lineage: Eukaryota > Metazoa > Chordata > Aves > Psittaciformes > Psittacidae > Lathamus > Lathamus discolor. Next base: position 65,868,447 of record NC_088886.1, read on the forward strand.
CTTCAGGTTGCTGCAGAACTGGCTGCCAAAATGGAGAAGGCTTTGGAGAAAAAGGACCAGAAGGGCAAAAAAGAAAAAGGAGAGAAAGAAAAATCCAAAGACAAAAACGACAAGAAAACTAAAAAGAAAGTAAGGGCATCCTGCAGTGAGAACAGAGCCAAAGTCCAGCCTAGTCAGCCATCTGTAGGCAGACACTAGTAATTCACATTAGACTGGTCACCAGGGCTTCAGGCCTGGGTTCAGAAGACAGAACCGGCTGAAGCCAGTCCCTCTCAGCCTTTCAGTGACCTTGATGATTCTGGGGAACTGCTTTGTACCTCTTGTGTTTTAGGAATGGCCATTGCATGGCATGGCTCAGCTCAAGGGGAAGAGCTGAGTTAGGTGCAAACTGCCAAAGACATGGATGAGGGAAAAACACACATTAGGGCTTTGTCATCATTGCCAGGACAGTGTGCACACTCTTTTCACAGCATTGCTGCTTCTTTTTTCATGTATATAACAAAAGGCTGCCCAGGTAGCTAACCAAGCATCGCCACTTTCCCTGTGGGGTACAGAGAAGTTAGTCACTGCCACTTCCAGAGCTGCCAAAAGCATGACAAGGAGAACATAGCATTGCACCAACATTGCTCTTCACCACCTTTCTCATATGGGACACCCATTCTGCTGGAGTGCAAAGCTTAGTCTCAAATTAGCTCCCCACCTTAGAGCTTGTGTGGATTTCAATATCATCTATAAGTGCAGTTCTTACCTGGCCAGCTGTGTCTTTTGTACTGCAAGCTAGTGCTTTATAAGCCTGTAAATAGCAGTCATGCATTTTCAGTACACATTTTTAGGACATGAATTATCTTTTGCTGTAAGTCATAGTGGACACCACTTAAAGAAGGATATACTCCCCAAAGTCTTCTATGTACTAAGGGCTGGTTTCACAGAAGGTATGCTTCCAAATTGCTTTGGGAGTAACTTCACTGAGGAAAGAACCTGTGAAACAGTGCAGTGACCAAAAGGCATCTTCAAAAGCAAACTGTGCAACAAGAATTGTAGGACTTTGCTGAAGCAGCAACTTTTCCCATCTACTTTATTGCATAAACAAAGTTGAAACAATATTTTATGGGGTTTTATTAATAAGGGTCGTTAATCTCTCCGGGAGTGTGTGGAGGAGAAGGGTGAGTTTTGTGGGGCAAAGCTGATTCCTCACTACAAGTTTTACACAGATTCATTGTAAGTCCTAGCCCTAGAATAACCATTCAACAAGAAAAGATGCTTTTCTTGGACAACAGCCATTAATCTGGCCAAAGCTCTCATAACAGCTAGCCAGGAATGCTAAACTATGTGAATTTAGGAAGCCTCAGTCTATCTAATTGGGAGGTAGAAATCCAAGTGTTAACTTGCAGCTCAGCATCTTTGCTGGTTGCAAATGCTATTTGGACCATATAAAACTATGTTTGGGATTTTGGGGCTGGGGTTTTCTCCCTTTTGGAAATGAAAAGGGACAGCAGGCTGGAGGAGCCACGTACATAAATGTGCTTCCAAGCTCTTTAAGCCTGATCTTGCATTGCTAACTAGGAAGGGTGGTTGCTGCTCGTATGCAAATAGGATATTTGTTAGGCTCTGGTCACACATGTCTTCAGTCATTTATCATCAGGGTGACACTGTCACAGAGTGCACTATCACAGCAAGCAGTGGAAGATAAAATTACTGGTACCACTTCGTTGTGTCCTAGTGGCAGAGCAGAGCCAACCCGTGGGAGAAAGGAGTATAAGACCTGCAGACCTAAGCCAAATAATACTGATGGCAAAGCGTTTGTTGTAAGTAAGACTTCTGGTGACTTGTACTAGTGCCACTTCAAGGTGTAAGCGCTTAAGTCAGTGTACACACTGCAGAACTCTACAGGAAAACTCAGATAAAAGGGTATATATGAAGGTAATAGCTCAGAAAGGCTTTTGAAACTGGAGAGTTTAAAGCCCCTTGTCATACACAGTTATAGAACTCTAGCATCTCAGAGAGCCCATTTCCCTTTGGAAGCATTCACAAGGGTGTCCTCTAATGGATTTCTGCAGCTTTGCCCTTGTCTTTGCTCCTTCCCAACTTGGCTGGCCCTTAACAAACCCCTGTGATGCCTCTAGTCTTGCAGAGGCAATGAAAAAGGCTGTTTCAGACATTTGAGTTTAAACCAAAATGAGACATCAATGTTCAAGCACACTGAAAACACCAAACCCAACCCAAGCTCTGAAACCATATGGCAACTCACTCATCAGCTTAAAAACCTGACTGTCACGGGGTAAGTTTGATTCTTTGTTGGGTTTGCACATGTCAGTAGATAAGAACCAGTGATGCCAAAAATGAATGTCAATCCCCTCACAGTTGTTTTGGAATGGGGTGAAATACCAATATAGAGCTCTGGGGCTTTATAACTTCATGTCGTTCTCCTCTCTTTAGCCATCACAAGTCGTGTCTAGTAAAATTCTGAGCCGTTATATCAGGTTCTCTATGGTTCATTGAGAAAGAACAAAGGGAACATTCTCTCCAAGGTTATAATTCTGACAGGGGCGGAGGGAAATAGTATCTAAGACCAGCTGAGAAAAGTTCTAGCAGCAGGACACTTATTAAAATAAGTATAGGCTAGAAGTCACAGTGATGCAGGCAGAAAAAAGCCTGCCTTGTAGCTTCAGTTCTGAAAGAAAACAAAAGTTTGATCCCAGAAGGAAACCTGAATATTTCTGAAAAGCTTGATAGCAATCTCTTAAGAAGCAGATTTGATATCAAAGTAACTCTGTTTGCTTTTCTCTGTAAGGTGCTGATTTGATTTCCCATTGGGCACCTAAGAAAAGAAGAAAACACCACCACACACACAAAGAAGGAAAACAAACAAAACCCACAGCTTCAGCACCATATGATCCCTCTTTTCAATAGCAGAGCACATGTTACACCAGTCTGGCCTGCTTCACCCTAACATGCTGCAACCTGTCTTCCTCACTGAACATGAGGAAGGCTGCGCATCCAGATTCATCCAGACATGTTTAAGTGAGACATACTTTGTCCTTAGTGAAACCCATTAGCAAAGTCTCCACGCCAAAAGCGCACAATGGAGTCAAAAATTTCCCTGTTGTTGAATGAGAACCACCTAGCATAGGATAGGCTTTGGAAAGCTGCAGAAACATGGTCAGACTTATTTCCCTATCTCTGCTTAGACTGAAATGTACACTGCTGGTTCAAGGTGCCTTAGAGCACTTAACACAGGACAAGCATGGGATCAATCAACTGAACGTAACAAAATACACAAGCTGACTCAAAGGAAAAGAAGTTTGAGTCCAGAGCTGGCCACAGAGATGCTGCAAGGGCTGGAGCAGCTCTGCTCTGGAGCCAGGCTGAGAGAGCTGGGCTGGGTCAGCCTGGAGAAGAGAAGGCTCCTGAAGGGGAGACCTTAGAGCAGCTCCAGTGCCTAAAGGGGCTACAGGAAACCTGGAGAGGGGCTTTGGACAAGTGCCTACAGGGACAGGACTATTCTATGGTTCTATGGAACAATGCTGTCTTACTGCTCACATTAAAACAAATATTTAAAAGTCTAACTAAAATTATCACACTTTCATACTTGCAAGGTTTCTAATATATAAATATTCTGACTTTTCACCACCTTCTCTACTTCCCCTATCTAGGAAAAGGATGAAGGTTGGAAAATGGCTCCAAGTAATTTCCTTTCAATAATGGAGGAAGGAAACAGTCAATACAAAGGTCAGTAGAAAAAGATAACAATTACAGCTGGAATGTTCTTCTAATTCAGCTTAATCTGAATGTCATTCTTATAAGGTCAAGCTGGGCAGCTGCCCAAACAACTGGAACATTACAGAAATGAGGACATTAGATTGAAAGGTATTTAGGAAAGGAGCCTGTCAGTAACTCAAGTCTTCTTAGGAGTCTCTCAAAATCATTGATCTAATGATACAGAAAGGTACATTTCTGTGAGTAAAAGTAACCAAACTAGAAGCAAAGTGCTGTAATGTTTGTGCAAGGGCTTTTCTGAGGGCAACAAAAGTGACATCTGAAATAATTCCAAAGCACTACTGTAAATGAAGCCTCAGCATTAATGTCTTCATGCTCCTGTAACTCTGCCTTCCTCTGTCCATGAATTCATTCACCTACACACAGTACAGCTACCTAAACATCACTGGAATTCATGAACACTACTATTCCTCTAGACCTGTATTGGGCAGTTTTACAAGTTGCTGAACTGCATTTGCTCAAGCTAAAGCACTTATTTTACATACTGTTGTTGGAAACACTTGTGTGACACCTACTTTCACACTGGAACAGCAAGAGTTTAAGTGGAGCAAGTCTAAAGCAGCCTAAATCATTACCTCCATCTTCCTGGGTTTTATTTTTGAAGTACCTTGTGCTATGAGGAAGCAAGATGCTATTTCCCCCATTACACAGCTGCCCAGTTCATACTTAGGACTTGCTTAGTGTTGCAGAGGATAGTTGAGTTCAACCCAAATACTCTATGGCCCAAACTCTGAAGTGTAGTGATATTACATATTTCTAATCGGGCATCACAAGATACAAATCCTTTTGCCAGGAGGTTGGAAGTGGCCTTTTTAAGAAGAGTTTCATGCTTCAGATACATTTATTTTCATGAACAGTCACAAGCTGTTATATGAAATTCAGGGATATTGGAATTAGCTACTGCTCTGCAGAGTGAACACTAATGCTGCTGAGATGGCCATGGTTAGCAGTCACATTAGTGCATTGGGCTGGTTTTTGAGTCCTGAGCTAGAGGTATGCATATGAAATAATCCACAGAGAAGCACACATGCTATTTTAGAAGAGGTCATATAAATTGTGTTGCGTACACACACACATGCAATAAATAGCTCCTGTAGCTGGATGACCCTGTTTGTAGCAGAATACCAGGCTCTTTTGACCAGCCAGTGCAAACACAACATCCTCAGCCTTCTGGTCTTGCTTTAAACTAAACCTTAAAGCATTCTGTTGGTCTATAAAAGAACAACACAGCATCTAACACCTTGGAGTTATTGATCACTTCTTTTAAAGTGGAGGGCCTCTAACCTAGTGGCTAATATAGGACTTGGAATGGCAGAGGCAGCTGCCTAACCTGTGGGGATGTCACTGGTTTGCCTGCAGTGGATATTAACCACTCATCAAGTCACAAACAGCAATAAACAATTAAGATTAAAAAGACCCCAAAGAACAAGAATCTACAGATCCCTTTAAACCCAGTTCCTCTGTGAAACAGCACTTGGTGACCCAGTCAGAAAAGTGTTTAAAACCTCATATAACTCCCATGTAACATCCCCTTTCCCCAAGGCTGAAATTCCAGCCTGGAAGAGGTACCTTTTAACTAGGGCAAATCAGCTTTCCCTCATAACATCCTACATGACATCTGTCATGCCATCTGATGACCTGCAAGTAATGTAAAGAAATTAATGTCTATACCTCCGAGTTTCTTTCCTCATTATCAAAGAAAATCCACCATCCTTCTCCATCTCTACCCTTTTCACTTGTGAAACCCAGAATACTCTCCTGAAAAAAACTATTCCCTATGTGTAAAGTCACAAATACCCTGCACATAATTGGACTCTGAAAATTTATAGGGAGTAGAAATAGCAGCCAGTGTTATAATAACTGGGCTCAAACTTGAATGGTCTCCTATGGGTACTGTGAAAACCTTCCTGAATTTACAGTGCCTTAGAAATGACAGTGGGTAGAAGGAAGAGTACCCTCTACAGAACAGATTCATAAAGGAACCTAAGTTTTCAAGTGTAATTCTTAATCATCTGGAAACTGAATTAGCACGTGCTGCTGGAGATTAGCTGTCATTTATAAAGATACTGTCAGGACTTAAAATGCAAGGAAATACAAGGTATGAATTGTCTTCCTTTAAATTACCTCCAAAAACATAGAGGATATTTCCGTTAAAAAGGCACCTTTTGCTATTAGTGGAGAATTCAGACATGCACCAAGCTTGCCAGACATAATTTAGTTTTCTTCCTAAGGAGCAAGCTGCAATCTGCCTCCATAAAAGTAAAGTTACAGGCTTTGGGGGGGGATGGGGCGGGGGGATATGATCATCGGTTTGCACAAGCTTCCTTTGTTAGGTCTCCTGATTACTTGTCCTTTACAGAACAGTAAGAAATAGAGGTGCATTACTGGGTGGGTCTTGCCTCTCTTTGGAAAAGACTTCATCTGCCTCTCAACTACTGCATCAAGCTTTAAGCTCCCCAAAGGCAAAACTTTCTCTGTGTTAGAAAGGACCTTAAAGCTCATCCAGTCCCAGCCCCCTGCCACTGGCAGGGACACCTTACACTAGAGCAGGTTGCTACAAGCCCCTGTGTCCAACCCGGCCTTGAACACTGCCAGGGATGGGGCAGCCACAGCTTCTCTGGGCACCCTGTGCCAGCGCCTCAGCACCCTCACAGGGAAGAGCTTCTGCCTAAGAGCTCATCTCAGTCTCCCCTCTTTTAGCTTAAAGCTTAAACCTACTCCATGCTCCTGGACCATATTTCAGCCTCATGTGAATTACTACAAAGGCTAACTCACAAGGTCGCCTCAGCTTTAACTTAGCATTAGATAACTGAACAACAGAGAACAGGGAAACTTCCTGGTTTAAATTAAACACCTTCCTTTGGTCTCCAAACCTGCATTATACCAGCGAAGAGACACACAGAGAGCACACTCCTCAGGACAGGAGTCATTTTTGCCTGTTCATGGTAAAGATTTCAGCACTGTGCTATTAAACAGAGAGAAGAATGCCAACATTGGGCACAATATGGTTTGGTCAATACTGTGGTATCTGCTTTTGAAGGTGAACAACACACCAGGCATTCAGCTTCTCAACCTCCAAATGACAGCCTCTCCATCTCGTTATCCTCCTGAAGTCTGATGATAGCAATTTACAGCCCAAGGCAAGGAAAAAAGTTACCCTCAAGACTTACAGATCCTAACAAAACAGGGCTCTGCGACGGGGAAGGGTCCCTAGAGCCTGCTACTTTCATACAGCTAGTAATTTGATAGAAGCTGCTGACTAGTACCTATTTTTTGCCCCCAGCAGCAGCTGGAGAAACCAATGGCTTCTGTAACTTTCTTCTCCTTTTTGCTTCCTTTTGGATAACAGCCGTTTGGCAGAACAGAGACGAGGGATGGGATTTTCTCCAGGATCACGACCCAGAGCTGATGAAAGAAGAGAAACGGGAAGAAGTGGAGAAGGAGATCAGAGTGCAGGTGTGCTTACAATAGTCCAAGGGCACTAATAACGTGCACTGCCTGTGTATCTCTCTCTGCAGCTGTAAGAACTGGCCCTGGCATAGACCTTAGCTCCTTCCGGAGCCCCTGCGATCTGTTCTTTGCTTTAATGCTTGTTTAGCTGAACATTTGACTGAGGTGTGGTGGCACAACAGCAGACCTAGGTTAAACTCTGTCTGTCTGATAGGTTGATGCATTGATGCGGCAGAAACTGGAGAATCTCAAGCTGGCTGTGGATGGAGAGAAGAGTTCCAAAGCCAAGAAAGGGAAAAAGAGTGATAAGGTAAGAGCAGCAAGTTGGGAGAATTCAGAGTCTATCTCAATTCTCCACCCTGTATTCAGTGCAAACCCCAGTCTCACAGATACCAGTGTCGAAATACACACCCTAAACATTCATTGAATCTCAAGTCAGAACCATTTAAAAGTCTTTTTCCAGGGCCGTTTCCTTTAGCCATTATTATTCCTTAACCTTTATAAACATTGCATAGGACAAACTGAACTGTTCCAGAGATAAATCATTGCAAAATAGATCCGATTTTCAAGAGGGATACACACCCTATTGAAATCCTGTAATGCAGTCAAACAGGAAAATCCAAGCAATCCTTCTCTTGGAGGTGACATGTCCCGATTAATACAGTTTTCCAAGGAAGGCGGAGATCTGGGTGCCAGGAATTTTTCCAGCTGCTGGACTGGATAACATACAGCAAAATAATGCACTTTGAATGCTTTGGTGTAACCTTTCATTTACCCGTACAACACATAGACCACCTACAGCAGGTACACGTTAATTATGTTACTATTTACTATTGAAGGGTTTGGGAACTTACAATTAAGCCAATTAAATATAATGTAGCTCTTTAACCTGTTTTATGAGTTACCCACTGGAACACAGCACATGTCATGTTCACATCTATACACAGAATTCCACAGCTTGTGGTTCCCTAAATTCCTTATCCAAGCATTTAAACTATAGATCATGTCAGTGCAAAATAACTCAAAGCTTACAGACCCCACCGTTCAATCAGCAGATGCACTTCAAATCCTCAGGGCAAATAGCCAACCCTAATCTCATGTTGTATTTCATTTCTATAATCCTTTTAGCAAGCAAATACTTGCTGTTGCTGTACTTCTGCTCAAATTATCTCTAAAAATGTTCTTTCATCTGACAGGGGCAATTTAATAACACAAAACTGAAGCAGCTCTGAAAGCTGATACCAACTGGATTGCTGAATCCCTTTCAAAAATAGGGAGGCTGAAGATACACAGACAAAACATTGCAACCATCTTCCCAAAGTCATCATGGGCAGATGCATTTAGATCAGCTAAACTCTGCCTCAGAATGTCACACTAGAGTTATCAAGTGTTATGTTAGGAGTTGTTTGGGGTTTTTGAACTTTCAAGATAGGATTGGAATAGTTTGGGTGGAGGGAGGTTATTTAACTCTTGTTCTCCCAGCTTGTGCCAGTAGCCTGAGAGAACATGGTGGGAAAAGAGGGGGGGGAAAGTACTAATTGAGTAATACAAGTTCCCTAAAGACTTTATGGGGGGGGGACATGACACAGATGCAACCAAACAGTTGCCTGGGGTGGGGAATGGAAGGAAGTATGTGGTTTTAGTCAAAACACATCTTCCTTGTGCAGAACCATTTGAATTTGGCATTGGCAAAGGCTTTTTTTTCTAATTAGTATTTGCAGAAATACCCCAGTCCATAAACCGATGCATACCTCTGCACACAGCCTTCAGATCTGCTGCATGAAAATCTGGCCTCTATAACCAGAATCATATGAGCTGGAAAGTTTTAGAAGCAGCTTATTCATTTGTTATTCAGCAAAAATCCTCTATGCTTTCAAGGCATGTGTTACCCGTACCTCTCCCCCCAAATATGAGTGCAAGTAACAGTGGGTTTGAGTTCTCATTGTAGCCATGAACATGTCTGGAGCACAATGTAAAAGCATTCTCAGGAGGATTTTTCAGCTAAATTTTTCAACATTTTTCAGCTAAATCAAACCTTTTCTGCACTGTCAGTGCAGTGCAAGGGTCATTTTTTTAAGTGAACTGTTATAACTGGAATTTTCTGTCCAGGGACAGTTACCCCAGCTTCCCAATGCTACATTTGGCCATGCCCTGTGTGCTAAGGAAGGATTTCTTCTTTCTTTGCAGGAAGACACCACAGTAGAACTGAAGTGCTTTTTGTTGTCAGGGAGCACTCTATTGGACACCTTCCACTAGAACAGGGTGCTCCAAGCCCCTGTGTCCAACCTGGCCTTGAGCACTGCCAGGGATGAGGCAGCCACAGCTTCTCTGGGCACCCTGTGCCAGTGCCTCAGCACCCTCACAGGGAAGAGCTTCTTCCTTCTATCTAACCTGAACAGAAGGTCTAAGTCCACATCCAGCCTAGAGGAGACTGTTATAAAGCAGCTTTAGGGGAAAGAGAGAGGGCTAGCATCTGCCAAAGTGTTTGATGTCTAAAAGGTTGGTAGCATCCTCATCTCAGTGCATTCTTTTTACTGATACGTTATTCTGAGTCCTCCCTTTTCTGCTGACAGCCCAAGCTCAGCACAACCCACCAGCTTTACAAGAATTTCATCTAGATGGATGCCATGTACCCACCATAGTACGCAGAGGATTTAGCAGCCAATGGTGCTTGCCTTGGGAATCTGCAGTGAAGTAAACCACAACAGACCTAGCTTCTTTAAGCTGGGTTTCCACCCAACATCAGAGCTGGCAGATAAGCTCTCTGCAGTTATTGACCTGGAAGTTGTTTAAGTGCTTATCAGAGTGCTTTTTATTAAGCCCATTGTGCTGCTTTTCCTGCTCTGCTCCCCCAAGGGTTTGTTTCCATCCAAGCGCAGGTAAAGCATCCCATTGCAAGTGAGCACACCCACGCATACACAAAGGCATGGTGAGCACTGGGGGAGAAAAACAGAAAGAGGGGACACAGGAACCTAAGTGTGTAAATAGGCCTTGGTAGCATCTCAGTGCAGCTTTGGATATCAATGATGCAGTTGGGCAGAAGCAAAGAAAACCACAAAAGCAAAGTGATGACAAGAATATCAGCCTAAGTATAAAGACCTGATAAGAGCAAAGCCATAATGAATAAGGCCCAAAGACAGGCTGGGTCAAAACTGAGGAAAGGCTGGATTTGAGGGCAGTGACTCAGAACTGCTGTTGGATTTTCTCTATCTGATGGAGATTAGCATCCAGAGCTCTCAGCCAGCTGCAAGAGCTGTAACATCTTTGGATGCTGTAGCTAAATCCAACAGGGATCACAGCTCAGAGCTCCTAATTTAGTGAGAAGCTTAATAATTAGTGTGAACATAGAATCATAGAATGGTCTGGGTTGGAAAGGACCTAATGATTATACCTTTCCAGCCCCCTGCCACAGGCAGGATCACATTCCACTAGACAAGGCTGCTCCAAGTCCCATCCAACCTGGACGGAGCAGTCACAACTTTCTTGGGAAACCTGTTCCAACATCTTTTTCCCAGGACTTTTTCTGTAGAAGTATCAGAAGCTGCTGTCTATATCTTGGCATTGCAGAAAAGACTTAAACCAAAGCAGGTGCATGCACAAGCACCACACATGATCCAAGGAATCCACTCACTTCACACACTGCTGCTTACACACTATCATTTCCCTAAAGCCACAGGAGCGCTTTCCTCTTGGTACCTTCCCACAGACCTGGTAGCAGTAGCTGCTCACAGCTGATGGCAGCAGGATTCAGATAATCACAGCCAAAGGGTGATACAGATCCTGCAGTTCTAACATGGAACAGCTCCCTCAATGAGACATTTTGGCTACCCTGTGCCTTCTGGTGCCAGAGACACTGCTCTGGAGTCCAGTCTGAAATGAGGTCTGTGTTTGCTCATAGCAACCTCTGAGCTATTCAAACCATTTTCATGAGCCCACCCAGTAAGACAAGATACTACACTGAGCACAGAAGTCAGTCTGCTGTCATCTACCAACTAGTAGCTAATACAGTTCACTACCTGTGACTTACCAAAGCAGAAAATAACCAAGTGAATGGATGGCTACACAGAAGCTCGGCTGATATTTCGGAGACAGAAACAAGGAGATTTCCATTATAAATTATGAACATGTTCACATTCATTAAACATTATCATTTTCTAAATAAAAGCCATTCCCAATAAGGCATTTTGGAGAAAAGCCATTGTCTACAATTCGGAGTTCCCCTTATGGCATGTCTCAGTGTTTGCCAAATTCCCCATAAATGCCGTTTATGTTAATTAGGAAAACACATTTTCCCCCTGCATAGTTCATTTTTGTGTTGCTCTTGAGTTAGTTTATTGGTGAAGCTGCCTTGAGGACAATACCAGTTGGCCAATAAATTCAGCATATGCTTAGTGCCTTTACATAGGTAGAAATGAGCTTTTCTTCCCAGGCAGACCCCATGATATGTAATTTCTAGCTTGTTGAGAGAAAGCTAAAGAGGCAAAGCTGGAGAACAGCAGAAATAAACCGCTGACAGTCTATTTCCTCAAGTTGTTAAACCAGCGTGACACATGCTTTGTTCTTCCCGTTCCTTTGCTGCAAAACAAAGCCCCACTGGCACATTCTAATGAGTATTTGCTGCCAAGCTTATTTATGTACAGAAACCTGAGGTGTAGTTGGGTTGTTGGCTTTATTCCCATCCAAAACATAAGAACATCGCTTTTTCCCTGTTGGCTTATCCATATAGTTCTGGGGTTAGTTTATCTTTTCATCCAGATGATGTCTGTTGCCTTGCAAATAGTAACAGCCACTGACCCATTCACATTGTGATGTCCTTGGAAACGTACAATTGATGTGTTTGTGAACACTGCTCATCCATTCTAGGAAGACAAACACAAAAGAAACCAACCCAAAACCCCCAGCATTTTCCAGAGGATCGGATAGGATTCTTTAACTCAACAACACAGCCTCTAGAGCTCTGCAGAGCTTAAATGTAAGCCATGGAAGAAACCCCATGGTGCACAAATACTGCTGTATAAATAATTCCAATGAAGTAATTCTAAAGTGCTTTGCAGAACTTAAGTATGGACACGAGTGGTGGGCACTAACATGGAATAATGATGCCCTTTCCACAACTAATTATCCCTAACTGTATTTATGGCTTGTGAGCTGTAATTAGTGGAGGGGCTTGACATTACTGATTCACATCTTTCTTATTTCTGTTTTCCATGGGCTTTTTACAGTAGGTAGAGAAGTGCAACACAAGTCAGAATCTTCCCGTAGCTTAAGCATGCTGAAAATATCAGATAGGAATATGTTCAGATAGATGCAATAATCAGATAGCTATAGATAGGAACATCTCCTGTGCTCTTATAAATGGGGATATGACTTCCTTTCCCTTTAGGCATTCAAGGATATGATTATTCCCATTGCGTTCCTTCAGTGACAAGGGCCACATTCAAACACAAGCATTTGCTGTTCTGACCCTCCCTTTGCCTCAATACATTCAGAACAACATCTCTGTGCTAAGGTCGCTAATTCCTGTCTGGTTTTGTGGTCCTCAGAAGAAAACAACCACAAGGAAGAAGATATCTGAGCTGGAAGAAGATCTAACTCCTGACAGGTAAGGAGAGGACCTGCTTACCCAAGATTGAGTGCATCCTTTTTGCATTAGATATGCTATCAACCCATTCAATTTCTAATTAGAACACCAAATCCATCTCAACACTACTATGCTTACCAGCATCAGGAGCGCTACGATACATAAAACCTCTTTACTAACAGTTCTAAATATGAATGAAAAGCCTAGATGGTAAAACCCCCACTTTTACAAACACATATGCTTTACCCAAAACCATTTTTGCATTCCCAGTGAACACAGCAACCTACATACAGTCCCTTCCTGACCAATGGCTTTACAGCACAACAAATAACAGGCCAACAGAACACTGCTTTCATGCTCCATAACACAGATCCTAGTTTTCCCCAACTTCAACAACGCACACAGATTAAGATCCCTGTTCTGCAACACCACACCACCAGGGCCAGTCACCATCAGCTTCAGTCAGGTTAATTCCAGTATACAAAGGTGAGCGCATGCAACATATAGGTGGGATATAGGCCTCATTTGCCTGTTTCCCATCATCTCTGCAGGTACAGAAGCACCAAGCAGCTTTGTCAAGTGTCAGATTTTCCATTCCAGCTGAAACCTGATAAGGGAGACTGTAGGCAGGCCCCTGTACTCCATAAATCACCCTTCATGTACATATCATAAATCTTATTTATTATAGAATCATTGGATAGTTTGTGTTGGAAGGGACCTCAAAGCTCATCCAGTCCCAGCTACTGCCACGGGCAGGGACACCTTCCACTAGAGCAGGGTGCTCCAAGCCCCTGTGTCCATCCTGGCCTTGAACACTGCCAGGGATGGGGCAGCCACAGCTTCTCTGGGCACCCTGTGCCAGCACCTCAGCACCCTCACAGGGAAGAGCTTCTGCCTAAGAGCTCATCTCAGTCTCCCCTGTTCTGGCAGGTTAAAGTTCCCCTTGGCCTGTCCCTGCAGGCCCTTGTCCAAAGCCCTTCTCCAGGTTTCCTGTAGCCCCTTTAGGCACTGGAGCTGCTCCTCAGAGCAGCTCCCTTAAGAAGCATTCTTTTCTCCAGGCTGAACCAGCCCAGATCTCTCAGCCTCATCAGTAAGAATTAGAGTAGAATCATAGAATAGTTCAGGTTAAGATCATCTAGCTCCAACCACCTGCTGGAGTTTCAACAGACCTGGCAATTCCTTGGGCACCTTTGCTCTTTCAAGCATCCTTATTTTATTTGAAGGATTTGAGTGTATTTTTTTTCTGTGACACTACATTTTCAGTGATGTGCATTCCAGTGTGATGTATTCACTGACAATCCACTTCTTCACCTGTACACATGATACAAACAGAGATAGCACCACTGGAACCTGCTGACCCAGCAGCAGTGCACAGCAGAAGCAGACCCAGCTCCCAGGAGAGCAGCATTAAGGCAAACACCCTCAGTCACTGCAGGGGGAAGCACACGGGATTCACTCCATGAATCCATTTTTACAGGACATGCTCAGCAAGACCTGGACTAGATCATTTAGGGGGCTGGTGCTACACAGCCAGTGATCTCTCTACCTACTTGAAAATAAAGAACCTCTCCAAGCAAATATTTAGAGTAAATGTGTCATAGATTATAACAGAGCATGACCTCTCCTACAAAAACAGCACCAAAGTCTAACAAGGACACGCATATTCTGCACTTATAAAATTACTCTCGCACATACCTACTTCTTTACATATAAACTTAATACAACACACAGCCTTTTAAGAACACAAACTTTGTAGTAATGGCTTTAAATCAGAGCTCATCTGGTATTTTGGCTCCATGCACTGCTCTTCCCTGCTAAGCAGGGAAGGAGGAAGTATTACAGAAATAACTAAAAGAAGAAGAGGTTCAGCTTGGTTTTGGCATGGAGAACAGGGCACAGGGGGCTTCAGTCAACAAAGACTTATCACATCACACTTACTTGGAGGAGGCTCAGGGCATGCATCATTAAGCTTGCACGGTAAAAGTAATAAGACAGGAAAAGTAGAAGTCATGCTCCCAACAGAAGTGTCAGGTTAGTCCCACTCTACCTTCTGCTCGCTTTACGATGCATAGTCAACATAAATCACTGAGAGTAAGAGGCAGAGAGGCAAAAATCAACGCTGTTGAAGGTGAGTTCCAATCTGTATTTGCTTATTACTGCTCCTACACTAATTATGCCACTAACACTGCATAAACATGAAGCTTCCCAGCTGAAGAAGGCTGCAGACCTCAAATTAGATATATTTTATTAGCCAGCTGAGTGTCTCTATTGAATATTTTTGTTGTAGCCATACCAGAACATCCCAATTAAGATAGATGACAAAGGCAAAAAAAAGGGAAGAGGATGTGCAAAGTGCATAGTGAAAGACTTATAAAGGTTCAAGTCAGTATTGCTTATGCTAACGATACAAGAGTTTCCACCAGGCTTATTCATTTTATATAGTCCTTGAAGCAGTATCCATCTGTAGAACCTAGTGCCAAAAATGTCACTGAATTTGATACTTAGGTAGAACTCCTAAAGATATAGTGTGGAGAACATCCACATCCATAGACAACCAGGAACAAATGTAAGTGTATTAAATCCTCAATTACCGGGAGTTATTTCCAGTCACTAATGGAGATAGGAGAAAACTGTTCCACTGGAGAAGTTGTGCCTATTTCCAGTGTATGTTTTCCCTCTGATCCTCCTCCTCTGGCCACCATGATCCTGACACTGCAGTAGGCAGACCACTGGTTGCTCTGATCAAGTCATTCCCATCATGTTCCTGACAAGATGAGACTGTCTATTGCAAACAGAATAAATTCCAAGAAGAATTAATGAATTACTACTAATTGGAGAGCTAAGTGAAGAGCTATAGTAGTGCTAGGATTGCCATTACTGTATCATTTAAAAATAATCTGCCAGTAATTAATATTAATGAACGAGCCTATTACACAAGTCATAACTGATCCTGCATCACCTGGAAATGGGTAATGGAATAGGTATGAGAGGGAGAGGGAGCCATGTGGTGTGTGAGGCAGGGAGAGATCTCTTGCCATAATGCAGAAAGCTGTACTTACTGGTTTCACATTAATGGCACAAATCACCTTTACCTCTGAGCCACAGAATGCATTTATAAAGGTGAAGAAACATAACTCTCAAGCTAATTCAGTTACTGAAGGACTGAGCTTTTACTGACAGCATCCTGGGATTTCTGAGTGGTGTCTCTTGTCCATAGGACTATTGATTCGCTGTATAAGGAACTGGTGGAAGAAGGATTACTGATAAAAGCCAAGACCGTGAATCTCTCAGATTATGTTGGTAAAGTATATATATTACAACTAATATGGTGTTTAATCCTACCAAACCTCCAGCCATTCAGTGTTCACTATTTCCAGGCAAGAGGGAGTTCAAGAGTAATTACACTTCCAGGACTTTCAAACTTGAATATCTATGCAAATGAAACCTGTTTCTGCAGGGCGCCTGTTACCTTCCACTTCTGCTAGTGAAACCAAGGGCCTCTTAGGAAAGCTGATGCTTAGCTCCAAGCACTAACACCTGGAAGCCTTGAATGGCTTTGTCTGTCACAAGCCACTCTGAAGTGGAACCAGAACATCCTTTAGGCAGCACTGGCCAGGCATTGGCCTTCAGTATGAGTCTGTTCAGCAGAGAAGACTCTCCCCCTTACCTTTACCTCCCTGCCTGCCCATCAACTTTAAGCAGTGCTTTGAGACATATCTGGCCCTTGATTTAAGATGTGTCTCTGCCTAGTTCTGCATTTCATAGACCTCTTGCCCAGTTTCTGTTACCTGCAGCTGCAGTAAGACACGCTTGCCTATGCTTTACACAGGGAGTGGAACCAAAACACTCTGTTGAAGGCTGAATTAACAAGTATTCTGCCCATTTTATGCTCATTAAAAGATCATGAAGCAAAGCAAGGGGAAGTTTCCATCATTCCTTTGCTCACCCAACCAGGCTGCATTTGTCTAACAAACATTCCCTGCCAGGAATGTTTTTAAATGACATCTTGGCCAACAAATAATGATAAACAGATGGTAACATCAAACTTGGAAATAGGCTGAGGTGGCTTTGGGCTATCTTCCCTTGACCCTGAGGTTTGAAGCTGTGGCTCTTCTGCAGTCCTTAACTGCTCAGCTCTTACAGGACTGAAGCCTAAGGAAGGTCACTTCCATCCCAGTTCCTGGCAAAAGGACAGAGTGGAATTGTGCTACACAGCAAGTAAAGGCGCTGAAATGTCGTCGCCCCCCCCCCCCCCATGACAAACCGACATTGCCGAACTAATTTTCTTGGTGACCTTATCTAAATTAGTCAGCGAGTATCCACCGTGATTTATGTTCAGTTGCAATTAAACCCTTTGATGCCTTCTAATTAAATCTGTGAAGATTAATTCCTATCCGGTTCTTTTGATTTCTCCTTAAATAAAAGATAAAACCTGAAATGAATTTTGTTCTTCAGAGGGGAGGGGGCAGTTGCACCAGGGCTTGTCTGCCTTTTTGCCTCCAAATTACAACTCCCCTTTCTCTCTTAACCATTGCTAACATACCTCTGCTCCAAAAAGCTCCAGTGCTCTCCCTTTTTCATTCCAGTAAAACACATTCCTTTTCAAGATATTCACCATAATGACATGCAATTAATGCTAAAAAACAATCACTGACTACATCATCACAGCTAGTTTTCCTGCTTGTGGCCCATCCTGCTGGATCTTTGTTCTCTAACATGTGTTGTATATGGACTTTGACAGGGCAAGCAGTGTGATTACGGCTCTGTAACAAGAGCTGGGGCAAGATTCAATCAGTTCATGTCAGGGATTTTTGGTTGTCTTGGGCTGTTTTGTTTGAAGAAACACAGATTAAGTGCAAAGCAAAGAACCCACCAAATGAGGTGACACACTCCAATGTCTAACACAGCAAGAGGCTGAGATGTGATGCAGTCGGGAGAATGCTTGTTAAATCAGCTTTTCCCCTTTCTGAAATCCTTCTGACGGAGCATGTTTCACTGGGATCCAACCCTGCAGAATCCCGAAGCTAGAAATCCTTTGCCCGCGAATGTGATTTATGGTGCTGTTAATGAAGCTTCTCCACGAAGTTTCTTTCAAAGGTTACTTGATGGCAGCTCTGCTGAACACCTTCCACAGGCTGGAAGGGGAATCCACAGTGTGTTTAACTTCAGCTTCCTTTGCAGTTCACCTTTCCCAATTGCTTGGGGGGCCACATTCCACACCAGTATTGCCCTGTTTGAATCCCTGTCCCCTGGGTTTGCTGAGAGCACGTTATGTCGGTATTCTAAGGTAGTTTTTCATTACTCGAGTTATGCTTTCTCTAACAATGCACTGTCACATTTATGAAGCCCATGCTTTCTCCCTACAGGCGAGTACAGCTACCTGGGGACCACACTTCAGCAAGCAGATAGAGAGCCAATGCCCTCTCTTGCAGATGTTAGACAGCTAATAGCACTGTATGGAATACTGCCATTAGGTAAGAGCACAGCAGAAATTACCAGAGGGCAGAATACAATGGCTTTGCTTCCTGTCAGTAACATGCATTTTTACTGGCTTTGACAAGGCTTGATTAATCGTAATCTAAAGCATTTTGCAGTATAATTGTTTTTCAATTAAGCCTTCTGAGTGAAGACCATATCAATTTAATAGTGCATAAAGGAGCTTGCACATGCTATTGTCAGGTATTGCATTTCCAAACCATCTCCGTTTGCATGTTAACAGTTTGTGAATGGCAGCACATAAAAGGAAATCACTGGGGAAAGATAATAGCTAAAACAAGCTCCAGTGATCAAAATTAATCAAGTTAAGGGAAGGGCTAAGGTTGCAATTTACCTTTTACAAGCTGGCTAATGTTACTCAGTACTAAACAATGCAATCGTTTAAGGAATTAGGCTGGATAATTTTGTACATCAGAGGGAACACTTTTAAATGCTCTTGCAGCTTGCATTAAAACTTCGCCAATACCTAACAAGGCTTTGCTGGGTCGGGTTGCATGCTTTTAATGGAAAAATCTATCCCATATTTTACTTGGGAATGGCATATGCCAGACTCTAGTGATTGCAAGAAGTTCCTGCCTGTCTCAAGGGCCTCTACCCATACTTCACTTGCATCCTTTGCCATTCCCAATCGGTTTTCAGGGAGGTTTTAACTAGGCATATCCTCCCCCAGGCTGTGCCATTGCCTGCTGAGCCCCTTTATAGGACAAACTAACAGACATGTTATTTTTGCCATTCTGGCAAATAGAGCAAAGCTGACACTGAGCTTCTGCTTTCCCCTCCCCTTTGCACGCCTCCCAGACAGACCTGTGCTCAGGCTGGTCTCTATGTACGTGCTCTGAGGTTCTTCTCGGACTTTTTGTGGCTCTCCCTGTCCCCACAGAGGGCAGGTGCTGTAGAGAGCTCAGTGCAGCAGTGCACAAGGCTGCTTCCTCCTGGTCTCAGCTTGAGCAGTAGGGCAGCAGGAGTGCTCTATCTGCAGACCAGGTTAACAAACAGGATGCTCTGAGCACCCCTTCCATCAGCCTAGATGGGCTCTTCTTATCTAAAACACTCCCAGCTGGTTTTTGGATTAACTCTTAAGGGCTGGCTGCAAGTTTGACCACAGTCAGCTGAGACAGGTCAGCAGTTACTGCTGTCTGCGCTGACGACAATGTGGTATTTTGTATATCACATAACTCCTCCAAGGTGATGTTTTAATGCTATCTAAACCTACTGAAATCAAGCCCCAAGACATCCCCCAAGGCAGGAGGAAAGAGAATCTATACATTTTCTACCATTTAAAATTCCAGGGAGAAGAGCCCCTGGACTAGTTAAACAAACAAGAAGTATTTGCTATAGCATTTTTAAAGTGCCTTTGAGTAAAGAAAGCTCTTGCATGAGCCAAAAAGAGGCACAGGAATGATTTCACCTTTTGGGTGCTACATTGTGGATGACATTTCACTTTAATTCATCTCAAAACTAGTTAATCATATAATGGTGTATGTGTGGAAGTAAAAGTTATTCTCATAATAATCACCTGATGGCAAGGAAAGCCCCAGCTTAAATGGCATTAGGAAAATTATAAGCAGCTAAAGGAGAAATAAGAGTAGCCTCTATATTTCATCTTTAAACACAGAGGAGTCTGCTGCTCCCCTCATAATAAATTGATGTGTAATAGGAATAGATTGGTATGGAACCACCAAATATTAATAAAGCCTGGGTGGCTGACAGCTTCACTACACCCTACACAGCCCTGAAATAATGGCATTCATCTTCGCACTTGGTTCATTGTCATTTATTTGGGTTGTTAAAGCATTAGGACACAATATGCAGCCTGATTGGATTTGGGTTTAGCTGTCTCTTTAACCCAGAGAACTTTTCCAGGCTAAGCCAGAGGCTTCTGCTGCAGCTCAGCACCTCTGGGGCCAGTTTCCTCCACTAGTCCCATAGTCTGATAGTCACCAGTCCCGAAGACCTTCAGAAGTGGCAGATACTCACACACATTCAAATCTGGCTTTGCAACAACCACCACTGCTCACACAGAATGGTTTTAGGCTTTGAGGCAGTGATGTTACAGAACTACCACTGTGTACAGATACAGCATGTGACATTTCCTACTACCTCCATCTCTAGAGGTTTACCTGTACCTAATTCATAGAAGAACAGAGCTGCAGGGAAGATGAGTTCTATCACCATCAGCCACCTAGATCTTTCTGTGGTCCTGTTTCCACAACACAGGCATTTCTTCCACGCTTTCCCAGGTGATGGACGTATTTCTTACAGCCCAGAATGAATTTACCTGGAGCTGCCATAGGCAGAGATTTAGAAATGCTGAGCAGTCATTGCTGCTGGCAGAGCAAGTAAAGCAAAGCAACCCTGGCATTTGCATTTGCTCACCTGAATAAAAGGAAGGGAAGAGAAAAGGATTCTCCTCCTCGCAGATAATATTGTACTTGCTCTGCAACATGCAGCTGCTGAGTTCCAAACTGGGGAATACTATTAGCTCCTCTGCAGATGAGCTAACACCACACTCAGCAGGCAGGCTTAGAGGGCTTATTGGTCTGAGAGAGCTGGGCTGTTTCAGCCTGGAGAAGAGCAGGATCCCTAAGGGTAGACACTGCATCCACTGGGAGCAGCTGCATCCCAGTGGATGGGGCTCGGAGCAACATGCTTTAGTAGAAGGTGTCCCTGCCTGTGGCCGGGGATTGGAACTGGATGAGCTTTAAGGTCCCTTCCAACACAAACCAGTCTGGGATGCTATGGTCAGCAGTAAAGGGTTTTGGAGTACAGCTAGCCTCAGTGACAGGCAGTCAGCGTCTCCAATGCTCACTGAACAGCAATAACATTTAAGAGGAAAAATTACCCCAAAAAGGCAGCAGTTAAAGGAGATAAAATAAAACACATGGAAACATCTGGTTTCAGAATCACTGACAAACACAGCTCCAACAGAAAGTCCCATTAGTTTGTTTGCTTTCAAGATGGGGAAGTTGGAAATTGTCAGACAGCAGAAGGAGGGAATTCTCTTTGTCCTATGTGCAACTTGAGTCTATGGCCTTGTCCAGTTGCAGAAAGTGAGGACCTGCTCTCTAAACAGATGCAAAGCTTAAAGCCACAGGTACATCTCTAACCCTGTCTCTGCCTGACAGCTCAGGGAGGGAGCTGACAACTGCTGTGTAACAAAGCAAGTCCTTATGAGGAGCGCCAGGCCTGTACAAGTAGCAACCAGCAGCAGCTCCTTTTCAATGCTCTGATCCTGTGTCCATCCTCAAATACTTATCAGTGAGTTATTGCTCTTTGAGCTCACATAGATTCAGAGCTGGAGTTTGCCCACCAGAAGATGTAAATAAAGGTGGTTGAGTTTGGCTACAAACAGGGATGTTAACTCAAATGTGGTAACTCCTACAGAACTGAGCTCCAGAGCACTTGTGCCATATTAAGGAAATAATTCACATTATAAATTATTGACAATGAAGTGGACAAATCACTCCATTACCTTTATGACAGACTTAAATTAAAGCAATAATAATGCCATATGCCTTTGTACAGGTTCCCAAATAGTCCATGAGAAGGCTCCTTTGGTGAAAGCCTTGTTACTAGCTGGACCTGCTGGTGTTGGAAAGAAGATGTTGGTCCATGCCATCTGCACAGAAACAGGAGCCAACCTCTTCAATTTATCTGCTTCCAGCATTACTGGGAAGTATCCAGGCAAGAGTGGCCTGCAAATGATGCTTCACATGGTTCTCAAGGTGCTGTGTTTCATGTACTTCTCTACAGAGTTAGTTCAGTTCAGTACATCTTCTGTGGAGCAAATTGGGCATTAAGTCATAGTTCCTCCACACTGAGGAGCTTGCACACCAGTCATACAAGGGCAAAGCTGCCCCAGGTCCAAAGGACTGCTAACCCAAATGGAAACTCCCTCCCCGCTTTCAAAGCCACGTGCTGACAGCCAATGTGTGCTTTGCTGTAGAGGACTTAATGCCTCTTGAGAAATCACTTGTAGGAGCCTTATTTTTCATGTTAACATTTGTGCAAGCTTTGCATTACCTTGAATATGAAAAGCATCACAGATAAAGGGAATTCTGCTCTCTGTTTATGTGCACACCAGTCAGGAATGCTTGCCATGCAGTGTTTAATCAGATACTACACTGGGGTGGTCAGATATTTCCTCTCTGGGACTCTTGCTGTAAACCAGCTTTCTCCTATACTGCTCTCTGTTTACCTATCAGCAAGTGTTTCAAAAGAGGGAATCCTAGTTCAGGATTACATTAACAGAAATGTATGAGAAGCCTGGAAATGAAAGAAGGCGTATGAACTGTGAAGGACATAGCCCAAACCCTCCTCAGGAAAATAAAGACACTCTCCTGGCAGGATTCCTTCCACATTCTCAGTGCTCAGTGTTTCTGCTAAGGAAGGAAGCTGGTAAACATTTCCAGACAAAATCCTCTTGGAAAGATAAAACACAATACATACACTACAAAAAGCCAAGTAAAATAGCTTTGCAGTGCCACTAACAGACTGAATTCAAATGGGCTTTCCCTGGGATGCATTATCAGATGCACTGTATTAAATCCAGCATTACAGCAGGTTTGTGACAAGTGCCTCCATCCACAGAAAACCAGGAAAGTCAGGTTTCACACTGAAAAGCAAAGCAATCCCCAAGGACCCATCTCTTGCTGGTCAGAACAGTGCCTAAGGAAAAGCGATGGTTCTGTGATCATGCACCTTTGATATTGCAACACTGACACTAGGCCTAGCTCTCCCTGACACAAGCTAGTGCCATTAGACTGAGCTAATACTCCCTCTCCTCCCTCCACTCTGCACATTTCACCCTTCTCCACTTAGTTTCTCTGCCTTCATCAATAGCAAAGCACATATCTGGCTACACGCACAGTGCACACACCATTCTTCCTATCATCTAGTCCTTGCTACAGCACAAGGCTTTTAAACACAGGAGAAAGGAGGGCAGCCTTTTTACTCCTGCAGGAATGTTCCAGCTGAAGTTAAGGCTTTTTTGTACATGCACATATGTATGTATAAAATATGTACAATAACTAAAGCATACATAAAATGTGTGTGTACCTCTGTATACATTAGATACGTAAGTCTAGATAGACACACACATAGTATGCACACAAATCCAGATACAGGTATATAAAGCCCCTTACATTTTTCCACATTACCTAAGAATAAATTGAAATATTACCCCCAAAATTATGAGTCCAAGCTGACTTGTCTACTGTAGCTCTCACAAAAGCAGCAGTGAGTTACCAGGATGGAAGTTGCTTGCAATCATGTGGAATAAGGACTAGCCAAGCACTTGCTGATCAAAAGGTGTTCAAACTGCACTAGCAGTGCTATTTCAAACTCTGCTCCTTTAACCACAGAACAAACAGCACAGTATTTCTTTCCAAAGGATGCATCACTTGCATGCTCATTTCTGTGCAAACTCATGCTGACACAGCACCAGCCTGCCTTAGCATCATTCACATCAACTGTGTTCCTTTCCTAATTCCTTTGGTTGCTTCACCTCTCTGTGCCACCTTTTCTCCCCAGGGCTGAGCCACTGATTTGTGCTGCTGATTTTGACTCAGATTCTGTGGGTTCTCAGAGCCAGGCTGGAAGCAGTCCTCCAGCCACACGGGCTCTCACCTTTGCAGCTACAACCCCTCTTTATTTGCTCTTAAAAGTACCAAATGTGTCTCATTTTTCCTGGCTCTGGGGACTCTCAAGTCCCTGCCACAGTCACCCATGGCCTTTGTCCTACCAACAGTTACTGCTTCTTTACAACATCCAGTGCTCCCATCCAGTATCCTAGCCCTGCACCTGGGATGCACAAAGAGGTCTGGGCTGTAGCCCACCAATTAGACAGCAGCTTTGGAGGAAAGCACTGGGGCTTCTTAGGGTCAGCAAGTTGAATGCAAGTCGCCAGTATGTCAATGCAGCAAGAAGTCAGCCAAATGCTGGCTTCTATAAGCAGGAGAAGAGACAGCCTCTTACAGCAATTACTGATTCCATCCTAATTGGCACTTAGGACACCACAGCCAGACGCTGTGTCCAGTATTCAGCTACCGTGTAACAAGACAGGCACTGATACAATACAATATGTAAGGCTACAGTGTACAGAGGCACATAGAGCAGACATGCCAGGAAAGCCAATGGTATCTTGCCACTGCCATGTATTATTTAATGCTCTCAGTCTACTATCTGACACACCATTGTACACCTTGCATGCAGATGGTCACTGAAAGATTCACCATGTCTCCATAATCAGATGTTTCTGGTCATGGTTTTTGCAAACAGCAACTGTGACTGTTGTCAGGCAAGCTTTCGACTCCAGCTTTCCACAAGTGCCTTTATATAGAGTTAGTCAAGCAGAACACACGCCTTCTACTTATAGTTGTAAGTGAATGACAATGAAACATCCTTTTTCTGCTATATCTTATGATCCATGTAACCATTGCTAAACACCAAGATTTAATATATAATTACATTTAGTATCTAAGAATTAATGGTGCTGTGATAAAGGTGGAGTAACCTTCCACTTCCAATTATCTATCACATCTGCAAACAGAGTTGCTGTAATGAAAGGAAACTCTGGAGAGCATAAAATGACCATTAGGAAACTTTCCGGCCATGACCGAGCGCTGGCTGCTGGCAGTTGTTTCGTGGGAGACACCCTAAACAAGTGAATAGCAATGGAAAGAAATGGAACTTTAATTTGTTTCAGATGCAAGAGCCAAATTCTTTCTTTTTCCCTTCCCTTATTTAGGGAGGAGACTTGCAAGAGACATACCAGCCCTGATCCAAAAGGAGAGGCTTGCGTGTTACTCACAGCAGACGTTTTAAATGTCATAAAGAGGAAATGACTTCTCATACTAGAACAGGAAAACACTAACGTTTCAATCTCTTATTCAAGGGAAATGTAAGGAAGATTAATATCAAATAGGAACACTATTGGAAAAAGCTGTGAACACCAAGCCTGAGCACTTGTGTTCTCACCATAAAGACACAGCACAGCCTGCCAGGTCAGCTCTGCTTCAGAGTAAAGAGAGGATCTGTCTCTAATGTAGAAGCACTTCCCAGCAGTCACCAAAACAAAACTCATCCTTCAAGTGTGAGCCAGAACATGCTGGAATATTTCAATTAAGCCACATTTTCCATGGACTGAGCCAGCCTGAACTCTCTGCCAGCTTGTACCAATGGCTTGGCTTGCCAGTGTTCCCATCAAGGCACAAACCACTGCTGTAGTGCAACAGCTTATATAAAACATGCTAATAATAGGATAGTGAAGGTTAATAAAGGAAAGATGCATAGAAGCAAAACTAAATCCAGAAAGGATTGAGGAGGGGAGGTTGGATGCATGACCCCACAACACAGAAGTGTGAAAATGCAGGTAGTTCATAAGGCTTAACTCCAAGGCAACAAAAACAACAAGCACCGGCCTTCTATTAGCAACCATAAGGCAGCCATCAGGTTTATCACTACCAGAGTGAGACAACTCCTCTCAGGTCCTTTACCAGAGCCACAGCAGCACACAGAAAGCACATTGCACAGAAAACCACACATGGGAACATGTTACTAGTGCAACACTGACCAGGCTAAAAGGTTGGGAAAGAGGTGGCCAGGAGGAAATACCAGCTGAGAAGTCATCTCTGTGTATCAGCAGGTCAGTTTATGCTGTTTCTACTGAACAAGGGGGTTTACAGAGCAGCAAGCTGCAGAAATAATCACCATCTTTGTTAGAAGATTCTTCTCAAGCTATTTGATTATGCTATTTAGCAAGACTATAAAAGTGTTATACAAACAAAGGAATTCAGTGGAGTTTATTTAACATTAATTTATATAATCCCAGCATTTAGAGGCAATATGATTTTGAAGTCACTAATCTTTTCCTACTGAATCAGGTTCCTTTACCCATAACCACTGCTGTGTTGTCCCTTCAGACAGGTAATTTTTCTGGCAGGCTGAAGAAGTAGGTACAGCTTACCTTATTACATTGACAGAAGTCTCTGTTTATTTAGCATAAACATGCCACACAAGACTCTTCCATTACAGTTGAAATCTGGGAACAGTCCAGTCCGCCTTTCTTCCAGGCATCCCAAAGTAATTCTTTCCTATCGGTGCAGTTCAGCGTGCTAGATGTCTAAACCCTTGAAGTGTTAAATAACACCAGTGCTCAAATACACTCTGTTATTTCTGTGATAAAGCAGCTTTACGCTATCAGTTTACTCTACATTTACTCTAGTGTCAAACAATGAAATGCATCCTGATGGAAGGCAGTGTTTATAGCTGTTTTCTGCCCAACAAACCAGGATACAGTGGCATCATCACTGGAGCATTTGCCTGTAAGGCTCCCACAGATAAGGTCTATTCAGCCCTTTCAGCATCTTGCTGCTTAAGCAGCTCTGAAGCAATTCAGTGACTATGAACTGCGGAGTACTGAGCGCCGCTGGCTCGCTGCGGTATTAGAAGGGTTAAGGAGCCATCTGCTGGCAGCTACGGCAAATTGTTCGTACCATTTCAATTACAAATTAATTATGTACAGTGCATTTAATTACCCATGGATTCAAACTGCCCGTGGATAATTCAAATGAAGCACTTTCACGGGGGATAGACAGGCTGCTACAGCTCTGCCAACAATTTAAATGAGACGCCAATGGATGCTGGGTGTCTGATCTGTCGTCAGAAAAGAAACAGCCCAGCCTATACACAGTGTGTGTCGACACCAGAACAACATACGCAGGCTGCTCTATACATTTAGAGCATCACCTCAAAACAGAAAGTACAGCAAAGTGCCATAACTGAGGTTATTTTTTGTATTTCCACCTCCTCGGTGGGGAAATGAAAGGGACAAAAACCACCGGATGACACATGTAACAACAGTGAGCATTCTTCCTTAAGAGCTCAAATGTAAGTGTAGGTGGTTTAAAACTTAAGGTTCTATTTTAGAGGGCTGGTAACCACAGAAGTGACCTCCCAGCCAAATGGGAGAGATCTCCACCTCCCTGCCTGCATTGACCCCACTGAAAGGGCAATACGGGTTCCCTTTGAAGTACACAAGCAGAGTTCAACCACTGCCAACAGCTTTTATAGCCTCTGTAACCTCCCCCACCCTTATTCCCCTGTCACATCCCACTGCAGCATGAGGCGCACAGGTATGGAGAGTATATGGCAGAACAGCTACATGGCTTCCCAGGCACCATACAGCTGCATTATCCGCACTATCAGAAGGTGACTGTTCTTGGGAAACAACATTAGCACATGCATTAAAAGAGAAGCAACCCTCATCAGGATAAAGTGGGGAGAAAGCACAACAATAGCAGATCCTACAGTGACAGAGCTTATTGGGGTGGCAGCGCATGCACACAGCGGCTGTAAACGTGAGCAGACAGCATGCTACTGGCTCAAGCTTCATGGGTGAAAAAGGGAGGTTTCAAGGGAAACAGCCACCCACTGCCTCATCTCCAGTGGTTGTTAAGTTTCAGAAGGTGAAACTCAAACATCAGAATGCCCCAGCTGATCATCTGTTCATTAGCGGTGCTAAGCAGGGTGAGGGTCTCTGAGTCAGAGCTTCACTCATCACAGCAGATTCCATAGCGGGTGTACAGAATGCAAAAGCAGCTCTTTAAGAAGCTGTAGGTTCTTTCAGCAACTTAAACCATGCCTCTGTTTTTCTTTCCAAGTCTTAATGTTACAGAGAACATCAGTTCTCCCATCTCAGCTGCTTGGTCATGCTACCACCTTACACTTCTTTCATGTCTGGCCTCCAAGCCTGTTTACAGGCACCCAGGCACTAACTACATTCACCTGCAAGTGCGAGTGAGTAGGACTGACTTGTGTCTTCTGCAGGTGCCTGAGCCCTTGACTAGCAGGATACTTAGCAGAAACTCCCTATGCAAGGCTGCTGTACAGCTCAGTTTTGTGAAAGCCATAAACTTGCCCTGTCAGGTGTACCTTGCAAAGTGTGTGCAGGCTTAGGAATATGCCAGACACACCTCTGAAAACAGACAAATAGGAGATGGATAAAATAAAATATTTGCCCTTAAAATTGTAACTATTATTGCTGTACGAATTTATATGTTATGTCATTCTTGCTTGTATACTCAATACACTGCTGGACTGAAAAGTCACCCCTTCAGTTGTACATGCAGATAAACATCCACATAACTGCCTAGGTCTACATATCAGTTACTGCCAGATTTTCACATTATCTTTCATGATACAAAGTTTTTCTTTTCTAAATCCTCATTATTAAAACTAAACACACAACTCCCTGCCTTCCAAAGGAAAAAGCTCAGGTTTGACCCATTAAACTGTTCTGAACTTGGAAGTACCACTTGACATATTCTAGGACTGATGAGTTACCATAAATAAAGTGTCACATGCCAAAGATGGCATTGTTTCCACTTCACCCCATCAGCAGCACAGCAAACAAGTTTAACATCCCTCGTCTACTATTCTTCTCCTCATCTTCAATCCATTTCTACACTACGGACACACGCGCGAGCTTGGTGCTTTGGAAATGTGTCTGTAATAATGAACTATGCTCCTTGGAAGAAAGATGTTCCTGACTTAATTCTTCCTGCACTGTCAATCAAACACTGTGCTTCTGATGTGTACAACCTATTGATTTTGTAAGCTTCCTTCCAAGAAGCAGCAGCTTCAACTTGGGGAGGGAAAAAGCAGGACAGAAGACTGCTGTGTCTCTCGATGCCCATTGACTCCTCAAGCCATCACTTTTGTTGCTGAACAAACTAGCAGGGCTCCGAGAGCCACTGGAAAGTGATTAAAATTTGGCAGCAGAATGTCTAAACCCACTGGCGTTTCTATAGCAATAGGGAGAGTGATGGGAAAAAGCCTGTAGCATTGCTGCCATCCTGCTGTGAAGCAGAGGTATAGTGCCTCTGACTTTGGAGCCAGAAAGCCTATTTGTATAGACTCACACACACAATCCCCCTTTAGATTTAGCAGCTTCTGCTTAAATTCATGGGCTAGCTGCAAATTAAATGCTATTTTGTGAGCCAGAAGATTGCACATCAGCCTATTTTACTTAAAGCTTAGTACCACCCTTCCCATACAATAGCCATGTCTTGCCTGCCTCTGCATCTCTATCTCCCTTGGAAAACCGGAGAGGGATACTACAGGCAAGGGCCACCAGTCTAAAGCTGGTAGTGGTCCATTGTTTGCCACTGAACTTCCAGTCCAGGCTTCCTTTTCCAGAACTGCAGCTGAATTTGAGTTGAGAAATTACAGATAAGCATAGCAGTCAAAACAATCCTATTTGGATTGGGTTCTAAATGATAGATTCCCAACTAAGAACACTTCCGTTTGCCAAGGCTGCTAAGGAGAGCCAGTGCTGTCCGCTAGTGCTGAACATTTCTGAAAGACAAATAACCCAGGCCCATTTTAACAGCAGAAGCATGGATTCAAAAGTGTAATTATATATGAAATTGTAGCCATTTTAATCAACTTCTTGCCTTCTCTCCCCACGCTCTCTTAGGTGGCCAAGCAATTGCAGCCTTCAGTTGTGTGGATTGGAGACACAGAAAAGATATTCTCTAAAGCGGCATCGAAGGCTGATAGAGAGGTGAGGTGCTCCCTTTTTATTTCACTCCAGATAATTTCTTCTGTTGCATTACAACAGACACAAAGGAACAAGT
Source organism: Lathamus discolor (assembly GCF_037157495.1). Taxonomy (NCBI): domain Eukaryota; kingdom Metazoa; phylum Chordata; class Aves; order Psittaciformes; family Psittacidae; genus Lathamus; species Lathamus discolor. Next base: position 65,898,390 of record NC_088886.1, read on the forward strand.
GTATTTCTCAGCTTAGCACATACCAATGTGACCGGACTTGGCAAAGCTTGCTTGATAATAGCTTGCTCGCTAACGTTTTCTGCTTTTAAGAGAGTCTTGTGACTTCTTCAGAGCCCCCAAGAGGTCACATTTCTCTCCTACACCTGTACTTGCTTTATATAAAAATAGTCCAGCTTTCAGTGCACTGGAAAGTAGAAGAGAATAATGGAGGCTTTCAAAACACAAGGCAAGAAACTAAAAGTTAAGCTGAGCTTTAATTGTTCAGCTCTATTAATGTGAGCAATCAGATGGAGCCAAAGTGAACAATAAAGTAACAAGGGTAAATTTCTACAGTGAAAACAAAGAGCCTGTGTTAAACAGATAAGTTACAGATTATTTTCTTGGGGCTTCCACTGGTTCTATTCTTTCCTCTCTTGTGTAGCTTCCCCAGTAGGAAGAGCATTCAAACACTGCCCAATAGGCACAGCAACTCAACCCCTGGAGCAAAGAGCAACTCACCCAAAACCCTCATTAGACTCATGTTGCTTGAGAAATATTTTACTCTTAAAGCTCCGTGTGAAAAAAATTAAACCTCGTTTCTCTAAGGTGAGCCCTGTACATGCAGACTGTGGGACAGACTCAAGCCTGTATTTCGAAAGACCATGGAAGCATCCCTTTGGATGAGCCTGTTATTTCTGTGAGCTGGTGAATGTGCAGTGATTGATGCCCTCTAGTGGTCGCCACACCGAAAGGGAACCTTTCTGGTGGGCTCGAACCTTGACAGCAAATGCAGATGGGGATTAAAATTAAGATTAAAGGCCAAAGATTGCCTGGGGTGCACATGATCTTTGTCTGCTTTGATAGCCACCGGTGTGGAAAAGCTTCTCGTCCTCCCCACCTCTGTGCCTACTATCGCATCCAGGGACCTGCAGGTATTTGACTAAAGGTCTCTTGTGTTGGTGGGAGAGGATGGCTCCAGGTTTTAAATCACTGATGTCCACTCACTTGCAGCAACCATTATCTACTCTCAGTCATTTCAGTGAGATGGAATTCCCCAACCACCCCTACCTCCAAACCTAAAATAATGTGATAATTCTCACTTTTTTAGAAACATTGCATCCTGGAAAATATTTGTACTTCCTTCCGATACACAAGAAGAGGAGGAAAGCTTGCAGCCTATGAGTAGCAACAGATGTATACAACACAGAGAGTAATTTAGCCAGCATAAAAGTAAATCCACATTTCAGCCATTGCCATGACCAGATCTCCCTGGCAGAGCAAAGGTGACAAGGTTGGCTAAAACTTTCAAGGTAGCTATGTAATGGCGGCTTGTTTTATCCTTAGAGGAGCCAAGTTCATTACCAAAAGCTTCCCAGCAAGGCAATGGCAAAGGTTAGATAAGATCTTGTGATTTGAAGTCACAGCAAACATAGTGTTTGGGTTTGGACAGAGCAGTCCTTGCTGTTCTCTTTCTGAGCAAGAGAACAGCAAAGACTTCTTCTTTGCTCCAGGGCAGACCCACTGTGCTAACAAGGCACGTTCCTTGGGGGCGAAGCAGGCATCCTGCTCTCTTGGGAATGTTGGGTGCATGGGCACAAGGAGGTGATGAAAAGATGGCAGCCGGCACTGAGTGATGGCCATAGGAATAGTTCATCCAAGAGCAAAACGAGGAGTGAGATGTACTAGCCTGGCAAGCAACATGCCCATGCTTCCAAAGTGGAACCTAAGCCCTAGTGCTAAGACATGCACACCTTCTTATCATGATTAAGCAATTGGCAAACTTAGATGCACAGTATGACCCTCAGAACAAAAAGAATGAGAAAACCAACATACTGTACTTAAGTTTACCTAGAAAACAGCTATGTGACTGTTGGGATTTTTTACTGATTTCCCTATTTCCTCTCTGCTGTAGCTTTCGCTCTGAAGGAGAGCTTTGTCTTCTTTCTGTCTGCTATGGCAGACAACAGAAAGATGGTACATTCAATGGAGATTCAGGGGTGTTTATTATTGCCCTTCAGCTGAGAAGGTTTACAGGACATAGTTTCTTCCTTATAGACATTAAGGAAGGCTGATCCAAAGTGGAAACTCAAGTTTTTCAGGGAGCTCCTACTATTTAGTAAAGCCTGCAAGTGAGTGAGCGCTGGTCCCTTGGATGTTAAAGTCTCAGTCATTTCTGACAAGAGGCTTCCAAGTCAGTAGTCATCTTTGATACACTATTCTAACCCAGTTATTCACTTATAGCTTTATTGACAGCAGAGTGACACCACAGCAATTGGATTAAGCTTCTCCAGTCAATATACACTTGGACATCATCAAACATAAGTATCCTATAACAGGTTTTGCCCAATACTTATCTGTTCTGTACACAGTAGTTAAGTGTTCCTTAGAAAGTCAAACAGTAAATTATTGCATAATTCACTCAGTAAATTATTGCATTCATTCACTCAGGAATTAACCCTGAGTTCAAAGAGCTTGTGTTCTCAGGTTAGAGCCTCAGCAAGCTAGAAATCAGAGCAAGAATTAAGAAGTGTATTTTTCACATGTAAACCATGAGTAGGAGTTGGTAGACTGTAACCTACAAGAGCAGAGAGAATTCCAGACTAGGCTACTTAGCCTGGCATTATTTCTATCTGTTAAGGTTTATCAGGTGCACAGCTCCAAGCAATATTTCTCCTTGAACTGGAAATCCAAATTTCCTACTTTAAATTAGTTGCTTCCTTCCTGCTGTTCACTAACAGGATCAGCCAATTCAGTAACGAAAGGTATTAGCACAAACCCACAGATGCAAAAGCAGAAATCAAGTGTTCACCTGACTTCCTTAACAACTCTTTTCTCCTTGTATTCACATGTACGTGCTGAAGATGGGCCCAAAAAGACTGGAAAAGATGCTTCCCAAATTCCTGAAGGCTCTGAGAGCACCAGACAGAGTGCTGCTTGTGGGAACCACCAACCGCCCCTTTGACGCCAACCTTAAACCTTTCTGCAAAGTCTACCAGAAAATCATTGTGATTCCTAGGCCTGACTATGCTTCCAGATTTGGCAAGTATTCCAAGTCATCCGGTCTGGTAGTGGTGGTTTAAATCTGTGCTTATTGCCTGGTTAGCCTCAGAACTGACTTCCAATTTATAGCCTGGGTACCATCTTGCTTCCTGGATATTTAGGTTAGTACTGACACCGGCTACACCAAAGATTAAATAAGCGAAGTGGAATTTGGAAGAGTTTAAAACACTGTTCAGTGATTCACATTTTGTCATGAGTTCTGTGTGCACCAAGTTCAGCCCAAGCTGTTTTTCCCCTGTATGAAGGAATTTCAGTGCACATTTTCTATTTTAAGCTTTTACATAAGGATTCTGTATTTCTGTTGTTCCTCTCCAGTTTCCATACCCCAAACAACACACTTTAGGGCCTCTCCATAAACAAAACCATCTCTGGAGGACTTTGTTTTGTCACCATCAAATTCCACTTTTCTACTTAGAGATCGTGAGAGTCATTGTCTTGGCATCTGAGGTTTGGCATGTCTAGTCTATCAAGTGCTTACAGTGATAGATAGGCCCTCCCAAAGCCTGACAAATTCACTGAGTGCCCCATATGCTGAGATTCAGAGTTTGTAAGGAAAACAGTGTCTTTCATAGACCAATTGACACGGCTAGAAAAAGACAAACTTCCAGGAATGCAAGTTTGGTTTCAGATTTGAGTCACCTTGAAGTCTGCAATAGCTCAGCATTGACTAGGAAGAAATGCTCTAAATTAAGCTTAATAATGTGAATCAATTACTACAAGAGAAAAGGCAGCTTCTCTGCATCCTTCAGATGTGGCTGGTAGAAGGGTTTGAGCTGAAAGAGGGTAAATTGAATTAGAATTAGGCAGTTCTTCCCTGTGAGGGTGCTGAGGTGCTGGCACAGGGTGCCCAGAGAAGCTGTGGCTGCCCCATCCCTGGCAGTGTTCAAGGCCAGGCTGGACACAGGGGCTTGGAGCACCCTGCTCTAGTGGAAGGTGTCCCTGCCCATGGCAGGGAGTGGAACTGGATGAGCTTTAAGGTCCTTCCAGCCCAAACCATTCTCTGATTCTATAGGGGCTTTTTTGCCTGTGGTTTAATCACAGGTATCATGTGGTTTAATACATTTTCTGGGTATTAAGGAATCTGGATGCAGTGTCTCATGAGCAAAAGGTCTAAGTTCAGTGTAAAGGTAATATGGAAAAAAAGGTCTGGAGCTACTCAGAATGGCTGAATTCTGAACAACACTTCAAGTTAGGATTCTCAGTGGTGTGCTTCTACCAGCACAAATATACTGATCACTACACCAAGGAAAACAGACTCCCTTTGTGCCACTGATCTCTCATAGACCATATCCCAGAAGAATACAGTAGTAAAGGAAACCACATTCAGTTCAGGGACCTGGCTACACAAATTGTACCTTGACTACAGCATTACCTCCACAGTCACCTTATTACAAAATCCATGCAACTAGGTTATAAAGTCCAGTTTTGTGCTGCCTTTCACAGGGGCTGCCAAGGTACTGAGATGATGCACATTATGGCAAGCTCAAGACAGGTTTTGACTGCCTAACACACTGTAAATCTCTTCCACCCTCAGTAACTTTCATAGCGTGGATGGGAAATGGTCTCTAAGCAAGCTAACATGTGTTTCATGTTATGTTACAGCTCTGATAAATTGCTAACAGATAAGCAACATGAATAAGACCTAGGGAAAGGAGGTGCTAGCAGCTGAATTTAGTTGTGTTCACTTCTGGGGATTGAGCTGTCATCTGCTGGGATTCTCACCACTAATTTGGAGTCAAAAAACAAAACAAAATACAAGGCCAGCTGAAGGGATTTCAGCTGCAAACTTAGAAATGACCCAGAAAGTGAACTCTGGACACTTTAAAGCAGATTAAACTTGTAGCTTTAGTACTTTGACGTTGTCACAGTCATGACAGCACCTAGCTTGCTCTTTAGCTCCAACCTGACCCAAGGTTCAATGAAAAGACGATTTTTACCATACAGAGTTCTCGCCTTCCAATGCTGAAAATTTTCAGTGCCTGACACCAAATTTGAGAACTAAAGAAACTTGTTTTGACAGCAGAGCCATAACATAACAAAGATTCATAGCCACAGCACGCAGCTGCTTGTCTGCTGCAGCCCTCCCTTTTGTTACAAACCAGCATAACCCCATCTATGCATGATGGGAACAGGAAACATACAAAGAAAATCATTGAACTGGAAGATTCATGATCCTATACAGGTTTCTTGCTATTACTCACCCAGCAAGTTAGTACTTTGTAACACGCATGATCCTACATGCAATAGAAGCTGCCGCATGCAATATATAGCTGTGCTCACCCCTGTGTGCATCAATTCCTTGTTATGAATTCAGCCAATAACTATTGAGCAGAGATATAATTCAAGTGGAAGATCACAATTTGCTTGAGTGAAAAATGTAGTCCAAAGTTGTCAATAGTTATGGGCACAAGTCCATGGTATCGACATTGCAATCGATGGGAGAGTGAGGCAGGTTTTCTCCGTTACGTGACTGCCCCAACATTCAGTACCCTTAATTTTCCACCCAATACTTACATACTACATATGAGCATTCAAACACACAACACTCAGATCAGAAATTGCCTGTCTCACTTCAGAACCTTTCTAAACTCTATGCATGATACTTCATTTCTTTCCAGTTTGTTTCATGTAAGGCTCTAAAGGAAAGCATGGTGAGATGGCACGGAAGTTCTATCAAGTTTCTTCCGGGCAGACTGTTCCTTTACATAGGATAAACCAAAAGATGTTATAATTCCGATTAATTTTGTTTTAGAAGCAAAGTCTCAGGGACTTCACAAACATTAAGAAAGCCTTCACAGCACAGAGGTTCACAGCTAAAAGATACAAGCAGGTTTCCTATTTAAATAAGAAGCAAATCTCAGAAACTGACACCTAGCCTTTGCAACACATGCCTGCATAACTGGAAGCCTTTGGCTTCCAAAGCAGACATTGAGGCCCCATAGCAGCCCTCAGTTCAGCAGGAGGAACCTGTGATCAGGGTCCCAGAAATAAAAACAGCCTTTTAATCTAAGTACTTAACTCTACACGCCCAAATGGGAGCATTCTGGACAGGTTCTCTTCCTCTGTGTACACACAAGCATATTTAAGTAATTCTTGCCATTTTTACACACATATGCACATATGTGCCCTTAATGACTTTCTGAAAAGTACCGACCAGTAGCCAGCAAATGATCACTAATGGTTTAAGAACAGATGTGCCTAAAGGCCACTTTGCTACAGATCTGTACATGAAAGAAACAGCAAACAAAAAGAACTGGAATCTTTGCTTTCGTGACTGATAGCCCTTATTTTCCTTTTTCAATTTCAAAATGTATTTTTCCTGCTTCTCTTCATTCATGTCTTTGGCATTCTCTCTGTTTTTGTGTCCTGATGAGCAGTGTTATGGAAACACATCATCCTGCAGAATGGGGGAGCTATCACCAACTTGCTGAACATAAGCTGCCTAGCAAACGTGTCGGATGGTTTCACCCCAGGACAACTCATCCGGGCAGTGCAAGCTGTGCTGACCAAGCTGCGCCTCTTGCAGATGAGCAGGAAGCCACTGAGGACTGATGAGTTCATAGGTTTTCTGGCCACACAGGATCCAGTGTACAGAGAGGAGGAGGAAGCATTTAAGGTGACGTCAAGAGCTATGTTAAAGAGCCTGTCTTTCATCATCCCCTGCCATGTCCTTGCCCAATTGACCTAGAAGCCTGCTAATTCCACTGATGGGCTGCCACATCACTATTTAAATGATGATGTATGGCTCAACAGCATCAAACACACATGTCCCCCATTTGGGGATATTTGGCAGTCCATGCTGCTGGGCAGCTGGACATGCCAGGCAAGCAGTCATTATTACAGGCAGCAAGCCTGGCACAGTGCTTTGCTGAACCTCCTGCCTGCACCCAGCTCATGTTGAACTTGGTCTTCACATGCATGGGTAAATTATGCAGGTGCCATTAGTATAACACATTGGTCCTTTCTTCTTTCAGAACTGACACGTTCAGCAAGCCTGGCTATGTTATGTTGAGAAGGCAAAAAACATGGATGTTCAGGGTCTGCAGAGTGTTCCATATGGGTATCATGTTCTAGGTCCTTAGTTTAAATTACTTCAAACAGTAATTTTTCTTATAAGAAGAGTTTTCATTTTGGGTTTTAAAAGAATAATTCGTTACTGCCTCAAACTTCATCCCTCTCCCCACCCCGGGCTATAAAATCCTGAAAGCAAAACCTAGTGCATTTGAGATGCATTACATGTACCTCAAATATACATGGATCACCCTGCTGTCAACTACTTTCCCCACATGTAGTTCGGTAGTATTTACTCTTTCTTTCCCTGGACTAGGATAATCTTTATTCAGCGGTTAATTCTGCTTTCATTGTCTTGCTTTTGGTTTTCCTATTGATGGAAACAGTTTATAAGGCGTAAGTACAGGTCTGCAGCTCATTTACTGTACTGACTTCAGTGTAGCTTAGGGACAGCCAAGTTGGACCTTAACTACCTAGTGTTCAGCACTATGGTTTAGCAGTACTGACACCCCAGAAGAATGGCACAGCATTGGATTAAGGCACCTCAAGCCTACTAAACACTAGTGAAAACCTTGGCCACCAAACAGGAAAACCCTGCTGTGTACCAAGTTGCTGCAGGCAGCCCACTGCAGGGGCTACAACTGGGGATAGGACTTCTGTACTGAAGCCAAAAGACCCCTAAAGAGCTTTCTCAGCCCTAAACCCCACACAACTTCTACCCAGACCCATTTATAAACTGTCCAGTTTTCCCAGCTGAAAGGTTTCCATTTCATTCTGCTCTTTGAATTCCCTCTGGGTTTGAATCCCCACAGCTGCTTGCACAACAAACAGGATGCTGTTTCTAACAACTTCATCCAAGTCTTCTTCAACTGCTAACCTAATGATAATGCATATATCTCCCAGCCCTCTTGAATACTTTCCAGTTTCCATTTAGAGCCATTTGGCTCACTCAACGCAGGCAGCATTTGTGATATTTGGCAAATTACTCTTCTCTTCCTCATGCTTCCTACCTAAACCAGTATCTTTCCTCAGGGAAAGGCTAATGGTTCAGTGTTACAGCAAAGGAAAAAACCCTATCATTCCCAGCTCCAAGCAGTAACCCATTTGTACCCTGAAACATGAGAGCTAGTATTTAGTAGAACCCCAGCCTGAAAATGTTATTCCACTTCCTATAAATGTGCTTGGTTTGCACAGCACAAAATATGCAGGCAGCACTTCATTTTGAGCACAGCTAGAAGGATCCTGTCCTCAGCGTCCCATGGCAATCATTTCCTTGCATTAATTACAGCCCTTAAGAAAGTATTTCCTTTTATCTGTTTCAAATCTGTTTCTCTTAAATGCCATGGAACCTTGCCCCAGTACCTGTAATATGGCACAGGGGAAGTGGGCTGGTAAAACTGCCTCGTGTGTTAATTAACTCCAGTATCTTCATCTCTTCTCACACAGAAGCCCCTCTTCCCAAGCCTCTAATCGTTGCCATTGCTGGACCTTTTGTGTTGCTTTGTCTTTTTCTGAAGTGGGGCAGCTAAAATGCAGTATTCAAAGTGGAGATTAGTGCTGTGATGAATCTTTGATTTCTCTTTGCTGGAAACATGAATCTCCCTGTTTGACATTTATATTCTGCCAGTGTTCTAAAATGAATATAAATAATGCAAAAGTTGTGATAATGTGATTTCTTCAGTCAATTCACTCAAATTTCTGCCCCAATTACACATCTAAGTTTGTGAAATTATCAATTATTGCACCAGTGTGATTGATACAAATCCTGACACAGAAATAACATTAATCCTAGGGGAGCAAAAGGCAGTCCAACAAGCACATTAGATCTGCCTGCCAGTGACTGTGCCAGAATACTTATAACATGTAAGAAAACCCATACTAAAGACTTTGGACATCATTCCTCCAACAAGCAAACATTTTAACTCTGATCAGTCACTTACTGTCAGTAACTCACATCCCCAGCTCAGATGCTAGTGCATTACTGATAATTCTACTTTTCTTTTAAACATATCTGAGGAGCTGGCTTCATTAATCCCATGTAGTCACAACCAGCACCTTCTCTTTCTTAACCCGCTCATGTGAAGGACCAGAAACAGCCATCTCCAGACCTCTTCCTTCACCAGCTATGTCTGTTCTGCGTGACACAGGAATAGCTTGGCCTGAGGCAATTGCTGAGGCTGCTGCAGAGCACAGGGTTTCCTCCCAAACACCTCCCATGACACCATCTAGATGTAGACACAGGAGAGATTGCACCATGTTTTAATCATCAGGGTCCATGTTCTTGAAGGAGGGCAATGGGAGCAGAGATCAGAGTGATCAGGCTGCCCAGCTGGACATTTGATATCTCTCAGATTTTATTTGCCTGCTGATAGTATTTAATCTGCAATAAGAGATCCACATTGCGTGCCTGCCATCAACCCTTTTCTGGGACACTGGAAGCTTTTAAGCAGCATGACACCAAGGACCATCTGAGACCAAGAAAGGAAGAACAGGGGGTTTTCCTCCCTATACACTTCCAATACCTTTTCTCCCAGTCACTTCACTTGCTGCTGCCTATAACACACACTGGGAAACTGGACAAGGCAGAGCTCTAAGGGCTCAAGCTGGAAGTAGCATTTTGGATGGATCCTGTGGAAAATGCAGACTTAACTGGGTGCTGCATTGGTAGGAAGGGTGAAGACGACATTGGCCCAAGCAGAGGGCAGAGAAGACAACAGTTGCAGCATTAAATAGTGTTCTGTGGTCAGAGGAAAGACATCCGTTCCTGGGGCAGCATGTGAATGAATACGGTCAAGGAAGGCATTTTATCAATCATGTCAACACCTAGTGGCATTTTAGTCTCCAGTGTAGGCAGGACTTTGCTGATAAAGGTTACTGTATGTATGTATGGGGAAAGAGCAGCTCCTACTTCTAACTAAATCATTTCACTTTACATTATCTTCACATGGCCTCGAACTGCCTTGCTGACATTACAGTCCAGGAGCTTGGCAAGTTCACAGAGCAACTCTAGCAAAATCATTTACAAGTCACAGGACTGTGAACAGGCATCTTGAAAGCAATAAACAGGTTTTTAATGTTCAGGGTTTGCTTTGCTTCTTAAGCTCTCTCATTGAAGTAAAAACTGTCTGGTTTGATTTGCAGAGCCAGGAGAAGTATATGCTTTGTCTACTGCCAAGTTTCAGACCAGAGGGAGTTTTGACAAGAGCTGTATACCCTGGAAATAGGGTTGATCATAGAAGTTCTAACATTATCCATAACTATAGCAACACAAATGGCCCAGCTAAGTACTCCTGCTAATGAAGCACAACTCAAGCAGGCAATTGCGATACTTCTTGTTATAATAATGTTCTCAAGAGATACGTGGATTTCGTTTCTGCACGAGCCAGCCAGGATTATGAGAGTTTGGTGTTTTTAAAGGAATGCTCCATTGTACCAGTAAAAAGTTTAAGTGCTCTTTTATTTCTCCTCCAAGGTTTATTAAAACATCCACATGTGTTTTGGTTCTTCAGGCTTGGTATGCCAAGACCCCGCTGGGCAGGGCACGAAACAAAGCTCTGGCAGGCAACGCAAAAGCAGGAAAAGGGAAAGGAAGTAAAGGGAAAAAGTAACATCTTCGAGGATTTTGCAGCTGGCAGTACCCGTCACAGCTTGACTTCATCCAACTTCATCCGCACGGAAGATGAGAGGAAAGCAAACACATCGGAATAATACACCACGAGTTAGAGGTATTCCAAGAAAGAGAATTCCTTTCTGAATGAGTTTTACGAAGCTAAAACCCATCAGCTGAGACATCAGTGTGACATGCAGCTCTCAGAGGGTAAAGAGTTAATGACCACTGACTTGCTCAAGCATTATTTATTTGCAGAGATTTTAGGGGGCAGAAGGGTTCATTACTCAGCACTGTAACATGCCATCAACTTTTAGGCTGTACTCATTTATTTCAGCAAGTAACTCTCCTTAAAAATTGATGTCACATTAATGTCTTTCATTACTTTAATACCCTATATGCTTTATAAAACTAACTGCTTTATATATCTGTAGGTCTAATGTGTTACAGTTCTCAATAAAACTATTACAGCTATAAAGACTGCTTTTTAATTGGGATGGATTATAAGACACTTAATGCAATCTACCACAAGCTGAATATTTACACAGGCCCGTGAAGACCAGCATTGTTCCAGCTTCTGGTACCTTGTCATGGAAGAATTCCTATTATGTGGATCTTAGCAGAAAACATGAATAAGCAGAACAAAAAGCAAAGCAGTCAGGAGGGGTTCATTTTAGTGAGTGTCCCAAGAACCTCTTTTGTACTAGAAAACAATGCCCAATTACCCCATTTGCATAAAGAGCAATGTCTGTTGCTTAAGAAAACCCCAACATATACAGCAGAATAGAGCATTAGGTGTATTACCCAAATATCACATAAGCAAGGATCTAAACCTTCTGAGTGACATTACTCAGGGCTCAGAATTGGGATCTGTGCTGGTCAGCATCTTTATTGGCAATACAGACAGTGGGACTGAGGCACCCTCAGCACATTTGCTGATGACACTGAGCTGTGTGGTGCAGCGACACACTGGAGGGAAGGGACGGGATCCAGAGGGACCTGAACAGGCTGGGGAGGTGGGACTGTGCAAACCATGGAGTTCAACAAGGCCAAGTGCAAGGTCCTGCAAGTGGACCAGGGCAGTCCAATACAGGATTTCATTCACCAAGCTCTTCTGCAAGTAAGAGCCACAATTACCTGTTTTCACCTCTAATTGCAGCATACCTATGTTGGCTTTACACCGACTAATGTGCAATACCTATTTAACTGGAAACACAGGCACACCAGCCCCAGGGAGCTAAAGGACCTCTCTGTACCTTCAGTATAGACAAGCTGGGAGATAAAAGGAGGGCTGCACCGCTGAAGGAAGCTGCTCAGATTTCCTCCAGCACAGGCCAGGCCAAACTGCCCTTAGGTGAGGATAACATCACGCGTACTCTGCCAGTTACAATTCACTCCAAGTATAGCTCTGTTCACTGATTATTGAGGTCTTCCCAGTGTGTCTTCTACATAAAAGCAACTGATCACATTATAAACATTTCTGCATCTTCATAATATCCCATTCCTTTCCTCCCCCCTGCTAGAACAGGGTTATTTCATCCAAAATATGGTGGCAAGTGACTTTACCTGGATGGTGAGTACAAAAACCCAGAAAGATTCCTACAGTCAACTCACTGCACAGAAAATGATCCATATCACTGAGCGCAGCAGAGGGAGCTGGCTATGGTTAAAGCGAGTTTTCTCCCCAAGGGAAGAACAGGCTGCCATGCCATCACAGCCCAGATTATAGAGCACTCCAGCTCAGGCTTTCTGTGCTCCTCTTTGGCTAGTGTCTGGTACAGGGCTCTCCTAGATTGCAGCCTTCCAGGCTTGAGGCAACACCTCCAGCCCTGCCAAAGGGAGCGCTTGGTAGACACCATCTTTGTAACATCTCAGCACATTTCTGATGGACACAAGTCTTTCCTGAAGCCACCCCATCAGTGATGCAGCTGCTGGACCCTCATCATGGGTCACCACAAGTATGAGCTGCCAGCCCCTGGATTTAATTGGCTTGCAACAGAGCAGCTACAAACCAGCTTTACTTTATTTGGTGTTTCTTTGCTTGCAGCAGGCACCTGGCTTCATAAATTTGGCAGCACATCCCCATTAGGAAAGGTCCTCTTCAGCTTCACCCCGGGAGAAAAGAGCCAGGCTCCCCCGGGAGGTGCAGGGCTTGTGTTAAAAACCTCATCTCTGCTCTCATCTGCAAGGAAACTAATTTGGATAATTCTGTCCTCAATCTTGCCGACAGTGGAATCCTCCTCTCCACAACAGGTTTGACAGCAGAACACAACGTGATGAAAAGACCACATTTAGGCTGGACGTAAGCAAGCCCATTAACTCATATTTCAGCAGGTTCAATGCAATCTCAGTAGCAAAGTAACACGCTGACTGGCAACATCCATCTCCAGGGCACAACTCCAACCTCATGCAAGGAGGATGCAGGGACCTCTCCCCATCCCAGCCGTGCAGGGCAGAAACCTGCAGTTTTATTCCAGTATCCACCAGTCTATAGGATAAGGCACAGGGGCAATTCATCCTTCAGGTGCAGCTTGCAGCGCTGGCTGCATGCAGTGTAAACTTGCTTTTCCCCATGGGGATCTAGAAGCCTCAGCTGGTGTACCTACAAACAGCTCTGTGGGTAGGAAGAAGCAACAGAGCAGACAAACTCTGCCCTGTGTAGCTACCAGGCGCTTGCTCTCCTTTAGAACCTTATCAGGGGGACAGAATGAGAAGCAGTTTTAATGCTGTTTATTATTACAGAAAGTGAAGTGCCACATCAAGCAGAGCCAACACACTGATTTCAGTGTCAATGGCTGAGCTATTCAGTTCAGCAGCCCTGGCTGCATCTCCAGCACCCATCCCACTGCAAGGCTAAACAGTGTTCCTTGCTAAGCCCAGCCACAGAACTGTGCTCTGCTTTCCAGCCACAGCAATCCCAAAATCTGATGAGGGAAGAAAATCCCCTTGGCTATGTGGAATCACAGAACAGTCCAGGTTGGATCCCAGCGCATACTCACCAGGAAAAGGTGAGTTTTGGGGTGCAGCAGAGAGGGGTGCCAGGCTGCTCTGCTTCCAGCATCACCAGCAAAGTTGAGAAAGAAGCTGTCACACTCATTTATATATGTAAGTGATCTAGAGAATTATAAGCTAAATTATTTAAATGTCCCATTACTATTAAATTACTGGGCATTCATTGTAAGAACAGTCATAATACAGGAACTAATTTGGTATTAATGTGAATGTCAGCGTTTCATTGCAGTTATTTTGTACTTCATCATAAGATAATTTACCAATAAATTAATTGCCTTAATTGCTTCCTCCAAACCCAGGAGAACCACATATGACATGACTTCTAAAAAGTGTTTGTGCTCATTCCCATTCTCCTGCTTTAACCACACTGAGCAGGAACCCCCCTTTGGTTCTCAGGAACAGCTGAGAAAGACAGAGCAAAGTGTGACTTCACCCTCCCAGAGGCAATCAAGTCTTGGCATAACCTTGCCCTGTGGATTCTAATGTGTTTTATATATAGCCCGTGAGTCCCTGCTTGGAGCAGGATCGCAGGTTTCAGTGTCAGCTTTGCAGGGTCCTGGGTGGTGGGCAAATAGCACAGCCCCCATCAAGGCAAGGGGGTGCACCTGGAAGCCATTCTTGCCCACATCCCTGTTGTACCAGTTCCTCACATACCCTCTGCCTCCCCAAAATACCAATAACCCTCAGTCCGCTTCAGCTGAGCAGCAGCCAAACCAATCAGAGGAGAGGCTCGAGCTGCAGCTGATGGACCTGCTCCAGCTGGAAGTAGCTGCCAATTTACCACAAGGCAAAAAAGTGCCATAAATCAGAATTTCAGGTGTGCAGAGGATACCCTGCCTCAGAGCAGCTCGTTGAAACCCTATCAGTAAGCCCAAAAGACACAAGTTTATATAGTGCTTGGAATAGGCTTGAGTAGGTAACCAACACCAAGTCAAGCTTTAGATCACCCCCAGCCACATAGGGAAGAGCCCCACAGTCTCTATCCCTGTTGGCATCTGACAAAGGCAGCCCCAGTCCCACACAGCCAGGCAGGAGGCTGCATCCTTGAGCAAGGAAGAGGGGAAACCAGCTCTTGCCAGGGAAACAGCAGCAGCCGCCATGAAGTCAGGCTTCCACAATGTGCCTTGGGTATTATTAGGTCCCTGGCTTATGTCAAGCGTTCGGCTTATGCCGCTGTGGCCCAAGTCCTTTAATCAGACACTGTAACTCTAGTTAAATGTGGTGCCAGCCCTCCCCTCTCATCCCTTCCAATTCTACATGAGCTATTTTGCCTCACTGGCCTCCACTGATTTAAGAGACAGGGTTATCAGGAGCGCTGCTGAATGGGGACTTTCACAACCACCACTGAAGTTCCCTGGCAACCACAGCAAGTCCCACAGAGCTCCCAACCCTCCATTCCCCAGGAGCTCAGGACAAGTTTAACCCTGCTTTCCTCTCCAGGAGATGGAGGAAAGCTCCCTCCAGAGCACAGTGGGTGAGGACAGCCTTTTCCTCCAGCTCCTTGGTTTACATGGGGTTTAATACATAGGGGGATCAGCTCAACTGCAAAATGCTGCTAAATCCTTGTTGATGATGATTCCCCCTGTCCTGTGCAGTTTGCATCATGCCAGGCTGGCCAATGGGTCCAGCTCCCAAAGGAATCCATCTCCCCGGCCAGAGACAATTCCCAACCACACAGCTCCCGGTGCAGCTTATTGTTGCCATCAGAACTGAAAAACAAGCTGCCATTTCTCAGCAAACCCCCCAAATCCAGCAGCACAAAGTGAAGCTGACTGTTCCATTAACTCCCATCCTGCATCAGCAATTCTCTAAAGTGTGGAAACATTATAATTGACTTTTCTGCTAGTAGCAAAATGTCATTTTTCCTTAATACTTCCTAAGTCAGTAATGCATTTCAAAAGCCTCCGATGCCACTACTACAACAGGACTTACAAATTAGCACATTTTTAGCTTTTCATTAAACACAATACCAAAAAAAGAAAGTCTCATCATATTAAGGGTTTCTCTCCTCATTATCCAAAGTACTGCGACTTTGGAACTTCGAGCAGCAAATTATAATGCACTCAGCCTGGCTCCATTGTAAATGAGGGCTTCAAAAAAGGTGTCATGTAGTTGGGCCCTCTTTAAGCACTGAAAATATTGGAGTCTATTTGAAAACGCCTTATGTAGTCTCTCACTAGCCTTGCAAATCATCACAGCACCGGGTAGAGCTGCCTTTTATTTTTTGCCTCATGGCATCAAGCCATTTCTATTCCGACCAGAAAAAGAGGATTATTTCTTGCTGGGATTTCAAGGAATAAAACCCCTGTACCTAAGCTAACAAGCTGCATAAAATCCCCAAATCCTTCAGGGCTCTTGTTCAGCTCCGCACAGCATCCATGGGGCTGGTCCCTTCAAAGGGGAGGGGGTTTCTCCAGCCAAGGATGCTTTCCAGAGGCCGCTGGTAAAACACAGAGCAATCAAAGGCACGGTGCCTGCCGTGGTGGCTGCAGCTCATACCCAAGCTCTGTGCTGAAGAGCTGCCACCCTGGGAGGACACTGCAGAAGAGAGGATGCTTCTTTAGCAGAGCAAACAAGCTCCAGCCCATTCTTCCATGCCAAAAGCATCAAGCACAGGCTGGGGTTACAGACAGGGGATGTGCCAGCAGGGGAGCAGGGAAAGGCTCACATTCTGCTCCTGGAACGGCCCTGGAGCATGCAGGCTCTGCTCCCACTGCTCAGAAGCCTTAAGGCCAAAAGATGGGAGATGCAAACTCCACACTTCTTCTCTATTCCCAGTCCTCTGGAAAAAGACTGAACTCATCCCTGATCTCCTCTGCATGTCTCCAAATGAAGCCAATAACGCCCAGATTACCACAGGTGGAACACCTCTCTCCCTAAATGTGTTCCAGTTTTAAGTTACTCAGCCTAGCAAGAAAGCCATCATTGAGAAGTCAACCAAATGCACCCAGAAGCAAAGGCATGGAATAAGGCCATTTGCTTCTGCTGTTGCAAGGCAGCAGCAAGATAAAGGGCATTTCCTAACAGCCTCTTCCAGCTTCCTTACTTTAGGCTCCTCTCCTGCCTCAGTTTCCCCCAAAACATGAACACGCAATCAGCAGCAATGCATGGACTGATGCAAACACTGAGAAGAGGTGAAGGACATCTCTCAGTACAGGCTCAAATAAATGGGAAGCACCAACAAAGCTCAACATAAGCAACAGAGAGCAAGGAACTGAACAAGGGCAACCTGCAAATGAGAGCTAAATACCAGCACCAGGACAAAAGCAAACACAAGGAACTTTCTTTCCACTGAGGAATCACAGGAACACACTTGATGCCTGGACACCAGGCAGGAAAAGAACTTCAAATGCTGCTTTGCTCATTATAACCCCATAAACACCCACCCACAACCCATGGCCAACTACCAAAACCTCAGGGGCTCAGGTTTTTATCTGCTCAGTGAATCACCCGCAAATGAGAAGCACCTGCCCACACAGCAGGAGGAACTCAGGTGCTGCAATGGGTCATTGATAAAGCCAAAGGGACATGAAGCCTGGGGAAGGTCCCCATCCTTCCTTCTATGGGGTGTCCAGGGTAAGGTCCCAGTGTACACATCAGGCTCTCACAGCATCACAGCTGGCTGGAACCTTTCCTAGAGGTTTCCATCAACACTCCAGGGCAATAGGCTCTTCCAGCAGAGGACTAGAGGTGCTGGTTTTCAGTTCCAGGCACATCATTATTTGACCTAGCTCCTGGAATCTGTATCATGCAAGGAAAAAACACTGAGCCTGCCCACCCAAAAGTTCCTTCATGGAGTGGGACTTGTGCTTCTTAAGTAAAAAAACCTCAGGATCAGACTCCAGGAATTAAAGGAAACAAGATGAAGGAGAAAGAGAATGGGCTGAAACAAGAGGAAAACCACTCTGGTTGGGTTTGGAGACTATTTGGAAAACAAGGGAAAATCTTAGCATCAACCATTAAAGACAGGATACAGAATGATGGGCATTCAAGTGAGAGCTTGAGGAGAGATTAAGCACTGGGTGCAACCCTGTCCTCTTGTTAGGAGTAACTGGAGCTCTGAATAGACAGGAGGATTAACAGGAGGAGATGAAATCAGCACAAAATCTGGCCAAGTTACATCCATGACTGCTCTAAACAAAGGTGCACCTGAGAGATGGCTCCCCCAAAAGCTCACAAAAAGCCTCTCATGCAGTGCCCATAACGAGCATCAGATCAGCCTGGAATGTGGGGTCTTAGTGGCAGATTTCCAAGCCTAATGGAAGGGTGGTGGCTCCCCATCCCACCACCTCTGTCAGCCTAAGAGCACCCGGTGGGAGCAACCCCTCCTCTCCCACTGGAGTGGGTTGGAGTTGCCACCTCATGTCCCAAGAACCTGCCCCATCCTTCCATCCTCTTCTCCAGCCCACCCAGGAGATGCCTCCATCCCTGAGCCAAGATAAAGCTCATGTCAAGGCCCTTTCCAACCCAAACCACTCTGTGATTCTATGCTTCTGGGATGTTGCTGCAACACCAATGATGTGCCACCCCCCTGGCAAGCAATGCATCCCTCTCTGCCTGCTTAGGAAGCTCCCTTGGGGGGGATGTCAGCATGATGGATGGTCCCATCACCAGCACTGGCCCCAGAGAACCGGCAGCCTCATCCCAGCAACCTGTAATTTCAGAGGCAGTACTCCCAGCGCATAGCCCACCGGTGATGGGGAGAGGTGGGAATGACAGGAATGAAGTAGGCAAACCAGATGGCTCTCTTGTTAAAGTGCAGCTGCACCAAGGAGAGGTCACAGCTGTAATGAATCGGGCCGTGTCCCCAGTAATTAACACTGACAAGTGAGGTTCAGATGTGTCCAGTAGTAAGGAATAAATCAGTGCCCCAGAAATGGATACTGCCAGTGAAGGATGGTTGAGTTTGTTCTTTTCTGTCCCAGAGGGCAAGCAATTATCTCCATAACTTTCTAGTTAGGGTGCACTTGGGAAGCACATTTTCCGATGCACAAATACCTTCCTTCCACAACTCTGATACTCCTTCAGGTGTCAAAAGCTAAGGAGCAAAACAGCATAGGTATGAAACTGAGCAAAGGCCTTGTATAAGCTCATGGTGCCATGCAGCTCCTCTGTTTCTACCTCTTGCAGCATTCTGGTAAAGCAAAGCCTGTTGAATGGCAGTGATGCTTCTGGTAGAGACCCTGCTAAGGAACAGGGTGAATCTGCTTCAGTTTTCATGGGTGGCAAAAGGGCTGGTGTTGGAGTCCTGAGGTATCTAATGTTGGATCCTTGCCTTTATAGGTAGCCAGCCTGCAAGAGGTGGTATTGAATCATGGCACATCACAGCCCTGGCATCTCCCATCCCTGGAGGTGATCCTGCATCATGGACTCTAATCCCTTGAAACTTCCTCCTTCCCTTTCCTCCCCTGCAATCACAGCCTCTCTCCTCCTTGAAGCTGGCCAACTTAAGGCATCAAAGTTCAAGATGAGCAGTAGGAAAAGAGATATTACATAGCAAATCCAGTGCCACGGCTTTAGCACAGGGGGACACCAGCTCTTGCACTGCTCACTCAAAGGGGTTTCACCTCTTGGGTGGGTTCGGGCAACCCTTAAAAGCAAACACCACCCTCAACCCGTCACTACCCACTACTACTGAGAGCTTCATGTCTGCACTCACTCGTGTCGCTCACTAAGAGCGTTTTGCAACCCAGAGCAGCATAGGCACTGCAGCCCAGCACCAGCCTTTGCCACGGGGGCTCTAGAAACATTGTAGGATAAGGAAGGGAGAAATGAAACCAAAGACCCGCAGCCTTTACAGCCCCCAGAGCACAACTTCAGAGGTATCTGCTAAAAGTAACCCATCTCCTTGCTGCTGCAGATGAGGGGTGAGCTGATAAAGAGCAAACACCCATCACCCAGCCTCCTCCTGTCAGGGGGCACGTGATGGAGGCCAGCCCGAGACGGTTTCCAGGCTGGCAACAGGGCAATATCCCGTGAGCACATTACTGAGGGGGTAAATAATTGGATGGGCTCTTCCTCGCCTTTCAAAGGGGATGCGCTCCAGGACTGGATTCCCGGGGAATAACTCACACAGCTGCAATTCTCCAGCAGGGAGGGGGGAAGAGAGGAAGCCTGGTATTTTTAGTCAAGCTAGGAGCTAGAGGGGTTTGATTACTATAACTGATGGGTAAAGGCAGGGGTGGGGAGAGAAAAGCCTGGTCGTGAGAAGTAGGAAGGGTGTTTTGTTTTTAATCAAATTAAATTACAACAAAGGGCCGCTACAAACCAGCACTGCACAGCACCTTCCTGTGTTATATGAAGCTGCCAAAGGAAAATGTTTCAGCACTGTTTAAATATTATGGGATTTCCAATAAAACCTGGGCAAAATCAATGCACCTCGGGACAGGTTTGTACTTCCCTGGGCAGCAGCTTTGGAATGAGACACACACACACCCCAGCACAGACGTTTTGTCTTGGTGGCATTAATCCTGCGTCTCAGCAGACACATAACTGGGCAGTGCTGTCACATGGAGCAGGGGGAGTGCTGGGAATATAAGCATGGGACATTTTGGCAGCAGGGTGCCTGTTTGCAGGGTGGCACCTGGCTCCGAGAGAGGAGATCCCAAACCTCCCACCCCACACTGGTACCCAGGTGGACAAGCAAGCATCGCCCTGGAGAGCTGCTCTCACCATCCAAGGTAAGGTTGGGCAGCGATTGGTGGCATCGCCATTCTGCCTACCCCCCTCTGGGTCCCCCGCTGTGGGCACAGCATCCAGCTCATTGTGAGGGGTAAAAGGGGGTGCAAGCTTTAGGTCAGTCACACATTGCAACCCGTGAGCAGCTGGAGGAGGCAGTGCCACTGCCTGCCAGTCCCTGGGCTCCTTCACCCTGCTGGAGATGTCCCTGGAAAGCATGGGAACATTAAAATGATGCCATTCCCTGCTGCCAGAGGGCAGCTGTAAATTACAGCAGCCATCCCAGGAGCTCCGCACCAGCACATCTGGACTCACCGGATTTGTTAAGGCAGCTTCATGGGACTGTTTTTAAGCAGCAGGGCAGGTTATTACAGGCTGGAATCTCCCCAGTGTGAGCACTAAGTTGCTATGTGGCAGCTGAACTTGGGGAGCAAGCTCGCGCTGAAGTAATTTTGCTTCTGTGTATTGTGCTCTTTCATGTGCCAGGAATGAGTTTTCCTCGTAATGCGAAGCCAGCGCAGACAATTTAAGTCATTATTAATAGATACACTTGATCTGAGGAAGTAAAATGCTTAATGTTTTGTTAAATGAGGTGTACTCTGCAAACAGTCATATGCAGGGAGAAGGTTAAGATGTTCCCCCCATGTTAGAGATTAATGGGTGCGAGGCTACTGCTAATGAAGTGCTCATCCTCACCAATGTCTGGGGCCCGAGCCTGTGTAGGAACAGTTCATACTGAAGCAAGGACACACAAGGATGATCCCAGGCATAACCAGTTGCAGGATCAGGACCACAGAGTCCTGAAGAATGGGGACTGGAATGCTGGGAGATGTGCCCAAGGCCATGCAGCACAGTACTAAGCAGAGGAGAGGGTTAGGGCTGCTGGGTCCCAGCCTTCCTCCACCACCCAAAATCACTGCCCTAAAGGTGACAAGTAGCTTATAACCAGTTGAAGCCCCCTCAGTTTACCCTTCAAAACCCAACCAGTCCCATCCCGGTCAGCCCCAGGATGCTCTGCAGGTATCCTGTCTGCCAGCTCCTCGCTGTAGTAAATCACTGCCTGTACAGCAGCATTCCTCTTATAAACGCAGAAATACCAATTCATCCTGACATCACTTCCCACTCACTGGTGGAAAAAGCACTTGACTTGGCTGGCAGGAGCTCAGGCTCCTGCATTTACATGTGCCACTCAGCTGCAAGAGGACGTTTTCTTTCTGCTCTTGCTGGCCCTGGCTATTTTTAACCCCCTCTGTCAGTGATGCTGTTAATCCTGTCATTACTGTGACCCAAGGAGTGAGTGTTATATGCAAATCAACACTGATTAAAAGGCTCGTGAGAAGGGGTCACAGGGTATTTCAACACACTCTCAACAGCAGCTTAATGCCAGGCACACATACATGCACGCACCCCGAACGGAATTAGCCCACGTCTGACCAAGCAGGTCTAGGCTCCCTGCTAGACTCCCTGGCTGGACAGCAGGAGGTGGTCCATGCCATGGGAAGGCAATTCCCACATGAAGGCAAGCTTCCTTCATGCTGTTGTGGAGACGTTACAGGATTGCTAATGAGCAGAGAGGGAAAGCAAGCCAAGGCTGCAGAAAGATGACCCAGGACAAGTTCCTGAGGAAAACAAGCCTCATCCATGCTGCTCTGTAGGTCTCTAAACCATCTCCTGTGCTGGCTAAGGGATCCCAGGGGATAACGAGGCTGTTTTTCATACCAGAGCGGTGCTTTGAGGAGGTGGTTCAGTTTACAGCATAAGGGTGAACAGGCACAGAAAGGCTGGAGGCAGCAGAATAGCAACACGTGGTGAAAGAAGAGAGAAAGACAAGGGAATTTGGAGGTTACAAACCAACCAAGGAGAGAAGGCCAGCCTTGAGTTCAAAGCAGAGAAAGAAAACCAGCTAGGCTGACCTCAAATTAGCTCCCTCTGCAGATGCAGGTGAACAAGAACCTCAAAGCAGGGCTTCTTTACATAAGGATGTCAAACCAGACCCCCCTGGCTCAGCACAACCCCATCCTGAGTGGACACACTGATTTTACTGCGGTCCTATGCTCTTCAGGCCAGCGGTTGGATGCCACCACAGCCATGCTGGAGAAACCCAAAGAGAAACCTCAGATGACTCTTGCAGGGTTGGCACAAGGATGCTCACAGTGGCCTGCAGGAGTCCAGCAAAGTCCCTGTTCGCAGGAGAAGGTCCCAGACGCCTCTTCCAGCCTCAGGTTGGCTCCACAAAGCACTTCAGCAGTGCCTCCACGTCCGTTCTGCTTTGATGCAGTTTAACATCCTCCCAAGATCCTCTTTGATGATGTTTATTCACTGGGTAGGGGGATGTAAGAGCTAAAGGGGGGGATTGTGTCACACAGAGCCTCCAAGTCACAAGATGCCGAGGTCTATTCTCGTCCCCACCGTGCACTTCTTCCATGACCTTGAGGAAAGGATCCACGAGCCTCAGGGCAGCAGGAGCTGGGAACGCTCTGCTGGCATCCGTGCCTGTGCTTAAATGGCAGCAGAGGCTTTCTCTCTCCTATACAAGGCACGAGCAGGGAAAGCAGCTCCCCCTGCCAAAGCCCCAGAGGGATTTGTACCTCGCTGGCCCTGCCAAGTGCTTTGCTTCACTGCAGGGATGCACCGGTGTGTGGTGTTGGCCACTAACATAAAGCTCTATAGTAGCCATGAGGCTGGAAACAGGCAAAAGTGCTTTCAAGAAAAAGAAATACAGTGTCAGGCAGAGAACCCCACACACACACACACTTTTTCAGCGCTCAGAGCACACAGTAAGGTTATATGGCATTAGGCATGCAGGAGCTGACTAAAGTTCTTCTTTTCTGTTGTTTTTTTTTACCCCCTAAATGGCACCGTTTTCCCCCCAGCCTAAACACCCATGTCCCACGCTGCCGGCTGCAATTACACCAGTGATTTAATCCAAGAGGTACTGCCACAACACAGCCCAGTGACCGTCTGACCCTCATTGTATCACATACCCATTATCATCTGACCCCGGTGGAGTTATAAATACAACAACAATAGAGACTTAACTGGATTATAATTAGACAATGAGCCCAGGAGGATGGAAACAATGAACTATAAAAGCCCATCTACCCTCCCAGCTAGGACCTACACACACGGGAAGCACCGGAATGGGCGAGTTACCGGGACCTGTAACAGAAAAGCTACAGATTTCCCCCAAATTGGATCTGGAGCATCCTCTAACAGCTCACGCTCCCGCCACCAAGTATTACACAGCCCTGGTCACAGGAGACCTGCAAAGCCTCGAGGTGCTGACTGACCAGTACTGTCAAGATGTGAACCTGGTTTTTGAGATCAGTAAAGATGAGCTGGAGTGGCAGGTGAAAAGCCAAGCATCTTACGGACTCTCAGGTACTTCTCCCTTAAAGGCCAGAAACATTAAATAGAGCCAGATATTTACTAACCCGAAATAGGAGAGGTGCAGTGCACTTCAGTGCCTAACACTGCTTTTATAGCACCTGCTCCTGAGGTGGCTGGTTCCTGTTAGCTGACTCTGCCCTGCAGCCCTACCCGTAAATATCCAGCACTTCCTTTCACTATTGTATCCTCTTCTGCACGTACTAACCCACCAGAAGGGCAGGGAGGTGTAAAACGTGTGTGTACACAGGATCCCATTCAGGCTGGGTTGGGGCACTGTGCGGCTTAGGTATGCTTGCAAGAGGGCTCGCAGCCCAGATTCTCTGTGCAGGGGTTCAGAAGGAGCAGCCTGGTCCTACCTGGAAGGAATACGATGCTCCCAGGTTAGTGGTACCTGATGCCACTGAACTGCAGACACTCTCCATGGTCACCAGGTGCTCACCAAGCACTGTGCATCTACTGATGGTCCTGGAGGTGATGGGAAATGCACCTTGCTCCAGCTAAGCCCAAAACCAACATCCCTTTGCCAGCCCTGCATGCTCCCATCAACTCGGGTGCCTTCAGGCCCAGCCCAGTCCCAGAAAAGACAGGTTTTTTTCCCTCACCTGGTGCCGATGGGGTATTGCTGAGCTGCCTTTTCGCTCCTGCCAGCAGGGTCTTGCACACAGGGTCCCCTACCCAGCTGGTTACGGGCAGGATATTGGTTTACCCACCTCATGCTGTTTGAAATCCTGCTCCTGGATGCGCACTCACCCGGGGGGGAATTCCACTTCCTCTCTTGCCAGCAGCTCTTGGAGCAGCCACCAGGCTCTTTGAAACACCGAGGGAGCTGGAGGAGCGCACGGAAGCAGCGGGGTACTGATGCTGTGCATCCCCAGGCCCGGTGCCCCGGAGGGAGCCCCGCGGCTCACCCGTCCCCGCTCGCTTGTCCCCGCAGGGCTGTGGTCGCTGGAGTACAAGCGGGAGCTGAGCACCCCGCTGTGCCTGGCCGCCCGCCGCGGCCACGCCGCCGTCCTGCGCCACCTCCTCCGCCGTCGGGCAGACCCCGACCTGGCACCGGGCGGGCGCGGGCCCCTGCACGAAGCTTGCCTCGGGGCTCACACGGAGTGCGCCGCGCTGCTGCTGCAGCACAGGGCCGACCCCAACCTGCGGAGCGACCAGGGGCTGGCCCCGCTGCACCTCTGCACCACGCGGGACTCGCTGGGGTAAGGAGAGGGGCCCCCTCAGCATCCCCCCATCCCACTGATAACCTCACATCCCCTGCAAAACCTCAGGGTTTTGCCTTTGTGGGGTGCAAAACCAGATGTTGTGGTTCCTGGCAGGGTTCCCATGTGCTCCTGCGTCTCCTGGTTGTGGCAGCTGCTGCAGCACATTCAGTATAGACATGAAAAAAAAGGGCATTTCAGTGCTGGGTGCACTGCATGGCCCAGCTCTTCTTCCCACAGACAGGAGCAACCCAGCCTGGCTCCATGTGGTTTTGGTTCCTTCTCTCTTCTGATGATTTATCCTAAAATCACTATGTCCTGCATCCCTGGTCCAGCACACTTTCCTCCGGAAGATGCTCAGGATGGGTACAGTCACAGGCACGTAGGTCACCCTAACCTCCTGTGCTCCTCAGCCCATGCCAGCCCCATCCACAAGGCATGATGGTGCCAAAGACAGTGCCCACTTTCCTCCTAAAATTCCAGCCCTAGGGCCATAGCAAAGGGATGGGGTCTGCAGGATGGGGAACAACCCTCCCACCTCCTTACCTTACACAAGTTACAGGTGGATCCACCTTGGTTTATAGCTGGGGTTAAAGCTTGACCACGTGCATCTGCTCCCCTCTCACCCTGGATCAGCATCACACAGAGATGAA
The DNA here is from genome assembly GCF_037157495.1 of Lathamus discolor. Taxonomy (NCBI): domain Eukaryota; kingdom Metazoa; phylum Chordata; class Aves; order Psittaciformes; family Psittacidae; genus Lathamus; species Lathamus discolor. The sequence continues at coordinate 65,923,982 of NC_088886.1, forward strand.
CACAAGCATTGCCTTGAAAACTAAGCTTTGCTTGGTAAGACTTTCAGTGCCAAAGGAACTTGGATTGATATAGCTTAACTACAAGAAGGTGGTGAAGGCGAGGTTCCCACTATGGATTCCATGTACCATGGGCCAGGTGCCAGGCAAATTGCTCTGAGAAAGAAAAGCAGCCAGAGAGGAAAAGGTTTTTTAGATGTAAATACATTGAGCCCTGTTCACAACTAAGAGTCTCTATAAGATGGCCAAAACGTAAGCATTAATCAAATTCTGGTTCAGCCAAACATCTAGGGATTAATCAAAAGCATCCTTGGTGTGAAGAGGGTTTGAAGGAGTGGGATGGGTAAGGGAGGATGCTACAAGCAGCACTCATCACTAACAAGGAGCTGGTTTTAATTCCTTTACCCAAACTCCCTTTTGACCTTAAAGCTTTCAGGCTTCAAACCCAAAGCCACCCTAAAAACCCTGGGGGAGGAGAGGGAGGGAATTTTAGCCTTCACCAACCTGCTCTCCCCGGTAGAGTTGGGGCACAGAAACCAACCTGGTGCATGGAGAAGATCTCTCAGTCCTGTTTTCAGACAGGTAACATCCACCTTGGAAAAGTGTGTGTATATATATACATACACACATATGTATGTATGCATGTATGTATATATACACACTGAAAATGAGCCATTGTCACTGATTTACATGTTATTTCCCCCAGAAGGATGGAAGCGGATGGCAGGTAAGCCAGGGAAGAGCGATCAGACACATGCAACATGGAAACAGATGAGTTACAAGCCCTTGAATATTGGGGCTTTATAATGGAAATGCTGAGAGACCCTTAACTACGCTACCCGGCGCTACGGGGGCTTCTACAATAACTGAGGCAACTCCCTTGAAAGATCAAAAATTAATAGACATTTCAGACAGGGTTTGAGGTTTCGACCACTGCTTTTCAATCGCAAAGACTTTGCTAAAGTTAGAGACTGAGGAGGTCAAGCTTTGGGTAACACAAACATTTCCTCTTTGATTAGGGGGAGACTACTTTACCTTGCCTTTTTTCACTATTTTTTTATATTTTATTTTTTTTATTGAGGAGTAGATTTTAGGTCATCCTTAATTTTTTCCCGACAATAAAGAGCAGGTCATTGACCTACATAGAGAGCTATTTTATTTTTCTCCCTCTCGATAACAATGGCCAGAACACCTATGTGCCAGGTTCTTCTGTATTCCCATATACTCGGCAATTCACCATGGGGGCAGGACTTAAAACCTTTGAGCCTCTCAGTGACTGGGATAAAAAAAAATTATCTGGGCTTCCTTCCAGCCATTTGAGCTTCAGAATCCATGAGATTTCAACAAAAAGGATATCAGAGCTTTAATCTAGGAGCTTTTTGAAGAGATGGAAAAAAAAAGTTCCAGTAAAGTTCAGTCTTACCTTCTTCACTTTAGGAGCTGTTCATGCCAACGTCGGCCTATTTAGTAGAGTTCCTCTCCTTGACCTCTTTTTTACAGCGGAGATAATTAACATGGTGGGGTAAGATGAGTCTCTAAATTCACTGCACTCTCTCCCTGGTGCTCTCCCGTTTCCCTCTTAAAGCTGGGATGATTAAAGGAGTCTGCCTTTATTGGCACCCCAAAAAAAATAACACAAAAATAATTGAGGGGGAGAGGAAGAGTCTCAGCTCTCCCGGCAGTGCTGGGGGGAAGAGCAGGCATGGGGCGGTGGGAAGGCACATTGCAGGGATGCAGGATGTAGCTCCCGCCTCCCATCGCGGTACCTGCAGCACAAGGGATGGCGAATGCCAGCTACTGCATTTGTGGAGTCCTTCAGATCTGAGTGGGAAAAAGCGCTCTGAAGATTCCAAGTTTCCCATGCAGCAAGGGAGAGCCTACCTGAAGAGAAACCCCCCAGGATTCTCCAGCCCTCCATAGGGGAAAGTCGGCTTAGTCAAGGCAAGGAATGAGAAAAGATGTCATCCCTACATCTGTGCAATTTGGGTTTATGGGCAAGTGGTGCCCTTGCATATGGTTCTTCAAGGTCTCTCTTCACTCTGGGAGCTGAAACCAGAGTTATCCACTGGCCCTGAGCCTCCAGCTCTCAGGGATGGGAAATAAATGGTGGGATGAGTCATAGAATCACAGCCTGGTTTGTGTTGGAAGGGACCTTAAAGCTCATCCAGCTCCAATCCCTGCCACGGGCAGGGACACCTTCCAGTAGAGCAGGGTGCTCCAAGCCCGTCCAACCTAGCCTTGAACACTGCCAGGGATGGAGCAGGAAGAGAGTCAGTGTCCATGCAAGAAGCAAAAAGGTAGGGAGTGAACACAAAACTGCCAGCACGGGGACACAGGGCAGGTTTTGCTTAGGGGATGTTAGACAAGGACAGGGCACTATGGGAGGAATTAGCAGGAAAACAGGAGCCAAGCAAGAAGGCAGGTACCTAAAAAGGCAACGTGATCAAGATAGATGGGCTCCCAACTGCCAGGGAGATGAGCACTGACCTGCCATTGGTGGACCCAACCCATGGGCACCCTCCAGCTATTCCAGCACCAGCCTGGACACACTGCCCTTTTGGCTATGGGAAATAAGTGTAACTACAAATGAAAAGAGATCACAGATTGTAAAAGCCAGCATTTAGCATCATCTAGTGCTAAACCTCATCCTCTGCTCTGGTCAGCACTGCTAAAATACAAAACTCAGGTGTTGGGAACCGTCATTTTGGAAACTCATCCCCCCACTGAGGAAGATCAGATCTTTCATGGATCCTGAACAAGAAATAAAGAGCCCAAAAGGGGACACAAAGCACTACCCAAGGCCTGACCCTGTTTTTGAAGAAGCTGCTCCCCAGGTTGGTGTGACAAAATGAGGGCTCATACAAATGAGTATTCACAGCTTACAAAGTTTTGGCAAGGAGGCAGTAATGCAGGGAGTGATGCTCCTTGTCCCCCACACTGGCACAGAATTACTGGGGCTCACCAGTAGGCTTGCAGTGCTCCACATTTCATCTTTTAAAGAAAACCAGGCTTCCTTCTTCTTGTAGGGCATTAATAAGAATAATCCCTGCATTGGCCCCAAGTGGGGGGCCAATCCTGCAATAAAACACAGAAAGATGGAGAGATCGTCACTTGAATACCATGAAAAACCACCAAGTGAAGGATGGGAAAGCCTCACTCCAGCTCCAGGGAGGGGGAAGAAAAATGAACAGGGGATTTTTCCACAGGAATACTGGAGGCCTGAGCAGGTTTTGGGGACAGGAATTCTCCTCCAGCCTTCACTGCCCCAACCGCCTGCTCCTCCTGCTGGTTATTCATCACAGCCCATTTCAAGTTATGTCCTGCTTTCCCAGGCAGAGCGTTTTTCATCCCAAATGGAGCAGGATGTTGGGACCCTTGACACAGCAACATCAGGCAGGACATGCCCATCTCAGAGCAGGGGATGGCAATGGGCACATCCTGCCCAATGCTGCACTGATGTCTGCTCTGACTCTATTGAGGAGTGAGGAAGGAAAATAAAACCCAAAACATTTTATCCCATTTATTTGAGCTAGGACCCCAGCACAAGGAAAACCTGTACTACTAACACCAGCTACTAACAGCATGAATCAGTGTGACTTTAAGCTAATGAGTGACTTGCCCAAGCAAGGGAGACATTCAGGTGTGTTACCCATCACCTGCAAATGAGTTAGGAAGGGTTTAGAAGGGACTTTAAACAAGTCAGAATTAGCTCTGTGTGAGTGGCTCATTGAAGTTGTTGGTGCCACCAGCAAGCTGCTCAGCCAGGGTGCTGGTACCCAGATGGATAGAAAACAACTGGTTTGCTTTGCCACCCTGTGCCTGAGTTTCTGCTACACTAAACCTGTGGCTTCTTACCATATTCCCAGAAAACTGGAGAGAAGCCCTCAAAAAAGCAGCAAACAATTGCTGGGCCTTATCTGCTGGGATTTGAGTCTAAGCTGATAGTGAATAATGGGGTGTTAACAGGGAATAAACAAGAAGTCAGAATCACTGGTGATGTGTTAACCATACGAGTGCATGAACAGAGACTAGAAGCTAAAATAAGAGCATATTGCCAACAACCATGAATGGCATCTACCCAGCACCTGCTGATGCCCCATACATCTGAACAGAAGGCACGTGCTCCACACAGGGCCCCCCCATTTCTGTTAACTAGAAGACATCACCCCATATTTATAGCCCCTTACTAACATTCTGGTTTTGCATAGGGAACAGTATCTGGGGGGGAAATTCAGTGTCAGCTGACTTGGGTTTCTTCCAACAAGTTAGCCATTGAAATTGATAACCAGAAAGAATAACTCTTCAGCAAGACAGCATCTGGGAAGGATGGCATTTCCACTCTGGTATCTCTGAAAGGATATTTGGGATGTCCAACATCCCACTCTCTGTAAGGGAAAACACCGTGGCAGTGCGGGGATGCTTGGCTGGAGGTGCCAGTCACAGCTCTTGGCTTTTCCAGGCAACCCTTGACACGCTAAACTCAACCTGAAATGAAGGGCAGGGGAATATTCCAGGGAATATTCCAATATTCCCTCTGTCTTACCTATGCAGATGTAACTCTTCAGCCTGGGCACTCTGCATAAACAGCATGTGCCAAAAACGATGTGGTGCCTGTGCTCAGGGTCTATGGCAGAGCCACTTTGTGCCAGCCAAGCTTTACCAACCAGCAGCATCCAGCAAGCACCAAAAAGACCTCAGTGAGACAAGCCATTGCTCGAGAAAGGGAGTCAACATGGTTTAGGGTAAAAAGGGAATTGTAAAGTAAGGATCTGAGGATCTGGGGGCTGGCACAACCCCACACTCAGTCCGCAGCACAGTAGTGAGGTCCACCGTGGGCTGTCAGCACCTGGGAGCAATGCAGCTGCAAAGGCTGCAGAAACAGCCCGTACCCACACATCCTGCAGGAGATGTTTTTCCTGGCAAATTCAGGCTTGATACATATGGGAAAAACAGCCCAAGGAGGTATTTGCAAATCCCACACCACCAAGGACAGTGAATGTCTCACCAGCTCCTGTCAGACCTTAGGGGAGTGGTGCTGAAGATCCAGAAAGATTCAGGTAGATAATATTATTAACAATACTAATAATACTACTACTAATAATGTCATTATTTTCTCCACATATGTTAGCTTTCATCTGGGCCAGGAAAAACAAGCAGTACCCTGGCACTATCCTTCCTCCCTGGGGCTCCTCTTCCTTCCCATCCCTCCTGATGGAGTGATCAGGCTGGGACTCTGCTCCCCAGCAGTTCCCCCTCATTTTGCTTCTGTATCAGCTCAGAACCTCACCTATGCTCTGACACCTGAGCCAAAAGCATATTAGAGTGAAGGACAACAGACATGGGGCTTGATATTGATACCCCTCCCTGGTCCCCAGACAGCCACTGCTGAGGCTTCCTGAAGGTCTGCTCTTCCCACCTCCCTGGCAGCATCCCTTGGGAAACACAAGTTTGCCAAGTTTTCAAGGTCTCCCTTGGACAGCATGTGGGTCTGCCCCCTCCCTCCAAACAATACCTCCTCCATGCTGCAGCGGTGAGCTCAGCCCCATGCACTAACCCAGGCAGTGACATTGAGCTGTGCCGGCCCCGGGTGGCTCCCGGCAGGAGATGGAGCAGTCACTCTGATTCATTTAGACTGGCAGATCACATCCATTTACTCACATACACACAAGAAACCCCAACCCATCGGGACATACCGGGCATCTTTAACCCCATCTGTTGTCAGAAGGATGCAGGCAGGAAGCTCTGATGGGAAATGGTGTTACCACTCTGCAGCAGGCACAACCCCCCTTTGCAACCACACATGGTGATGTCAGAGAGAAGAGATGGAAGCAGCAAATAGGGATTTGGTTTGCTTACCTTGATTTATAGCTTATGGAGACTGCAGGTTCTGCAACTCCATCGTTACTGGGTGCAAACAAGCCAGCAAAACTCATTGCCACAGCCTTAAACTACCTGTGAAGGTGTTCCGTGTCAGGACAGTCAGAAAACACAATTCTTAAGTCCTCTATGGGGTAGGAGCCCAACACAGGAGTTTGGGTCCCTTAACAAGAGAAGGATTATCCATTTTTATACACAAACAACCCCACACTGAGCTCTTCTGCTGCACAGAGTGGTTACCAAGGGTTCAGTTCTGCTCCAAGCACAGATTATTAAGGTGGAGGCAGTAGTTTAGGATGTTTTCAGCTGAGAAACATGGTGGATGGCAGCCACGGGGTGGGATTGTGTAGATCATCTGCATAACACCCTGGGGCTGCACCCATGCAGGGACATGAAACAGCACCCAGCAGATTAATGGCACAAAGGAGCCCATCACCCTGTGTGTCCTCATCATGGCTGGATGCATCCCAAACCCCACACCCCACAACGGCCAGGACAGACCCAGCTAGCATGGCTTAGTCATGCTCCAGCACTGCCCAGCCGCTGGCACAGCTGGGTCAGGCATCATTGCTCACTGGTGGGACCCGACTGGATCAAGGTGGTCAAAGAGACCCCCCTTACAGTCCTGGTCCAGCTCTGGGGCAGCAGCACAAGAGGGATGTGGAGCTGCTGGAACGAGTCCAGAGGAGGCCACGGAGATGCTGCGAGGGCTGGAGCAGCTCTGCTCTGGAGCCAGGCTGAGAGAGCTGGGCTGGGGCAGCCTGGAGAAAAGAAGGCTCCTGAAGGGGAGACCTCAGAGCAGCTCCAGTGCCTAAAGGGGCTCCAGGAAACCTGGAGAGGGGCTTTGGACAAGGGCCTGTAGGGACAGGACAAGGGGAATGGCTTTAACCTGCCAGAGGGGAGACTGGGATGAGCTCTTAGGCAGAAGCTCTTCCCTGTGAGGGTGCTGAGGCGCTGGCACAGGGTGCCCAGAGAAGCTGTGGCTGCCCCATCCCTGGCAGTGCTCAAGGCCAGGTTGGACACAGGCGCTTGGAGCACCCTGCTCTAGTGGAAGGTGTCCCTGCCCATGGCAGGGTTTGGAGCTGGACGAACTTTAAGGTCCTTTGCAACACAAACCATTCTATGGTTCTATGAATGATGCTGGTCAAGGGTAAGAGGCAGAGTTGCCCAAACCACCATCACCCACATTGTGGTGGGCACCAGGGCACAGGGTCACCCTCCCCAGCCTCTGCTGCTCTCTCCCCATATTCCTACCACTATCCCTTTGGGAGCCCAGCTCCAGCATGATCCCCATTCTCCCCCAGAACTGCCTCCCACCCCATTATCCCTGCTCCATCCCCGCAGTGCACTTTCCATGTCCTCACCTCTTTGCAGATGTGCCAAGCTCCTCCTGAGACACGGAGCCACCATCAACCTGCCGAGTGAGGACAGGGCGGAGACAGCTCTGCATGTGGCAGCCAGGCACTGCCTCTGCGACCATGCCTGGCTCTACCTGCGCCACGGGGCACACGTGGACGCGCTCAGCACGCAGGAGGAGACAGCGCTCAACATCCTCTGCGGGCAGGCGCCGGGTGCCGAGGGATGCCTGCAGCTCTGCCGGCTCCTGGCTGCCCACGGTGCCGATGTGGATGCCCGGGATGAGGCACGGAGGACCCCCTTGCACAAGGCTTGTGGGGCAGCCAACGCCAGCCTGGCACGTTTCCTCCTGCAGCACGGGGCTGATGTCAATGCCATTGACTACAATGGCATGTCCCCGCTGGGCTGTGTGCTGCAGGGCGCTGCTTTCAAACGGGAACTGCGGCCCCACGTCGTCGTCCAACTGCTGCTCAACCACGGCTCCCAGAAGATATGGCCCCCCGCCTTCACCAAGGTATCCGAAAACCAACCCTCTATGGCCCCTCACAATGGGGAGGTTGGAGGTGGGGATGGGGGCTTTGGGAAGAGCGGGAGAACTTGGGAGAGCCTCTGGGTCCAGGCAGGGAGAGGGGACCATGGCATTGGGTTGGCCATGCTGCTGTGAATGATGGAAAAGACAACAACCGTACGGTGTGGCAGCAAGGAAAAGCAGGCAGGGCAAAGGCAGGGGGGAGAAGGCATGGCTGTGGGGGACCAGCAAGGAGGAGTTTTCCTGCCTGGGAATGTCCGAGACAGGCTTGGTGCATCAGCCATCAGTGCAGCCGCTGTACGGCCCTGCATTTCATTGATTTTACATCAATAAAGAAAATATTATCCTGGCATATCAAGCCAAAAACGTAAATAAGGAGCAAGGGCCACATCAAGAGAAATAAGTGCCACAGCAGGGCAGATCATCCCACTGCTTCACACATGGAGAATGAGCTCCAAAGCATGCCAGGACAAAACCTACACATGCCTGATACTGACATGGGCCTATACCAGCCTGGACCCTGGCTGCAGCACAGGGACACTGTCCCCCTCTGGGGCAGGTATCTGTGCCTGACCCCCTCCCATTGCCCATGACTAGGTGCTGAAGTCCTGCGCAGCCGTGCCGGAGGTCATCGAAGTCCTCTTCAATTCCTACTCGCAAATTCCCATCTCCAAGAAGTGGGCTGAGGCCGTGCCGGAGGAGGTGCTTCAGGTGAGGTAGAGCTGGCGGCTTGGCAGGGGCAGCAGAGCCCTGAGGAGGGGGTTTTACCTACCAAGAGGTGTTTTCCCCACCCAAACTTCACTTGGGTAGGGAAGAAAAGGAAAGGGATAGTCCTCAGAGCACCACCACACACCTGAGTCACCGCGGGACCTTCTTTAGCTCCATCAACACCAAACCCGCCTGCCCTGCAATAAGATACAGTCCCAGCATCTGGAAGTGACCCTCGATCCAGACCACTGCTCAGGCACCCACACCACATATTCTGGGTTCTAAAAGCTTGTCCCTAGATGTGCAGCAGGTCCGGCCAGTCTGCTATTGAGTGATCTCTGCTGGCTGCCTTGCCCCTACAGGCCTTTGATGATCCTGGCTGCAAGGGGGAATGGCTGCTGAACTGCAAATAAAGCTCTTCAGCAGGTTCTAGGGGATGGGGGAAAGGGGTTTCATTCCAAGCTAGGGAAAAAGCTGAGGCTGCACAGAGCAATGCTTCTTTGTTTCCCCATCTTAGAAACAAGCAGGTCTCTTCTACATCAGCTCTAAGGCTTTCTGCAGGGATGCTGAGAGCATCCTCCCCAAACAGCCCTTGTGGCGAGGCTGGCTTTCTCCATACATGCTTCCACAGGAGCATTCCTCATCCAGCTTTTGCTCACAGGAGCCACCTCAGCTCAACAGCCCTTTAACATCACCGATGGGTTTCTTACCTTCTCCCCTTAGATCCGCATCTCAAAACTATCTCTGGCTTATTTGGCTTAGTTGGGAACAAAAATCACCCAGTGATGATCCTGTTTCTCCCTCCTCCCCCTTTGCAGCAGCACCAGCTATTCTACGAGTCCCTTTTCTGGCTGGCAGGCACAGTCCGGTGCCTGCAGCATTTGTGCCGCTCCATCATTCGGGACAAGTTTGGCAGCAAATGCCATTGCCTTATCCCTCTGTTGCCTGTGCCCAAGCCGCTGCGTGATTACCTGCTGCTGGAGCCTGAAGGAGTCGTGCTTTGAAGGGCTGAGAGGAGCCGGCTGGGGTCCACCATCCAGCCCTCCCTCGGTGTAGCGCATCCGCATCCATTGCTGTCATCCTGGTGGAGGAGCAGCGCATCCCGTGATAGATGGTTGTTTTTCAGGGATTTATAATGCAACTAAAAGGTGCTTTTGGCTGTAACTTCGTATAGATTTTTTTTCTTCCCCTAATTGTGCTTTAAATAGATTATAAAGAGTAATAAAATTATTAGTAGCTGTTACAAGCATGCTGCAGATAGGAATAGTACTCATTATAAAGGCTCTCTACAAAGCAGCTGGGCTCCTCAGGTGTGCCAAGGCAAGCACCGCGGCAGATGACTTAAATCAACCCACGCAGGCATCAAATCCCCTTGGATAATCTCCCCTGTGAGTGACACAAGCAGAACTGAGAGCAGAGGTGCGGCAGGGAAGCTGTTAGCAGGATGCAGTATCCAGTGGCACTAATACAGACTGTAAAATAGACCCAAAAATCCACTTTTTAAAGTGGATTACCACGAGTTGGTCACTCCACACAGGACCCGAGGTGGGGGGTGCCACAGCCCCCTATTTCTCCCAGTTCCCCACAGTCCAAGGGATGCACCAGCACCTCCTACATCCATTGTGCACATCGCTGCTCCCAAAGCAGAAGAGTTTGGGCTTTCATTTCACATAGTGACTTGGCAAAAGCTACCAGGAGGAGCAAAGATCTGTTTTCCCAGACCCTGAGGCTTCCCAAATTGATTCCTGTTGAACCAAAGCAAGTGTGTGCACATGCCCCTCGGAAGAACAGCTGTCCTTGTGCTAGCAGCTCTGCCGCCAAATTGTTCCATGGCTTAATTACACTCGCTATTTAAATAGGAGTACACATAAATAAATCAACCTTTTTGCACGTTTGGGCTGTGCACCAGCACCCAGCACTATGATGGGTTACACAGGCGATGCACAGCATGCTGGCAGCACCCCTCAGCCAGTGTCTATGGAGCAGGGAGTGTCCAAGTGGGGAGGGAAAGGAAATTCCCCCCCTTCCCAGCTTCCACCTGCTGCTTCCACAGCTTCCCTCACTCTTTATGTTGTGTACAGACATCGCCAAGTTCCCCTGTGTTCCCCATCTTTGGTCCCTGTCCCACACGGGAATCCCCCACGGTAAAGCCCCATGGCACATTGAGACCTGGCACTTCATGACTTCAGTGGCTCCTTTGCTTTATGGTTTGTTTCAGTGGGGGTAGAACTGAAAGGGATTAAGGGAAAACACATCCTGGCTGAGTCATTGTGTGGCTGAACCAGCCAAATCTAAATGTTGGTGCCTCTAATGAGCCTTTCATCTTTAGTGTAGCCCCGGAGTAGAGAAGAATGACACTTTTTACATCCGTATTGGGCAAGCTTGCATGGAGATAGAGTCCCACCAGGTGATCCCATCCTTCCCCCAAATCCATAGCCTCGGCTCCCCATCTGTAGCTAACCATGGAGGGAAAAAATGGACATCAAAGGGGTGGAGGGATGGCGGGTGGGGGAGGAAAAGACAGGCAGGGGTGCAGGGAAGGATGGAAAAGGGGAAGGGAAGGGAAGGGAAGGGAAGGGAAGGGAAGGGAAGGGAAGGGAAGGGAAGGGAAGGGAAGGGAAGGGAAGGGAAGGGAAGGGAAGGGAAGGGAAGGGAAGGAGGGTGGTAAACACCACAGACCAGCGTGGGCAGCTCCCCCCCCCGCTGCCTGCGAGGAGCCCCGAGGCCAGCAGGGGGCGCCCTGGTCTCGGCGGCTGCCGTCGGGGGCGGGAGCCGCCGGTACCGCGAGCTGCGGAGGCTCCGCACGGAGCCGGGGCAACATCGGAAATGGGGGAAAAAGAGAGGGGAAAAAAGTACAAAATCAATAAATTTGAGGGGTTTGGGGTTCCCCCCCGCTCTCCCCCCCCCCACGGTTTAAGCCATTCTGCCGGTGGCCGCGCGGCTCAACTGGGGCTGATAAGTTTCAAGTTGCAGGCGGGCAAAAGAGCGGGTGGGTATATATACACATACATATGTGTGTATATGTATATATACACACACGAACATATTATACGTCAGGGTTTTTTTCCTCCTGCCGGCACCTTGTTTTGATGCAGATGTTATGGGAATGGATCATTTACATTCTTTTTCCTTTTTTATTCCAGCAGCTAAAGACGGGAGGTCACATTAACTTATAATACGGAGACACATAAAAATGCGATTATGCCTGCTAAACAGAACACAGTAGGCTGCTAGTTAAGACAATGAGATTTCCAGGAAGCGATGCATAAATTCTTTCCAAAAATGACACATTTTTCACGTTTCATTCCAATTAAATTACTGAGGCAGCGAACACACCATACATTTGGGTGAAATGAAGGGGTTTCTGGGCTTTTTTTCTTCTGTAAGTCTATCCGGATGCGCGTGTTTTATGAAAGGCGGTTAATATTAAGCTGCTATTAAGGAAAAAAATGTCAGAGACCTTCGCTCCTCGCCTTTTCCTTGTGGCGGGGCTGGTCCGTCTCGGTTTTCCACCCTGCAGCAATAAAACCACCGATGGTCCCGGCCGGCAGCGGCTGCAAAATAAGCTCCAAATAATAGGAATTACCCGCCCTGATGCACACACGTCTCTGTTTGCTGGTTAAACAGCCGGGGATGGGGAGAGCTAAGGATAACACCCCCCCCCCCCCAAAAAAAAAAAAAGAGGCTTTTCCAGCCCGTCGGATGTTTCCCGACCCGGACTCCCTCCGAAGCCGCAGCCGGAACCCCCGGGGCAGCTGCGGGATGAAGTGGGGTGTTTTGAAGGGGGGGGTATGTGTGTTATCCCGATGGGAATTGCTTGCTCCCCACCACTTTCTCAACGGCTGCAAAAGGGGCTCATCAGGGTAGTAATCAAGCCCCGAAGTGGTGGCCCCGGTAATGAAACCGCATTTGATTTTATGATGGTTTTATTTTCCGAAGCAGAGCGAGGCAGCGCGCAGGCTGCGCTGAGGCGGGTGATCCGCAAAGCAATCCCAACCCGAAATGAGATTTCGCCTTCTTTTTTTTTTTCTCCCCTCTCGTAGTCCTAATGAACCTGATTGCAGGAACATTTATAATCCCCCATGGCTTTAAATGAAATCAGATATAATCAGGAGCTATGGGGAAAGGGAGTGTTTACAGGCAGGGATTGGGAAGTGCTGCTGTATTAGTAAAGATGCTGTTCCTTCTATTGATGTCTAAAATGATGGATAATGTGAGAATGGCAAATATACTATTTGTCTAATGGCTCTGCAATTAAATTCCCCTGTAAATGACCCATGCCTCATTTCATCCTAATCTATGGAATTTTGATTGAATTCGTCAGCTCTAATTGAAAAATACTGCACTTTAATGTCTGCAGTGCAGTTTCAGGACCGCGCTGGTTTTAATGAGACGGTGCCCCTCTGACCTGGGAATATTTGAGACTTTTAGACGGGATTTTTTTAAACTGCCGGATTTCTCCACGATCTTCCCGGGAAAACCGTGCCCGGGAGTGCGTGTGGCTTTTCTACCGCTAGAGAGAATCTCTCCGTAGCGATGCGGTTTGTTCAGCGTCTCCTTTGGTCTTCTTAAAATATTTGGACTCGGGTTATTTAAATACATGTCAATTAAAAAGGGGGGAAATCTATAAATAGAAAAATCACCCATTTTCCTCTCATCCGAACGAATTTCGGGATAGGAATCGGGATTACGAAAGCCGAATGTCTTTTCTTTACCCTGCACGGCGTTATTCTTACCCTTTTAGCCTACTTTCCCCATCCCGAACATCCCGAGAACCTTCGAGTTTGTTACCAAAAAATGAAAGAGGCAAACCCCACAAACAGGGGGAAATACAACAAAAAGGATGAAAAAGAAATAAACCAACAAACCCGCGCAGCACATCAACCGTGCGGGGAGGAGACCCCCCCGCCTTAGGAGCGACGGGGGGGCGGGGGGGCAGTCCCAGCTCCCCGCGGGGCCGCGCTCCCAGTTCAAACGGGAACACGGGAAGCAGTTAATGGGATTAAGCCACCAATGATAGCGGCGGGGGGGGGGGGGGAGGGGGAGGGGGGGTCGGTTTGTTTTGGTTTTTCTCTTCCCCTGCTTGGAATCCGAAGGGGGAGACGGGAGAGGTTTTCCCGGGGCTGTGGTTCGACCCCTCCGCGCTCAGCCTTTGCCAGTGGCCAAATCCTGTTTCCGCAATCCCCATCCCACTTACTCCCAGCTCCTGCAAGCCCCAGCACGCTGAAATAAACCCACGGCCACGCACAGAACTGCCTCCCCGCTGCAGGAGTAGTGACACAGGTAGAGGACGGAGAGCCCCGGCTGCACCCTTTATTTTAGTGTTCAGCGCTTACATCTAATCCCTGCAGCATTAAGTACACACCGGTTGCGGGGGAAAAGGTAGTTTTGCTAACAGTCTCCCCTCTTACATACCCCCCTTCCTAGAAAAGTCACTTTAAAAACATGAAGGCACAGTGGGGCGAGATGCTTTTGGTGACGTTTTCCATGCAATTAAAATGCCCCCAGAGAAGTGTCTTCCAAGAACGAGTTCACCAGGTTCTCCATAAACCTGAGTTTCCCTCTGATAAAGTCATTTGGTTTATCATCCTTTACAAAATAAAGCTCATTCATCTCCCCACCCTCCTCAATGACCCAGCAGCAGAGTGGACCCTGCTCCAAATGGTACACCCCCAAATACCTGGTGGGAGGATGGATATGAGCCCTTGTATCCCACATGGAAACCCACAGCAAAGCTCCCTGCCAACAGGCTGGAGGTGCCAAAAGGGCCAGAAGCAGCCACAGCCCCCAGGTAGGTAGAAGGGATGCTCTTGACCTCTGCCACCCCACAGACTTGCACCTGGCTCAAGAACCTCCAGGTTTTCCTCTTGCTTCCTGGCTCCTCTGTTTCACTTCCCTTCAAAGAGCTGTATCTCCCTCCCTACACGGATCTGGGGGACAGTCTCTCTAGCACACCCAGTCACAGACATCCCCACCAAAACCTGCCCAGTTCAAGGATGCCTCCACATATCCGATGCTCCTTTTCTGGGAAGGTTATTTTGGGGAAGAACCTGCCAGGAGCCACCTGCTCTTCAGCAGCCCCTATTTGGGTGATACATGAGCCTCCCCAAGCAGCATTTGGTACCATGTGTCAAGCTGGAGCCATGCAGAACCAGGTCTGCACCCATGTGCGGCCCAGCCAGGGGACTTCCCCCACCTCCCAACCGAGCATGACCCTCGAAAGTGCCGATTTCTACCATATAATCAGAGTTAGACCTGCTGGGAAAGGCTCTTCCCATGTCCCAGCAGCGGCAGGGGTCCCTCCATGGTGCACGAGGGGGGCTCCCCTGTTTGCCCTTCACCTCCCTCCCGCCTGTTACACTTCCCAGGCACAATCACGCCGCGACAATCAGGAGATCTCCGACGTTTTTCTCTGGGAGAAAAATCAGCTAATTATGTGCCGAACAAAAAGCCCATTCTCGCCTGCAATAATGCTCCCGTCTTGCAAAGGCACTTGTTTGTGGGCAAATTTTGAAGAGGGCTGACAATAAAAACAGCTGCAGGAGCTGGGTGTTGGTACACATTTCCATGCCCTGCCACATTACCATGCCTAATTATCTCCCCTTCCCGCAACCAAAGGCAGTTTCCTGAAGAGAGATGATTTTTGTTTCCCCCTCCTCGCTTTTCTATTGAAACGAAAGCTTTGCTTCTCGGCAAGGATTTCCAGCCTGCTCTGGCTGGATTTGGAAGGAGTGGGGATGCTGCTGATTTGGGGGGATGGAGGGTTTAGCTCGCCTCCATCCGCCATGGTGGGAGGCAAAAGAGGAGCTGTGATCGGAGGATGCCTGCTGCTGGGTCACAGGGAAGGGTTGGAAGGGAATAAATATCAAATAGAAACAACCACACGTGTGGCTATGAAGCATCTACAGGGGAGATCGAAGCCTTGCCAGTGCAGTGCTGGGAGAAATCCCGAGCACTGCATCACCGCACATATGGTGGCCTCCGCGAGACGGAGCCGGGACATATGGAAATGAGCTGTATAAGTAAACTTTTCCCAGTCCCTTGAAGTCAGAGGTGGGCCCCAAAAGTGTGTGTGCACACACATCCCCAGCAGCAGCTGCGTCCACGGACGCCAACCGTGTCTCCTTTGCCACATAGCCAGGAAAAAGTGTGTCTCCAGCAGAAATGCAGTGCTGGGGAGGGGGAAATCGCTAAATCCATTCCTTGGGTGACCAGCGGGTTTGGTGCCCCTAAAAGCTGCGTTAAACCAGGAATGGGGACTCAGATGCAGGACCGGCTGGTGAAACTGCACCGAGGGCCAAAAGCAATAACCCCCTCACTAATCGTTTCTGCCAAGAAAAGAAAGGTTTCAGATGTTGGCTGGAAATGGATAAACTGACCCAGATATCCAGGTGTAGGGTGAGGGGCAGCCACCCTTTTGGGGACGCCACCAGGCTTCAGTGGTGGGAATGGGTTTTTTGGGGGGGGCTGGGGGGGGCTGCATATGAGGGCTGAGTGAGAGGCTGTGATACCCTACCCCCCCCCCCCCCGGGACAAACCCCAGTTGGCATGTTTTGGGTGGGTAAAACCTCTGCTGCTTTGAAAGGGGGGGGTCCCTTGGGCCATGCAGCCAATGCTGGAGGGACCACCCTCACCCCTTGCCTTGTCCCTATGTGCCCCATGGAGTTTGGGCTGCCTGGAGGGTGGGATTTGGGGAACAGAGTGTGGCTGTCCCTATCCTTAGCTGCTGGTGGGTGTCACCTCCCTCATGGGGTGTGCAGGCCCCCCCAGCCTCACATCTGCCATCCTCCCCTGGAAAAACATGAGCATCAATTAGCCAGAAACGAGCATTGGACCATTAGGAGCTTCCCAAACAGGCAGGAGCAGGATCTGCCGCTGCCCCTTGCTTCTGGGGGATGCCCCCCTCAGCCAGAAACCACTTGGAGCGGCGGTTTGTGCCCAAAAGCCTTCCAAACTAAGCCCAGAGGCGCAGTCAGCACCATTGTCCCGGGCAGGCTTCAACTTCCCAAAGGCAGGAGGGATCCCACCCCCAGCCAGCTCCACCCCCCCCCCCCACCCCCCTTTCTTCTCTCTCTTTTTGCATTTAATTTTATTTTCGAAACCACTTGATCTTTGCTTGGGAACCTCCATTAATTGCCTGGGTTTGCCTCTTCGCCTGGTCCCTTTATCATTATTTATGGCCATTGAAATGGTGTAAAGTTCCCTTGACGTTCAATTTACAAGTTTAGGGGCTTTTATTTTTCCCTTCCCCCCCCCCCTTTTTTTTTTTTTTTTTGTCCCAGCTTTTGTCCTCGCCAAAGACATCGTGTTGGAAAAGGCTTTGAGCCGGCCAACATGAGAGGCTCGCCGGAGAAAAGGGAGCAGCCCTCCATCGCTTTTAATTCCGCCGTGTTGCTGAATGGCTCTTTTACATAATTGCAGAAGCAATTTCAAAGCCAAGCCAAGGGGCTGACTTTACCCAGAACCACATGGAGCCTATTTGGGGGCTTTTAAAGGGGGAAAAAAATGGGGGGGGGGGGGGGGTGGAGAGGGAGAGAAAAGCCTGAATAAAATAGGAGGTTTTGTCAAAAAATAAAATAAAAAGGGGGTTTTCAATGCTTTTGGAGGCATCAAATTGGTGTGTCCGATGGGCATGAATGTCACACGCCCCGCGGGAGCCGAAGGGACCCCACTGCGGCCCCGACGACACCGAGGGTTCCCTGTGTGTCCGCGGCCGCTCACGCGTGGACCGCCCCGTCCGGCGGCCGCGGTGCCGCTGCGCGGCGAGGCGGGGGGGGTGTGAACAGAGGAGGTGCTAGGGGCGTGCCCTCCGCGTTACGCCCCGCCCCTCAGCCCTCCCGCCCAATGGCAGGCGGCGGCGGCGGCCACGTGGGGCGGGCTGGGTTCCCAGCCGGGCAAAATGTGAATGGGCGCGGGGGAGCGCGGGCGGGCAGAGCGGCGCGGCGGCGGCGGCGGCGGGCGGGCTCCGCGGGGGCGCACGCGGCGGCGGGCGGGGGCCAGCCCCGATGTGCGGGCGGCGGCGGCGGGCGGCGGCCCCGCTCCGCCCCGGCGCTGCCCGGGCGCTGCCCCACGCGTGAGCGCGGCCCCGAGGAGGAGCAGCGGCGGCGGCAGGAGGAGGAGGAGGAGGAGGAGGAAGGAGGTCGCTCCCGCCGCCGCTCCGGCATGAGCGCGGCTTTCCAGCCCTCGCTGATGATGATGCAGCGCCCGCTGGGAAGCAGCACGGCCTTCAGCATCGACTCGCTCATCGGCAGCCCCCCGCCGCCAGCCCCCGGCCACTTCGTCTACACCGGCTACCCCATGTTCATGCCCTACCGGCCCGTGGTGCTACCGCCGCCCCCCCCGCCGCCCCCGGCGCTACCGCAGGGCGCCCTCCAGCCGGCGCTGCCCCCCACGCATCCCCACCACCACCAGCTCCCCAGCCTGCCCACGGGTTTCTGCTCCAGCCTGGCCCAGGGCATGGCCCTCACCTCCACCCTCATGGCCACGCTGCCTGGCACCTTCCCCGCCTCCCCCCAGCACCAAGAGGCCGCCAGGAAGTTCGCACCCCCGGGGAACTTCGATAAAGCCGAGGGGATCCCCCCAGACGGCGGCGGCGACGATGGCAAAGCCTTCCTGGGGAAGGACGGAGCCCTCCTGCCATTCCCCGCCGCCGACGCCGTCCAGGCCTCCCTCGGTGAGTGAGCGCCGGCACCGGCGGGGCAAAAGAGGGGGGGATCGGGGTCCCGCCACCCGCTCCGAGCAGCTTCCCCCGGCGGGGCGGGCTGGAAGGGGGTCGTGGCATGGGGCGGCTCCAGAGACGGGGGACACCCTTGGGGGGAAGCAGGGCTGGCGGCGGGGGTCCGCTGGCCGCAGGCCGAGGAGAAGGGAGGAGGAGGAGAAGGGAGGTTTCAAGTGCCCGCCGCTTGAAATAACAGAAATCAAATAAATCCAACCCAAAGCCGCGATAAAAGAAACCCGAAGCGAAAATGTTTTGGGCGATTGTTGGACCTGTGGGCCGGGGGTCACGGTGGCCGTGGGACAGAGGGTACCGAATACTAACGAAAGGCCTCTGCTTCGCTTTCAGCCGGGGCTCTCCGGGGCCAGGGGAAGGAGGACCCCAAAGGAGAAGAGGACGCAAAAGGCAAGGAGGAAAGTTTCTCCATGGACAGCGATCTAGACTATAGCTCGGACGACAACATCCCCGGCCAGGCGGCTCACAAGGAAGAGGACTCTGGCAATGCACTGGAGGAAAACCCCCCAAACCCCCCCAATTCCACCAACACCACATCCACGGGCAAAAACCGGCGGAGGCGGACAGCATTCACCAGCGAGCAGCTGCTGGAGCTGGAGAAGGAGTTTCACTGCAAAAAGTACTTGTCCCTGACGGAGAGGTCCCAGATCGCTCACGCCCTCAAACTCAGCGAGGTGCAGGTGAAAATCTGGTTCCAGAACAGACGGGCTAAATGGAAACGGGTCAAGGCGGGCAACGCCAACTCCAAGACAGGGGAGCCCTCCCGAAACCCTAAGATCGTGGTCCCCATCCCGGTGCACGTCAGCAGGTTTGCGATCAGGAGTCAGCATCAGCAGCTGGAGCAAGCCCGACCCTGATCTCTCCTTGCACAGCTTCAGAGCCACAAGTTTTTGAGGGAAAACTTTCCAAAAGTCGGGGTTTCAAAACAACCCACCCGAAAAAAATAAGAAAAGAAAAAATTAAAGAAAAATAAGACAAAAAGCAGCAGCAGAAAAATAACCACAAACCAATGCAACCCCTAAAGCAACCAACAGCCAACGAGACGAAATCCCACACGACCGCACCGCAAATCCCCACCACGAGCGAACTTTAAAGCCAAACTTAGAGTCAAGCGAGAGTCTGAGAAGGCAGAGGCTTGGGAGCTGCTTTGGTCCGGAGCAGGAATATCAAACCCTGGGAAGAGACACACACACGTATTTATTAGCACGCTGCCCCGTTGCTGCCTTGACCGCGATGGGGACCGCAGACGCGATGTCGGCGCCGGATCCAGCAGCGTGCTCCCCCCCCGCCCATCACCGGCAGCGATATCCCCAGCGAAACCCGCCTTTAGCCACCCTTTGGGGGTTCTGTTTCTTACCGGGGGCGAAAGGTAAAATTAACCCAAAACAAACAAAGACGAGAGAACAAAACCGAAAGAGAACCAAGAGTTTCATTTCATGCCTTTTTTTTTATTGTTTGATTTGATGGCCGAGGGTTCAGCGGCAGGCACTGGGGGACGGGTTTTGAAATCTATTTTTTGCCTGGCTTTCTGTCGATTTGGTTTGCCTATTCTACTAAGCCATGTTTAAAAAGAGAGAGAAAGAGGGGAGGGCGGGGGGGTGGGAGAAAAATAGCACGATCTTCTCTATTGTGTTTAATTTATTTCAATGTAGCTTATTTCCTTATAAGTTATGAAATTTAAAAGCAAACTAAGTCTTGTGAATAAAAACCGACAAAGAAACAAAAGAGACAAAAAAGAAACCCTCCATCCCCCGGTTGTTCTGTCCAGGAGCTGCCATGGAGCTGATTTTCTTTCCCCCTCCTGCGCTGCCAGAGCTGACCGATGCTCCTCTCGCCTTATTATAGTGAAGCCACGTTTATTGTCCGGGAGGGGGGAAATGGGGAAAAAAGTTTCCCTTTTTCCTGGGGAGCGTGTGTGAAAACAGGGGGGTAAAAAGCTTTTTGTGCAAATAAACGGGGAGGAGGCAGGGGCACCCCCCACATCCCCCCCGGCATCCCCTATATCTATGTTTTGGGGGTGCAGCCGCTGGTGATGCCCCACGGTCACCCCCCACCCCCCCCCTTTAATGGGGTCGGGGCTTTCCGGCCCGGGAGCTGTGATGGAGGGTCCCGCGTGTGTCCCCCCATTTCTCCCCTTTGCATCCTTTTAATCCCGTTTTCTTGCCCGTTTTACACATCCCGTGCCGGTGAAACCGTTCCGCGGCGGCGGCGGCTATTCGGGATGCAAAAGCATTAATTTCCCCAGGAAAACGGGGTGCGAGGGGGAGCCTTGAAATTAAACTAGAGGGATGGGGGCAACCAAGGGAGCAATTCGCTCCCGAGGTAACGGTGAGGCTTCCGGGGCAGGCTGCGGCGGGTACACCGAGGCTCAGCGGTGGTCACATCAGTTACAGCCCTTGCGCTTCCGCATCTGTTTATTAGTATTATTATCGTTATTATTATCACTATTATTTTGCGAGGCCGGGTTCGGAGAGGCTGGAGGCGGCTCCGGGGGGGTTGGAGCTGGGGGGGGGGGTTCCCTCTCCCACCAGACGCTCCCCCGAAACCAAACCCTGCTCCTTTGGCTCGTTTAAAAGATATTATTAATAATAAGGGTAATAATAGCAATTTTCGGATTCGTTTCTGCGCGGGAGGGAGCGGGAAGCCGGGACACGCTTGAGGCGACCCGCCCCCCCCGCCCCAGTCCTGTTCCTGACGGGTTTTCCCAGCGCTGCTCTTCTTCGGATCGCGCTCTTCTTTCGCTATTATTAAGTATTTCCATGTATTTGGCTTTGCTTTTGGTGCAAACGGGATGCTCCTGGGAAGCGCAACTACCCCGGAGCCGGCTCGGGCAGGCGGCAGCCCGGCTGTAGCCCCGCCACGGGGCTATGTGGGGTGTCGTATTTTAGGGAGGAGCAGCTGCTCCTCACCCCCGTGTGCCCCCATCCACCCCACCGCGGGGCATCCCTCCCTCTACATCTGCCCTAGGCACGGGAAAGTTATTTGCTCCGCGGGCTGGGGTCCCCCATTGCAACTCCCACCCCCCTTCACATAGGAACGGGGCTTTGGGGCTGGAAAGGGGGAGCCCCCGGACCGGGGGGCCGGAGGAGAAGGAGATAAACAAGCGAGGGGGTTGATAGCTGTCATCATCACCATCATCATGGCTTTCATTTGGCTGCCTAATGAGTCAGATCAGAGGCAGAGAGAAAAATTGTCAATCGCCCGGGCTCTAATGAATTTTTTTGCAAATTGTAATCAAGCCAGGCCGTCTCAGCTCGCTGATTAATGAGACCCAGGAGGCCCGGCCAGCACCTCAGCTTTTTATTCCATCCCGTCCTCCCTGCACTAAATTAACAGCAACTTGTCTGAGCTTCAAATTAACTCCCAATGATTAATCCTGATGGGGGGGTCTGAAGAATAGCTCGTCCTAATAGGCACTGGCCTCTGATGCTGTTTGAAATTAATACACTTCCCCTTTGGCTGCCGGCTTTAATCCAAGGTTGGGTTTTGACATCACTATATTTGTTGTTACAATAAATTCCTCTTACATCTGCAGATCAAATAATTGCAGTGCTCGGGGAGCGCAGCAGAAATGCCGGCCCGCTTTGCGGCAGCCCAAAGCGGGAGAGGAAGGGAAGCTGCCCGCTTCTCGCCTCCAGCCTGCCTTAGGAAAACCCCTTTTATATAGACACGTATAACATAGACATTTATAGGGATATTTTATATATACACACAGATGATCTTCAAGGCACCTCTCCTCAGCAGCGCTGGGATGCGGTGCCCAGAGGGGACAACCCCTCCCAGGCCAAGCAAGGAGTGTGCTGCCTCCCTCTTAAATAAGACATCATGGTTTTAAACGCATCCCCCCCTATGCCTTACCCCCTCACTGCAGCGACCCAGCAAACTCACCGCATGCCGGGGCTGCCACAGAGACCAGACGAAGTCAGTGCATGCCAGAACAGGGGATGAAGGACGACTCCTATTTCCTGAGAAGGGAGGGATCACCTTCTGCCTTGTTTTTATTTGTATTGATTTAATTGGTTTAATGATTTCAGCTGTGAGTGGGCCGGCT
Organism: Lathamus discolor; assembly: GCF_037157495.1. Classification (NCBI taxonomy): domain Eukaryota; kingdom Metazoa; phylum Chordata; class Aves; order Psittaciformes; family Psittacidae; genus Lathamus; species Lathamus discolor. Next base: position 65,946,230 of record NC_088886.1, read on the forward strand.
CAGCTTAGTGCCTTTTATCTGCCCCTATTGCCCCGGGGCACGCACCGACAAGGACCCCTTTGTGCCTGGGTGGAGGGTACGAATAACCCCTCCATCGGGGTTATCCTCTGTGACAGAGGGGGTCTCCCTTCCAAGCACCCCCCTGAGTGGGGCCACCCTTAATATCTGGAGACAGGGCTGAGGGAATCTGTCCCCCTGCTGAGAGTAGCCCCTACCCAAGGGCAGGGCATCTTCCCCATTTCCCAGCGGGTGCACGTTACCCCCTGCAATAGACACGCACCCCTTGGGGCTCTCTGTCCTCCAGGATCAGCCCCCCCATCCCTGCTCATGCTTCCACAGGGCCATATCAATCTTCACCGGCGGAGAGGAGAGCGATGAGGCCGGTAAGCGGCCGCCGATGCAAATTCCCACCGTCACTGTCATAAAGCACCCGGCACCCTGACACAGAAAAGCAACACCATATGTACGAAGACAACCTGTATGAATTATAAATTACATCATAAAAATTGATTGCCTATCCCAACCCTTCGGAAACACACACGGTGGTGGTGGTGGAGAAACTCCAGCCCCCAGCCCAGGCAGAAACCCACCCTGTGCACCAACTGGCTGCCCCGGGGCAGGAGGGGATGCAGGAGGGGATGCTGATGCTCTGCCAAGCCACCCTGCATCCCCCATGGGTGCGAGGTCCTTTCCCGTCCCCCTCCTCCCACCGCCGCGGGATGCTTGCCCGCCCCTTGCTTGCTCTTTTCTCTCTCCTGCTATGCCTGGCCCATAGAGAGCCTTAATCTATTTATTTCAAGCCACTTCATCCTCTCTCCCGCTTTTGTCCCGGCCCCAGCCTCTGGCTTTGTGGCAGGACCGCTGAGGTTTTAAAAGCCCCTTCCCCTATAGTTTGAGGTCTCCTTGGCTGCCTGAATTACAATGGCTAAAACAGGATTACACTGACCTGATCCTATTAAACTCGCCAATCGATCTGTGCCGCCCTCCCTCCAGCTCGGCAAACTTACTCGCCCAACTTTCCCCAGGGCTCAGCTTGGGAAGGGGAGAAGCGGAAGGCTGCCTTCCCGGCAGGCCTGATGAAGGAAGGACGGATGGGGGCGATTTACTGTGGGTTTTTGGAGACACGTGGGTTTTAAATCTCTGCTTTAGCTCCCAGCATCTCGGCCCCAGAGGAAAACGCAGTGTTTTCCCTGTCTTGCAGGTGCGTTGATTCGCAGCCCCGGTGGGAGATTAAGTCACAGAGATGCATCTTGCAGAAAGGGTATGTTAGCTACAAGCAAAACAATTCTCCCTCTCTTTGGTAAGGGCAAACGCGAAGCTGCCTGCTTTGGGGCATGCAGGCTCATGGTCCTCCTACAAACCACCAAGGAAGGAGAAAAACCCTGGGAATAAACAGCCTCATCCTCTTGCCGCGATGCTGAGCGTGCCAGAGCGGAGACTGACAGAGCCAGTCTTTCCTCCCTTTCACTTACAAAAGGAGTGGAGGAAGAGCAGCGTGGACCCAGCCTCATGTTCTCCTCAGCGGGTAAAGGGACCTTGGATTGGTGGTGTTCTCAGGTGGTAGGGGATGCTCTGCGCTGCCTCGGTGCTGGGGCATGGCACCATCTGCAGAGGAACTGGCACCTGGAATTAATCCCCTGCCATCCCCTGGGAAGATCATTACAAGGCAGGGGAATAATCTGGGAATGGCAGTAAAACATGGGGTGTTTACGCTGACCTGCCAGGGTGACAGAATGAGTGACAAGGGGCCTGGATGAGTGGCAAAGGGCCTATCACCGACTCCGAGGGAGCACTCTTAACGCTTGAATCCTATTAATTAACAGAGCAAAAGACAAACTGAGGACTCCCATTTACAATTTTCTAGGAGCGTGTTAGCAGCAGTGAGGAGCTGGAGCTCACAGGGTGAGTATGTGCTGCCAAGTGCCTGCAGCTCTTCCCTCCTCACATCCCCGAGCTACTCTAGAGGGTACCAATACCCCAGAAATGGCCTCCCAGAAAGGGGCATTAGCAGTGATTTATTTATTTACTGAAGGTAACATATCCCGATACTCTCTGGGGTGACAACAGCTACATCTGCCCGAGTGTAAATAGAAATCATGACTGCTTTCCTTCTGCTTACAGTCCTGTGCAAGAGGTCTGTTCTTGCTGAAAAAGTATCTGAACTCAGAAAGGATGTGGGAAAATGTGAGTATGGCCCTAAAAGCCCCTTGCTGGTATTCCCAGCACAGACGAAAGCCATGGGCACAGGTACACAAACCAAGTGATTGCCTTTTCTTTACTGGCAACCTTGATTCAGTGTGAACCAGACGATTCCTTTGGGCTATGGCACCATCTCTTCACCCAAAGCCCTCTTGCACATATCCCTGGAGCAGCCTCAGGGCATGTCCCATCATCCCAAATTTAGTAGCCAGGGGTAATGTACCCTCTAAAATACACACATATACACAGCCCACCTCAAACCGCTGCATTAAAATTGCCAGGTCACCCTCTTGCCACATTTCAAGGCGCTGGGTTGGCACCCAAGAGTTTGCAAGCTTTTAAAACCCAACCCCCAACATCTTTTTCTTAGTGTTTTTCACCCAAAACATCAAAGGGATTTGGGCTGATGTTCTCCCTTCCTCTCCCAAACCCCAAGAACCCCCCCAATATACAGCAACATACCCCAAAGAACCAAAACTGCATAAGGACGAGTGCAAAGAGTAGCCCTGTCCAACTGGCACCAGTAACAGCAGCTTTCTCCCCCTACCCACATTCATCTCTTCACACGGAGAGGATGGATGATGGCAGAGACCTTCTGCAAACCTCACAACCTGTAGACATGCCACCGAGCACTGAACATTTACAAATAGCCTGCTCATTGCTAAGAAGCCACTCGGGCTTTTATGAATGTCGTTATGGCTGTGGTCTAATGGCATCTATCAAAAACATTGCCTTTCTGAATTAGGGTAATGGTCATTTTTAAGACACACATCTGTATTTTCTTAAGCAGATGCCTGGCTCCTAAGCCCACAACTGCTATTTCTCCCCCTCCCCAATTATTTTTTTATTTCCCCATTTCCAAAGCAGCAATAAGTTCCCGCGAAAGAAGGGTAATGGGAAGTCTCTCTCTAAGAGAAATTGTTAATTTGGGATTTATAAAGGACTTTCCTTAATGAATAATAGTTGAGATCGATCTGTCTTCCTGCCTCATTCTGCAAAGTAACATTTGTAAAGTAAGGTGATCCCAATTACTCCCTCTAATAGCCCTCTCCAGCAAGAGCTTTCAGAGCTGCAGCCATGAAACCCGCCCGCCTGCCTCTGCTCCCCCAGTGCCACGAGCACCGCCAGCATTGGAGATTCCTGGCTTCATCCCGTTCATGATTCCCCATCTCCCTGCCTGGCACGGACCAGCTCCATCACCTGAAACTCCCAGGGCGGGATGCGGAGAAGGATGCTCCATGTGGGATGTTCCACACTGCTATTGTCAACCCTCTTTACCACGGTCTGGAGGGGTCTGCAGCCCCTCGATGTTCTGACACCTCCTGGCTTATCGCAGAGAGGAGATCGTTGTCCTTGAGTGCCTGCACAGGGAGCAAATCCTGGCACTAAAAGGCTCTTGAATCACCCGGAGGATGGCAGCGCGAGCCGCGGTGATGGCAGCGCGAGCCAGACAGGCTCAAATAAGAAGCAAGGCTTTTCTTTTTTCCCCCTTTTTTTTCCTTAAAATGAGGAAGACCATTAAAGATCAGAGCCAGGTATCGAGGTTTGGGATGGGGGGTGGGGGTGGGGGGTGAGGGGTTTTTATCTCCAGGCCATAGGGTCTTCAGTTCAGGGCTGGATGCTTTTGGGGAAGAGATGCTTTAGCCGAGTGTGGGGTTTTGCCATAGTAGGTGCCTACTCCAGCTGTTTTGCCATCTCTCCCTTTTCATGCTGCATCCACTTCCCTTTGGTTCCTCTTTACGGCTGGGAATGAACATGTGGAAATCCCATACCTGTCGTTCCTTTGCTTGATGCCATCCAGATGCATGTCCCCAACCCACATCCAGAGAATGGCAGCACTTCTGGAACTAAGGGAAGGGACATTTCACCATGCTTTAGTTATGAAGTCCTGCCTCCCTGCCTGCTCAACATTTGGGATAGAGGCAGGCTCTGCCACAGCACCAATGCTGTGCTCAAGAGACATCCAGCGTCAGCCCAGGGATGCTCCAGCAAACCCAGGGAACACCAATGCCACTTTCCTGGCAATTCCAGGAGAAACGAAAAATCCAGGAAATTTTCCCTTTTTTATTTTTTTTTTTTTTTTTTTAATTTAAAGTGAAATAAAATTCTCTTTCCTGTCACATTTGTGCAGCCAAAGGGAGCTGAGAAGGGCAACTTACAGAAGGCTTCAAAAGAGATGACCCATGGACAACACTGCCTTTGGACGCCTTGTCCCAGCCCTAAGGACTATTTTGGGTGCTCTGAGACAATGCAGCATGCGAAGGGCAGAACACGCCCCTTTTCTTGCCTGCAGGCATCATCCTGCAGGTGAGCCAGAGCTGGTCTGAGCTGGGCATGGTGCTTGGACCAGCCCTTACCCCACAGGGAGGGGATGCTGCGGGTACCACCCTGCCTGCATTCGGGCTCAGGCACTCACTGGGCAAATATGGCCAGCTCCGAGTGCTGGAAAGGGTGAAATCCTGATGTATTTGTTCACCTGGCACAAACGTCAGCGCTGCCAGTATTAACTGGCCAGGCCGATTAGTGGCAGCCATCAGCCACTAAATAAATTGGAACCATCTCCAGACCTGATTAGCTTGCTAATTAAGCTCAGTTACAAGGAAATCTGCAGTCAATCAGCCTGGCCATTACCATTTGGATCTGCAGAGTGGGAGCTGTAGATGCTGCATCTCTAGTGGGGAAGAGGAGGAGGGAAGGAAAGTGGTACCCAAATCCATGTTCCTCAGCAGTAACTGGGGATGCTTTTCCATCCGGGGTGATTCCTGACAGCCTTCGGTGAGCCCCGATGCTGTCACGGGGGATTGCCCTGTTCTGCTCCAGTCACCACCATCCCATTCCAGTTCAGAATGTCCTCAAATAGCCTATTGGGAAGGGTAGACACGGGACTGGGGTGAGGGTTGCTTCCCCTCCCTTTCCAACAGCAACGTGCAGCTCTGACACCTCTCTCTGGCTCCCAGCTCTTCCCTTCTGCACCCACACAGCACTTGGGGACCTGTACCAAGATGCTGACGGGCATCTTCATGCCAGCACAGAAGCCAAAGGCTCTCAGTGGCTCCTTCTTGCCTGCAAAGGAAGTGCAGCATCTCCTGTAGGGCACAAGGCAGAGGTAGGGTTTCAAGATGTGTGCCCATTGTTGCTGTCAGCATTGCAGGATGAGGTGTTTTGGCATTCAGGGACCCCCTTGCTCTCTACAGCTGCAGAGTCCCAATCTTGGCAGCTGCCAGTGGGTATCAGGCATTTGATTTTCTCTCTACCTCATCTTTCCCTCTGGCCTTGGCAGCTCAAGACCGCTTGGTATCCCAGCCCTTGCTTCATTAAATGGAAAGACCTGGCCTTTGGTGCCTGCTAATCCTGCAAAATGCAGTGAATTGTTTGCTCCTGCACCAAAATGACACTAAATGATCATTTTCTACTGCAGAAGGTGATGAGGAGATGCTCTACACCTGAGTGACAAGCAGCGCTCAGTGTTGGCAGCACCGATGCTGAGCCATTTCTTAAGAGCTTGAGCAAACACCCCAGGTGCGTTATGTTCCCTAGGAGCCCAGCATTAATCCCTTGAGGAATGGGAAAACCCTGCTGGATGTTTTTGCCGCTCTGCATCCCTCCTGCCCCATGGCACAGCATCACCTTTTTCCTTCCTCTGCTTTAGCTCTTCGCATTCCCTCATTGGCAATCGCAGGGAGTCTCCCTGGCTTAAAACCAACCAGCTCTGGAAGTCGGGGGGTGGAGATCAGCAGGGGCAGAATGCAAATACGTCCGTGCTAATTGCTGGCAGTGGTGCTGCGTGTGGAGCGTGGTTGTTGTGGCTGCATTTATTGGCCAATTAAGGGTTTTACTGAACATGAGGTGAGATAAACGACTGCCTGGCGTCAGCCTGTGGTTCCCTACTGCACATTTAGTGGGAACGAGCCATGCTTCCCTCTCGCAGTCAGTGCTCTATGGTTGAACTTCAGATCTTACAGCTCATTTCCAATGTAAATGATTCCACGGTTCTCCAGTGGTTTGGGCATCGCTCAGGTGGGATGCTATGTGGAACACTTCACCAGGGACAAAACACATGGCCTGCTTTCCCTGCCCAGGATCCACCACAGGAACAGAGTAAAAAGGGCAAAAGGATGAGTTCAGAAGAGTTTTGTGTGGACATGCTACTCCCCAGGCTGGGTTTCTGCTGGGCTTTTCATAGGGCGTTACAGAACAAATAAGGAACAGTAAATCTGATGAGGGAATATTCTGGATGAGGGCTATAAGCAGGCAGCACCTATGGAGGAAGCATCTTCTGGGCTCTGGAGGAGGTTTCCTAAGCTGGCACTCCCAGCATCCATCAAGGCTAATCCTTTGCAGGCAAAGGTGGAAATGCACCCTTATGCAAGGCCTTATGGCAGAGCAAGTCTGGTCTGCACAGGAACTGCTTTCTAATAATTAAAAAAAAAAAAGGAAAAAAGAAAAAAAGTTTTTTTTCCCCCACTCCCATGATGGGATTCAACTGGTTTCCTTCAAAAACTTTTCCTGACCCCTGCTCCTTTGCAGTAGGATACTGCCTTTTGTACCTAGGCTTCTGTGAATGCCACCAGATGAGAGTGTTTCAGGGGTACAGAGGGGTGGACTTGGGGTAGGTGAGAAATGTGGGGATGAAAGATGTGCTCCACTATCCCTGGCACCAGGACCTTCCGGGAGAAGCCAGATCTCGGGAGGGTTGTTAGGGAGAGCAGCCATGCCCATCACAAAATCAAACCCCGCACCCCTTTAAGAGAGGAAAGGAGGGCAGGGACGGATGGTTCCCAATAGCTTTACACCCAGGGGGAGTCCAAACCAAGTTCTCCCATATTCCAAGTTCCTATTTCAAATCCAGAATGGGAGAACACAAAGTACCCACCTCTTGCTTCGGTGCTGGGTGGATGAGGTTAAACATGGTGCAAGAACCTTGCGAGAACAAAGGCGTACAGTCACTGCATGACAGAACAGTGCTGTAGAGCATCAGAAAGAACAAGATTTAACACCCACAAGCAATCCTGTAGGTTTTCATCCTCCACAGTGATGCTACAGCCTCCCTGGAGCACTTGGAGAACCGAGGAGCAGCAAAGGACACAGAAAACCTCCCCTGAGCCACAAACTAATCCTCCTCAGGCAGGACAGAACCGACGGCTCCCTGCTGGTGGGAGGCCTGATGGGATGGGCACCATGAAGAATGAACAGATTTACACCAAAGCAGAAGCAAATGTAAAGGATAAACCCCCCAAAACCCCCAATCCCATTGTGTGGGCAGCCCCGCTCAGCCCATGAAGATGCAAACTCACCTTTCCAGGTCTTCTCTTGAGCAAAACCCTGCTGCAGTGAGGTTTCTGGTCCCGTGATGCACTGGACATCCCATGCACCTTGGCATCACTCTTGACTATGCTGCCCTTTAATAACATCCCATGCACTGTGCTGCTTGCAAGACCAGGAAAAGAGCCCTCTCCAATCTGCTGCTTCTCCCCTGCTTGTCTACGGTTATCAGATTCCCCCTTTTTGTGTCTTGTTTTTGAGGGAAATTCCTCACTTTTTCTTTATAGCTCTACTACTTTCTGACCATCCCTGATTTCTCTGTGTCTTTGATAAGGTGAGACAAGCATTGATGGCCAAACCATAGCACTGGCTGTCTCGCTCCATTGTGGATCTTTAAATCTTGCATTTCCTCACCTCAGAGCATGTATTTAGGTCATTTCCCTTTCCTCCCCCCTTAATGCATGTTTAGTTGTTCTCTATGTACCCACCTTGGCATCACCACAGCTCCCTTTAACCTTACGCAGATTTTCTGCAGCCACTGATACCACTCAGTGTTATCACCAACCTACTGAGACACACTGGTCCTGGCAGGGACCCTTCCAGCATGTGCCTGCTTACCACCCATCACTCCTTGCTTCCTTCTTCATCCCATCTCTCAGCTTCCCGCATCAAGGCAGTATTCTGGCTTCTCCTTGGGCCTACTTAGCTTCCTGATTTCTTCTCATGGTGTACTCAGGCTAAGATCTTTAACAAGGTAAATAAATGTGTCAATCAGGTGCCCATTGTTCAGGGCTTTAAACGACTTGTTCAGAGCAGCCTAATAGAGAGCCATGATTTCCCTTCAAAGAAGTGATTAGACCAGACCATACCATGACCTTAAAGATGTTTTATTATTCTTATTTTAAATGATCATTTCAACCAATTTAGCAGATACAGATGTAACCGTTAGTGGCCTAATTCCTTGGATCTCCTCCAGAGACTCTTAAAGCCAAGGTGCAACATTTACTACTCTCTCTTCCTCGGGGAGAATAGCTGTTTTTAATGAAAGCTCGCATATTTTCTTTGCTGGGAGATCTGTCATTCAGCTCATCAGCACTTTCGGAACTCTTAGATATACACTATTACAGCCCGTTGACTTATTGCTTTTTAATTTATCAATTTGCACCATTACCAGCTCTTCTGACATCCCAGCTCTCAGATAATACTTCATCTTTATTACTGGCAAAGAGTGACAGTATCTCATCGTTAACCGGAGAAGGAAGTGGGGCCAGGGCAGGTGTATCTCAATAACATGGCAATGAAGACTCAAGCAAAGAAGCAAGCTGTGACGAACAAGTTTTCTTGTCTTTATTAGAAAGAGACCTATACAATAGAGCAGCCTCTCTCTGCGGTACTTTACAGCTTTTTTTCCTTTTTTCTTTTTTTTTTTTTTATTATTATTATTATTTTTTAATTATTTAGAATACTGTACAGCTGACACAAAAACCCCAACGCGGAGAGAGGGAGGGAAGGGGAACAGAATACAAACTGGCATACTGAATCAAACCAAACCCATATGAAACAACAAGCAAAGTGAAATGTTTGTCAATCAGTTTAATTACAGTACAAACAATATAAATAAAGCATCGTTGAGTCATTGTAAAACAAACTTGCTGAATGAGGTAATATAAAAACCAACAACAGAAGACTCCTTTTTTTTTTTTTTTTTCTTATTTTTAATCATTTCCACACTGTCTGGTCATCGTTTGTACATTACTATTTACAGGAACCGAAAAAACAACCCCAAACAAACTCAAAAACTCGCTAGAAAGCCTGCCATGTGCTAGGTATCTTGTGCCTCTATCCCAAGCAGAGGTGTCCCTACTCACCTGGGCTCCCTTTCTCCCCATCCCAATCAGAAAGACAAACATCACAAAGCAGAACAACTGAAAGACTTGGGGGCTAAACGCAGCTGAACCTAAAATCTGGCCTTTGCAGGCAGTCACAGGGTATTGAGGAAGAAAGGAAAAGAAACCAGTGCATGCATCCGCTTCCCAAGTGGTGCCAATGGCGCATCTTATAATAAAGGTGCTGGCGAGACTGAACCTCAAATCATAACCCTGCTGAAACCAGGGGCCCAACTCAAACATATACTCAAACCCTGCTGAAGTCGAGAGGTTTAAGGCAGCAGGAGCTGCAGGATCGGGCCCCTGGCAATCCCAAACCACAGTCCAAAGGCTACAGTTACACAAAACAAGCCCCTGGTGTTCTAAAAGACACTCAACTCCCATTACCTCGTCAGTTTGTGCACCCACTGCACAAGTGAAAGATGCTCTTGACACTGGGGCAAGAGAGGGCTGAACTGAATGCATGCAGTCTCCTGGCATTTCCATGGAGCAAAGGGCTGTGCTTTCAGAGGATGGGTACGTCCTATTTTCCCTATGGACTGGCAAAATGAGCTGAGCAGATTCAATGGAGAATCCAGCTCAATCTCTGGATACGATGGAAGGAACACTTGGTGGGGTTTCCAACAGCATTCCAAAGGAGTTATTTTGCCACAGGCACAAGAAGGGGAAATAAAAAGATTCTCCATGTTTCCTATTGTACCTTGCCAGCTCCAGCAAACATCCTTTTTTGCCCTGCCAGACTTGCTCTCCCCCCGTTCATTTCCCCTGATGAGGACTATAAACCAAAAGCAACAATAGATACGGCCAAGTTTTCCTGGACTACCTGGTTCACACAGGTCTCTGTACGAGCCCTGAGCACCTGATTGCTCACAAGCATCCCAGTGAGCCTGTACCTCGTATTCCTGCATCTATCCATCCCTCTCACAGGGGAACCCCATCCTGTGCCTGCCTTCTGTGGTCTTGGGAATGCAGGTCTTTAGTTGGGAAAGTGGGATTGTTTAGAAAGCTCTAACTGAAAGCCTGGCTCTAGCCATTGGTTTTTATTCATGCGTAAACCTGCACTTTCCATGCTTGCTCACAGCAGGATGTAGCACATATATAAGCACACCTATGCACACTGAAGGCAAAGCACATGTTGGTAGTGGCCTCCATGTGATACACCACTGCCTTCACCTTAGGACTCAAACCAGAGTGCACTTCATCCACCAATTAAACTCAACTCAATCCCAGATTCAGGAAATAGTTGCCAAGTAACAACCCACCTTCAGCACCAACCCCCTTTCCATGGTCCTGCTTGAGACCTTCAGCTCAGGTCAGGCACCACCAAGCTCTCTGCTTGGAGGGGTTTTACTGCCTATACCTTGTCATTCGAGAGGTCCAGGGAAGTGTTTTCAGCTACTTCAGTTCTCAGAAACAAAAACCCCACCAACCGGCTCTGGGAAATGGGGCACACACAAAAGACATGATGGCGCATTCATTGCCAACAAGCAACATAGTCATCCCAAACGCATGCCATGAGACCTCCGTAAGCATCCCCACCCGCCCCCCTTCACATTTTGTACATAACACACAGGCAAAAGTTACTAGCTTTGAAGCACTGCAGAACAGTCAATCCTGAGTGCCGGAAGCGAAACACGCATCCAGAACGCTCATGGCCAAGAGAAAGCTGAAGCTCTGCCTGCCGCCAGAACTGACCGCTACCGCTTGAGTATGCCACAGGGATTTGGGAGACAGGCAGACACAGAGACATGAAGAGGCTACAATGCTGAAATGCACAAAGACATTATTTTATCTGCCCACAAGCAACATCCCCCCGCCCCCCCCCCGCCAACATTCAGGGACCGGTAGTAAACAATGGGAGTCAATTCACACATGTATTGCTGGCACCCTGAAATGAAACACAGTGGCCAAGATGACCAGAAGCATGCTCAGTGATGTGGGGCTTCCAATGGCTCTAAACTCCCTCCCTACCCCCCACCCCCAAACAACCTTTTGTTTTCAGAGATCATGCAATCCTCCTCTTAACACAGGAACTATTCGCAGCTCCTGAAGATCATGGCCAAAACCCTTCGAAACTCCCCTTAGAAACATGAGACAGATTCAGTCAACTGTCATGGAATGAGATTGCCCAACATGTACTTTAAAAACTGGCCCATGCTAAGCAACAAAACCAAACCTAGAACATCCTAATACAACCAAGCTACCTACCTACAGCTTTGGGTATTTTGCTCTATTACCTCTACATTTCTTTCAAACAGGAGATGATTTTCTAACAAAACCATTCAAACTGACCTTCTTTTTGTAGTTTTAGAACTTAAGAAGATTTTCATTGCAAAGCCTTTTCATCTGGGTTAATTTAGAGTCTATCTGCCTCAAAAAGAACTTCAATCTGGAGTGAGGTTTTCTTCTGCTACGCAGAAACACAAGACCATCCCAAAATGGTTTTCTACACAATACATTTCACCCACAAATCACCAAGAATGGAAAGAGGTGTTGGGCCAAGGACCAGAGGCTAACAGCCAGAGACCCCACACACAAACTGCTGGAGCAGCCACCAGAGGGGACATGAAGATGCCAGACGATGAGATACAGGTGGGCAATGTCTCCTACCTGGCCAGGCTGCTCCAGACTCAGTCCCTGGTGCTGTCCTCCTTCACCTTGAATCCCTCCAGCAACAACAACCATTTGTTCCCTGTTAAGGTGCAAACGTGGCTCCCCGAGACGTTTGGAAAGGGCCCCTTTGGGACCCCCTTGTGAAATCTGTGCTTGTCTCCACTAGTACTACTTTCTACTAGAAACTACGAATTACTTCATTTTTCCTTATCTCCATACAAATATAAACCATGAAGCTATCCAAACCCCAGATAACCTAATTCTATACTACATTACAGTGTCTAAGCCCGTATCTGCATTCTCACCTCTATTCCTCTCCCTACACCACTCAGCTTCCTCTGGCCAGGGGAAACCTCCAAGTGCAGCTAAAGCTTCTTTTTGCCCTAACACAGGTAATTTAAAGGAACTGAGAAAAGACAGCAAATCAAACAATAGTCATGTTCACACCGTTATTATACACTGGGCCCAGATGCTTAAAAATCCTCTCTACCTTCTAGGAGCTCAGCTGCCTTTCTGACAGCATCGCCTAGCTCAGAATATACCAAAGTACTCCAAAAAGAGCTTTTCTTATGCCTCCTGTATTGGAAACCTAGTAACCAAAGCCCTTGGCCACATATCTGTACTGGCAGGTCCCTGAATATTCCCAAGGTTACTTCTTCATAAATAACGAGGAGAAGTAAATCCTCCTCAAACCTGGGAATAACAAGGTTCAGATGCTGGATCTGACACATCCAACCTCATCTCCACTGTTCAAAAGCAGTTAGTTTAAAACAAACAGCAGGAATGTGCTGATGTTACTAGCCATGGCTGGCTTGCTCCTAGTGTTTTAGTTGTCTATTAGATAAAGTGCAGAGGAAGGGGGATTTAAAGGTATCTGGGAGGATGCAAACGGTTAAATGGGGGACGCAATGAAAACCACAGCCACAGCCTCCATTTCTGGAGAGGACAGCTTTAGCTAGTATGTTTCTGCTGGGATTTCTTACTGACTGGATCTCTATTTGGTTTTAATTTGCTCGTAACATGCTCAAAGGGCCTACAAAGCCTGGCAACTGTGTTCCCTAAAAGCAACGAGAGCGAAACATGAGACAAAGAACAGAAAAGGGACAGGTTAACAGAGTGAAAGCAAGGGGAACGATTCCTGCCGGTGCTTGAGGTGTTGCTTTATATTCCCTGCTTCCGCACCCAGATGGCTTCAAGAATACCCTTTGCAAAGTGCAAACGCATCGCCTGAAAAGCACGTGGAGCCCAGAGACCTTGGCTCACAAAGCCAAGACATCTTCCAGACCCCAGCCATGGAAACCTCCTGAATCCTTGCTCTCAGCCGTGGTGGGAAGGTGTTTCTCCTCCTTTACCATGCAAGAAGGGGATGAAGCATATGCTGGTGGCCCATCCCACCATCAGAAGGTGCCACAGTTTCTCCCAGCCATCCAACCAAACCCATTTGAACAGGGGATGCTGTAGCCAGCAGCCCACGAGGCACAGACCCTCGGTCTGTTCCCCCAGGGCTGCAGCATCACCAGCTGTAGTGTGTTGGAGATATGGTGCTGGGTCAGCTCTTGTCTTTCAAAGGGGTCATGACTGGGTATCCTCCACATAGATCCCTAACACATCTGGGCAAGCCATCACATAGCCTGTGCTGCTCCAACATAATGACTGCCAATGCCTACACCTCCACGGGAAAACTATGTTTAGGCTGAAAGCAACTGTGTTACTGATTAAAGTAAGAGGTGATTAGCTGGCTGGCCTGGGTGCATTCATTTCTCCTATAATACAGTGGAATTCTGTCTCCTAAAAATATTCTGTGTTTGCCTTCAGAAAATCTTTGATGAAAGGAGCACATAATTCTACTTGCAATCTGCATGACAGCCTGGCTGCCCTGTTCCTCAACCATCACTCTCCGCTTCACAAGAGGAATGTGGCCCAAGGAGAGCACTGCATTAGGTACAGAACATATTTTCAATTAGGAGCAAACCCAGCTCTGAAACAGAACGTGCATCGAGAACTTAACGGCAGCAAATCTGCCTGCAATGTGTTTGAAACATTGGACTTGGGTTTTGGATACAAATGCCCTTAATGCTCCCAGGGGAACAGCAGGCAGCTATAGCACCTCGGGGACCATGAGCTGTGATTCCTGAATCCCCACTGTGCCCCCCATGTAGGGGTGTAAAGCCCACGAGCACCAAGACACAGCAGGCTTCACAGCATCCCCTTCAGGTAGCTGCATGTTACATGGGCTGTCCTGTAGCTAAGGACTACCCCTAAGTACCAAAGATCAGGGAGCTGCATTGGAATGATGGAGAAACTGCATTAGACACCCTTCCTCAGTTTAAAACACAATTATACTTATCCCTCTATGAAGAGAATCAGCTGGAGCCTTACTCTGCTGCAGCCAGCCCATGGGGGCTGAAGAAAGATTTCCCCCTCCCCAACAGTCAAAGGTCTAAACAGAAACAACGGTACAACATGAGAACACCATCAAAGAGGAAAAGCTGGTCAATACCCTCATGCTTCCACTTTGAGGCTCACTTTTCTTCCATAACTAGATGATTTTACATCAAATCCCTAATTTTCTATTTTTTCCCCCCTTAAGATAACCAGATGATGCTTTTTTCCTCCACATTTTGTCCACATCCACTTTATTTAGCAATTGCTACGCTCCTCCCATTTGTATGCTAAATGAAATCCAGAGCCCCCAGGAAGAGAACCACTGAAGGCTTGGGAAATAGATATGAGCAGGTAGATTTGCAAATTACTATGCTGTGTGCACCTCACTGCCTTCACATAATTGCTCCTTTGCCATTGAATTCAGTTGAGTTTTCAACTTTCCCTGTGATAGACCCTTCCCCCATCTTCACACTGCCATATGCCACTTAAAAAGAAATCACTTTTCTGCCTGCCAAACCCCGCGCTTCCCCGTGCCAGAATCCTACTCGGTTGGACACGGGAGAAGCTGGGACCTTCCTGGGAATACCAAAACCATCAACTCAAATATTAAAACTTGGAATTCAAGTGAACTGTCCAGGCTACTTTCACAAGCCGTTTTTCTTCCAGCAAGCAGCCAAGTTGGGAGTCAAGCGCAGCCATGCCCTGCCTGCTGCGGTGAAGGCTATCAATTCTGAACTTAATCAAATCTGATCTTCCCACAGCCGGGCTTGGGCTTTTTGTCTTGGCTTGTGAAAGCTTTGTGACTCTGGGAGTAAAACACATTTACAGTGCTGAGGAACAGCCTCTTCTTCCTTTCTAAAAGGTCTCACGCACCTTGTATTTTCATGCCAAAACCACCACCATCTCCTTCTGATACCCTCCTCAAAGGCTGGCGATGGAAACAAGAGTTCACTGCTGGGAACATTGTTGACGTATAATGATCTGCGATGCACAGACCCTAACTAGTTGCACATTATTTAGCTCACATCCATTACAGTTTATAAATTAACAGAGATGTCATTTTCTGTACAACAACAAAAAAATAATCAATGCATATTATTTGTTTTTTATTCAAATAGATTTTACATACATATCATCTAGAGACACAATACAAAAATCTGTATAAGTTAGGCAATGCATCACAGGAGTGACCAAAAACTCAACACATTTACCTTGGCAAAATGACAGAACCTATGTCTGCTGGCTGAAAAAATATTAGCCTTTAATGCGTTTATTAATTTCACTAAACGTACTTGAAATGCTTTTCCTTAGCGGTGTTCATTATTCCTTTCTGTGTTTCAGACTTACTCTTATTTATTTTTTCCATTTTGTTTTTACACCGAGGAGACTGCAGTCAAATAACACTCAGCAACTCATTTCCTCTCTTTGGACTGAAAAATTAAACAGATACTAAATTATGACAGTGAATTTAGAAAGGAGGGCTCCAAGGGCTTGAAAGAACATGTCTGAGATAATATGATGCTTCTAAGAATATTGCAATCACATCCAAGCAATCACCGAAGCGTGCCATGTAACTACCTCCTCAGCTAATATGCTTTTTTCTCCGTGATGACTAATCATGTTCTATTAAACAGCGGTAATGCTGGAAGAACTCAACTATACAAGTGTAATGAAGCCAGTATTCTCCCCGGACAGATTAGCTACAACTGATTTGACACATACCATCATAGGAGCTTCAAACCTGACAAACTCTGTGCTTGCTTCTGATTTATGCCGTCAAGCTCTTCAGAGAAGAGAATGAAATCCAGGCGTCGTGTTTGGTAGAGGTGAAATGTACTGATGTGCTTAACTGTCAGTTACGGAAAGTCACCATCTCTCCTTCCTTCTCCTCTCGCTCGCCTCTCCCTCCGCCCCTTCCCTCCACGCTTGGGGAGCCTGGTCCCCCCCCCCGGGGACGACCGCTCTCCCATGGTCCCGGTGCCACGCGCAGCGTGTCCTGCTCAACCCCCATGCACTTGCCTGCTTGTTTCCATCGTTGGAGAGCTGCCACTGAAACAACTGCTTTCACTGCAGCCCCTTTTGCTCCTTCTCATCCCCTCACTGTTTCCGGATGGGACAGGGATGTACCAAAGGGAAAAGGGGAAAGGAGAGTTACCAGACTCACAGAGCAGAGCTGTGATGGGGATGGAGGAATATGAGGCTGCGGATGTAATTCAGGTCAGCGAATACACGAGTGAGCTCCTCCTCAGATGATGGTGGGCATCCTTCCACTGCTGTTGTTCCGGTTATTGTTCTTCCTGGACAAGTTTGGAGTGGCCATGAGGACGAAGCGCTCGTCGGGGCAGCCGTACTGGAGGAGAACATCAATGCACTCCTGGCTGGAGGCCTGCCGGGCATAGGCCAACGCTGTGTTTCCATGGGCATCGCGTGCCATCACGTCGACACCATACTACAGAAAGAAGAGAGGTGGTGTTGCCAAGACAGCATTAAAATAGAGGAGCGGATTCAGGACAAACAGAATCATAGAATGGTTTGTGTTGGAAGGGATCTTAAAACTCCTCCAGTTCCAGCCCCCTGCCACAGGCAGGGATACTTTCCTTCCACTAGAGCAGGTTGCTCCAAGCCCCGTCCAACCTGGCCCTGAACTTCTCTGGGCACCCTCAGCACCTTCACAGGGAAGAACTTCTGCCTAAGAGCTCATCTCAATCTACCCTCTGGCAGGTTAAAGCCTTAGGTCCTGCTGAGGGACATGGCCAAGCGAAAACCAACCCAGTCAGCTCCCTCCCCTGGACACCAAGTACTTACCCAAATCAAGAGCTGCACTAGCACCACGTTTCCTTTCCTGCACGCCAAGTGGAGAGCAGTGCGCCCATCACCGTCTCCGCAGGTCTCGTTCACCTCTTCCCGTGTCCCATGGGCCAGGAGTAGGATGACTGTCCGCAAGTCCTCCTCGGCTGTAGCCCTCAGGAGATGCTGGCCCAGAGAAAGCTCCAGGCACTGCAGGGGGGCAAGGAAGAGCTTCTGCTCATATTTCGCACGTATCCAGAGCTCTTTTTCTTCCCTGGAGAAGCCAAAGGAGAAGGTCACTCTAAGCTGCCTTCGCTGCCTCTAAATGGTGGCAGTTCAGGTACCACCACACTAGCAAACAGCAATTAACCAACCAGATTATCCCCCCTTAAAATGTTTGGCAAGAAAGCCCTCACAGAAACAGTTCATCCAAACCTAGATGTGCAGCAATGTTTGTGTCACTCATCTCATCATTACTGAGCTGTACTATTGCAATACTCGAGATCCCCCTTGCTTGATGCTATGTCTATGGGGTGGTAAGATCACAACATCCAGTAAGTCTTACAAAGCCCTGCAGTGCAAGAGCCCTCACTGTCATGAAAAGCAAAGACCAACTAGGCAGCGTGGCTGCATGTTAAGGTTCTGCTGCAAAATACATCACAGAAAACGCACTGATTTCTCTATCTAAAACCAGAAGTAACCAAGCACATTGAGCCTGCGTTTCAGACAGGAAGGCAAGCCTTGAAAGACACAGCCTTGCTTGCAGGGGTGCTTTTTCCTTCTACAAGTTCCAATGCAAAAGGCATATGGATGCTTCCTCTGTTTTTCCAAAACGCAAACCCCCAAACCCGTATTTTGAGGCACCATTTCCTTCTGATAAGTCAAAGAACTGCCAAAAGCTTTCTGCCTGCTATTAGATTACAGGAGAACAAGGACCACAAACAAGTCCCTCAACTCTCCATTAAAAAAATTACCATACAATTATATGATCTAAGAGATCGAGCCCTAGACAAAGTCCCATTTAGAGGTACCTCAGGTAATCTGTTCAGCCTGTGAGAACCACATATATCACCTCAACCAGGCCACTTGTTACTGGTGACAGATTCTCTCTGGTGGAGTACAAAAGGCAAAGCTCTGTTTACGCCTTTCAGCCCTGTTTACACTACTCCCAGTAATCTAGTGTCAGGTTAGCCCTAATCTGTTTTTAAATACTTAGGTAAACAGATCCTTCCAACAGCAAATCTGGATTAGTTTTGCATCATTTCCTGGTACATGCGGAGTGACCTTGCTTTGACCTGCCTGGATGCTTTCAGGCACAGCTTCCCAAAGCATGAGCTTCTCTATCCCGACTACAATTTACCCTACAAACAGGTCCAGGGCTCTCCCCCTCCCCACCAGAAACAAAGTGCAAACAGAAAATGAACACAAAGAGTGCTTCGTTTAAATCAAACCTTTGAATGCCTCCTGCAAGCTAAAACACACCAAAAAACCCACTCCAAACGTTTTGGGAGCTGCAAATTAACCTTTGATGGCAGGATCTGATAATGAGAGTATCATTTCAGGTATTCCAGATGGAGAGGAGGAAGAAAAAGACTTCTGTTACTATTGCATCTTTAATTAATGTGCTTTACATTTTAAGGTAAAAAACAAAACCAGAACCAGAACTTTATGCCATGAAAAGGATACAGTAACATGCAATTATTTATGACAAAATGGGTCTTCTTGCACCACTGCAACAGTTCTACTTCCCATATTCACCTAGAGTAACTTCAAGAATGCTTAGCAAACATCTCAGCTATGTTTTTTAAACATGGACAGAGGGATGGAGAGTATAACCAATACATCCAACTACACGTTTAAAACATGCCAGACTGAAAACTGAAGTGATCCAACCTGCGCTGTTCTACAACAGTGGCACATGTCAGGGCCTAGGGAATTTCTCAGAGGTCCATACATCTTAAAGGCAAAATATACCTCAGGCACGTAACTAATACAACTGTTTTAGCCTAGTCAAGAGTCTGCAATCATCCCTTCATCTTCCCCAGAGTGTCTTTTGAGTGATAGTAACTTTTAGCTCCTGTCAGAGCACTGGCTGCTGTGATTGCCACAGCTTGGAGTCCCTTCCTATTTAGAGAACAAGCTGTTTTACACAAGTCTCCTACTCCTAATCAGAATTCACCTCCAACTAAAACAGTGACTTTATGATATGTACCAAAATAAAGACAATAAATGCCAAGTTCAGACAGAGCCTTGCAGAGCTTTAGGTTACTGATTTACAGATCCACTGACATTTGCCATGTGTTGCAGGGGAACAACCCAAAGGCAATCCTGATGCTCTTGGAAGGTTGCGTCAACGACCCAATCCTGCTCAGGTTTATCCTACTGCCTCAGAAGTCTGCCAAAAGAACAGAGAACACCCTTAAAAATAAATCTAAAGGGAAAGGGAATGTGCTGCCACCTGCATTAGTGATGGAGAGGATGCAAATGGTCCTTTCTTAAGACACTCTCCTGCAGCATGATTGAGTAACCCGTAACAGCTCTGCATTAATGCTGACTGTATGCTCCAGGCAGGATTCATCCCTTAACCAGAGGAAATCTGATGCAGAGCTGGGGACCAGCTAAGAAGACACTGCGCCCCTCAGGAGATGCTCACTGATATGGCTGGTCAGAGCAGGACCCTGCAGACTGTGCCACTGAGCTACACTCGCCTAGAAATTCAACCCTGCATGTGTTATTTCACCTCAACTCAGTTTCCTGTAGGGCCCCAAAAGACTCAATTCATTAAGATCCAATTCTACTTTTGGAGTCTCATATGGTGGGAACACAGCAAACACTACAGACAAAAATAAAGGTGTTTTAAGAGCCTCAGACATTTGGGGGCAGCATGTCACTGACATTGGCTGCTGAGACAGACTGAGGTCCTGCTCAGCAGTACAAACTGGGCACAAGAAAGATAATGTCATTTGAACTTTCTGTTAGAAAACTGTTTCAGAAATGAGTCCCATTGTCTGACTCAATTCTGTCTGGGGTGCCGTGTCGCCACAAAATCTGTTTCTCAAGGCCTAGGATAGTGTTCTGGGCAGTGGTGTGGGGCACAGCGTACATTTCAAGCCATCCGGTGCTTGCTTCCACCATAGTAAGCACATGGCGCTTGCCTTGGCGGGTCGGTGGGAGTGTGATATAGTCAATCTGCCAGGCCTCCCCATACTTGTATTTCAGCCATCGTCCTCCATACCAAAGAGGCTTTAACCGTTTGGCTTCTTCAACTGCAGCACATGTTTCACAGTTGTGAATAACCTGGGCAAGAGTATCCATTGTTGAGTCCACCTTTTGATCACAAACCTGTCTATATGTTGCATCTCTGCCCTGATGGCCTGCAGTGTCATAGGCCCATCAGGCTAAAAATAATTCACCCTTATGAATTAAGGGTGAATTCACCCTTTGCCAATCTAAATCCATCTTTGGGTGGATCGGCAAATAGATTTGGATAGATTGGCAAATTCAGCTTTGCCAATCTAAATCCATCTGAGCCACTTCAATCTTGGTAGCAAACACTATAGACAAAAATAAAGGTGTTTCAAGAGCCTCAGCATTTGGGGGCAGCATGCCACTGACATCAGTTACTGCATCAGATATAGGTCTTGCTCAACAGTCCAAACTGGGCACAAGAAAGATAACATCATTTGGGTTTTCTGGTAGAAAATGTAACTTTATCATAGAGGTAGGAGGAAAAACACACTTGCCCATGCCTCATGGAACAGCCAAAATGTAGAGAGACTGGTTTGCTATGAGTATCTAGAAAGTCAACATCTATGAACACCCTCCCTACACCTCTGCACACAAATCATTTCATTTTGAATGGGAAGTCCTGGGGACTTCCCTGGAAGACAACTTCAGCTCTGCTGCTCACATCACTTCAGCAATGCTGACAACATGACATCAATACGGTAATTGTTGCTCTGATGCCCCAATTTCACTTCTGGGATCCACAGCTTGTCTTGGTTGAGTTTCATTTCCCTGGAGGAAGGCCAGTCCAAGAGCAGAGTTGTCAGCAGTAGATCACTTAACCTCACTGCAGTTCCCTGGAGGACCACTGTTCACATCCCCTGTTAGCTAATGAGCTAAAAAATGAATTATTGGAGCGGTCAGCAATAAGCAGGAAGAGGAGGCACAGTGTTTCATTTCAGCCAGCGCTGACATACCTTTAAATAAATCAACTGAATAAGAGTATGAGGAAATGTGGGCAAGAGCAGCCCATCAGAAAGACACCAAACCAATCCCTAAAAATAAAGGAAACATACATCAGCTTGTAAATATGTCCCAAATTTTCTTCCCTTTGCTGCAGTCCTGGGAACTTCTGCTCTGAATGACCCCTTCAGTTCCAGAGCTTTTCAGCTGTAGTTGTCAAAGCCAAACCAAGGCTCTTTTACTGAACTTTTAAAGTCCAGTGGAGTCCTTTCCTCAGGAACAGATTAAAGCCAGTGTGCTGGAAAGGCAACGTCATGTGCTCAGATCGCTCCAATGCTATGTAATGCTGGAGAACGTATGAGCTGCCTTCTCCTCCTCATCTGTATTAATATGACTTTTCTGCAGGGATCACACTAGCTGCTGTATTTTCACTGCATATGCACAAAAGAATTAATGGATTATAAACTCTACCTAGGAGGTGAAAGAGAAACAAAAAATAACATAAGATCAGACTTTCCGTGAGCCTTTTATCTCTGAAGCTATTCATTCAAACCCAGACTGCTGATACCAACTTCAAACCCCAGTGCTTATACAAAGGCCAGATGCAACAGAGTAAGGATCCAAAATACCCTGTACTGCCAGGAGAGGACTGAGCCACCAAACCTTGGCCAAAAAAAAGTACTACTAAGCTCTTTGCTCATGCAGGAGCATCACTAGTGAACTCTGACGTACACGCAGTGGTGTGAACAATGAAACCTCTGCCACGGCAGTGATGCTGTACTTAGGTAAAGGGTTACTAGAAACAGATGAAAATTTCAGTTCTCAGTTTATTTTGATCTAATTAGGTGCTTGCTTCTCAAGATAATGTCCAATTATTTAAATTACACTGCCAGCCACATCACATCATTATTATCTGGAAGCATAAATACTGGGCACTGTAAGGGGGAGGGCTAACTGGATAGCCTGAGAGAATATGAAAAGCAGACTTGCTTAGAGCACAGTTTCACTCAAGGAGCTGCACTGCATTCCTCCATTGTGGATTTGCACCAGAGATGTTCATTTAGGAGCCCATGTCCTACACACCTCAGCCCCACAGAGTGCATCGTGTAGCTCTCCTACCTGCAGTTTTACACCCAACAAATCTGAGCAGGATACACTGCTGGTCTCAACACTCCATCCTACTCCTCCTCACTCCCATTCACCTCTGCCTTCATTTGTCCCTCACATACACTTGGTGGAGAGGAATGAAAGGCAAACAGGAAAAGGATGTGTAGGGAGGAAATAAAAGGTGTGTCATATGGTGCCTCAGAACCAACTGTGTAGGCAAAAGCATGCGGATGAAGAGCCTGAGAACTTGCCATCAGAATACAACAGCTCCAGTGCAAGAGGAGCCTTGCTCTTACCTTGTTCTTACCAGAGTGATAACAAGGATGACACAAAATGTTGTGCCACTTGCTTGTTACCTAAAATTACTCCCCATTTGTTAAAAGGTGCAGTGAAATTCTACAAGGTGGCATTACTAACTCAACAGACAGCAGGCATTTACCACAGCAGAGCATTGATTTCTCGCCACCAGAAATACGGAGCAGGCTTGGTGCAGGCATTTTGAAGTGAGGTTTTATCCCCCACGCACCTCTGACAACACTAAAACCCTCTTGAAATCTTTAATCTTTTCTTCTCTCTTGCTAAAGAAAATAATTCTGCCACTGAAGAGGCCTCTAAATGGTCTCTATCGCATTGCCATGCCCGTGTGTTGCCATTGCTGGTTGCTCACTGAATGTAATGCAGTAATAACCTAGTCAACTCAGCAAGAGCACTACCACATTTCTCTCCTGTTGGCCAGCTGACAAGTTTAATATGTCTCTTCCAAGAAAAGGAAGTAAATCTAAACCCGTACCTCCCAACCTGCTGGAGAGTCCCATAATGTGTCATTACCTTCGTGGTCCAGCATGGAAGAAGCTGCATCACCAATAACCAGCCCCAGGCAGCCGGTTGTGCCAGGGTTGGATGTTTAAACAAACCCCTTTGCGATGACCATAGGGTGCATCCCATAAATCACATGGCTTTGCACAGAGTCAGCAATGCAATGTTGGGATGGGTAAAAGAGAAACACTGGGGTTGGGGGCAGGGATGGGGAAAACAAGATGAAGGGATTGAAATGTTGGGGAAAGTCCATGATGTTTTTAATTGCAACTAGCAAAGGGGGGGAAAGAAGAGAAGGCGAGAAGAAAGGGCTAGCAGCAAGGAATTTCCAAAGTGTCTTCCTGCCCCAAGCAAAGCAGGAACTGGGAGGAGAGGCATGGAAGAGGAGCCGGGAACAATATGCGGAGAAAACACAGGGGCTTCCTCTCTCTGCAGGAGAAGACCCCACTCTATTGCAAAGTAAGTGCTTAGCAGTTGACTGCTTCCTAGCATGCATGCCTTCTCTCCCTGGCTGCGTTGCTAAGGGGGAAGGGGCACAAGCCCACCGGGGATATATAGGTCCCTGGCAAACAAGAGGGCTCCAGACAGCAAACAAAGACCGATGGGTATTTATTCCTTAATTACGAAAAGCTTTTAAGAAACAGCCCACTGTAAATCCTGCCTGCTGAGGAAAGGGACCAGGATTTATGTGCGCCAGGGCAAAGAGGAAATAAATATCTCTCTGGCTCCTGATCAATATTATGAGTGTTTTGCCAACCTACAGGGTGTTTTATGAGCTGGAAGGACAGAAAGGGATCATTAATAATTAAATAAAGTCAACCTATTAAGCTTATTACTTCTTACAAGTTAAACATCCCTGACGGATGAAGACCAGCCCTATAGGAGAGCCACAGATAAGACAGCCCATGTCTTGTCTCGGACTCTGGACCAAGGCTCTCCAGCATAGTAACCCAGCTTGGAAATAATCTGGTTACACTTGGGGAAGTTATGTGGCTGAAGACTGCATTCACACCTCTGTTAAACCTGCACAGTTTTGTCCACCAGTGAAGACAGGCAGAGAGGGACAATTTAGTGCCATAAAAACATGCCAAAGTCAAGTTACTTCTCCTACCATCAGACCTATTCAAGCAACCAAACCAAATCATCACTCGCAAAAGACAGGTGGCTTCCCATCAGAAGCATACCCAAAGGCCCTCACACCGCTGGGGAGCTGTTTTCTGCAGCCCACAGGTCAGGATCTTCTCTACCACTAGCTTCACTAACACATTTGCCAGTTTTCCTTTAATAGCTGTGTGTTTAAAGGTAAAACAAAAAGCCCTACCGTGCATGACAGAGAGAGACTGCTCACATGTGCCGAGCTGAATGTGTTTCTCAAATTAATCATGTCTTGCACCACACTTACCAGTATCATAATTCAGATTTAGCAGAGCTTCTCCACTTTCTTTGCCCTCTCTTCTGACAGCATCCCCCTCCAAAATAGCTGCTACTTCTGCACTTGTAGGCTAGCCTTCCAATGATGCCACAGGGTAAGCAGCAGTTCTCCCTCAGGTGTTAAGACAGCTGCAGGATTTATCACTGCAGAACATTAACTACCAGCCTGGACGAGACATCAAGGTTTACTGACTTCAGGCTCTTTAGATAAATACCCTGCAATTGTGGGCTCTGATATAGCACATCAAATTGCAGCAAAGTTATGTTTTCATTGCAAGACACTCAATCTAATAATTTTTAAGATGCACTCAAAGAAATATATTAAGCCTGAGGTTTCCTCCATATAAAGTTAAGCAAAAGCTTTGTAACATAAAATGGCAAGGAATGCTGCCGATGCTAAGAAAAGGCCTATTAAGTTGAGAATAAAGACTGTGTGACAACTGTAAGCCCTGCAAGCTGGTTAGGTCTTTTCTCAACACAAATCCAAGCATTTTTGTTCCATGCACCTGTGTGAAATGAAAACAGTCCCTTAAGATTTAACAAAAAGCTTGAAGAATGCCACAGATTGTACTTTTCTACTAACCCTGCAAGCCCCAGAATTTTTCTAAGAGCATTGCCAGCAACATTCAGGAGGAAAAACCCACTGACAATGGTGAGCTCTCAGAATCTGAAACACTTAGCTTGGTGAAAACAACTTCAAAAGCACTGTGAACAGTGAAGGAAGATGGGTTTCTGGTAGGATGTGCACGGAGAGACCTTATGAGAATCTGGAATACAACAGCCATGAATGATTACTCCTTTTCACCCACCCTCTGCTGACCAAAACAGTATTGAGTTCCTGATCTGATTCCTTTTACCTAGATGTTTGATGTACAAGCCTACAAGCACCCCTGGAGAATTTAAACCAAAACATACCATTGTGCTGGCTACCAAAAACAAGCTAATAAGTTATCACTGTGTGGTTCTAGATACATACATGGACTGCTTCAATTTCTTGGGTGGTCAACCTCAACACTTGCGCATACTACAAGTATTACCTAGAAAAGCCAATAGCTGCTCTACAACAGTTGCCTGGGAATGCTAAACCCAAGGAGTATATTCACTTCTTGCTTGTTTGCAGTAATACATATATATGCAGAGAATCATAATTGCAAACAAATATCTAATGCCTTTCATTATTCATGTGTAACCATACTTAACCTGATGTCTTAAGTGTATAAATCAAATTGCATTGTGCCAGTACCTAAACACAGACTGGAAATTTCAATTTACAATTTGATATACAGTCACTCAAGTTAGAAGATTCCATTAATTTGCAATTTGTTAACACTAATTTTCTCCTACAGGAAGGCAACACTTAATGCAACAGTATTTTAAATATAGCTCAAGAAATCATTCCAGGGTTTTTTTCTTTTTTTTAAGGGAAAAAGTATGAATTCCATTTCCCCCACAAAATATGGGAAAAACATTCCATTTTCCCCACAAAACATGGCAGTCATTTTGAACAGTTCTGAATGCTACTAAAAATTAACTGTTAGGAAAGGTTTTGCGGAAGTCAAGGTAATCTGTTATCTTGGTTATTCATGTCTAAAAATCTAGCTATTTCCAACCCAAACTGGGCTTCTGCTTTCATATTCTTATTAGAGGAAGCTCTTGTACAGTGTTCAGGGGAGGAGGGAGTGACATACAAATATTTCAATGCATAAATCTCAATAATCTGTGCCAGGTGAGAGACAGAGCGAGGTAGCCAAGTGAGGTTCCCACCGAGCCTGAGTAATGTGGCATGTAACAGGGATGTACATCAGCGATGTGCTTCCCAGTGGCTCCTCCCGTGATGCGACTATCACAGTGCATTAAGGATACCATAACAGTCGCTGATGTGATCTGCTTTGGAACGTATCACATCATAAACAGATGAGAGAAGAGAAATGGAGCTTTTCCTCGGCTCATAATGCTGTAAAGTGGAGAAGTAGCGTAACTATGAGTGCACCAATGCCTTACAAATAATGACATGGGGGGTGGGGGTGGGGGGTGGAACTCTCCAGTCTACCCAAAGGGCTGACCAACTTGCAGCAGAGACATTAAAGAGATCTCAAATGAGAGCTTGCTTTAGTACACAAAGGTGGCTTCAATGATCCAAAATGAAAAAACATGTTGTGGGCTGCAGAAGGGGAACTCAATCTTTATGTGAGGATCAGGAACTGGAAGAGGGCAGTCTAATTACAATGCTTCACAAAGACCTTCCTAAATTTTCTTGACAATTTTGATCCTCTGTTACCAATAACTCCCACAGTTTGGTTTGCAAAGAAAAACAAAAGCCCTTTCAGGGGGCTTTAATATCTTAATTCCAGCAGAAGCAATGAGATAATACTTCTTGGGAGTATTTGGGGAAAAAAACCCCAACATTACACTGAATTTATGTAAGACATAAAAGAAAAAACACAAGTAATAAACATTGTATTTGAGCACAGACTGTGAAGAAAAACACATTTGGAGCAGCAAGCAAATAAAACAAATGCTTGTGCTGCACAAGTCAGTAGTGGAAGGCAGGCACGTTTGAAGCTGAAGGTCTAGAGGGCTGGAATGTAGTCAGACCACCCCTGTGGGCAGCACTCCTGTGACCCTTGTTCTTCAGATGCTACAGGGACCTCTCCCTCTGCCCCCTTCCTCTTTCAACATCTCCTCATCAGCAATTACAATGCATCCCATGCTCTTCTCTTCCTCTCCAACACATCTTCCCTTCTTCACCAACACACTTCTGCCTGTTCCACTTACACCACCTCTAGTGGTGGCTTCACCAGAGCTACTCTGGCTGCCTCGAACATCTCCCTGATGCTAAGGACTATACAAAAATCATCATACTTTTCCATTTTTAATGACTACTTTTATTTAGTAAACACGATGCCTGTTGTGCCAAGTTACATCTCCTGAAGTATCCTCTCTGTTCAGCAAATGATGGGATTTCCCTCTACCTCAGTTTCAGTGGGTTGCAGGGGTTCGGTGCCTTTCTAAAGCCACAAATGGTAATGAAAGGCTGTTGGTATAGATCAGGTCACATGTCTGAAAGAGCAAAGATGAAGAATTAACTTGAGCAATTAAGGCTGAAAAAAGACTTGAGAACTCCTCAGCAGTTAAACACCCATAGAAATCCATGGAGTTTCCTCTGTACCTAAGAAATGAAACCTTAATGCTGTTTTTTTCTGTGTATTTTGCATGCAACGGGACATGTGACACTGGAGTTGGCCAAATGTGTCCCAAAAGGTGAGATTAGAAATGGACTTAGCTTTCAAAAGACACCCGAGTGCTCAAGTACTGCTGAGGCCTTTCTAATTGCACACCTCTGCTGATTAATCACTTGCCAACCTTTAGGCCTTTATGATTTACAAGCCATACGGTTGGTGCTTAACAGTGGGAAATCCACATAAAACCTGACAGCAAAGAAAATCCACACCAGAGACACTTCCAAAAGTGACAGCAAGTTCTGCTTGGAGAGCACCTCTGGAGAGAGGTGTGCAGGGATTGAAAAGCCATGTGCCAGAATTAAAGCCTCTTGGCTCTCAGTGTGTAAGTGCCTTCTCTTTTCCAGCTACTTCCCTGCAAATCCCTCTTCAGGACACATTTGGAAATGATTTAAAAAAGATAAACCACCCTTAATCTGTTACCAATTAGGGGAAACATGTGAATATTATTTTCTAATTTGTGACTCCATCTTAAAAGCAAAATCACTGAAATAATTACATCGGCTCCTGAATATTTCTATTGTGCTCCCGAAAGAAACCCCAGGAATATGGGGTTTGTCCTCTCCTGGCTGATATGCCCCAGGGCTGAATGTATCAATAAGTACCATCAAAGCCCTGAATGTGAACTGCCAACAAAATTTCTGGTTTGTGGCAGCTGCAGCCCAAGGGCTGCCAAACTGATTAGTTACCTCCTAATGGTCTTTGTGCAACTTGGGTCTGCAGCAAGGAGGTGGGAAGGAGAGCAAGCCAAGGAGGGTAGAAGTTGTATAGTAAACACACGGTGTTCAAGTTGTCCGCTACACAAGTGACCGGTTTCCAGCAGGCTGTTGATGTACAAGCTCTAAGCCAGGATTTATGTGAGTGGCGACGGAGGCTTCCTTTTAAAACCCAGACGCAGTGCGACTTGAGTGACTAACTCTTGAAAATTGGTAATTTCCTGGTGGTTAGCAGGAGAAGGCCTGCCAATGGGAAAGCAGAAGCTGCTAATAAATTTATAGTGCGTTATATGCCAATTAGACCCCTTCAGCCCTTCAAGAGGCAGCAGCACCAATCAGGTTATCATTCCACAAATGTACTCTTTAGAGCTGATCTCATCACAAATCAGTCCTGCATTTAAAGTGCAATTCTCATTAGCATTACCTGGGAATGCACTTGTGAAACAATGCAAGCAGGTATTTTTCCTCTCCCCTCTAAGTGTCCTTCCCCAACGCCTTGTGCACTGCTATTTACTTCTCGCACACAGTCACGTCTGAAGTTCAAATGGTAAACAGTCATTTTGAGTATCACATTAATTCTACATTGAACCAGATTTATTACACACATCATACTTGGGAGTTTCACTGTCATTCACAAGCCAGCCGTGAACTTCCTAGTTAAATTACATCCTCGTATCTGACCATGCACCATGCAATATTCTATCAATACCGTGACTCAAGAGCAGATCCTTCAGCTTCCCACCCCATGACATCCACAAGTGCTAAGACAGCCAATACTGCTTATTTGGGCATCCAGAAAAAGCAACAATACAGAAGCAGGGAAAAAATATATAGTCTGTATGGTTTAGCATCTTCAGCAGATATCCAGATCTACCTTAAACCTCTGGTTACAGCTTAAATCACATCTTACAGTCTGTGCAAGCAACACTGCATTTTGGATGCTTTGCAAAGCAAGTTCGCCTTCATTTTCTGCCGAGCAAGGCTAGAAACAAGACTTTAGTTTCAGCTTTGTAGCCTACGGCAATACAAAGATGCCTCCTGGTCAGGAACACAAGCCAGCCTGAGTCCTGGTAATGCATTTTCCTTTTCCTTCTCAAGCTAGGTTCAGACTTCAGAGTACAAGTAGCAGACAAATGTCCTATAACTGTAGCTGTTTTGGCTCCGAGTGCTAAGGAATGCTCTTGTTGGGGCTCAGGAAACAGGCTGTGGAAACTTCTGAGCTTGTGTCATGAAGAACAAACCACCATAGACTTTCACAGTGCTTTGCTCTTTTCCTTGTGCACTGGGATGCCAAAGAGCATCAGGATGCGGCAGCCCATGCTGGAAGGCAGACTGAAGGAACAAGACCTCCCTAATGCAGGGATTACCAAAGCAACCTTCACCTCCCCGTTCCCTCTCCTGTGCAGTCAGGTAAACTCATCTTTAGTCATGGCAGGACCAAATTCTACTTGCCCCTGCCTCATTCATTTCAGGTTTTGCAGAGCCTCTTCACAAAAGAAACCTCAGGAAGAGCAGTGCACGATGCCTCAAGCCTTGGGCTGTCACCTGCATCTTATTTCTACTTAACCTCTTAAATAACATTGGAATTCACTTTGTCCCCTGATGGGCGCCGTAATGAGAACCACCCGTCAATCACAGCTCCATTAGCCTGGACAGACTTCCACTTCCTGAAACAATTTATTGGATTCCCAGAAGCGAATGGACCTTCTTCCTTTTGAGCTGGGGTTTTTTTGGGGGAGCTATTCAGCGGGAGCGGGTCTCCCTTGTGTTCCTGCTGAGCCAGCATTGTTCCCCTCGTTTGCTCATGAAAACGGTTTCCTGAGTTGACCCACCTCTTCTTGTCCCGGGCAGGCCGAGTGTTTGCCAAAACCTCCTTTTGACTGCTCAGTTCAGCGGCCCTATACAAAACCCACCAGCTGTTTCCAGCCACTGAGGCAGGGGAAGGAGCCAATTGTGCTGTTAACCCCTTCTCAACAAAAACCCTCTGCAGAAGGTCTGCTTGGGTTGGGCAGTTGGTTGCATGGATCCATTGTCCTTAGGGCAGATGAGCGGGACTCCAAAGTAGCTCCTTCTTAGGAGAAAAGGATCTACTACCATTTAGTGTGAAACTAAAAACAATTTTGTTTTCTTCTTCCTTTCTCTTGGTTACACTCAAATTGCAGCTCAAAGAAAAAAAATCTCCCTAATAGAGGCTAAAACTGCTTTCATTGAAACATTATCCTTAAAGGAGGATTTTCATTTCCCTGAGTGTGTGCAGTCCTTATGAGGTTCATTTGCGATGTGCCTATCTGTTTTGATGGGATAATAAAATGTCTTTTATTTAAAAATATTTCCATTTTCCCCCAAAGGGATTTAAATGGCCAGTTAATCTTTCTGCTTCAGAACAACCCACTGAGTAAATAAAAGAGGGCTCGAGATGATATAAACCAATGTTTCCCCCCCCCCCCCAACACTGGTCTCGAAGACTAAAATACAACTGTACCTGAGCATCAGCTGTACAGCTTTTGTAGTATAAATCAGTTTAACTTTTAGCCTGGGAAAGAATAAAATGGAAACAAGATGATAGTTATCTCTAGCCTTCTGTGATTCTCAAGTCAATAGTAAATGGGGGGACTCGTTAGTGCCATAGTGATCCAATCAGGATGAAATTATGCAGTCATGTAAGAAATAATATCTATTAGGCTAATTTAATCAACGAATACTTTACAGATGAATTAGAATGCAGAATCCAATTATTTCAAACATTTGGACTGTCAGCCAGTGTGTTTCTGAAGCGGCAGAAGGGGAGAAAAGGAAGGTTTAAGGAGCTTTTTAAGATGAGGGTGGCTGGGCTGTGTTTATAGCAGGAGAGCTTCTAACAGCAGCAAACCTGACAACTACAATCAGCACCTTCCGCAGCTCAGAGGGCTCACGCCCGGGCGGCTCTAATCTAACCCCTCTCCATGGCTCCTGGGGCACCTTCCTTCCTCTGGGATATTGGTATGGACAGCTTGATTTGCTATTTTCAGTGGCTGATAATTACTGTCTCGGGTCTTGCTAATTTCCCCTTGCCAGTCACCCTTTTAAAAGAAGCCTTACACTCTAATTACAATAGGTCTTTCTATTGTGAAGAGAAGACGTGCTCCTGGATTAGAGCAAAATACCCTGCAGAACTCCACGTAGTATTTATTCCCCTTGAAAATGAAGAGCTCGCCTTACAATGGCAAGTGAAGGGAAATAGTATAACACATCATTACTACTAGGAGGAGAAATTGGTTTAAAATGCAACTTGACTCAAACAGGAGAGGAAAGAACTGAGAGCTGCGAGTACACATAGGTCATATCCTTGCTCCAGCACGACTCAACATCTATTTTGCCGACGCTTTGTCAGATCGCAAGAGGATCCTAATACTCATGAGAAGACAATTATTCCTCCTCCCCTGAGAAGTGACTGAGAGAAGTCTCCTCATCCCCTTTCATCATTTAAGGTGGACTCAAGTCCCTCAGCACTTCTCAAGAACTAGTGAAACATCTTACACACGTCTGCACTGGACAGTCCCATCATGTGGGGCCTGCCCATTGCATTTACTGTCAGAGCAGTTATTTCAAGAACTGAAGATGGCAAATGAGTATGTTTTGCTCATGCCTACAGGTTAAAAATGACTTTTCTCCCCTTTCTCATCATTAATGGACAAGCTACACTGAAAGCTACTACTAGCTTGTACAGTAGAAAACGAGGCTATAAGAAAGTGATGAAGTCGCTATCTTGTGGCCTGTCTTTTACAAAGAGCTGAATAAGCTTCATACTGTGCCTTAAGCTAAAAACACCTCATGCCATTCTGCTGGCTTATGTATTCCTTTTGAATATTTGAGTGAAGAACACAGAAAACCTTGTGCCTGCTGCAGAATGTAGATGCCCCCATTGCTCTGTAAGGTTTGTGCTGCTATTCCCAGCATACCCGTGATCCAAACATTCTGCTGCCCTGTCATCTGGAGCAGTTAATGGACTCTCTCATTGACTGAATCCTGCTTATTTAAACATTTAATGCTCTTCTGATGCCCAAATGATGCCTGTTTCATGTGATGGATTAGCACAGAATACAGCAATGACAATTTTCTGCAATCTGTGGAATATCACATTTTGATTACTTCAGGAGGAGAAAGTAAAGTTCTAAGTAAACTGTTTGATTGATAAGGAGCAGAGGAATACTTAATGTGGTGGTTCTTTGGAAGCTTTTATGAATGCCTGGCAGGACTATGATGAGTCTCCACAGAAGACGGGCAATGGCTGTGGGGAGATTTAAGGTATTTATTGCTCAAATAAAACAAAGCCAAGTGACATGAGTAGGTGCAGTAGCAGCAGCACAGGGTGACTGCAAGCTGCTGATCGAGACCAAGTGCAATTCTCATTCTTGCAGAGCAAAACCAAACAAATTTCCCAGCTTGCCTATAGAACATTGATAGTTATTTTAGGAATTGCAGATGCTGCTTCTTTTCACCGAGGAACTGGTTTTCATAGCGTTCTAGTTAATGCTGGTGTTGTTCTACTTTTGGGTGGTAAATTATTTAACAGTACCTTTTTAAGATGAAGATGCAAGATCCCCAGGGGACCTGTTCCTTCAGTAGCAGCATTTCCAGCTATGAGACTATCGACTTCAAGCTGAGAAAGGTTATCCAAAAGGAGTGCTCTTAGCGTGGTGATCTGGCTGCTCTCTGCTGAAGTTTGTAAGCACTGATGTCTAGTAAATGCAGTAACTTTTGCTGCAAAGCAACATGTAGAGCTTCTCTGAAGAGACAGGCTAGCTTCTTATCCATTACCAAACACTCTTATTCAGGGTTTTGATGGCAGTAACATGTCAACAATCTTCTTGCGTGGTGATAGAAGCTTCCAGATGTGACCTCCCCACTCTGAAACAATTGCTGAACTGCATCTTTGTGAAGATCCCTAAAGCTCTCCCTGACTGCAAGCAAGGAAGGGAGTCTGTACTGAAAGCATCCTCCCAAAACAGCTCAGACTAAGGGAATCTTATGAGAGAGAAGGAAAAAAAGAAACCACCACTGAAGGGTAAGATGCATTTGAAGGGAGGGCTGTGTCAGAAGCACCGTCTCCTTCTGAAAAGGGAGCTCATGGTGCTATTTTGCTATGAAAAAAGGCACAGTTACAGTGGTGAAGAGAACTGATTGTTTTATCTTCAGTTTCATAATTTCTGGGTAGGGTTGATGGATGTTTTGGACAGAGGAGGCTGAAAGGAGGCTTTGTGACCCCAGATGATACAAACAGTTGTTGTGAGCGGAGATTGTCTATTCTGAAAAGAAGTGGGGGAGACTCCAACTAATCTATCAGTGATCTACTGCTGGCAGACAGATGCATTGATTAGAAATGACAGCGCTGCAACAAGTTTGATATCCAAGTGCAGTGGAACTAGCTAGCTGTCATATGTTGTTGAAAATGCTGCCTGAGAGCTACAACTGTGCTGGTGATTTTCAGCTTTTCTAGCTTACTTCAACATCCAGTGTGTGCTCTGATGGCAATACCCGTGGCTTTGCTGGTGCTCCAAGGAGGGTAAAGATGATCCTGGTAATGAAGAATGCTTACAACTGTATTTGCAGACTGAAAACATGGTGGCTTTGGAGGATGCTTTGATATTTCAGGTGCAGAGAAGAACCCAATGACTAACATTATTGCTGACTACCAGAACAGACCATGCAAGAGCAAGGACTAAGGAAGGATCTGTTGTCTTCCCTGCAAAATGCTTGACTTTCCAGGGCTATTAGGTTGGGCCATCACATGTCCCAAATTACTTGCCCTTTGCTGCTAATGTTCAGGATGAGATACTTAAGTGGTAAGAAAATGAATCCATTCTGTCTATTGGAAAAAGTTGGACACTCAAAAATAAATAATTCCTGATTATTCTCAGATCCAAACAATGTGGCAGACCCAGCTGGTTACTTTGTATGGCTTTTATAGTGGAAAGAAAGGTTCCTATTATTGATGTGACCTGGCAATTCAAGTTCATCTATCAAGGTCTATTAAGATAAGGTCTATCAAGTTTTTGAGAGGCCTTTTTTAGCTCCTGGACCAGACCAGAAAAGACGTACCATGAAGAATTGCCGGATCAGACCCTAAATCACATCTTGGTGGGGAACGCATGGATCCCAGCCCTGCCTTGCTGAACCATGGCCAGTCCCAGTAATCCCACTGTTTGCTTGTAGTCCATGCTTTGGGAATTGCTTCTGAGGAATACAATAACCTCGTAGCCACCTCGAATCCTGTCTGGATGCTCTGAAAAAAGCTATTGCTCCCTTAGAGATCAAGTGGGCAGCAGCCCCTTAACAGGAACTGGTCTATGAGCTACCACCACATGTCTAATTAATGACCCTGCCGGTCGCAGCTGGAAGAGCTGAGCTGGGGGTGATTAATTAAATTAGCTGGCAGAGGAAATTACAGTGGAAAAGCCAAAGTTTGATTGCTCCATAATTAACCACAGTGCAAATAATATCTGCATCTATAACTTCCAGCGATGAGATCAGAAGCCAATTGAATTTGGCACTGATTGAAGCTGTAAATATCCTGTGGTGAAAAATGATAGGTTTGTTCTGCAGGGAAAACTTACAGAAATGGACACGCAGCGGATGCAAGAGGGGAGCAGGGGACATGGGAGGAAAAAGCACTGGAATTAGATCTTGATTTCAGCTGATTTCTGGAGTGATCGAGGACTCAACATGGAACAGGAAGAAATATTTAAGTAATCTGCTCTAGCTGCTGAACGCTGTGAGATTCCTTAACAGAGATCCTACAAAGTACAGGCCACCTAGATCATTTGGTCCCTTGCCTTGCTCCCCATCATGTATTTACTAGTGGTTGGGATTCATTGCTTTGCCTGGGACATGACTGTACAGCTTAGGGTAACCAGTCCAAACACTTCCTCTCAATTACATCCCCTCCTCCTAGGAGCACTTGCTTGAACTACAAAACCCCATTTTCGCAAGTAGTGCGTCACCTCCAAATGCCTGCAAATGCCTCCATCCCCGTGATTATCACCATTTCATTAACCCCTTAAGCATCTCCTCCTGAAGATGCTCACTGAAGACCCAAAATCTTTCTTACCACTCTTCTCCCAGATTCCCTTTCTTGTTTGGAAAGTTATGGTCTTGACATGCACCCACTTTAGTCCCTGCATCAAGCTGAATTTCTGTGAGTCTTATCCCACTTACGCTGCTGATGTAGTTCTGGCTTACAGAAAGCTCACATTTTTAACTGAGGCTTGAGATGCCCCCAGCTAAGCTTTATTTACACGCTTTGCAGACTGCTACCCGATGTCCTCCTGATTAGAAACCCACATTCAAGATTTTTCCTTATATTTCAGGCAGTGGAAACTAGTTTTTCCTGGATACTTAACAGTGAAAGGGCACTACAGACCTATCTAAAAGAACGTTTCCCATTTTACACATTTTATACATTATGTTGCTCTGCTTGACAAATACATAGCTGGGAAATACACATGCCTGAGAGGAAACTGTACTGTCAAGATTCCATTACAAACCCAGAACCAAATACTCTGAGGCCAGCAAAAGGCCCCCAGATCACACTGAACCCCCTGAGGAAACCTGGAAACAAGCACTTCAACTGAGAGCTGATTGCTGGGTTTGGGCCAGGCAGCAACTCAATCTCCTGCTTTTTTGTGGAAAAGGCTTTCCCTACAACAGCAAACAGAGAGGTGCAAGAGTAGCAGATGTGCAGGTTGGAGCAGCTGCTGCCAAGGACCCTTTATATTAACGATCCAGGGGCATTACTTTAAACTGAATGAGCCACTTCCTTTGAATCAAACATTCCCAACTATATAAGAGGTTCAAAGCACCATGGGTTGGCTCCTTCAAGTAGAGTGTGGAACACATTGGGCGCATGTGGAGCTTCCAGGTGGGTTTCTCCAAAGAGAAAGCAGCTCGTATGGACCATCTCATGAACCAAACTAGTGCCTTCTGCTCCAGACCAATACACTCATGTAGATCATAGAATCACGGAATGATTTGGTTTGGAAGGGACCTTAAAGGTCATCTAGTCCAACCCCCTGCCACAGGCAGGGACACCTTAGATATGAGCACCTACTTTGTGGTCCAACCCACCTTACCAAGTCTGCTGCCTTGCACTGAGCGGTACCAACCGGCCCATGTAAAAGCAAATTACAACTCCTCAATATGCATGAAAACAACAGCACTACATCGATTGCAAGTGCAAAAGTCCTGCTCTGCTTTGTCATTTCTTTTTGACTGAGAAGAGCCCAGACCAATCGTAAGCACCATGAGAAGACTTCTCCAAGTACATTAGCAAACAGCACAGGTATTAAATGCTGTCAGAGAAAATAGTTGCATCTGAATTTGCAAGGCACCCTGCACACGTACATAATCATAAGGTGTCCACTAAATACTGCTTGACAAATTAGTCTCATGATTAACTGGAGACTTAACCAGTTTCCCTGTAGAGGAGCCAGGCACTGCATCCCACTCTTGGCCTCAGAAACACACAGTCCTGTTCTTGCTCTGGTGCATCCTGCCGCTTTCTGTAAGTCAAGGAGCTCTGCCTGTTTATCCCAAGTTATGTCTCTCAAATAAAATAAAACCAGTTTCAGGTTTTATTACTACTTTATTACTCCTGAGCTGTCTGCACTATCTTTTGCTTTACCCTGAAAGCCTTCCCTGTAGGCTGCGTTGATGATGGTCCTTTTCTGAAGGGTATTTTCTTCGCACTACAGAGACATCCCTTCTGAAGACCACAGTAAAATTTACACCAGGACACCTCAGGCTCTCTCCTCTCTTATTGCACATTTTAACCCATACACTGATACCCAATATATGTGCTGATGCACTGGCACAGGATGACCAAGAAAGTTGTGAATGCTCCATCCCTGGCAGTGTTCAAGGCCAGGCTGAATGGGGCTTGGAGCAAGCTGCTGTAGTGGAAGGTGTCCCTGCTCGTGGCAGGGGGATGGAACTGGATGAGCTTTGAGGTCCCTTCCAACCCAAACCATTCTACCATTCTGTGATTAAATGAGCTGTCTGGCTTCACTAACAAATGCCAACTAAAACACTGGATTTGGACATATATTAGTTTCACAAGTCCCAAAACGTGATCAGAAGAGTGACTTTCTGGACACTCTTCTCTTATTTCATCTCATGTTTTTCTGCTGCACATTTTGTGCATTCCTAGAGCCTCAACTGCTCCTCCACTTGCCCCACAAACACCCCAAGGCCCCTTGTAATTCAAAATACCAGTGACTTATTTGTAACAGAACCGCCATCACTCACACAAACCAGATACTTGGCTTTTCAAAGGGACCTTTGGCAGGACCTTTAAGCAGCCTCCCAGTGTGTTTCATGGAGACACCAGCAAACCTATGTGCCAGCTACCCGCAGCTGTGCTGGTCTCAGGTCTGATCAGCTACAGGCAAGGGGCTTCGCACAGATTGGGTTTTGAAAGCCCATGAATCAGACAGAAATTCCATCACATAATTAAGAAATGTTCCCCTTCCCCAATTTTAAATCCTCTGTTGCCTTTAATTAACTTGCCCTAAAGCAATAAGCCACGCAATGAGGTTGGCTTGAAAGTATAAAGCAAGTATGAAGTAAAACTCTGACAAGTATAAAGTGAGTTGTCTCTGCACAGCTCCCTACCCCACTCACATTTCAAGGTATGGGATGTTCTCCCCTCCACACCTCTTTTTTTC
Source organism: Lathamus discolor (assembly GCF_037157495.1). Classification (NCBI taxonomy): domain Eukaryota; kingdom Metazoa; phylum Chordata; class Aves; order Psittaciformes; family Psittacidae; genus Lathamus; species Lathamus discolor. Next base: position 65,984,560 of record NC_088886.1, read on the forward strand.
ACCCCTGGTTCTGTAACGTGTGAACTCAGCAGTATTTTACAGCCTGCCTCCATGAAGGAAAACCCACATCCAGCTACACAAAAAGAGAAATCCAGCTACACATAGATGGATAGGGCTTGGAGCAACCTGCTTTTGTGGAAGGTGACCCTGCCCATAGAACTAGATGAGATTTAAGGTCCCTTCCAACCCAGGCCATTCTAGGATTTTATGACAGTCATCCCATGCACAGGCAGAGAACTGGGCATTTCCTGGAGCCCATGGATTATCTGCATGTATGCGGATCAATGCAGTGTGCACGCTGCATGGGCACACCAGTTAATCCTCGTTTTCTCCCAAAAAATGCCAGAGAAAGCAAGTGCTGACCTATATCAATACTCTTCCACTAGTGATGGTGTCCATGGCTGGGTGCACCTATACCAACCAAAACTGCAGTTGTGACCTCTCTGCTCTCTACAACTACATGAAAGGAGATTGTAGTGAGGTGCGGTTGGTCTCTGCTCCCAGGGAACAAGGGATGGGACAAGAGGAACCAGCCTTGAGCTGCACCAGGGCAGGTTTAGTGGAGCTGAGGAACAATTCCTTCCCCAGAGGGTGCTCAGGCATTGGAACAGGCTGCCCAGGGCAGGGCTGGAGTCACCGTCCCTGCAAGTGCTCACACACCGTGGAGACGAGGCCTCAGTGCCATGGGTCAGTGGTGGCCTTGGCAGGGCTGGGGTAAGGGTTGGACCAGATGAGCTTAAAGGGCTTTTCCAACCTGGCTGATTTTGTGATTCTACTTCTAAAAATTGCAACTGCAACAATAATTTAAATCCATTAAGGCTTCTATTTCTCCTCAACAAGAGTCCAATCAAATAACTTTGATTTCTGTAGCTGCTTATCCCCTTTTTTTTTTTTTTTCCTTAATGCAACAGGCCAATCCAAGCAATCTCAGGTATCTATTTATGGCTGGTCTCAGTGGTGGAAGTGGCCAAAGCAGATCTGGTCTGGAAAGGCTCAGACAGGAGCACATGCATGCAATTAGCCAAGGATTAGAGCTGCAAATTTCTGCTTCTTGAGGAAGGAAAAAAGTTAACTTCTAGATATTATCTCAAGCTGGAGGCTGAAGATCTCCTTCAGTTTTAGTACACAAGTGACACAAGCCTATTCTTTCCACTTGTGGAGGAGTCTTAAAGCTGTTAACTGAGGCTGTGATTGAATTGTGAGTGCACTTGTCTCCCAAGTCCGGCTGGTGCTGTAGAGAAGTAAAAATACATTAAAAACATCACTTGGAAATTCTGACCTGGATGAAACCAGGAAAATGTAAATCTTTTGGGGAAAAAGAAAAGTTAGCCGGGAGATTTCTAGGCCATGACATAATCATCTGTTCAGCATGAAGACTTTTTGAAGCTTATCCTATCCATACCTTTTGAGGCTTACCAATTATTAAGGGATGGCTTCTTCTCACTACTGTACGTCTCTGCAGACCCGCACAAAAAGTGCTCCAGCAACAGGACTTTGCACTGTCTGCACAATCTAGTTAATAGGCACAGCGAGGCATTTCATCTCACTCTAATTCCTACCCTCTAAAGGCTCCCATTCGTCACCTGCGCTCACCTCAACACATTTTAGCCTGCTATTTAATTACTTTAAAGCTGGAGTGATGGTGGTCTTATTTCTTCCGGTCACTCTTCTCTTTCAGGGGTTTGCTGCTGGCTCCCCTACCAGCCCCTGCACATCTAAAAATCCAGCAGGCAGTGCATTGCCTCTGACAAACGGATAATATTTGAGAGCCGTGGGTACGCTGCTTTTGGGCAGATGTGTATATCAAGTTTCAGTCCAGTCAAAAGCCAGCACCATCTTTTCACTGCTGCCCTTTTCATTTAGTTATCTTACTGAAGTCTTATCTCTCCAGTCCCTTGCCAGAGGCTACCAGCTTCCTGCAGAGCCAGAAACAAAGCTCAGTCTTAAACAAAGGGGGAAAAAAATCACAACCGAAAGTTGGTCACAGTTACTGTTATGGAGCCCTGCAGGTTCTGTAGCCACGACCAAAGCAAAGGCATGCTGCTGCTTCTGTGCCTAGTGTCACTGGCCAGCAAAGCCACCAGTAGCACGGCAAGGCATTGCCTTTCTTTCAAGTAGTGTTAAACCTCGTCACTGCTGGTTTTAGGCCTGTTCTTTTCCCTGCTGCCATCCAAATAACCTCCAAAACCAGCTGAAATGGTCAAAAACAATGCGGGAGGATGAAGGAACACAACTACCGCCATCACTAGTGACAGCTACCATGAGTTTGCTGCCCATGCAACGCAACCTTCCTGGAGCATCCTGTCTGAGTTAAGCCCAGGAAAAAGGGAACATGAGGATGACCCTTTCTCCCTCTCAATATAACCAGTAACAGTCTGCTCTCATAATACACCACAACTGGTTCATGTATCTCTTAACAGCAGAAAATGCATGTAGAGGTGTTAAAAAATAATTATATAATTAAGCTTCAGCAGCACAAACCAGGAAGAAACTGGCTTTACAGCAACTGCTCTTATGCCACATAAAGAAACCAAACTGAATTACATGCTTAGTTAAACCACGACCTTAGGCAGGAGAAGTTAGAAGAACAGGTTAAACACCAAATACACAGGAAAGTTTCAAATAAAAAGACAATGTTTTATGTAAGTTTTCTTTCTATATAAGAATAAATATTTGCTAAGGTGCTGGCTATTTCCCTTGCAGTTAAACAGATCTGTTGAATACCTCAGCAGAACCAAGCTCTCAATGTGCAGTACTTTCTGAACTCTAACGAGCATCTCATAGATGAGCCTTATGTCTTCTAGAGTAAACTTAATTCTTCAGTTGTTTTTAGCTTGACATATTTAACATGAAACTCTCCATATTTATTCCTCAGGTGCTGTGGAGGAGCAGATATGTGCATGCACAAACGCACTGAATGGTGGCAAGGAACTTAGCATCAGTGTAAATGTAAAAATGGGTTCAAATAAGCCCAGCTAATATCAATATAGCCCCCTGCAAAGGCTTAATCATTTCTGTGTTTCTGAACCAGGAGTTGCTCCTGGAGTCACAGAATTATCTGTTGTCCTCTCAGTAAAAATCCAACTGAGTTGATAGATGCTAAGGCCTGAAAATAAGGAGCACATGAGCTTTGTCAAGTTTCTGGTGCTGGTGTGGGCTTTTTTAGATTTAAATACTCATCTGTGCTGTGCTTGCCCATCTCAGAGTTCTGACTCTGTAAAGCTGCACTGCACTGTACTGTTAATTCAGATATTTCACCAAAATAAGCACCATAAAACCCCTTGCTTGGGTCCTGAACTCCAATCCTATGTTTCCTGAAGTGTAACAGCCCATCAGCTTCTTTTTAGGGAATTTCAGCTTAACTGTTGTGCTTTTCAATGTGTGACAGCCAAATGCACACAATAGCAGAACCAAAATTTGTTGAGAATTTCAGCAGAACCAAGGCACCTTGAGGTGATTCTACGTCCAAGGTAAAACATTTTAGTTTCTATCACCTGTCTTACTGAGAAACCTCAAGAGGCAGGGTGACCACAAACAACTCTCACTTACAAGATGACCAAATGTCACTGGACTTGTAAGAAAATGGCATAGAGCTGCTGTTGACTGCCTCTTCCCTCTGTTGCTGAAAACAAAGCTACCTGCCTCCTCTTTCAAGGTCCCTTGAAGGCTCTTCTCTTCTTTTAATCTTTAGTTCAGTATTCAAAGCTTGACCATTGCCTCTGGCCCACTACTCTGATCTTCATCTGGGTTTGAGGGAGGATCCTGGTGTCTTATCTAGGAGGTATCTTAGCGAGCAGGTATCAGAACAAGGCCATAACACACAGGTCTCCTCTGTCCTGTTCAAAAGGATGAACAACAAATGGAGGTATGGATAGTCCAATGAATGACAGACATCAGAAGAAATGGGAAAGACAAAAGCAATGAGGATTTCTTTGCTCTTCTCTCCAAAATCTCTAGCCTACACCAGTGATATTTGGGCAAACTGTCCAGAAGGTTGAAGAAGTTGGTAAGGAAGATGAGAAGGATGCAATATAAGCACAGGATAACTGGAAATCTCAGATGACCACAGGTCGCGTGGGTCCATACCTGGTCTAGTGGAAGATGTCCCTGCCCATGGCAGGGGATTGGAACTGTATGAGCTTTAAGGGCCCTTCCAACCCAAACCATTCTATGATTCTGTAACAAACTACATCACAGCACCCACAGAGCACGGATCAGTTACACGTGAGGTATGAATGCATAGAGCAGTCTCCCAGCTCCATATATACATAACGCTAAATATTCAGAGAACTTATTCAAGTGGTACTTACACTATTTAAAATAAAAAGAAGAGAACAGTATGGTGGCTTTTACACCTCTGCTTTTTAACTAACGCATTTCAGAAGGGGACAGAAATACTTCCCTTGCAGGTTTCTGTTTCACACTCAATGAGGAGAATAATGATTATACTCATAATGACAAACTGGGATTCTCTGTTTACAAAGTGTTGAGTTTTCATCAAAGGCACTTTTGCACATAAGAAACATGTAATCAAACCAGGGCGCATTTAATCTACAGTGCTCATTCCCTTGGACAACCAGGGCTGAAGGTTCTGCTGTTGTTTTGGTTTGATTTTTAGGCATCCAGGCATCTCCCAGCCACCACACAGGCACCAGTGTTTTGCTGGATTGGGTCCTGGATGACAAGGTCTGCCAAGCAGCTACAAGGACAATAAAACACGCTGTACTACTCCTAACCTTCATCTTTGGAGTATTGCATTTGAGCTGCTGAGGCCTCAAAATGGTGAAATCAGAGCAGCCACCACCCAAGCTGACATTTCATTTGCCTCACTAAGTTATTCTTATTAGATGCATTTCCTGGAAGCTACTGGTAAGTGACAATTTATTTCTTTGTTTTCTTTCTTTTTGTTTAATTTCATTTAAAACCAATCACAATTACTCTAATCTGAAAGGATGCAATCTACCATGTCAGAATGAACCAGCTCAGTTCTACAGCCGTACGGGGAAAGGTTCTAAGTTTCCTGGCAGCAATGAATCAGTCTTTCTTTATGTGTGCGTTGGAAAATGCAATACTGTTGTACCCAATAATTTATTATACATTCTCTTCATTATCTTTATGAAATATCTGCTGTCCAAATCAGAGCTAACAGAGACCGGGAGATGTGCTGTTCAGGGTAGTTCAGCAACCAAAAAGACCAGGAGTGAGTTATGACTCGCAGTGTTTGTGTTTTTCTTCTTTTTCTCCCTTTTTATCACCTCCTTCCCCAATTCTCCCCCATTTTTAGGCCTCACTGGAATATCCGAAGTCAAACCTGAGGTCCCCCAGCAGCTGCAGGGTCGGCAGAAGCCCAGCTGTCTAAACTTTATTGGCAGTAAATGTCATTCTCGCACACAAACCGCGCGCCTGGAAAACCCAAAGGCACATCTTGGGCTATCACATCCCATCACGTTCCCCGACGAGATGTGAAAACTGAAATGGAAAACGTCAACAAAGTCCGGCCGCGGTGAGGAGCGGGGCATGCCCGCTGACAAGCGTGCCGCAGTGACAGAAATGGACTTGGAGTTGCAATTAGTAGCACTGTCATTTTCGGCCGCTCCTGCCAATTAATTAAGCCTGTCAAATGGAAAAGCAGCGGCATTCACATGATAATTTATATAGGGAGAGACTGGGCGAGCAAAGCTGCTGCTGCAGCCAACAAAATGCCCTCTGAGCACTTAAAAGGAAAATAAAATAAGAATATAAGGGGGGGGGGGGGGGGGGAGAAGAGAGAAAGAAAGTTAAACTGTCCTTGTTATAATTGTTAACTCTGATCGCTCAAGTAGAAGACGGGCTGATTAAAACTCCAAAGGAGCCCCTAGCTCGCTTAAATCTCAGAGTCCGGAATGATAGAATCAGAGGAGTTTATTCATACCATTAAGCCCCAGAGAACTTAATTGAAAGAAGAGCATAGCCTGGACCTTGACAAGCGGGAGGTCACAGTAATTGCTGCCGGACATATTTAACATTAAGATAATCAGGCCATTAATTACCCTTTGGATCATTAAATCAGCCAGTTGCAAAATGAAATTTCTGCCTCTATTACTCACTTGAGAGACCACAGGGGTGGCTTTTAATTTATCAGTGAGCTTGAGATACAAAGGACCAGGCTTGGGGAGGAAGGAAAGGGGGAGAAAGGAGGGGGTTTGCTTCAGCAGAGGCAGGAATATCAATCCGCCATGCTTGGTGATCGTGGCAAATTAACTAGGTAAGATAACCTCAGCTTCTAAAGGCAGAAGCTGGGGGTATGTAAATAGATGAGGGCAGACAGGGAGATCAGAGCCTGCACACCACTTAGCAGGATAATAAAGGAAATCATCCTTGATTATCAGTGCTAATTTGGACACTGCCGGTAGCTTGTTATGCGTGTTCTGAGTAGCATTTAATTAATTCAATTGCTTGTTAATGAGGGAAGTGACATGTGGGGAGCAGATGCCACCCAACTGCAGATGGGTTCTGGTCAGCCCTTCACAATAAAATCTTTTTTGTTTTTTTCTTTCTTTTCCTTTTCAAATTTCTTTTTCCAAACACCCTTCCCCCAGCCCCGCAATGGGAAAGGTGTCAGGCATGGAGGAGCATTCAAAAGGCACAAAACACTGACCTCATCAGGCCAAGAACGGCTAAGAAACCAGACCTGACAATTGTGGATAGAGAGGTACTGATGTTCCCCCAGGCCCCATTTGTAATGCTGCGGCCTTATGCCAGGAATCGCAGACCAACAGGACTGTAACAGCAATCTGATGGCCAAAAGGAACAAGAAAGGAGAGAGAAATGAAACAGAGCATCCTTACAACATTCAGGATACAATACTGGGATCTTAACTACTCGCTTTCACTGGGTTTACCCTTCATCTGTGCTGTTTGTAAAGAAGGAACAGTTATTTCCATCAATAAGGGAAACACAGTTTGTTTTCCTCCAAGTTGCTCCCAGTTATCCCCCAGAAACCAGTGCACGCTCAGCATTGCTGACACTGGCCTTGAAACAGCAAGCCAGGCTTCAGGTTGGGCTTGTAGGAGTCTGCTAAATATAGTCAAGCTGGCACCACTAAATTCAGTTCATTAGTGAGGGATCATACTGGATCTTACATTGTAAGGTTAAAGTCAATTCCCAACACTGCCGGCTCCTAGCTCCTAGCTCCGGCCTTCTCATCACCTTTGGTAACCAGGATAAACAGGGTGACTGCTGTGCAGACAGACCACCTGAGCAAAACTGCTGCACATGCTCCAAGCCCCATTTAAAGGGCTGCTGCTTGGGGCTGTCTGAGCTTCTACTACTCATCCCTCCCCTTAAAAATACATTTTTCAATGGAGTTGGAGGTTCTTCCTATTTGAGTATTCTCAGGAAGATGCAAGAATGGTGGAGCCCTTCCTTCGCCTTGAAGGTTTGCCTGTAGCTGGTACAATTATTCAGCATCACTTGAGCAGGACAATAAAAAGCATGGCTGGGATGGTACCTGGATATGACACTGCCCTCCCTTCCTGGTGGCCAACTGTCTCAGTTGGAAAATGCCAACAGCATCTTAGGAAATTGATGGTGGCAAATCAAGGCTGCAACCCAGAAGCCACATGGGCAAGAATCGTACATGAACAAAGCAAAACATGTGAGGTGTGTCCAGAAAAAAGCTAAAGATCCAGTGGGAGAGTTACATTCAAACACAAAAAAGTCTAGGCAAAATACAGTGCAGACTCCACAGGCTGGCTTCATCCAACTCCCACATTCCTTCGTGGAGCGGTTCTGCCCCACCAGGTTACTCCTGTGTCACACCACTCCGAATCAATGTTTTAAGAGTGTGCTTAAACAGTATCAATAGCAATTAGAGGGTATAATCCTGATCTCATCCCCAGACCCAGTTAATTGTCACAACATTGATTTACTCTAATTTGACTTCTCACTCCAAATTAAACCCACATTACCAAAGGAGAAACCGCAGGCAAACTCTGCCCATGCCCCCCCTCCTCTCCAAGACAATAAATTTCATATTGAATACCTCTGGAAGAAACCCAGCAGTTGTTGCAGGATCCATACGGAAAGATCTTTTCCCTCCCCTCACCCCCCCCTTTTTTTTTTCTTCCTGCGAGTAATTAAAAGATGCTTTTCTTGACTAATGATCCCCCTGTTTAGGAATGGGAAGTCGATACTCCTCCACCAGCAGTCAGCTTCAATTTGTCACAGGGCTCCTGAAGTTTGAGCGGCGGTTCTCAGGGCTGCTGGTAATTGCTGGAACCAATTACCAGCTTTCCAAAGCTGACCTAATCAGAGACCCACGGACACCACCGCTCAGAGGCCAGCTGGTCCCCCCTCACATCCATGTACTTGCCTGCGCTTGGGTTTGCTGCTGCTTCACCAACTCCTGCTCGCTGGGAGCTTGTGCTCATTCCTCTTCCCGTCATCACACCCAACACCCTCACACTGAACTTTGCCTCAAGCTACTGCTTTACACTATGCTGCTTCCATGGGGATCCCATTGCACCTGTGCTGCTTCCCAGTTTGATGCTAGAGGCCATCCAAGGTGTCGCCTTTGATCCAGAGGAATAGAATGACTTGGAGATCTCCTTGTTTTAGAAGCTGCCTCTCAGACATGACACTTGGACCGTGTTCATGTTACAGGACATACCTCAGCAATATATCCTTGATGAAAGCAACAGGAGTAATGCTTTTTGCGACGCAACTCCCAGGCTTTGAGTTCACACCCTCAAATCCCAATTTCTGACCTTGTATCTAAATACGTTTCCAGGTTTATCTTTCCCCATAACTTTCTCAGAAAAGGAGTTTAAAATGAATTTGAATGGACGAGGCTTGGGCCATAAACTGTACTCACAGCCTGGCACAGCTCTGTTTGTAGAAATATTAGTGACATGGTCCTGATTAAGACTCCTTAATTATGCCATGACCTAGAGTAGCCATCTGGCAATCCCTCCTACAAAACATCATCTCCCCGGGGCTCTCCGCCCTTCCCTCTACAACAGGAATGCATGAGATGCCACTGCAATGACTCAGTGATCAGTGCCAAGTACTCCCAAGCTGAAGGGGCTCCTTTTGAAGCCACGTCAAGACGTCCAGGTTCCTTTTCGTTCAGCATGTGAATGCTCCTTGAGCCTCCAAGCACAACAGATTCAGTATCTGTGGAAAAGTCAATAACTCCTATTTTCCCCTAAAAAGCCTGTGGGTTTCCATCAATGGCTTCATCTCCAATAGGAAGATGCAGCATGAAATTGGGAAACCCATGTATATGCTCCACATACATGTATCCCCTCTGTAAGTGTGTATTAAGAGAGAGTCCCCAACAAATATCCTTGGAGAGCTGAGATTTGGAGTTCTGGTGGAGGGAGTCCAAGGATATTTGGAGACCAGAGAAGAAACAGGCATTCAGCCAAACTCCCAAAGGGGAAGAAAGCTGGTACTGGGGAGCTGCTCCTGCCCATGCTGATGAGCTCTGGGATCAGCCAGAGTCTAAAAGCCACTGTGTGAGGAGGCTAATACACCCAATGTGCTCCTGCTCTACAGAGCCCAATCAGATGGGAGAGGGAAGTACTCCCATGTGCTCCTCCTGAACTTGGTCATACCCCATTTCCTTCTGCAGCCCCACTCTACTCACTTGGTTTTTCCCCAGTCCCTCCACTTTGGTTGCCTCTTCCCCCTTCAGTCCCTCATCAGCAGAAAAAAGGGGTTTTGTTTAACCCTACATCAGGTCCATTGTAGCTGCTTCTGATCAGCCTCCTCAAGCCAAACTGTAAACAGTAGTGAGAAATGGAATACACAACTTACAGCTAAAGAACTTATTCTCTTGCCATATCTTGGGCAGAAGGAGTATGATGCTGGTAGAGACCACAGCAGAGGCATGCACTGAAAAAGCTTTCAGGTATTTATGTGAAAAAGATCACTTCAGTCCCTGCTGCAAGGGGCAGAAAACAATGGGAGTAGCAAAGCAAGATTACAATTGCTTTGTGGGAAAACTTGCACATAACCCTAATTCTACTCCTAGCAGCTCGTCTATCACACAAGTGTGCACTTGGACACAGATCTGGAAAGATGCAGTTATAAAATGCATCTTTCTGTCAAAAAATGTTGTAGTGCAGGAAGCAAAATGTGATTCTGTCACTGAAACACAAGCAGCTGAATAGAAACATGAAGATGGACAGAAACAATGAAGAATTAAAATAAGCCCTAAGCCTGAAATACAAAGAGAACAAAGTTGATTTTAAGTATCCAATTCTAAACACAAATCTCTGGATTACTGAATTCAAATGGATGGTTTTCTTTTCAGTCACATGTATTTCAGATTTCTCATTATAATATCATTACTATATGAGTACTAAAGTAATGTTGCTCTTTAAAAACATCAAAATCCAATTAAGAGTAAGCCTTTTTTCCTTTTAAGTGTTTATAACTGTGGTATCTCTCCAGCTCACCTCATTAGTAAAGAGCAACATGTATTTTTGTTAGGCGCAACAATATAAGGTCTTTGGATTAAAGGGATACTAATGACTGAAAGGCAGCATTGATTTCAATCTACCTGATGAAATCATTATATTCACTAATAATATATACTTATACAGCAGACATACAGGTTATGTATGAACAAAACCTCTGCGGAGGTCCCCCTGAACATTCTCACACGTCGTCATTCATCTAAGTAGCCTGATTAATGTACTGGCTTCATTCTCGAAGATGAACCAAAGGTGGCACCACAAATTCATTTTTCAGTGCTAACGAAATAATGCAATAAGAAACACTTTATTACAGACAACAGCACAAACCTACTCCTACACCACAGGAAGTGGCCCAGGTATATGCTCCCAGGTTATAATTTCACTTGATTTGGTACTGGAAAAAGCAGGATCCAGAGATATACACCAACAAAACCCCAACATAATTTCCTCTGATTTCTCTCATACACAGGAAGCAAACACAGAGCTAGACCTCAATCACACCATTTGCCACCTGGGGACCTACCAGTGCTCAGATGTTGGATATCCCACTGGAGCTGCCCCTAAGACAGTAGCAGTGCACTTCTGAAGACAACTTCAGAGGCTGGCCCAGCCCTGCAACAAGGTCCTTCTCCTCCCCAAACCCCTACCGAAACGCAGTCTGCCAGAGGTCATTGTGCTTCCCCCCCAAGCCAACATGTTAGCTCTAACTAGCAGCACTTACATCTCAAACCTACTCACAGCATGAAAGTATTTTCAAAACACCTTTCTTTGACACTGATTAGATAAATTAAAGATAAAACCCACTAGTTTTTGGTATGAGAACGTACTGCAGCTAGATTTTCACTGCGCTGAACTGTGAGTGGTAGGCAAAATACTGTTCCCATTGGAAACACCACCCCCCCCAACATATATTCTCACATATATTATAATAGAAGTAAGCAAGACCATAGTGAGCAGGACTTGCACCATCTGTGCTGAGAACCTGATGGCAGGTACAGATTCCTGGGTGAGCATGAACTACTTAAGGCATAATAACTAATGACAAGCCGAGAGACCAAGAGCAGGGAACTTTGTGGCTGACCGAAACAAAGGGATGCATTACGGGATCAGTCAGACTGAGGAACAGCCAGGCAGGGGGTTCCAGTCTCCCACTGTTTTGTCGGTCAGTCAACTAGCAAAAACACTGTAGGGCTGCTGAGGAAACCTTCACAAGAGTGCAAAAGTAATGGGGTCACTCATCTTTTGACATCTTTGACACACATTCCTCCTCGACATGCACTGAAGAGATATATATATATATATACACACATCATGACTTTCACAAGGCATACTCCAAGGGAGAATTTGCAAAAGCCATGCTGTAAAACATTGCAATGCCCTACCACCTCTGACTGAGAATCCCGAAGGAGGATTTATGTGCTCACAGCTTGCAGTACGTGGAGGATCACATCCTACCCGCCCGCTGTGTGCCGCAGTGAGATGGAGGAAGCAAGCTTACCTTGTTGAGTCCGGAGAAGGTTTCATATGGCCCTGGCTGCTCTCCTCCCAAACACTGTTTGCCAGCTCGTTCCCGATAGAAGACATCACCTTGATGAGCTCTATAGGCCAGTCATCCAGGTCAAGAGAGCGGACCCGCGAGAGGTGTGTGCCAAGGTTTCGGTGTATACCTGAGCATTCAATACATATAAGTGCCCCCAGATTCAGGCTGGCCCAGTCAGGGTCTATGGGAAGAAGAAACACAAGCAATTAGACAACAAAACACCTAACAAAGCTTAATGTTTGTGGTTAAGGGGTTTAGCTCTGGGCATACACTGGGCTGCATCAAAAGAAGCGTGACCAGCAGGTTGAAGGAGGTGATCCTGCCCCTCTGCTCTGCTCTGGTGAGACCCCAGTTGCAGCACTGTGTGCAGTTCTGGTGTCCTCAGCATACAAGGACATGGAGCTGTTGGAGTGAGTCCAGAGAAGGCCACGAGGATGAGCAGGGGCTGGAGCAGCTCCTGTGTGGAGCCAGGCTGAGAACACTGGGGCTGTTCAGCCTGGAGAAGAAAAGCTGTGTGGAGACCTCAGAGCAGCTTCCAGTGTCTGAAGGGGGCTACAAGGATGCAGAGAGGGACTCTTCATCAGGGACTGTAGTGACAGGACAACGGGTGATGGGTTCAAACTGAAACAGGGGAAGTTCAGGCTGGAGATAAGGCAGAAGTTCTTTATTGTGAGGGTGCTGAGGTGCTGGCACAGGATGTCCAGAGAAGCTGTGGCTGCCCCATCCCTGGCAGTGTTCAAGGCCAGGTTGGATGGGGTTGGAACTGGATGATCTTTTAGGTCCCTTCCAACCCAAACCTTTCTATGATTCACTCTAACCTCTACAATACTACGAAAAATAATAAAGAATGTATGTGTCCTGTCCAAAAGCAGAGCTGGGAGGTCTTCAATCTGGTCAACTTTGCCCCATGGAGATACCAACCCTTCTGAGAAAACCCTCAATGAATAAGAAAACCACTGGGGGTAGGAAGGGGTGGTGTCCTGAAAAGACGTCTCATTGCACCTTCAGTTGAAAGAAAAATATGACTTAGAGAGAAAAGAAGAAAACACCAATGTAGTGGCAGGTAGTTGATGATGAAGTAGTGGAGAAAGACCCTCCTTGGGAATCTAGAGCCACATAACCAGTTACAAGGGAAAAAAGAGGAAAAAACCCAGAGTGACTAGACAGGATGTCTCTGTTGCTGACTATATTAACTCCCTTACATATAATGACTCCATCTGTATCATCACTTACAGATGGTTTTTACATCTAACACACCATGGGTATGTCTTCATCTCCAAGATCAGGGAGATCAGTACTAAGATGAAAATGTGATACTCTGAACAGTACCAGTCTTAGTGTATGACCCAGGATTGCACCAATGCACACCACAAATGAGAAAACTGGGACAAACCTGGGGAATTCCAAGTCATTTCCTAAGATGGTTCACTTTCTTGTCATTGTCCTGTGTTATTTAAATGTAACTTGGTATGAATCTCCCTCTCCCCAACAAACAGGCATTATAACAAGTGCAATGAAAGGCATAAGGGAGGAATTTTTGGTGGCTTCTTTTCTCCCCTCCCCTGCTGTCACATCTTTTCTTCTCACCTTACCCTGGGCCTCTCAAAGAACTGTCTTAGCCTATCACAAATGCCAAGCAGGAAAACGGGTATTAATTGAGAGGGCAGACAATTTCTATTCCAATCTAAGTAAGAAGAATCCTCCATCTCATTTCACTTGAGCAGAAAGTGTTTAAGAAGTTCCTGTCCATACCAAGTCTTATCCTAGGAATACACAGCATTTCAGACTTACAAAAACCAAGATGAGCCAAAGCTCCAGCCACGCTTTCCAAGGCCTTGCTAAGACAACCATGACAAGCTGCTTTCCTGCCTGTTTCATCAGGTCGCCTCTACCAGTTCTGGTGTCTTGGCAGTGAGAACTATGAGTACATTTGAAGCACACTAAAAACCCTGAAACACTGATTTGTTAGGAAAAGCTTAAGTAAAAAGTAAAAGCTTAAGTAGAAAAAAAAAAAAAGCTTAAGTAAAAAGTAAAAGCTTAAGAGCAGATACTCTGGAAATTTGCCAGCTGTGACCAGGAATGAAATCTCTTCCCCTGCCCTGCAAAGGCTGTGCTGATCTTCACTAGAATAAAAAGCCACGAGCTCAAAGAGGCACAAACTCAGAATGAAGCAAGAGAAAAAACAATGATTTCTAGTTTTCCAGTTATTCTAACTGATGTTAATGACCCGACCTCCCTTCCAAATCCTTCTGTGCTCTTGAAGCACATCTAGTGAATCTTTTGCTAAATACATTTGTTAAATATTCACCTGCTTCCAATGACAAGTGCTGGTGCAACTGAAGCAGTGACACCAAAGCAATAGCCAAGAAGTTACATGGAAGTTTGTTAAGGTAGTATTTTAAATGTCAACACTCTGCCACCTCACAGCTGAGTGGGAAGGTGGCAAACCAGGAAAGGCAAATGGTGAACTCATTACAGACACCCAGTGAGAAACCAGACTTGCTGGTCTTGGTTACAACTGACTAATGCAGAGTCTCTAATGAGGAGCTTGGCCAAGTGATATTGTTCAGTGGACTCTGGGAAAAACTGACACGCTGCCACTTACGACATTAATTCCAGTGCATGCACATGAAAACCTGTTCTCCAAGGGATGTGTGCTAGATAACAGAAGTCACTACCCACTAATAATTATGGCATCTCCCTCTTGCCATATGTAGTTGAGCACTTGTAAAATCTCATGCTTGCAAACTGTTAGCACCAATTTAGACTGAAAAGAAGCACAAGCCATAACTATTCACACTGGGGTTTCTGGGTGCTTTTTCAAGAAGGTGATAAAAAAATCAGCTCCCTTTGCCTGCTGATGCTAAGAGTAATTCAGAATTGGAGGATGCTCAGAATACTTGTAAGCAGGAGGTAGGCTTTTCTCCAGTGCGCACATACCCAGATTTGATGGTAAAAGAGAGGAAAAAGCCCGTTCAACGCAGCTGTAGGTGTTAGGAAGGCAGTTTCCCCTCTTTGCTTTACTTACAATTTGTCAAACAAAATATGAGCTCTTTTTAACATGGCTGAATACATCCAGATGACTATTTTCAGCTGTCCATATTCTTAAAAGATGTTTAGCTCCCTCCTTCTCTAAAAACCTCCTCCCCACTTTGACTTGCACCTCAAGCTGATTGATCATTTGAAGGTGAAATCTCCTGGAGCAGCTCTTTTAGGAGAATAACCCCTCCCCACCATCTCCTTCATCCTTTTGGACCTGTGGTGGCTGATGAAAGGCTTTGCCATGCTAAATCCTCATGAGTTCAGCATGTGTTAGCTCTGGGCTGAGCAGAGGGAATCTTTAAAGGGAGGAGGAGAAAGGCCAGGGAAAGAAGAAGCGGGGGTGAAGGCATCTTGCAGAGTCACAACAGAAGAGAGAGAAGAGTTTGCATCATTCCTATGCTTTCAGAGATTTTTTCCTATTCTGCATATGAAGTCGAATCTTGTGATTGGTACAGTAGGCCTGCCAGGGCCACCCAAATGATAACTTCAGTGTTTGGCTCTCAGATACAAAATGTGCCATAGCGAATTATTAGACTATTGGACTGGAAAACTCATGATGAGACTCTGCAACTTTAAGCCCTCCCTGTTTTCTTCTGCAGCAGAAAAGAACTGATATTCCATGCCCTCCAGATATCTTGAAAGTGACTCACATTTATCCTCGGCTCTGCTCTTTAAGATAGAAGAACTAAAACCTTTTGGGGGCAGAAATTTAGCTGGGTTTATCTAAGCAATTTGATCATCTTCAGTGCCTCCTCCAGACAGGAGCCAGCACTGGGACTTCAACACTCTGGGAAAAGGCAACATCAGTTTCCTTCTGAAACATGAAATGAGATCTTCTTGGGAAAAACCTCCAGCATGAAGGAGCGTTTTACTTTATCTCTTGCTCTGGGATGGGAATGTTAAAAAAGGACTTGGAAAAAGTTTACTCTGAGACTGCCAATGGCACACAGATGCTGCTGGTGCTACTGCTGCTGATTAACATCCAACAAGGCAGAAATTCCCTGGTGAAACAAAGTGCTGCCATGAAGTGCTAAAAAGGCAAAGAGCTCAAGAAAGAGAAAGAATGAGACTTCTGAAGTGGAAGATTGATGGCTCTTCAATAGAGCTGAGGGACAGCAACATCTCATATTCCTTTGCTCCCAAACATCTGGCTTTGTGAAGATGCAAACTATGTGAACTTTCCACAGGAGAGCTGGTGTTTGTGATGCTAAATGCTCTGGGGGGTAAAGACTTGCCCAAGCAGGGCAGAAAGGAGAGAAGGAAATAAAGCAAAGCCTGGCAAAAAACTGGGAGGCTGAGATTCACCTAATGCCCATGTTCACATTTTAAGATAAATTGCTTTGGAAATGTCCCAGACTTCTTCTAAAGAACTACGGTAGCCTTAAAATCAGGAAGGCCAAATGGCAAGAAGAGTCCCAGAGGGTATAAATCATCCCCAGGAATACAAACAATTAAGAGGTTCCAGTTGAGATTCCGAATTCCCTTTTCTCCCTCCCCTCTACACTACAAAACAGAGCATTGAGTGCTGCCAAAATGGGCAGTCCAAGCCTGCCCCCTCCCAGCAACATGTTCTTGGCACATCCTTCCTGCTGGCACCATGTACCTGTGGCCAACCTGACCCATGAAGCAATCTGGAGGAAAAGCAGCCTGGCTAAAATGGGAATAAAAAACGAAAGGAAAAAGAAAATAAAGTGCTGCTTTCTCCATGCACAATCATTTTCCTGATTAAACATTGAGCCTGGCTGCATAAATACATGCACGGCTGTGGAGAAACACATATCTCTGTGGTTAGTCTGGATGGGGCTTGGAGCAAGCTGCTCTAGCGAAAGGTGTTCCTGCCCGTGGCAGGGGGTTGGAACTGGATGAGCTTTAAGATCCCTTCCAACCCAATCCAGTCTGGGATTCTATGAACTGGATCATGGATGTATCAGACGGATGTACATGAGGGGGGGAAGTCGCCTGGGACACACATTCCCCCTCTACCTGGGTGACCAGCTAGCAGGGTCTAGGAAAATACCACCCACAGCTCTACAGACAGTCTGAGTAGAAATCAGTAACAGTCCCATTGTGGTCTGCTCACAGACAGCAGTGAGTACTTCAAATGAGCTAAATATACATCTAGGTCACCTGAAGACCCTGTCCTTCTCATATACAGCGCAACATCTTATATACCTTTTACTTGAACTGCATCAAAGCTTTGGTGTAAATCTGAATGACTACCAGGTCAGTATGAAAGAACTCTAATGAATAAGAGTCATGTTGGGCTGTATATGTCAATGTAAGTATATACCAGTCAAACCAGCATTTTCCTTTGTTTTTTGCATGCTGGATTACTAGCCACTGGAATGTAAAGACCTTAATTTATCAACATTGCTATTATTTCTTTCTGTCTGTGAAATTCCTGCTTGGGATCTCCCTCCAGCAGCTCAACAAGCTGTTCCGCCAGCATCCCAGTCCTGGTGCTCAAGGCCTGGTCCAGCCAGGCCTCACGTCTCTGTGTGCTGAACCACCGGGGGCAGCTGCTTTTCTTCTTTATCCATCTCCTATGGACAGCACATGGGTATCTGACAGTGTCCAACTAAAACCAGTCTGGATGTGAAGCTGTTCATGTGCTAATCACCTTCCCTTCAAGCCTTCTAAGCATGAGGCAGGAGATAACAGGGTTGTTTGGTGGATGACTGAATGAGTTAAATCAGCAGATAGCAAATTAATTGTGCACAAGCATTAGCACATCTGTATGAATGTTCATTTTAGAGTTAACTAGGATGTTGGGATGCCTTGGACTAGTAGTCACAATCCTAAACAACAAATCTTAAAATCAAAAAAGAATTACACCAAAAGTTAAAAACAAGGATATTTTTCCATGAGAAGCACATGTAAAAAACACCAGGAAAGTTCTGACTTTCAAGTATCAAAGAAATACAAATGCGCAAGTGCTCAATCCTTCTGCTTCTACAATTAATTGCTTTACAGCAAGAGTACTTCCTTTTTGTGGCTTTGTTGCAAGTCCCTGGAACTGAAGAGCACCAGAATAATGACCTCAGACAGGGTTAGTGAGGTGAACCACAGCTCAAAGTATTCTTGAGAATACTTTCTGAGCACTACGTATGTGTTTTAAAAAATAAAGGGAAAGAAACACAAAGGGGAGGAAAAAAGAAAGATCCCAAATCAAGTTTTCAAGTATCCAGCTATAATGAGCAATGACTTTGTTTTTTTTTGACAAGGAACCCTAAAAAAACCAAACCAAAAGAATATCAATCAAGCTCTTTGAAAACAGCACCAAGGCACATCTGCCCTCTCCATGCAAAACAGGAGGAAAATAGAAGTTACAACTTCTTTTTCTTTTTTTTTGACAGAAAGTAAAGAAATGATGACATTCAGAAGTGGGATGTGAAAGGGGAAAAATGAGGATGTACCTGATGCAGCATATATTAAGTGTAAATGAACATAAAATAAACCTGATAAAGCAAACCCCATAATGAAGCAAACAGCATACAGAATATAACACCAAACATAATGTCAAAACAGATAAAGCCCGTGGCGGGTGTTCACCTGAGTCTTGGCCAAGAAATGCTGGCCAAGAAGCGGTCTATTTTCTGAACAGACGTGGCCATACTTACTCTGTGCTTCACAGTCCACGCAGTGGGAATTGCCTCTGATGTTCCTTATGGACTGAAGGGCCATGGCCTCATTCTGACTCGTCAGGCGGGACTGAGTAGGTGGGAAGAAATGTAGAAACAACACATAAGAACCCAGTAACATCAGATAACACAACTGTCACATCAACGAATGGCACGGTTCAAAGCTTAGACCAAGGTTGAATGAACATGGTCAAGGAACCTCAAGTCTTGGTTTGCTTCTCAACAAATAGTGATCCTTTGGCATCTCCAAGTACTGCAAGTCCAAACCTGCCAAGCAGGGACTCCTCTTTCCTCCCATGTTTCTTGATAGCATCATATTTCTTCCATGGGTCTCTACCCTCTGCAGGAGCTCCCAGTGCTCTGGGGTCTATTCTAAGAAGGGGGGGAGAGTGCACTGAGGAAAACTATGCTTGGAAATGAAGCCTGCTATTCATAAGAACAGTAGTCACAGGTTAGGTTTGCTTTTTGAGATAAATTAGATAAGAATATTATCGTATAAAATCAATGTCTTTTATTGATGTGTGTGCTTTTGCTAATGAAGACTAAGGGATGGTTTGCAAAAGCAGCTGAAACCTTTTTATCATCCAAAGGTCAGATTTAATCAGATGGCTCCCATTTAAATTCTCTCCATGATGACCTGCCAATGACCTCTACTTGGACCTGGAGACACTGTCACAAGGTACAATAGTTCAACTCAACTGTCTTGTGAGCTCTCAGAGAAGTAAACTGTTAGTATAGCAAGTGATGGACTCTTTGCAATGAATTGATTTAAGCAGCATGAGGACCAGGTCTTACGTATGGCAATACGGGGATGTGTTCTCCTGACCTACCAATGGGACGCCTACTAAAACCTGTCCAACTAAGTGTACTTTGTTATTCCAACTAGTTCTTCTGACATGTTTTGATAGCTAGGTAATACTTTACAGGAAAAAAACCTCCTGGAGCCACTTACCAGCCACTCGTCATCCTCTTTTGGGTAAGTATTTTTATATAGGTGTGAGTGTACAAACTTCCTCCTTTGTGCTCCCTCAACATACATATTCGAATGTGTAAACCCAAGAAAGGCAAGAAAATACATAAGCAGTGATTTTTCACTATCTCAGAAACACATATTGGAAACAAATTCTTTTAGTAGAATGGGAAGTAAATTATGTTGATGATAATCACTGGTGTCTGATCTACTCTGGCAGCTCAAGGTAATGAAAGCAGGCTTGCATTCCACCATACCAATCTCCTCCTTGCGATATAAAGTCATTAAAGACAACACTTAGATGGATGATGCTAAAGGATCTAGAGGTCTGAACAGTTATTGCACAGTTCTCTCCCTTGACTACCACTCAGCACCTTGCCCTCTAGCTGTGAAGAATGAGCAGACACGGAGACTCAAGAAGCAGGAGCTCTCTGGCCCCACTAAAGACAAGGGATGTATGAAGAAGTCTCAGATTTTAAACATTGATTCTGAGAGGAAAGGAGAACAAATTGCTTCTGTCATCATATGAAAGCATTGCAAGGTGGAAGGCCTGTTCCTCTTAGGTCATGTTCTTCTTTCTCCAAAATGCTTTGATGAACTGTTTCTTGATTTGCTTTGTTTTAAGACAAAAACCTGTAACAATTTATTTCAGTGCAATTAAAGAAAAGATAAATTGCATCTATGCTTCAGTTTCTGTGATTTGCATTATTCCATCAGGGCAGATTCTTACTGCACATTTATGGTTAGGTCAGCCAGAATGCTGAGTTAATTTTCCCATGCAGCAGCTCAGTAGATTTAACTTGAGATTTGACTTGTAAATACATTGGTTTTGGGGTCTCCCTCTGCTCTCCTCTGAGACAGGCTTTTCCTTAAGGGCCTTCTGCAGACCTTTAACCTGACAAAAAGCTGAATCTGCAGCAGCGACTACACCACACAACTTCTTTATTTTCAGTATTCCTCTGTGCACCTTACCTTGTTCTTGCTGCTCTCACATGACTGTAAACTGGCCAAGATCTGACTCTCTATGGCTTGTACCCATGCATCTCTTTCTTCATATGTGGTAGCTTCAAAGTGCCAAGTCTGGCCAGTGAGAGAGACAATGATAAACTCAAAGTTTTCTTCTTGCTCTGAAAAAGACATGCGATAGGAAGAGAAGGTTAAGTTTAAGGGTACTGACAGCTAGGCTTAAACTGTCTTTGTTGATGAGCATTTCTTCAATGCAACAAGCAAAAGCAGGTCTGAATTGTCGATGTTTAAGGCTAGATACAGCCAATTCCCTTGCAGTTGCATGATACATCGGAAAACAGCTTGCAGATCCACTGCTTTTATTCTCCAAATGTTACACAGATAAAGTACTGTTATGGGTAAATATTCAGTTCCTCTGTGTGTATGTGAGGGTGGTATCGAGGCTATACCCTTCTGGAACACAAAGTGGCTAACAAGCGTTATTTAGATTTAAACCTGAGCTGCTAAGAGCTACATAATGTAAAAATCAAAGCGTGCCACAAAATAACTTAAAAGATGAATGGACTGTTAAAGGCTGACAATACAGAAAATTTCATGATTTCCCCTCTTCCTTCAAGCAGTTTCGTACACGCACAGATTATATTAAAAGTGGATGTGTACATTTTCTTGTCTGCAGCATAAATACACTGGGTTGTAACAGAGGACTAAAATCAGCTCAACCTATTCAACACTCACGTTCGACATAGGAGATGAGAAAATGATCTGAGAAGCTCACAGAAAGGGTCAGCGAAATATCCTTAGGGCTACTAGAGTACAAGGACAAGTATTCAGGCCAGAGGACAGCAGCATATGAATCTACCAGTAGAAGTGAAATAAATGGACACACTCCAACCACACATGGGACACCAAAGTCAAATGAAAAAAGAAATCAAGGAAGCTGAAACAGAGCAAATGGAATTAGGAAGGGCAGGCATGAAGCATGAAAAGGCAAAGAATAATAGAGCACAAAGTTCTGGTGAACATCAGCCATAATGGGCTTTAGAGCGAGCATTTACATTCACTTGTCTACTAATGACTTATTATATATTCAGAGCCATGAAACTCCTGCATCACCTTGTCATCCACAAGCGTGCAAAGATAAGTGACAAATCTAACACCAGCCTTAAAGACAGTACTGCTGCTCACTGTCAGTCATTTTCTCAACCTGTGGCACAACTGTTTTTTTTCGATAAACTCCATGTTAGCAAGGCCAGTGACTACTGCTTTAATGATGCCTCAAGAAAGCAGCAGCAGGTGAGAATGCATCTTGAGGTGAGAACAGACACAGAGGTGAAGGTTATTTCCAGGTGCATGAGGGCACAGGCTATGTTATTTTACTGGGATAACCAGGAAAAGAAAGAGAAGAGAAATGATGCAACCTTATAGCCACAGCCAGATTAGCAACACTGTTAGAGACAAACAAGTAGAATCATTATCCAAAATGTTATGAATAACTCATGGAAAAAGCTGTATTTACAAACAGAGCTAAGAGTTTATGAAGAAGCAGCAAGAGGAAACTACAGTAAATGGAATTAATGTTGAGTCCTGTCTGCTGTAGGGTGACACAGTTATGATAATCTACTTATGCAGAAGGATATGGCAGTGGAGGGAGGTACAGACATACTGAAGTTCTGCATGTGTTGATGAAAACAAAGAATGATGATGAAAGAAAAGAACGTGAAAAGCTGAATTCCATCTGCAGCAGCCCCCTGCAGAGACCAGTTTAGGAAATTAATAATTTTTAGGCCTTTCAGTGGCTTTTCAGTGATAAAATGTTGTACTCCTGAAGTCCTACTAAAGGAGGATTTCCTCACACCTCCTTTTTGGGCAGGGAGGAGTAGGGACACAAAAACACAGAAGAGGACAATGAGAGAGGAGACTTCTGAAGAGCACTGGCAGGGATGACTTCTCAATACATAACAACTCAACAAGAAGTTGAGAGCGAGGGGCTTTGGACAAGGGCCTGTAGGGACAGGACAAGGGGAGTGGCTTTAACCTGCCAGAACAGGGGAGACTGAGATGAGCTCTTAGGCAGAAGCTCTTCCCTGTGAGGGTGCAGAGGCGCTGGCACAGGGTGCCCAGAGAAGCTGTGGCTGCCCCATCCCTGGCAGTGTTCAAGGCCAGGTTGGACACAGGGGCTTGGAGCACCCTGCTCTTGTGTAAGGTATCCCTGCCCATGGCAGGGGGTTGGAACTGGATGAGTCCCTTCCAACCCAAACCATCTATGATTCTATGAAGACTATACAGTATATAACTAATACTCAACAAGTATATATGGTATATCTTCACAGAGCCACTCTAGACTCCTCCTCTACCATGGCTTTCCAGCATCACAATTCCAGACCTTAAAAGAAGTATATACAATCAAGCTGCTGCGTCACTAAAGCCTCCTATCTTCTATCTGCCAATAATCCTTATCACATACATGAAGCTGGTTTGCCCAAGATGGGCTTATGAGAAATAAACCCTCCAATTCAGCCAGCGTCCCATTACAAAGTGAGGCTGAAATCCCATCCCCGCAGCAGTACCTCTGCAAGCTTTGTTTCTCAGATAAGTTACACAAGGTTATTCCCCTGCTTACAGGAGACCTATGGCAGAGGACACAATCCTGGCTATTCAAGCAAGTGGAGTGCAATTCAGGAAACACCTCCAGCCATTCCCCATGGTCACTCTTTTATACGCTGTCTCCTTTTCCCAAAGGAGAGGCTCCCT
Source organism: Lathamus discolor (assembly GCF_037157495.1). Taxonomy (NCBI): domain Eukaryota; kingdom Metazoa; phylum Chordata; class Aves; order Psittaciformes; family Psittacidae; genus Lathamus; species Lathamus discolor. The sequence goes on from NC_088886.1 coordinate 66,007,936, forward strand.
TGTTTCATCTCCTGACCTTTCTGCTGTGACCAGCTGACACTGTGACAAAAGCTGCCAAGATCTTACACAGCCTTTGTGGCTCTGGATTGCAAAGTCCACACAGGACACTGGTAAGTCTGTCCCAGTATGGCCCCACCAGGGGTTAAGAGGGCTGCAGCATGTTTTAAAGCTGGGCTGGAAGGATGTTTTCAGTACATCGGTAAGAAAACTTGGTCATTGCTGGTGGTACATTAAGAACATCTAAGTTTTCACTCTCCGATATCTACTGAAGTTTCAGGTTTACTCCTTAAAGAGCTCAGCTGAAAAGCAACCGTGCCAGTTGAAGATGTGTTCAGTAATACATTCGCTGTTCAAATACACCACATTTTGTTCTGTAGGCCCAACTGGGAAACAAAGCAGCAGTGGTGCCTGCTGCACATCACCCACAGGGCAATGCCTACAAGAGGCAAGCAGCAAATGTGGCTGTTCTCAACCACCACATACACCGACAGGAAAATCCAGGCAGGAGGATGGAATTGTTCGGTTTTCCTCTTCAGTCAAATTATACGTTGTGCTATTTAAATCCCTGTGGGCCCAATCACAAAATTTTATTAAACAGTTTTCCATGTTTAACAGTTATTCACAGAAAGGTCCACTATAATAGTATTTTAGCACCATCAACCTGTCGAAATCAACCTGCCCAATTACTCCAAACTACATTAATAACACCGGATATTACACTAATTGTGTCCAGTTTCTATGCAGACGAGGTCCCACAGGGCTAATTTTGCATCCTCAGGGGCAAGCAACTCAGCCATCAAGCTGATTTCCCCAGGAATCCCTCCTCATTACACAAGTCCAGGCTGTCAAACTTCTTCCTTTTTTTTTAACAAAAAAAAAAAAAGAGGTTAATGGGCCAATCAGTCATCAATTATTTCCTGGGAGGCCAGCAGACAAAGGGTTAAAGTGGGAAGAACCAGCTGCAACTGAGGTCCATTTGAAAGTTATTATCAACAGGAGATGTCTCAAATGATGTTGCGGTTGTTTGGTTTGCCCTTTGTTTTAAAGTGGTGGGGGCCAGGATGGGCAATGAGCTGAAACTGTCAGATTATGATGAGATGAACCTGAAGCCATTTATTTCTTCAGTGCAAGTGGACGTGCAACAAGGAAATTTTAGGAAAACCATTGCACTCTCATAACCACCAAGCCCCTTTCAAGCAGCACCACAGTCCCACTGTTTATGCTACACCGTTTGCACCGTTATCTTTTCATAGTGAAATTAACTGCATTTAACCCAAGTTCACATTTATTTTGCTCTGCCAAAAGTCAGATGTGGCTACAGCCCACCACTTACAGCAAACAAGAGATAAGAGTTCCTCAGAAGCAAAGGACTCTGCAAGGGAAAACAAACATTTAGGCATGGTCTCACTGCATTCCCGTACCAAGGCCTGTGTTAACTGTATGACACAGAGATCAGATTTAGAGAATTACAGGGTCAACAACTACAGGATACAATTAGTCTGTAACTTGCTTCAGAAAGCTCAATTAAGTCTACTACAATGTAGAGAAAACGCAAGTCCGGAAGCAGTTGCACCTCTTGGTATCCTGCGAGATCGGTTCTAAATGGCTAGCAAAGAACAGTTTGTTCCAAATTTCCACTTCCCCTATCTTTTATTCTCAATATTAAGGGTTTCATAAATAGCCACCAACACCTTGTACCAAGAGTGGGGTAACCACAAGCACAGTTCGAAGCCAATGGAAGACAAGGACTCCTTTCCACCAGGCACTCTACAGTGAGGAATTAGAGCCATCCTGGAAGTTTGCTGTTAAACAAAATCATTATTTCTATTTCCCATGGCTATAAAACAGAGACTCGCCAGGCTTCAGGCATCTCTCGTAAGCAGACATGAATACTCTGCCAGAATCAGAAATAAAACTGGATCTTCTGGCCTCCAAGCCAACCAGCCTCTTTCAGTAGGTGCCAGATTGTGTGTTTGCTGTCATCAGAGGACCCTGCTGCTACTGCTAATGAACAGTAACTCACTGTGCATGTCTGGTGTAGGATGCCACTCAGACAGGAAACACTTTCCAGAAACAAGAAGTCAAGTGCAGAGCCAACAGATTCTCAGTGGTGTATTTCAAACACCCATGAAGCATCTTCAAGAGTTGAGGTTACAGCCTGAAACCTAGTCAAGCCTGCCTCAAGTAACACTGAGACCTATTTAAACTCCCTTTTTATTCACGCCCTCCTCCCCCTCTCTGTTCAAGCACCTTTTCTTAATAACCCTTCATCTTTTCAAAAGGATGGGAATGAAACACCGCTGAGATGCCCAGCAACCCACATCAGATGTTAACAACATACAATTTGTTTACAACAAAGGCACGTTGGTATTTATGTACTATATGATGTTAACTAGTGTTACCTTTTGCCACTTGGTGTAAATTACCTCTGTAACTCAGAAGATAAGTATGTTTATTAGCAGCCTCAATTAAGGAAATATTTGTGCCATGTCCCACTGGGCATGACTATGCTAATACTTCTCTCCCCTTTCCAAACCCAGTGTCTAAATCTAATTAGTTTTGAAAATCAACCCTATGAGGACAAAATAGCTCTGCTGTCAGTCGCCCACAGCTCTTGATAAAGGTTGTGTTCCACTGGAAGAGTTTTGCAGTGGTGTTGTTTTATATCGCTACCCATGAGTGACAAACTGGTGATGAAAGGCTGGTTCCTCCGCATATGTACTTCTTATTCTATCTGGATGCCGAGACAACATGGTTTGAATAAATCCATGAAGTAATGCGAGTCTACACTTGCATTAGGTGTTTCCTGATGTGTTTCAAGCTTGAGCTTTCCTTCTAACATGACAACCCCCATGGCAGGGGAATTGGAACTGGATGATCTCAAGGTTCTTTCCAACCCACACTATTCTATGATTCTACGACACATGTTTCAAAGCTGAAGAGCTTGCTTAACTAAAAGGTATTGTGAAGGTAAGTCTGTAGAGTGGAGCTTACCTCAGGTGCTCTCCTCCATCTGCCATCAACATTCTGCATAGGCACAGTACCACAGCAGCAGTTATCACTAACTTCTAACCAAAACATAGTTTGAGAGTTAATGAATATGCAGAAGGAAAGTTTTCCAGGAAAGCCTGGCCCTGTTTAACATGTCAGATAGGTAACCAACAAGTGGAAAGGTAAGGATTTAATATCTTTATGCATGTTAAAGCAGAGCACAGCCATTTACTTTCTTAAATCTAAGCCTTTCTGTGGTGCTGCAAAATCTACTGATATAGGAAAAGCAATTCTGTTATTTCAATTATATGCAGGTAGAAGTGACTTCAGCTTGTTGTATAACCAGAGCGGGGTCTGGTTTAAGGATAACACAGTGACATTACGCATGTTCCCCCTAGAGAATCAAAGCATTGCTTAAAGACTGCCTGCCTGCAGTAAGGAGCAGGTGGGACTTTTGTACTTGTCAGGGGCTCCCCCCAGAAAAAAGCCCCAAAATCTAAAAACTGAAGAGTTTTAGGCAAACTCTGAAATGAAGAAAATAAAGTTTCCTGCAATCACACAGAACTGATGAAGGACCAGTGGAGGACACACCTGTATGATGCCTGCTTCTTTCTGCCCTCAGAAGCTTGAGTCCTTCAGCTGTGATCTTGTACCCAGCCACCTCTGTGAATATCCTGCCCTTCCTCACTCCTCTGTGACCAGACCCATCAGTAATGGGTCAAGTAATAGCCATGGGTCAGTAATAGCCAGGGAGAGAAGGACTGTCAGCGTTGCACAGCGTACAGCGAAAGGGGACCCTATGTAAGCACAACAGACCCATCATGCTGAGGACCATCCATATACCTGCTTCTGCCAAGCACCTACAAAACCAGCTGCAGCATCTGAACTGCAGATTTCTCCATCTTAATGAGAGATTTACTACCTGGAAGCATAGAAAATACCTAAAAATAACAGAACCAGTGCTAAAAAATATTGGAAAGGCTGGTTCCTAGATCAAGCTTTCCAAAATGGGACCATACACAATGGAAATGGGTTTGGTCTGTAGAAAGGTGGAAGTGCAATTGAGCAAGCACGTGCTAAAGACCAAAGCAGATTTGTTATTCTGGACTGTCATTTCCTATCATCGTTCTGTTTTTTTGAAGGCATAATTATCTAAACATGTGGCTTCTAATACTTACAATGCTCATTAACTCAGCATTTGCATGTCTCACCATTCCAGCTTCCACACAAAGGCTGATGGTACCAGCTCAAAGATGCAAAGCTATGGAGCACACTGATTGCTCTGTTTTCACTGGGGATAATACCTCCAGAAAAAGAGATACATTTACCTAATTTCAGAAGTTGGTTTTCATGATAGGTCTCAAAATTCTTTGGGCTGTGGCCAGCAGGAACATGCTCCCACACGCTTATCCAAGGTGCCTTTGATACTTGGTTTGATCAGTAAGAACAAAAGGTTACTCAAACTAGACTGGCTGTAAACCACAAGGGAATTCTTCATACTTGTTTCCCTGATGCGGTCTCCTAACAGGTAGATATAAAATCGTAAGCTTCTCAAGCAGGAACAATGAACACACTGATTAGAAGAAAAATCTGGTTGGGAGATAAAACCCAGCAAATACGTAGAAAACAAAAATACACAGAAAATGGCAAATCACTAAAAAGTATCTCGTTTCCTCTTAAGTGGGAAAAACCCCACCCAAACTTATTAATATCTGACAATCACATTCTCTCATTTCATAGTTGGCGCTTCCTGCAAAATATGCAGGAATACTGCGTATCTTATACTGCAAAACCATCAAAATGGAGTGTTTTGCTCTGAAAAGGGGATAATTTTACATTTCCACTGAGAAAGAAACCAAAATTACAACTTAAAACCCCAAAAAGCTTCTTTAAGAAGCTGCAGGAAAAAATCCCACTTTCGTTTCCTCCCTACACTTTGTTTGGCAGCAAGAGCAAGGCAATAGAGCAGTAATTGTGCAAAAGAAAGGACGGTGATATAAATCACCAAAGGTTAATGATCAGGATGTGAACAGAGGGACTTGTTTACAGAAATAGCATGCAATTTAAAATTTACAAGAGATTTAATGCCACTGCTTGGCAATCACTAAAATCAACAGCCCAGAAAACAGTGACATTAAGAAAAATATTACAGTTATAATCATTCCAAAATAAGTCAATTAGTGTTAGGGCATGCGCTCGCGATTACTTGACCCATTTGCTTTGCACTTAAGTGAAGAGAAAAAAGAAATCCCCCCTCCTTTATACTGAGATTACTGAGTTGTGACCTATTTTGCATTCTCTATTTCTCCCACCATCCCTCTTGCATGCTGCTGGAGATGGTGGTGGAGGGTGGTGGGTGTTTTTTTGCTCTCCTTGCCTGGCTTCCAAGTAATTCTGACCTCTGACATTTGTAATAAAACAGGGAAAAAAAGAAGGAAGTTTATAATTGTGTTGTTCAAATGAAGGTGGGGAGAGGGGGTGTGGAATATAAAATTCAATGTGCTATTATAGCAAAGCCATGACGGCTGTCTTCGGTGGAAAAAAAGCAATGTAAGTCAATTTGTGAACTTTGGCACCAGGTGACCTTTAGAAATACAACAATATACAGAATTTACAAGCAAGAGTAGCACATGCAAATGACCCGGCACTGTCTCGCCTTTGGATTAGAGCTGCAAAGAGCATTATGGAGAAGGCTTGCACAAAGCAAATTAAGACTGTTACTTAAATGTCACGGCACACTATTGTATTTGGCTACAGATCATTACACCTGATACTAACACTTTTAAAAACTGTAATAACTTGGGAAATATTACATTGAGTGCCCACATGTAGAAAGAAATATATATATATCTATAAATAGAAAAAAAGGGAAGAAAATGGGTTCCTGAAGTAATTTAAACATCACCACTCCACGACGAGAGGGAAAGGTCAAAATTTAAGTAAGCTGAAAGGAACATGAATGGCAAACTAAAAAGCACAAACAACACACACACAAAAAAGGATGAAAAGACCAAGTGGAATGACTCTGCAAACACAAGATGAAAGCACGCATGCTTTGGGCAAATTTGATTTCCATGCCTGCACTGGGGAAGGGGGAGACGCAAGGAGGACGCAGGGTAAAAAATAAAGGGTAAGAGAGGAGGTGTCCATCTACAACGGGTGGGTTTGTTACCTTCAGTGTTGGTGCTGCTGCTGCTGTATATATTTCGCAGGCTACCAACACGGTTTAGTTTCCAAGCTTTGCGTTTGGCTGCATCCAGAGAGCAGGAGGGGAAGAGAAAAAAACAAAAAGAGAATAAAAATAACGAAAAAGGGAGGAAAGAAAGAAATGAAAAAAAAAGGGAGAAAAGAAACATCAAAATAGCATGTGAAGTAAAATACAAGCGCGAGCCTGGTAACACGAAGAGCTGCACACAGAAAATGCACACAGGACTTTACAGCCTCTGCGATCCACGGACAATACGGAAAGCCTCTTATTGAGGGTGATTTTTGAAAGGCTCTACAACATGACACGATCTGACAAGATTAAATGGATCTGCTATCGGAACAGACAAAACCAGAGCAGTAGAAGTACAAAAATGCAGGAAGTATTTGTACAAAGGATACGCGACCAGACAAAACAGCTACTGCAAAATGGGATTTAATTAATGACGAAACACAGCCAGACGAGAGCTCCTTCTCCTTCACAAGCCTGTACCGATCACTTGGTGCCTGCAGTTCACCTTTAAACCACTTCTTTACATCATCACTTTTAAAAGTTCAGGTGATGATGCAATGACCTTAAATCCTCCTAACAACAAACTCTGTTATTTGTAGCTTTGAGCTTAGAGGCATTACTTAATTATTTTGAAGGTTGTCAGGTAGACATGGACGCAACTGATGTCTGTGGTCCTCCCTCCCTCCCCCAGGCAAATCACTGCAAAAAATCAAAGTGTATATTCTTCCTATAAGAGGCAACACCCTCACTTATCCAAATTGCCCCAAAATTGGAGCTTCTCTGAGTTCCCAGCTGCTGTTTCACAATTAGCAGAAAATACTGCTCAAAAGCACTCCAGTCCTGTGCTCATTAGGAAAAAACACATTTTTACCTTCTTTTAAACCGACATGTTTCGACTCAAGAGTGAATTCACAGCGTGAGAAGTACCTTCAATCAACAATATGCTTAGCCTAAGTTTCATCAGGCAGGAACAGTATGAAGCATCTGAGTCCACCATGACACTGCTGGAACCTAACAGTGACTAAAAGAACAGCGTTGTGCCCTCTTCTTCACGCATACACATCCCCACATCTGAGGAGGTAACTGTGTACCTGCTAAAAGCGCTGCCTCTATCAGCTTTCCAGCTTACCTAGTTAAGAAATAATGATGCAGCACTGCTTGGCATGCAACCGCTTGTTAAAATCTGTTTTATAGGAGCAAGGAAGAGACCACTGGAGTCAGTGATAAGTGGAAGAGCATCCAGACCTCCTTTTGAGCCGCCGTCCCCAGCAGGTCACCCAGCCCACCTGTCCACAGACAGTGCAGAGCTTTGAGTTTGGGTGTGAGGCTTCTAGAAAGCATCAGTTACATTAATTACAATTAATTTCTATGACATGCATCATTGATACATGTAGAAATGGCTTATATAGAGGCAGTCCAGACCAGCCTGTAAAACTCTTCCATAATCTTAGTAACATCATTTCCTCCTCGGAAAATGACTCCCACAGCAGTGCAGGAAGAAATTAAACACACCATGCTCGCACATACCAGAGTTTTCATACCAGAGATCTGTAAGTCACAGGACAGGAAACAGCCTCAAGCTGCACCAGGGGAGGTTTGGATGGAGCTGAGGAACAATTCCTTCCCCAGAGGGTGCTCAGGCACTGGAACAGGCTGCCCAGGGCAGGGCTGGAGTCACCGTCCCTGCAAGTGTTCACACACCATGGAGACGAGGCCTCAGTGCCATGGGTCAGTGGTGGCCTTGGCAGGGCTGGGGAACGGTTGGACTGGATGGGCTTAAAGGGCTTTTCCAACCCGGCTAATTGCGATTGTACGTTTGAAATTGGAAGAGTCTTCCACTCCCATTCAGGTCAGAGTAAAACTCAGCTGGTAAATCTGGAGTACACCCACTCCTACCCTCACTGCAGATGCTCCTCACCGTTTAGGATGACATCAACATCTCACAACGTCATGAGTATTGTGATAACAATTGTTTTACATTTTTCTTTCTATATTTATGAACTTTAACAAAAAGCTTGATTTTCAGCTAAAGTGCTAAGGCTGCAAGAGAACTGCCCAAACACCTAGTGTTAATCTATGTGCTGTTTTAATATAGCCATCTGCGGGCTTTAATGCTATGTACTCAAAAGAAGGACTGGATGTCTGCATGACATCCTATAGAATGCATCACACTGAAATAAAAACAGATAATATCTGACAGGAAAAGTTACATCTCTAAAACCTCAAGTTCATAAAATCTATAAATATCTTCACTGAGTGCATCCTTCAATATGAAAAACCCCTTCAGTTTTCAGACCTATTTAACATGCCCCAGCACCTAGAGAGGCACAATTTCCCAGCAGAAAACTTGTTTTTCCTGAGAAACATTTACATATAAATAGGCAAAATCGAGGTTTGGCACCCTTCAGAAAGGGAAGATGGTCTCCAGTACACAAAGACCTTTTCCCAGTCCCTTTTCATCTTTCACACTTTAATGGCACGTTAGAGTACGGCCGTATGAGCAGGACGTGAACTCGCAGCCTGGTTTTCTATTAACCTATTGATGAAATAATCCATTTTAATGTGTTAAGTGTCATGCCTTTTTCTTCTCTTTAAACAAATGGACTTTTCCACAGTGATGCTGAAGCCCTGATACATCCGAGTGTGCCCTTTAGCATCGATTAAGCTCCTGCCTGCCTCCTCAAGGTGCTCTGCTGTCTTGAGGATTCAATAATATTATCAGCAGCAGTGTTTGGACACTGCCAAGCGCAGCCTCCGCCAGGTGACTGATGTGCATGTGAGCACCAGGGCCCAGCTTAGCCATGCTACCCTGCCTGCCTTCAAAATTACACACTGGCTACACATTTTTGTTACCTACCAACAAGGCTTTAATGGGCACTGAAGTCTGTTATTTACCTGGCTTGTCTTTGACTTCTATCCGAGGACATTCAGTCTGTCCCATCTGGGTTCCAAAGTTAACTCAACAAAAGCTCTTGTTGCCAACTCTGGATGTGTATATATATACACACATACAGTATATATACACTTAAACAACTAAACCTCAGCTGGTTTCCAATAAAAAGCTATAAGAAGTACTTATTCCATTATTTAACAGCAAACAAAGCCCCCTAATTAGAAAGACAAGACCTTTCTTCAAGGTATATTGATTTCAAGTACTTTCTGGAAGCCTGTTTTCTTCAAAGAAGCCACCAAGAAGCATCTCTAACTAGAAAACCCTGGACAAACACCTCTCTCAAACACCAAATATCTGGAATGAAGTTAACTATTTCCCAGAAGACAGCAGGTATTTAGCTTCTACTGAAACGGTAACTAGCATTCTGCCTCCTCTGCCATGCCACCACAACGTGAATGACTAACGTATTTTAATAATGTTTCAAGAAAATCTTCTATTAACTTTGACACTTGCCCTTATCTCTGGCTTCACAGCTGACAAAAACAACACTTTAGCAATCAAAGCAGTCCCCCCATCTTAACCAGTGTGTAGATACGGTGTAGCAGCACTGTTTCTGCTCTTATCCAAGCTCATTAACTCCAGAAACATAGATTGCCAAGATGAAATTCCTATCGTTGCTGGGTAAATTCATTTGTGCATCCTAACACTTAGTCTGGACCAGCACAAGCAGTCATTCATTATCTGTCACCCAACAGCACAGAGCTCGGCTTTTAACAACCCTGCAAAACAACACTGGGATGGTTGCTACCTTCAACTTGGTGTAAGCCATTATCTAGCCACTCCACCTGGTACCTATCACAGGAAGAAATCGCAATGCACCCAACCATGAAGGCTTTGACTCTCGGAGCCCAAGATGTGTTTCGCTAACAAGAAGGGTTAAAGTGCTTTATTGAGTTCTTGTGAGGAAACTGCTTACAACCGTATCATTTGTGATGGGATGCATCACTCATGTGGTTCATGCGGCTCTCTTGTTCAAATCAGAAAATCACAAAATGGTTTGGGTTGGAAGAGACCTTAAAGCTCATCCAGTTCCAACCCCTGCCATAGGCAGGGACACCTTCCACTAGAGCAGGGTGCTCCAAGCCCCATCCAGCCTGACCTTGAACACTGCCAGGGATGGGGCAGCCAGAATAACCTTTCCAGAGGCTTTGAGCACTTCTGGAGTTAAGGCAAGCAAGGCTCCCACTCCTTTTGTGTTCCAGGGAAACATCCTGCTTGCTTCCTCTTAAAATATATCACCCCCACCAATTTGTCCTTCTTTTCTCCCAGCCACATGAGTACCATCTGGCTTCCAGATCTACATCTTGGAGGTTTACAAACCTGTACAATACCGGAATGGTCAGAATTGTTTACTACTGTGGCTTTCCTAATACGGAACTTCAACAAACTGCTTAAACCAAATGAAGAGAGGATTTGTGGCTGTAGAGTACCTAGAGAGCATGGGAGTTGTGAAGGCCCTTTCTGTGACTCTGTAGGCACTGACTGGACTCACTGTGCTGGACCAGAGGCAATTCCACTGCATTATTTCAGTTGTCTAAGTGCTTATCTGCAGCTTTTCAGTGTGTAAGGCAGGGACTGTAATGCACACGCCCTGAAGTGGAAGCTATACAGGTTATTTAAGGCTCTACAAGTCTTTGAACATCCAAACACCACCGAAAGAGAGCATTAAAAACTGATTCCAAATACAAGATACTTAAATCTAGTGGGAGATGATTACATGTTAGGCCCATTACAATAAAATGGTGGCAACAGCTTGCCTTTTCAGCTGAAGCTCTGGGAAGACATCCAGCTGTATCTGGACACACAGGCAAGCCTCTGTTTGCTGATGACTTTGAGTACTCCACTTTGGGAGCTGAACTGCACTGATTTAATGTACATTCTAAAGCGTAAAATAAACTTGCTTATGCATTTTTACTGTGTACATCTTAAACTGAGAATAGGTATGTCAGTATATGAAGCAGAAAACAAGGCTTCAGTACAGACTTTTGTTAAGATATGGAATAACTGGGAATCAATTAAACTTAATCACTCCCAATTACCACATATCTTTGTATTTGTTCAGGCAATAACTTTGCATCTGTGAGCAACCCCTTGAAGACAGAATTTCTGTGTTTGCTTGCTTTAATAGGGCTGCTATTTATTCTGTGTTAACAAAACTACTTTTCCTGTCTAGTTTTGATTAGTTAGGTGTTGTGGTAAATATGTTTACGGCTGCTATGATCACACACTGTTATCTCTAAAAAAATAGATGCTTTTTACAAAGCACACTTACCCATGTGTGATCTGAGGATACATCACTTTGATACCTGTAAAGTTCCCTTAAGATACTATACTCAATAAAGCACCAGATTAACCCCCTTCAACTTGCTCAAATTCACTTCTTGATACACTTTGCTAAGCAGAAATTGCCTTTTATTCTTAGGAGAGTCTTAATACCTACAGCCTCACACTAAAAACCTTCCTCTGCTGCTGCACTGAGGAACTCCAGACGTGTTAATGTCACCTCTGGTCTCCATGTGACAGAGTTCTCTGTTGATTAGATAAATAGTCCTCAGATAGCTGATTAAAAAATGATGTAGCCGTTCGGTTGTGTGTCCAAGCCTTGTCAGCCATGTTGGATGTTAAAGTGTGCATGAATTACATCCCTGGAGTGTGCTGAACAGTGCTGATTAAATGAGGCACGCCACAGCCCTCAGCATCAATTATCAGAAATAATAGGATCTTTTCACCTACGCTGGAGGAAGGGGGCTGGGGCTGGAATGCCACTCGCTCCTCAGAACATCTCATCATCATCAGCTGCACCACATAAATAATGCTGTCCATTCACTTAAGGACGCTTGTTTATTTATTCTTATTGTGCAACAATTAAAGACAGGGAAGATGTATGAGGAAAAACCTTCTCTCATGGCATAGGCCAGGGGAACGCTTTCATATAATACCTCTACCTGGAAAAATAGGGGTGTATTTGGTATATTTTCCTCTCTGCGTGAGAGGCAAACCTGAGCATCAGAGGGGTATTTAAGGATAAACTCCAGGACCATCTAGCTGCCACCCCACTGCAAAAAGGATTCTGCACTTCAGCCCTCCCCCTGCTCCTTCTCAACTCCTTCTGCATCATGTGTGGTTGCATCAGCAGCTGTAAAACCGTGGACTGGGAATTTTTACTTCTTGCTGGTCAGCAGAACAGTGATTTGCTCAACAAGACTGTGCTCTTTCACAAGAGGACTGGAACGACTGCGTTAAGATGCAACCCAAGAGATTCCTACACCATGTAAACTTGTTTCTATGACTGTGGAGGGGCTTGACACTGTTTTACCTTACAGGGAAGCAGCAATGACAGAAATTCCTCAAAAAGGGTTAACACCTCCCCCAACACAAAACAAATCAAAACCAGCACACCTGATATATGACATTTAGGAAGCAAAATAATCTGGATCCATCGTGCTTCTAGATCTGACCAACGCTTAAAATAAAACCACTGACAAAGTGCAAGTATCTTATAAATATGTGCACTACTTTCTTTAATTCCTGAGAAATGCACACAGCATAGCTACCAAATCAGATTCCCAAAGTCAAACATTTTTTAATGCTCAAATATGACTCGGATGTTTGCAAATATTTCTGCTTAATACATTGGTGTTAATAGGACAGACCAAAAAAGTGAAGCCAAAAGACAGAAGATTTAACTCCTGCAGTTATCCCACAAGGTAACAGCCCTTAATACGCCCTTCTTGGACACCAGGATACTCAGAGAAACAAGCTGCAGGGAATTACTGAAGTGCCGAGTTAAAAACCCAGCCCAAACACATTTAAAACTGAATGTCTGAAACAAAGACAAAACCTGAAATCCTTTCAGTGCTCTGTATTAAACCCACACAACACTCGAAAAGTAATACTTCAAATGACATTAATAGTTGATTATGTTTGGCTTCCATTCAGCTCTGAACATTTAGAATGAAGGGAAAAAAAATGCAAACACATTCTTAGTTCTACTCCTGACAGGGGAGAGGTTTCTTTAATTAAATACTTCTAAAATAGCTTTTTAATTCTTCTTCCCCTTTCCCTCCCATAAGAGTTCTCCACTGAAACTTCAGCAGCAGGTAAAGGAGCCACTGAATGCTTTCAGTGCATTTCCAATACACTATAAACATAGAAGATCCAAATCGACAAAAGTAAATGTTAATTGGGGAACATTTCTCTCCGTTTTTCATTATCTGAAGCAGAAAATTATGGCTCTTTTCTACACACACAAAAATCCTTTTCAACCACCTAGAAAAATTGTCTTTTAATAAAAGCTTGAAATTATACTATCATATTTCAAAGGCAACGAACAGTTAAAGCAGCTAATCAAAGGTATAATTATTTAATGACTACTACTCATGCTATCTAACAGGGCTGTAATTGCTTGGCTGTGATCACTAGACCACCAGCTTCAATAGTGGAAAACAAGTACTTTGCTTGTAGCATTTGATCGACCAATTTCTAAGGTTAGTTTCTCCAATGGGGTTGCCTTCACAAGGCTTGTGGCGTTCCATAAGGAATGAAGAGAATCAGTTTGTCAACCTGCCTCCACTTCTTTCGTACGCATTTGTACAACAAGGAACTGGAGAGGAAAACAAAATATTTCCCTGACAAAATGGGATTTGTCAAAATCATCATTGATTTCTTTTCCCCCTTTTAGTGCTACATCAGAGTTTTCTGTAAACCCCAGCTGACCCCACTACAGTAATTCACATGCAAACACCACTCACAATGTGCTTATTGAAAATGGTATTTGTATCTTAATTGCACTTTGGTATTTATTGTCCGTGTTAATCTACTCCAGATAGAGCGGCACATAAATGCACCCTCTGACTCTGTTCCATTGTCTGTAGCATGTCTTTTACAGCTAGAAATAGGAGAAGAATAACTTAGCATCATCAGATATTAATTACAAGAGCTATCCAGAAGCTGTGCAAGTGTACAGATTATGTTGGCTTATTACTGGTCTGGTAACAATGCACTTAAGGAAAGGCAGCTCCTGTCATTATATCTTATCATCAATACTAAATATGAACTACTGCTATTATAGTTCTTTTGTGTCACTAATACATCTTTGCTGAACAGTCAGATTTGACGCAAGATGCTGGGCCCTCTGGAATTCCAAAGATATTTGAATTCCTACCCAATTATCTAGTCAAGATCTGGATTTCAAGATCAGTCTCATAGTTGCAGTTAGTATCACTGGAGCTCAAGTCACACCACCACCTGAGATGCTACTCTGTAAAATGCACCATTACTAAAACCAACCCATGTATTCAGAAGGAGAGCAGGAAAAAGCATTGCATGGGATGGCTGAAGAGGAAATGGGAGTGTGGGGGAAGAAGCATCTGGGACACAGAGAACAGGAAGGTTAGAGGTGCAAGAGCGGGACATATGGGGGACGTCTGTTATTCGCCATCAGCCCACCTTCTTTCTGCTGTTTATAGACACAGTATTGACTCTGTGAAAAGCTTCCTTGCTTACTCCATGCAGAACCACTATTTTTATGGCATGATGGATTTATTCTTGTTTCGGACCATCAGTTTCATCTATGGATAGGGAGACGACAATCTTGCCGCTATAGGCTGATAAACAAGGAGCATTTAAATCCATTAAGCAAAGAAGCATTGTTCTGTACCCTTCTCCCTCCAAACAAAAAGCAGCCACATCTTGATAGTGTGAGCAATTACTGTCAAGAAAACAGTTCCAAAACAACAGAAAGAGCTGCTTCTGCTCATAAGAGTTAAGATTCTCACTACTCACTTCTAAAAGATACCCTCAGCGCAGGCACCTTCAAATTTCCCACGTATTAGGCCACTGCTTTTTCATTAAATTTCTTTTCCAATGAGGTGTCAGAGTGGAAATACTACAAACTAAAAGTAAAATATACTGCAATAACGTAGTATTGTTGGGCTGAATTAATGCCCAAAAGAGCACCTTTGTTTCTTCACATGGCAGAAAACTCATCACCTGTTTGAAGATAAAAAATATTTAAGTATGAAGTAGGATGGGAAGGAGCTGCCTGCACGATCAATGTGCTTCACAGCATCAGGGTATCCTGCAAGACACAAACCGAAGCTGAGAAGGTATGCGGGCAGCAGGGAACACCCAGATTTATGCAATTCTCACAGTTGTCATTTCTCTTGACATTTTTTCTAAATACATATGATGAAGAGTTAGATTTTTCAAAGACCTGGCTATGCTGCTTATCTTGTGTTTATTTTGTCCAGCATTTAGCAAAATTAGCTTACAGTCATAAAGGAGACTTCCTGCTACCCTCATAGTTGTCGAAGGAGGTATCTAAGGTCTCCACAGAAGTCTTTTAATACAGCATAAAGCTAGACAAGGCATTTGAGTCACTTCGTTAATTCCAGCTTTAAGTTATCCTGAAATTTAAAGCAACTATAAAACTAAACCATAGAATCACAGAATGGTTTGGGCTGAAAGGGACCTTAAAGCTCATCCGCTTCCAACCCCCTGCCATGGGCAGGGACACCTTCCACTAGAGCAGGGTGCTCCAAGCCCCTGTGTCCAACCTGGCCTTGAACACTGCCAGGGATGGGGCAGCCACAGCTTCTCTGGGCACCCTGTGCCAGCTCCTCAGCACCCTCATAGAGAAGAACTTCTGCCTTATCTCCAGTCTGAACTTCCCCTGTTTCAGTCTGAGCCCATCACCCCCTGTCCTATCGCTATAGTCCCTGATGACGGGTCCCTCTCCAGCATCCTTGTAACCCCCTTCAGACACTGGAAAGCCAGAACTGCACAGAGTACTCCAAGTGGGGTCTCAACAGAGCAGAGTAGAGAGGGATTCAAAACAATACCTTGTGCTACAAAAGGCATCTTAGAAATGGGCTCATTGGAAGCATCTCCTTCCTTTGCAAAAATCCACCCCAGAATCCAGGCTCATTAGCAGTTTGCCCTACAGCATGGTAAGCACTGACAGGCACATCTGAGGAGCATGCAAACACAAACCTCTTCTGTGTGTTCTTGGGGAATCATGTCCATATGTGAGCAGACACAGCACTATTTTCCACTGGAGCTATACACAACATGAATTCTTTGTTAATTTTCATCACTTGTAAAAATAAGCATGAGTCAATCTGCCAGCATTAGGTGTTTAATAGCTTAGCATGTCAAGTCTGTGGTGCAACTTCTCGTCTTAGTATAAGGATTCCTCACTGGGGAAATTCTAGTTGGAGAGATTTATTGTGTCAAGGTCTTTTCCTACAAACTACTAAACCATCTGTAATGATTATTTCTCTATAAACCTGAATGCTTGTGCTAAAACAGGAAGGTCATAATTTTCACTTCTGCCTGAGCTTCTACATCAGCCTGGACCGACAAGAGAAGATGACTTCCACTTCCTTCCCTTGGCTTTATTAGCAACCACAGACCCACAGATGCTGGGTCCTACATTGTGAGGAGGACAACCTGAAGGCACACAGGGTTTGTTGGAGCTATGAATTAGTGAGAAGTTCCTATCCAGTAGCACATCACAACACCTGCACTTAGGTGTGCTCACAGTAAGTTCATCAATTTGCATTTCTGGACTCCCCAAAGCCTGCAAGATTTAATAGCTAGCTCAAAGCCAGCAACAGGACAAAGAAGCATGGGCCTTTAACAAGCAGCTTACAGAGTAGCCAACTTAACTTCCTCAGCTCACTGCTCAACCAACTACCTACAACGGAGTCTGAAGGTCTCTCCCTCTTTGGGCAGCTAGTCTTAACCGAGGTCTCTTCCCCTGGGAAAATATTATGACTGACTTCATTTTAAACTTCTGGTGGGAATGCAAGAATTCCTTCCACTGGGAGATTCAACATTTTGTCTCTTCTCCATACACTGCATCTGGATTTCAAAGAGTTTCACAAGCAGGAAGCTACTGTTACCTACATTTGTATTGGATGGGGCTGTTCAGGTTTACTCAAAGTTGTTCATTTGCATCTAAAATGTAAAAACCCCACCATCTGCCCAGACCCCCTTTAGAACAAGCCCAATAAGGCCAGGGCTAACTCCTGACTCTCCGGGGCTGCTCTTACGTGAAGGTTATCATCCCTCTCATTTGCCTTGTTTCAGAAGCTGCAGCTGCAGCAAGTCCCTGGGGAGATGCTGTGATTAGCTTTAGAATGAAGAACTTGGAAAAAGGAGGATGCAACTGTGTATTTGCATATACAACCACCACACAGCAGTGGGATAAAGCGAATCCAGGAGGCTCAACAGATTCAAGAGCTTCCCGTCTAGGTTGCACTCCCTTTCATCTTTTGGTACAACACAGAGTAAAGATTGTGTTTTGGCTGGAAAGATACATATTAAATCTTGCATTTACATCAGACACTGGTGTCAAAGGCTTCCTCACTAGCCAAAGCTCTGAGTTGTTAACTACTAAATGGCTAAACGACAATGGCTGTTACTAATCGCTTATTGAATAATGAAAGTGACACAACTGATAAAAGGTTTCAATCCTGGCAAAAAATGATTTATAGGATTTCACTCTGCTGGCACTGTTATTTGTATGACAAATGGTTGGACAGACACCAGTTAATCTCTGCACACCTCCAACTCTGCTGTGGCAGCTTCTGCCAGAGCATCCAAATAATCAAGAACCGCTAACAATACAGCCATGCTGTCGTGAGGGGCTGAATGCTGGTATTTTATCAAGGCTGATCCCCAAATCAATTTAAGCAATGGATTTCTTTCCCTCAGTGGGGGGAGGGAATGCATGGTGAGAAAGAGGAGGAGTATCATAAAAACGGGAAAGCCACAGCTTGCAGCTAGGACCCCTGGTGCAGAAATGAAATCATCAATACAAAGAAGACATTAATGAGTTCAGAAAGCTCACTATAGTTGCTAGATTTCTTTTTGGTGACGGCAAAATCCAACCTGCAGCATCATACAGAGCTGTCAGGACTGTTGTAGTGTAATATCACACAGCCTGCTGTATACTGCAAATCTCATTTTCCCCTCTGATAGGAGAGAGGGATGTGGCTGCTTTTGAGGCAGTACAAGATAGGATTCCCCCCTTGCCCTGCCTTGAGAAATGAATGAAGCTTTGTATTTATAAGCAGTCCATCAAGAGTAGCTTTATCTCATTGGTTGTATTGGTATTATCCTACTTCCTGCACAAGTCAAACCTATTTTATCAAGCCAGTGTTTCAAAAGCAGTGAACCCCTCAGAGTGCTGAGCTTCTCAGAACTGGCCTCTCTTGAGTTACCATTCAAATCTGCACCCGAATTTGTAATTTTTCTTACTCAAATGATATCACACCCACTTCTATTGAATGAAGCTAGAGAATTCTGCCAACTGAACAAAGTGATGAACCATGGATTTGTATATTCACATGATGCAGTTCGACTAGTACGTGCATTACTATAGCTCACACCTTGCAAACGATTAACTCAACCTCTACACAAGCCCATTAGATTTAAAAGCAGGTTTACATACAGTAGCGGTAGTAAGATAACTTACTCCCTCATCTTACTTTGCTATTTAAAAAGTTGAATTTAAAATAAACAGCATACTACAATGCAAATAAGACACAATAAAACCAGCTTTTACATGAATGCCAAAGGGTCAAGCAGTCTCATCATATTTAAAGGTTACACAGCACGTGTAGTGCCCATTTAGAATACAGGCTACAAAGACAAGTTATCACTCAGTTCTCCATTATTTGCATATAGGCCTTAGTGTAGTGCAGCACTTTGCCATTGCAAGTGTTTTTAGGCTGTGGGAGGCTGATGGTGGGAATTTGAGCAACCTGCTCTAGTGGAAGGTGTCTCCTGCCCGTGGCAGGGGGTTGGAACTGGATGAGCTTTGAGGTCCCTTCAAACCCAAACCGTTGTGTGATTCTGATTCTATTTTGATCACTTGTGCTCAACACATGAACAAGAATATTTTAGTGAACAGATGCTGAGGTTCACACAAGGTAGAGGCTGGTGTGGTGAAAGTGCATCAGAAAGAGTGGATGCTGTGATGGGCATTCAGACCAGAGAGTGTCAGCCCACCGTTGATGCGATACAGCAGAAAAGGCCATTGAGAAGGACACCAAGTGAAGGGTAACACAGGAAAAGTGGTGGGCAAACGGAGTGGTCACTGCCGCAGTATCTGGATGGAGCTCAGTGGGCACCGCATTTATCGAGGCCAGGAAAAAGGATGCTGCAGCAGTTGAGATATGGGGTGGTGAAAGAGGTCCAAGTCTAAAGATGAAGCCCAGACCACATACTCCAGTGACACTCAGAGCTAAAGACGGCATTTTTCTCAGTCACAGTGACTTGCAAAGGACAGAGCAATGCGGGTTTTAAGGAAGCTGGTGTAGCTACACAGTGGTAGAGAATACAAAGCCCCACACAGCTGAACCTCTGAGTCAGGCAGAGAAAGACGAGAGCTCAATTTGCACGCGCACATGTGAAATTGTTCAGAGAAGATGAGAAGGGCATCTGACAAAGCAGATGTAGCAAGAAGAATTTTCTTCAGAAGGCCTAAAATATCCCTGGAAAGGTAAAAATCTTACAGGCTGTGCTCCCACTAACAGCAGAAATGAGGATGGAGTATGGGAAGCAAGGAAAAAACTCCGTTAACACCAAACAGCATGTGGCTGTTGACCCAAGTCAACTCTTCCTGGTGTTTGGATGATAGATAGCCATTTACAACTGTTTCTTGTGATCTACTGGTTAGATGTTTCAAGCCTCTTAATTGAAATTACACTGATTATTCTTTCTCTAGTGCTTATCCAACTTCTTGTTTTAAAGTTCACATTATCAGGCAGGACTAAGTGTATTTGCTCTTGACAGATATCTGTCATAATGTAGCATTAAAAAGTGCTCAGTTTTTTATCACTTGACAAGAGATTTAGACAACTCTGTCACTTCCTCTGCCAGTGGAAATCATTTTCTAATCATATCACATATCAGCCTTCCCATTGTGTTGCACAGGATCAATATGAGGTTAAACCACACACAGATTCTTCAGGATCCCTTCCCTCTTTTCAGCTACAAGCATAAAACCAATATTTTCCCATTCTCCAAAACATACCTGCTGCTGCAAGATCCCTTCAGAATGATATGACAGCTGACTAGGAAGCTCTTCCTAATCCTGACCACAGCTGATCTGGCTGTGCAGCTATAAATACTAATAATTAAATAAATCAGCCAACACACCCTATTTAGAAGTACAAATCTAAGGTAAGATGAATTCTGTTTTTCCCAATGATAGAATATTTCTGGCTTTTCCTTTTTGAAATCGGGATTCGTTATTACAACATTTTGTCAAGCATTACATTCAAATCACGGCTAGAACTTATCTGTTGTTGATGAATTGAAGAAATTGCTCTTTCATCAGCCTTACAGACCTCACACTGTAGAGAGCATCAATTCTTTCTAATATTTTTAATTTCCTTTATCAACAATTTACATGTTCTGTCTTCTGATCCATATTCATTGCCATCACCTTCACTATCCTTCCCATTGACGCTTTCTTAAATTGTTACCTCCACTTCTACTCTCATTCATAAAGCTTTTTAAAACACAAGCACCCTTTCCAGTGGAGAACTTTTGCACTTCTTCTTTCCTAAACATTTTCAGATTATTCACATAATTATGTTTAACCTTTCCTCCCAGACAAGTTCTCTCACAGTTGTTCATGGTTACAGAAAATAAGCCTGTTAAAAGCTTGGATTTGTGTATATCTGTATATATATATATGTATATACTAATGAAAAGAACTAGTTATGTTTGTTCAAGGCAAGAGGAATTAGGCTTCTCTTGTACAATCTCAGCTTTGAGCACTTGAATTACTGCAGTGTTGGAGTGGGGCTGAAGACATTTAATTATTTACTTGGCATCTCCCAGGCATCGCAAGGTATTAGCATAACCCTGCTGTATTCTTCTCATGCATCCATCACCTCTGTAAAAGGCAGCAGAGGTTCCACCCTTCCACACAGTTAAGGTGCACGTAGTCACAGTCATTGGTGGCACAGGAAGAACACCTCACATAATGGGACAAGATTACTGCCCGAACACTGTGCAATCTACTATTACAAAGGCTGATGGACTTAGAAGATTCTTTCTTTTATTGGGCATATCTGCATGTGTGCACAAGTTAAGGGCTGCTTGCTTGGTGGGCAAGATCAAATGGGTTTGGTAAAGAAACTAAGCATGGAAAACCAAGCAAAAACGAGGTACTACCATAGGTAATACAAAGCCTGCTCATGAGAAAACCAGAGCTATCAACCAGAGGCTGCTCTGCTGGGTTCCTTCCAGAGCTATAAAACACATTTTCCACAGGTAAGCCATAACATCACTGAGAGGATATAAGATCCTTAAAAATTCAGTAACCAATACAGTCAGCTTTTCCTGCTTGAAACGGGAATACACTGGATGTACTGAAAGATCACGAGTAATTGATCCAAGCTCTCAGGTTATTGTAACTGGTAAACAGGAGAACTTCACCCTATTGATTGATGCAGTGTAGACTGGGCTGGAAAGTAGTTTCACCCCAAAAGTGGAGGGGAAACAATACAACCTGTTCCCAGAGTCATACAGCTGAGATCTAAACAGGAATTGAAAGGGGAACGTTCGTGGTAAGTTTCTTAGTATTTCCACAGTTCTCATTTCAACCTAGTCCATTCCTCCTACCCCCCTGCAAAAGTGGCTGGACTTCTGACTTGTATTACCATTACAGACACTGCGTGGCATTTGGCAGTACCTTTGCTTTGCAGATAAAAATCTCCATTGCCTCTTTCCCCAAAGCTTTTCAAGAGGAAAAAGAAGGGGATAAAAAAATACATTCATTTTGAATTTGTCAATCAAAATCTCAGGCATACTGTGGCGGCTGATGTGTTAGGACAGACTTACAACGCTCTGAAAAATGAGTACCTGGTAGGGACTAAGAGCTAGAAGGTGATAATTCCTCCTGATGCTGAACATGGCATTGCCCTTGAAATGACAAAACTGCTTTTGTACTTGGCAGGGTCTCCGTGATCTGCTTTGCTCTGGAAGGATAGCTGGAATGAACAAGAATCCCGTCCTCTTGACGTGACACGGAGTTAAGTTTCTTGTATATTCAACGTCTTCCTACAAGCAGGACCAAAGCACAGAACAAGGAGGGAGTCAAAGAGACCAAAATGCTGCCTCCTGCATTGCTCAGAAGATCATTTTGGATTTCATTCTGGCTCTGTTCAGGCTCTGGGGGACAGTTTATGTCAATCTTTTCTTCTTCTTTCCAAAGTGTTGTAGGTTAAACTTTGCATCTAACAACCTTGGCAGCACCCCTTTACATTTTTTAGACGAGCCATTGAGTAGTATTATGACAAATTATGGGGCCTGATGATATCTAACAAGAACATCTCCTCAAGTCAAAGGCTGTGGAGGAAATAAAAAGCCTGAAAGAATTATTTCTGGTAAAAAAAGAAGAAAGAAACGTGTTCCTCTTCATTAGTGTAAGGAATTGCAGATGGTGAAATACTTCAATTAACCATGAAGTGGGGTTTCCTTGTGCAGCGACTGTATTCACTTCAGACAGCATGTAGAAGACCCAAACTCTTCTTTTGCTTGTGGGGTCAGACACAATATACACACAACTTTGAAAAGCATCTTCTTTAAAGCAAAGCTGCCTTTTACATGGTATTTTCTGTACTTCTTTGGTATCGTTCTTCATTATGGAAATAATCTGTATGAAATCAACGTTTCTATCTGAGTAAAGTTGACTCTGCTTTGTTGACTGAAAGGAACAGGCTGCTGGCTGTGATGCCAACTCACTGGTGACAAAGGTGTTAAAGCAGCTGAGTTCATTATTAATAGATTACATAAAAATATTTCCTAAGAGTCATCAGTTGTTTGCCTGGGAATAGCTTTTTAATAACAGCCACAAAATAAAGGAAAACTCGATGAACTATATGGATATTTTCATTACTAAAGGCAGCAGGTAATTATCAATATGGTCAAGAAAAAACCAAAACTGTACTGCCAATCTCCTCTGCAGCTGTTTTTTCACGTCATAATAGTTCTGAACGTAGCGTGTGCTCTTTAGTTAGTACCAAGACAGAGTACTGCACTTAAAATCATTGGTATATGCTATTTTGCAGAAGCAGATCCTGATGTAGACCTGCGCTTAGGAGCTTTGGCCATAGTTCACCAGAAGTCAGTAATTATGAAGCTAATCCTTACCCAAACTCATCTTCAGGGTAAACCCACCATCTCCTAAACCAGTTCTAATGTTGTTTAAGATGACTGAGTAAACTGCAGATAAACATAAGCTTTACAGATAAACACCTGCTCTACTATTTACTGTGAGATGTGATGATTATTTGTTTTTTTAAGATCATAACATAAATCAAAGCCCAGGTGTTCTCTTCTATAGTGAAACCCCTCCCCATCATTCTAGTACATCCCATTCCTCCATGAGGCACTAACAGTCTGTCACCACAGTTTACCTTCTCCTTTGCATAAGGCATCAAGAGATTATCTATAGGCAACGGTGACCTAATTTTTAATACAAGGCTTGCCTATGCAAACTGGGATCTAACTGTATACTGCGAGTCTGAGAGAGAAAGAACAGAGTTGAAAAATCACTAAAATTGATTTTCACATGCTCTGTATCATCACTTTGGATCCTCACACCAGATTCTTTAAGTAATCTGGTGAGTTTTAACTTACTATTACACATCAAGCACGTATTAATCTGTCAGTTATTACAACTAGGTTTCTTCTGCTTCACTTAAGCAGCAAGGCCTCGTAAGCATCCTATGAAACTCAAGTATGGTGCCTGCAAATGGGGATATTTTAAAGATCTTGATTGTGGACAAATTACCCTTGATGAGTGCTTAGTTTAAGGATGAAAATGTACACATTTGTTATTTACAGGATTTCAATGGAATCTCTCATTTGAGGATGAACTATTGAACTATTTAGTATTTAAACAGACTTGAACTCTCACAGCATCATTTCTAAAGAGTGTATTCCATTCAAATATTGTCTTCAATCTCCATATTACCTGTACTATTTTATATATGGGTCTATGGATGTCTATTTAAGAAGTCAGTATGTAATTAACTGTACAGCCTGATGGGGAGCCCCAGCACAGCTAAGTAAAGAATTCAGGAAAATATAAGTATCTTTGGGTTGAGCTCCATGATACAGGGAACTTTCCAGCAACCCTTTCATGCAAAACTTCCTATAGTGTGCTGAGAGAATCATGGAATGGTTTGTGTTGGAAGAGACCTTAAAGCTCATCCAGCTCCAACCCCTGCCAGGGGCAGGGACACCTTCCACTAGAGCAGGGTGCTCCAAGCCCCTGTGTCCAACCTGGCCTTGAACCCTGCCAGGGATGGGGCAGCCACAGCTTCTCTGGGCACCCTGTGCCAGCGCCTCAGCACCCTCACAGGGAAGAGCTTCTGCCTAAGAGCTCATCTCAATCTTCCCTCTGGCAGGTTAAAGCCATTCCCCTTGTCCTGTCCCTGCAGGCTCTGGTAGGCTCTGGTAGGAATTATTTCCCCATGTTTCTCTAAGTCCCATTCATATATTGATTATTTAGAGGAAAAATTAATATTAAATGAACACCAGCACAAGGAAAATGAAACTTTTGCAGGTACCATTCTGGTCTGAATGGTGGGTATACACACAAGCTGCACTAAGTTTTGACTGGTAAAACATGTTTAGCACCTGCATGGAGGAGAAAGCTGCAGTGATCACTCTACAGAGATGTATCAGGACAGCTCTTCACTATCAGCAATGCACCTCAAAGCTATAGGGCACAAGCCCATAACACAGGAGGCTGAAATGTCAACTCCCCATGCAGAATATTTCCCCTTGACATACTGAAATCTGTAACCTCTGCAGCTGAAGTTGGAATATGAAAGTCAATGTGTACTACTTTATTAGAAATACCCCCCCCACACACTCCTCTGCCACTGCAGATGACACATGGTAAGAACGAACTGTGAGCTTAAGGAAACAAGTTATTGGAAATGGAAAGTATGCTTGGTCACTTCCTATTCAAAATACCATTTTTTGTCTGATTTCCTTCACTATATCCACCTTTCTAAGCTCAGACTGCTGTGACATTCCTTTATGGCGAGCATGTCCAAAATGTAAGCCAACCAAAAAGTAATTATGCGTGTGATAATGATGACATTAAGCCAAATCTTACGTTGATCATGAACTATACTTTTACATATAAATATGTTGGTTAAAGCATTCAGTTTGTCTAGAAATGGGCTGAATCACTTTGGTGTTTTGTCTACCATTAGGAAGTATTACCTTGGCTGAAAAGCACCAGCCTTTAGGGTAATCACACACTGGTCACCAGCACAAATAATTTTCCAATGACGATTTTCAAACTAAAATGCCCTTTTTTTCCCTCCTTGACATACCAGCTTGCATGATAAGCCATGCAGAGCTACTGAAGTCCCAAAAGGAGGAGCTCGGGAGAGGAGACATAAAAGGGAGCTGAAACAGTCTTCAAGGGAGCTGCCAATTCCTTGTCAAATGAAGCAGAGTCAGAAATACTCCAGCCTAGCTTTGTCATCCACCACCGGAAACTGCAGCTCTCCCTCCCCAGATTAAAAAGACAGATTCAAAGCACTGGAGAAGGAGGCACAAAGGAAGTCAAAGTCAAGTCAATGCCGTATCAGTTTGAAAACCTCCATGAAGATGACTCGTTTGTGGCTGTAGAAGCTGACAAATGCCAAACAACCTCTTCTTGGAGGTCCCCTGGAAATTGGAGCCTACCAGGTGAGAATCATATCCTATCAGTTTTAAAAACCAAAACCAAACCAACACAGGTACTTCCTGCATTTTAGCATCCAATTCAAATGGGAAATTGGCCATGATACGTCTGAGCCTCACTGGAGTTGGTGTCACTGCAGACATTGTGCTGTTAAATATGTTAAGAGATGCTTGCAAGGTATCATCTGCTACTACAGAATCTGTTCCATCATAGTCTCCTCCCAGCTCTTAGATAAATAATCCTTCAGGAAAAGCATGAGAGACTGTGGCTGCCCCATCCCTGGCAGTGTTCAAGGCCAGGCTGGACACAGGGGCTTGGAGCACCCTGCTCTAGTGGAAAGTGTCCCTGCCTGTAGCAGGGGTTGGAACTGGATGAGCTTTAAGGTCCCTTCCAACCCCAACCAGTCTGGATTCTATGATTCTGTGTAGTCCCATAGGCAGAGTTGGTAGCAGGCTCACACAACTGAGTCCACCATTCAACGAAAGTCATCAGAGCCAAAAAAGTAGAACTTCTCCCCCTTAGAAGGCTACCTCTAAGAGCTGACCATGAGCCTTGTGGTTTACTACAACTTGGGCGCTAAAGGCTTGGTTCAAAACCTCACCAAGAAAGAAGCATACCAAGGGCCGCCAGCCACTGAGAAATTCTCGTCTCAGTTCAGGTGGCAGAAGGCTGAGGAGCACACAGCAATCCTGGCTGCTGGTACAGGGAAAAGCACAGACAGATCAGCAAATACACACATTGAGAGAAGCTCCTTTTCCAAAGAAGAAGGAAGAAAAAAAGATTCTCATTGCTCTTGTGGGCTGCCAAGCAGTAGCAAAGTACTACAGAATAAACCACATAAATCCCCCCAAGCTAGGCTACGGAATATTGAACAGCTGAACCTGAATTCATTGGAAGAAAACCCAAGAGCTGTATTGCAAAGAGCAAAAACCTGCCAAGACTGACTGCTTTAGTTGCTCTTAATTCTGCTTTGGCCCCTTTATGGGAAATGAGAACTGATCTTAAAACCCGGAAGAAATTATTAAAACAAACAAAAAATAAAGTGAAGGCTGCTTTCAAAGGGTAGGACTGGCCAGCACAGGATTAGTTTCAATTACAACATATCAAAACACAATCCGATTTAAAGGGAAGCAATAGAAGAGGTGCAGCATCCATAAGGAAGAGTTCAATTGCAAGATTAAGAGCAACTGAGCTTTTGCTCAGATTTCTCTTTTTTAAGTGACCCAGTAAGTTCTGTTGGACCTCAGAAGGAAGCAGTCTCATGGGGGGGGACGGGGGGGACGACGGACATTGAGTGTCAGAAACACCTTCAGAAAAGGCTGAGAGCCTGCAATATCTTTTGGCAGGACTCATCACTGCAGCCGGCAGTGGGCAGGTAGAGCAGAATTATACTCCCAAGCAGAAATAACACTTTGGGGTGCTACTGGAGTATTTTGATTGCATCTTTTCACTGCCAGTCACAGCATATTCCAAGCAGGGCAAACATAAGCTCTTCATCTGACACATACCTAATACAATGTTGTACTTCAGCCTACTATAAAGTCCTATTCCCACCCCTACAAACTATATATGCATCTGAGAACTACGTATTGTAGGATATTCCAATGTGAGAAGCAAGACTGGAGGTACTCCAGGTACTGGAGCAAGAAGCATCGCTTATGAACCAGTATTTTCTCATATGGTGCTTCGAGTTGGATGTACACACCTTCAGTGATTTTTCATTTGCGGAGGAATGTGAATTAAGGAAGATGTGATGTTTTTATAGGCAAGAAATTAACAGCAGCCTCATCAGCCTCTAAGACAAGAGAATCTAAACTAAGGACCCAGCTACTGACCCTTTGCTGCTTTGAAAGCATGCAAATTCATCCTCATTATGGGATGAAACCGGCACTTGCTCTGCTTGGTAACGTCATCTTTGTACCACTTGCAGATAAACTGAACACTCAGTGGAACAGGTGAAGAAAAGACAGGTTCTAACAGCCTGAAGGTTAAACTGGATTCATTTGGAAAACCTGGAAACTGAGACGCTGTAATTTAACATGTGCTCAACATGTGTGCTCAGCAGCAACTGGAAATGAAATATCTTAAATATTATCAAACGTTACATCATTAAATATAAATTAGATGGAAACAGGGGAAAGCTAAAAATTGACTAGGAGTTTAGCTACTCTAAATGGCTAATCCGTCCATTTTTCACCTGAAGCCCTCTCCAATACAGTTTTGCCATTAAGCAAAAACCTAAAGAAAGGTAATCAATTCCAACTAAAAAGCACTTCTCCCGGAATGACTGCACTTCAAACCCCTGGCTGGCTGCCAGCCCCCCCAGACAACAGCTATCAATGTTTCTGACTATCACAGGAGCACGAGGGGCCATGCATAATTGACTAGAAGATGGGCTAAAACTGTGCCCAATCAGTGTGTGATCAAAACCGCGTGGAATATTCAGCGCCACTTGATTACATGGAGGCATGTCCTTTCGCTCTCCTCAGGAAATCTCTTCAAGGTCCAGAGTACTGTAATAAGATCATTACTGTCAAGCGGTACGAATCGCAGGCAATGAGTCTTGGGATAGGAAGTCATACTTCACAAGCTCCTCTGGTCTTTTTTTTTTTCCCTCTCCCCCCTATCCCCCCACCTTCTCTTTTTGTATTTGACTGCGTGTTGAGGCAGCAAGGCGACGAGGTGACAGATAATGATCACATCACTGTGTGGCAACTAGAAAGGCACTTTTAAGAAAGACCACAGAGAAATCAGCTTAAGAGAAACTCAAACAATCTTTTCTGGGGGGGGGGGCGGTGTTCTTCTCTCCCCCCCCACTTCCCCCTCAAAAATTAAATAGAATTAAACTGCACAGTGTTCTCCTTTCATGAATTGTGATTTAATGCCACTGAATGTAATCATTTGATAGATTTTCATATTATACCAAAGCCTATTACCTCACAGACAAATGGGCAATTTTCTCCATCTCACACTCACAAAGGAAACCTTTATTATTTCTTTTTTTTTTTCCTCCTTTCTGGAGGGGGGGAAGTGGTGGAAAATGTCAATGATGAGGCCTGTTCAAGTTTGCTTTTTACCTAACTCCTTTCACTGGAGTTGCGTGCTACATATAATGCATGACACCTATCATAAGTAACCTGCCTTTAAAGAGAAAGGTGAAGGGCTTGAAAACAAGATATTAAAGCACAGGGTATAAAACAAACATGCAGCAAGCTCAGCACTGAAATCTCATGCACAGCACGTGCATCTGCAGTAAAGGCTTCAGATGGAAAGATACCAAGTATCTGCTCACTGAATTTGACAGCTAATTTAAGGCAACTATTTGATTAACACTTGACAAAACAACACAGGTTGGAAATGACTGACTGGTCAGGAGCTGGAAGTAAACAGAGGTCTACATGACTGTTAAGGGGTTGTCTTGTAAATGCCTGACATCAATACTACAGAGCATCAAAACTGGAACAACTCCAGAGCTGCATTTTCAAATGGAGAAGGCTGCTATGATGAGACAAGAACCTATCGCTCAGGGAAAGGTAAAGCCAGCCTAGGTTAAGAACCCCCACCTCCATCTACAGCACCTGCATCTACGGAAGATTAGATCCTGTACCATGGAGCTCTCCACCTGGCATTTCACTATCAAGGAACCCGCCCTCTCATATTAGCTGGTCACCCTTTCAAATACATATCATTTGGAGACTCCTCAGAGCAAGATGAGAGCATCCAGCGCCACACTTCACAGACTCTCGCTGGCTCTATCACTGTGCAAGAGCCACAGGTGCCCACCACTTGCCAATGTACATGTTGCTGGCATTGCAACTTGGGAGTCCAAGAGAGGTTGGAACACCACGACCCCAACCTACCCTTTGAAAAATCACTGCATGAAGAGACTAACACCCATGAATACATAGAAATGAGGGAAAAACTATGCTTACAAATATTAGCCTCAGTATTCATTATTTACTTTGGAATCATAAAGGGAAATTGAAAAGGGAATCACCATCTCTTCAAGGAAACCGTTTTAACTTGCTTAGGCATCTGCACTTTGCCCACTTTCCTTTAAGAAAACTTCCTAGGAGAAATACACACATACTCAACAACTTATTTAGTAAAAATCCTTCATATCCACTGTGTCACCTTCCTCAGTTTTGCTTCGGACCTGCTTTTTCAAAGATGTCACAAATGTTTTGACATAGAACCAAAATGAAAAGGGCAAAAAGAGTTCTTGATCTATAGGTTCTTATTAAATGCTAAAGCCTAAGAGTGCTGCAAAAAAAATCCTGCCAGCATTAAAAGGGAGCAGAGGAAGCATCTGGCCACAACTGGCAAAATACAGAGTCTCTGTGTAGCAGAAATAGCAAATTCCCCAAGCCTGTAATGCCTACAATGCACAAAAGAGTATCAGACTCATAACACTGGGCAAATCCTGTGTATGCAGACTCTTGAACTGGAATCAGCTGGAAATATCATTTCCACTCTCACTTCCCTGTAAGCAGACAGTATTAGGTCCACATACATTCACAAACTTTATCAAATGAGACTTCCTACACGCCTCTTGCTGGATGCCTTTGCCTGTAATCCCTTTATCTGGAACACAGAGGGGAGGTGACTGTCAAAGCTGTGCATCTGGTAGCCATCATCAGTTGTTTCACCTGGATTTAAAGACAGATATGGTTTCACTGCCCATTGAGGGTCTTCAGACACGGCACAAGGAGGCTGATTACCCAAGGAGTATTTCCCAATACCATGTTCATCATGCACATCAGTTCTTACCCCTAAGTACGCACTGAGTAACAGCTGATATTCTTCAGGGCTTACCCACAATTGACTAAAAAGTATGGTTCTGCAATGAAATAAAGTTACTTCTACATTCTATTCTGTGTGTATCTCTTGATTATGAGTTCTTTTTAGCATAATGCCAAGAGCAAGTTTTATAACCCTAGGGTAGATCAGACCCGCTGACACATTCCCCCTTGAATTCCAGGTGCGAGCCATACATGGCAAACCTCCACAATCAAGCCATCAGCATTAATCACATGTTCCATATTATAAATAAAAAGCATGCCTGTAATCTGGTGACATCCCATCAACCTTCCCCTCAAATCTGCCCTGTGCCTCCTAAGGCAAAAACCTATTTAACAAGCCATAGAGAAGCAGATCATGTGAACAGCCACCACAGGCTGGGGCATGAGGTCCACTTAGCTATGCTTTACACAACAGCTAGCGGCAGACGCCTACTAAAAGCAGAACAGCAACAGATAAAGCAACATGTACCCTGCTACAGCTTCCAGAACAGTCCATGGCAGGAGGACTTCCTGGGAGAGGTTGCAATCTTTTAAGACACAGATTCAGGTATATAAATAATGAAATTGCATAGTCTTACACTCTGGATAAACTGGCAAGGAACTTGTAATATAGAGATGCTTCCTTACATAACAAAATGGAACTTCTCCAGCACGATGAATATTTTACAAGCACTTCTTCCTATCCTATAGACATCCTCTTGTGGACATCAGGAACCCTTTCCATAATCAAGGTCTCTGGCTCAGGCTGACAGCATAGTTTTAAGGACGCTAATTACCTGAAACTAGTAAAATGCTAAGGTGTCACTGGTTTTCATTCAAATATGAAGCTGCTTAAAACTTGTCCCTTTTCCAAAAAATCAGGCGAAATCACAGAGCAGCACCTGTAGCAAGGATATGCAGTGTACCCTTCTGCAGTCACACAGCACTTCATGTAATAAGAATGGGACACTCTCTAGAGAGATGTAGGGGAAAAAAGTGCTATCTTTCTCTAACTATCCAGATGTGCCAGTGTGTGCAATCACCACCACTTCACCCTGGGACTTATCCTTTCCAGAATCCCCTTTCCTGCTGACCACCACTGCAACACTTTTCCTTTCAACCAGGTAGGTGGAACCAGCAGCCTCTTCTGACCCTGAGCTAACAGTGGTTTTAAAGAGAAGAAGGATTCTTTCAACTTGTTTAGCCTGCAATGAAGTAGGTTAAAACAATAGATGAGTTTCACCTCCCTTGTCTTTTGCTCCTCAGCATCAACATAAATGCCTTTCAGCAGCAAACCTTTCATGTCAGATAGGCTGTGACAACGGAGGCTGCAGGATTCCCAACAAGTGACCTTTATGCCTTGGCAGAAAGCAAGTCTCTGAAGATTCAGTCTAGATTTTATTAATTTCTGCCCTCCTGTTTCTCAGGTGCACAGCCACCGGCCAGTTCTGTGTCTCCTACAAGGCAGCAAATGAACTTACTGATAAATTACAACCAAAGAGTGTTTTGACACTGAATAGGTGATAACCTCGGAGACACTCTCAGTATGCTCAAATCAAAACAAGCATTTGGCATGACTTTTTTTTTTGGGATTACTTTTCATGCCGACAGAAGGAAAATATAGCTGAGCATTTTGCTCACTTTTGTTTCATTTTTAATGGCCACTAAGCCCTGGGTTGCTTTCTTTTTTTTTTGGGGGGGGGAGGATTATGTATTTTTACTTACAGAGCAGCTAGAACAGAGAACGGCTGGATCAGGCAAGGCCTGCAACTCCTCTGAGTTAACCCACAAAATAAGGATGTAGATGCCAATCAAACCACACTCCTAAAACCTCTCCAAAAGCAAGTTTGCTACACTGCAGGTTTAGTGACGATGAGCAAAGCAGAACTTGGCTTTTCTGTGTGCAAAAATGCAATTTGCTGAAGTTTCTGCAGTGTTTCATGCACAGGAGGATGACATAAATGACATTACAATCAACACATTGTATAGGAAGACAATTCAGCAGTGACCCTCAATGAATTATTTAACCCCCCCGCAACCTTCCTAGTTACCTGGTTATACTGCAAACCCTATCAATTCCAAACAAATGCTTCTTTTCTTCATTCAACATTGCAGGAAAAACACCATTTTGGTATCAATATCACTTGAAATATTGCTGAACATTTTTTAAACCTATGGAACATTTACCTTCTAAACTTGAGACACTGAAGAGACCAGAAACAGAAGCAAAACATGTTCTCACTAAACTGACCACCACAAGATGAAGAGAAATTGAGAGAGAAGAAGCCCAACTGAGAGAGCTGGGCTGGTTCAGCCTGGAGAAGAGAAGGATCCTTAAAGGGAGACCTTAGAGCAGCTCCAGTGCCTAAAGGGGCTACAGGAAACCTGGAGAGGGGCTTTAGACAAGGCACTGCAGGGACAGGACAAGGGAGGGGAGACTGGGATGAGCTCTTAGGCAGAAGCTCTTCCCTGTGAGGGTGCTGAGGCACTGGCACAGGGTGCCCAGAGAAGCTGTGGCTGCCCCATCCCTGGCAGTGTTCAAGGCCAGGTTGGACACAGGGGCTTGGAGCACCCTGCTCTAGAGGAAGGTGTCCCTGCCCATGGCAGGGGTTGGAAGCGGATGAGCTTTAAGGTCTCTTCCAATACAAACCAGTCTGTGATTGTATGATTCTATGTAATACTACAAGACAGGATGGAAACACACTCTTCTGTCTAACAGGGGACTACATTTGAGTTTTTAATTTTCTATCTTTTTTTAAAGGGGGAAAAGCTTAAGATCTCTCTTACCATTTAAGGAGGGTGTAACTGTAAAAAAATGGGCCTGGAAATCCTTAATGAATGCCCATTTTTCCCTCCTAATCAATAAGTTTGTGCTATTGCTTTACCACACCTAGGGAACCTCCTGTTCCAAACTAGTGTGCTCAGCCATCATGTGTGCTGCAGCAGTAGCAGAATCCCAGTGCAGGTTACACACCCAGGTACCCTGTAATGGGCTGAGAAGAGCCTTTACTTGTAAAAGTTTTGGTGGCAGCTTAGTTCTGTGCATCCCTTCAAGGAATATAATCAATAAAGGGACCTTGACATCCAATAGATTTGATTCCAAAGGTTACAAACTCTTTAATAGATGAGCAGTTTTGCCCTTGTTGCAGCTGCAGGTCAAGATATTAGATTTCACATCTTCCTTGCAGAGAAAAGGGAGTGATGATGCTGTGACTTTTTGTGCTAGAAAGGTTTCTGAACATCCTGTCCTCTGACAATGCCAGAATGTTTCTTCCAGACCATAAAAAGCCAATGGGGAAAAAAGCACCAAGTAAAAATATAGCCCATCATCATGGTGCTTAATTTAATGTGTTATAAACAAGTATTAGCATTAGCAAAGTCAATTCCATCTGTCAAACAAATACTCTACTCTCCCACAAACACTAGCTCATTGTTTGCATCTGTTTCATTGAACAGGCCTAAAAAGGTGTGCCAGCAGGTAGATGGGATGCTGAGGAAAGCTTTGGGTGAGAAACTTCAGGTAAAATACAGGCTTTCTCATGCATCATGTACTGCATTTCAGTTTACAGCTGTAATGCTTCCAGTTTACACAAAAATCAAACTTTCAGGTGTTACAGATTCCATCCATCATAGAATCATATACAATGAGAGAATGGTTTGGGTTGGAAAGGACCTTAATGCTCATCCAGTTCCACAGGCAGGGACACCTTCCGCTAGAGCAGGTTGCTCCAAGCCCCTGTGTTCAGCCTGGCTTGAACCCTGCCAGGGATGGGGCAGCCTATGCAGCTTAGAAACCAGATTAAAGCATCTTTGCTCATTGCTAGAAGCACCAATGAGAAGTCTGACTAAACCCTGTTTTTCCATCCACAGAAAACAAATGAGCGTATTTTCATTTAGAATGTAACTAGAGCTCATCTTCGATGCTCCTCAAGATTTGTAACATTCAGTATCATATAAAACATGCATGCGAAGAACACAAGCTTTTGAAATCTTTTTACTAGTTCTCCCTAGGAAATAACCTATACAGTTCCTCAGTTCACCCTTAGCTACAAGCCAGAAAGTGTACATCTAGAGTAGGGGGCTAGATCAGAAAAGCAAAGGGAAAAGCAATCACTTTACAAGGGGCAGAGAACAAATATCTTTGTGCTCAGAAAGCAGTTCTGAAGATAAACATAAAAGCTCCTTCAAAAGTTCTTTAGAAACCAATGAAGAAGAACGTGGAACATGGATTTACAGAGAAAACGCAGAGCTAGGACAGTTTACCAAGTTGCTGATCAGGTTTATTATTCTATCATCAATTCCTGTTTTTCAGCTCCATCTGCAAGGATGGGAACACAAAGGCTTGTTTTGCCTATGCTGAGAGAGAGAGAAGGTAAATTCAAAGCACAGTGCTGGCAGCTGCCTCGCATCTCCTTGACCAAAGGAGTGGATTCACCTCACCTGAAGCAGCTGGACTGGCCCTACAGGAGGCAGCAATGTTGGCCCCACTGGCCAAAGCTCTTAGTCAGTGGAATAGTTGCAGAGCATGGATGATCCAGATTTGATGCTGAAAGACAGCTTTCTATAGATCCTAAAATCTCAGCAATGGATTGAGGGCAGGCAGGTTCACAGCCATGAAGTTTTAAAGCTGCCTAATAAGAGCGAGAAGAATCAACAGTGGGAAAGGTCTTTCTGTGAAGAGTATTTCCAAGAAAGCTTTTTAATTTTTCTACGTGTTTTCAAGCTGAAAAACCTTCCTATTATCACTGAACACAGCACTAGCTATTCCACTAACTGCAGCAGCACAAGGGTACCAAACCAGACCGGTCTCTGAGCAGCTATTCCTCTTTGAATCACAGCACTGTACAATCCTGCTCTGAGCAAGTTTAGACAGCATGGTGGGAAAAACACTGCTGGTTGCTGGCACCTTGCCTAATGTAAGCATTCCTGCTGTTACCCTCAGAAACACGGAGACATATTTTCAGTGACAAGTTCTGTGCAGGGAACTAAAGAACAACTCTCTAGGTTTCAGAGAGAACTGGGAATATTTTCCCCAGAATCTCATTTTCCAAAGCAGGGATTGAATGTTAATTTTCATCCAACTGCAGCACAGTTGCTTCAGGATTTTTGTTACTGGAACCATTGTCTCTAAAACCTGTAGAAAGAGAAACCAAAGAAGATGAAAGAATCAATCCCAGAAAGAGAGGGCTGTGTATGTGCAGACAGTGTGGAGAAAGAAGAATCAGCATGACCTTTATGGAAGGGCATAAAAGAGTTGAGCATCAGTCCTTGGAATTAGTGAATCACCCTGGGTTCACCACTGCCCATCATCGTGATATCTGAATACTTGGGCAGAGGTCAGTGATCAAAGCAGGCATGTTCAAGCAGAAAAAGAGACTGCAAAGTGAAGTAAAAATGCCTGAGTTTGCTGAAGACCAGCTTTAAGTCTCATTGAACACCTCAGCTTTGCTACAGACAAAAATGAAGGAACCCAGAATTACGGTTTGAAAGCTGACACTTGAAATGTGCCTAGACCCAAAGGAAGGCAACATACAATCTAGAATTACCCAAATCATTTAACTCTGATCCATTGTAACTCTTTGAGAATAGCTACTGTAGGAGGATCCTCCTCAGTCTTTTCACAGTGTGCCTCAGGATTTCCAGAAGGAAGGAAGATACGGTTCTCCCATGATTATCACTACAATCTTCGGTAGCCTGTTTTCAATAGGTCACTCGCTGTATTGCAAACACTTGTTCAAAGTTGCTAAGGAAAAGCATGAATGTCTCAGAACATCTTCCTTTTACTGTTTCATGCAGACTTGTGGTCTTCAGAACTGCAGTAATTCTCTGAGGGTTTAAATCTACATTTAAGGCCAGTGTAGAGGAAGGGAAATCATAGAATCCCAGACTGGTTTGGGTTGGAAGGGGCCTTAAAAGCTCATCCAGTTCCAACCCCTGCCACGGGCAGGGACACCTTCCACTAGAGCAGGGTGCTCCAAGCCCCCTTGTCCAACCGGCCTTGAACACTGCCAGGGATGGGGCAGCCACAGCTTCTCTGGGCACCCTGTGCCAGCGCCTCAGCACCCTCACAGGGAAGAACTTCTGCCTAAGAGCTCATCTCAATCTACCGTCTTTCACCTATGAAAAAGTGCCCATCTTATAAGACATGTAAGAAGAGGCAGGTCAAAGAAAGCTGATGGGCTAATGTAGAGATATAAAGACTGTAAAAGCAAGCGCTGGCATTCATGGCTACTTTTAAAGCTCCCTGTGTTTTACTTAGTTGCTCCTTGCCAGCCAGTTCTTGTCTTCTGGAAGGCTATTTATCCCATTTCTGTGAGAGGGGACAATTCTGCAGAGTCATTGCAGAGCGATGTCAGACTAACACGTTACAACGCTGGAAGACAAGAAGAGCAAGAGGAAACACAGAAAGTTGAAGGAGCATATACTTCTTACTCCATCAGAACAGGGGCTTCAGGGGCAAGATGCACAACGACTGCATATCCCCCATTACTCGCTGCGGGTCAGAAATCTGCGCCTGCAGACCAAGACCACACAGGTTCCAGCGCCAGGAGCTTGTGAAAATAATCTCCCCAGGAGAAAGAGAACACACATGTATTAACTACTGAGAAAGAGATTTTCAAAGGCTGTTGATATCCAGCTGGTCTTGATTCATATTGACTTCAACAAAATAGTCTTGGACCAATGGTGAGCGCTCTGAAAAAGCCCCTCTTTAACTTGCCATTGAGGTATGAAAATACAAGGTATAAAAAGGGATTGTCAAATAAAATAAGGTCTACAAATTAAAAATAAAAGGTTACAATAAAATTTGGCTTTAGGCCATAAACTAGGGGGGAACTGACAGCAAAGACAGTTAAATGATGGGAAAGAGAACGCAACAGGAGCTTGTCTGAAAAAAAGCTGATGGCCTTTAGAAAAGGATTTGTATAGATAGGTGGGGAAATAAATTCCGGATGGGACAGCAGCGCAATAGAGAAATTAAATAAATGGCAAATAAGGATGACTAAGTAGTAGTTAACATGCCCCTTCTCAGTTGTATACTATTATTACATCTATTTTTAATGTCTCTTCAGCTGTCTGCAATTGTCATCCTTTCTTCAGAACTTGTTCCAATGCTCTTTGATACTGAATTAGCTGTTTTTCACTCTCCGATGCTTACAACCGCATCTTTTTCTTACTCAACACTCCCCCTTTCCGACAATGTTATTCCATTGTCTCTGTTTTTCATCTCTCCTCATATGTTGACTCCCCAGTTTCTAAGCCCTCCAACTACCCTTGTTCATCCTTTTTTTTTTTTTCTGGAGCTCTTTTGGTCGAATCCTAGCATGTTTCTTTTCTTCTTTTCTAAAGATACAAGCATGTTTTATATCATATCTGGCTACTGTACACATTGTTACCCCTTCAGAAGGGCATTGAACAGCGATAGCAGTGTTCGTGTTGGAAACAGTAAGCTAAACTAAGGGAAAAAAGAAGTTCCTTTTGGCTTTTGCTTTCTGGTTCTTAAAAAAGAACCCAAACATTTAAACTCTCCCCCTTTTCCTTTTTATGCTCAAATAACACAATCTGTCCATGAGCAGCTGAATATTCAAACAATAACTGGCATCAGAAGTGCTTGCGATTCTGGAGTTCAGGATGTGTCTAAGGTGAAATGATAACACTAGATTTAATAATACTGAAAAAACCACACAGGTTCTAATGTGATGTTCGGGCTACTGAGTGAACCTGACTTTTTCACCTCACAAGTATGCCGTTCCTTACCTTTATAGCTAATGATGCTCCATATTAACTTGGGGAAACTAATTTATATATTAAAAAAAATCACTTCCAAACATGTTTCACACAGTCAAACTCACTATCTTGATGCCTCAGATTATTCAGCTTCACCATTAAAAGATCAGTCTTTATCTACTTCAAGACAATTCTCTTTACCTTCCATACTCCAAACCAATAGTGGTGTTGAGTTGTACTTAACCATGCTCTTTGGAATGCTATGTTCAATACTCAGACTTCCAGCATAGAAGAAGCTTACCTTCAGCTGTGCCCGAGATACCATCAGCTTTGAAATTGCTTGTGCTTTTCTTCCGGCGGTGTTTCTTTCTGTTCGCATGAGGTGAAGGAGGTGGATCAAGTTTGGGGCTCGTTGTACTTGATATACTTGGGCTTGAACACACAGAATCTCCTAACCCAGTATCTGCAGTTTGGGGTGAAGGGTAGGGGAAGGGGGGGAAGAAGGAACAATAAAAATACTACATCATTTGACTTAACAGTTGCCAAAATCCAAGCTGTAACCCCTTGAAGTCTATAACAGCTGATTTCTTGAGCTCATTGACTTCCAAAGGCTACAGGAGGGTCTCCTAACAATACCCATTAGGTTTTTCAAACAGGTACAACAAAGCAACTTGGCTGAAGTTCTGATTCAGGTCCTATTAAATCAACAGTACTCTGCATCAATTTTAGAAGCAGACCAGCTGGAATGCACAAAAACCAATGGGAAATAATTTCATTACTTCCAATTGCTCTTTCTTTCAAGGAACATAGAACTACAGAATTCCAGACTGGTTTGGGTTGAAGGGACCTTAAAGCTCATCCAGTTCCACCCCCTGCCACGGGCAGGGACACCTTCCACTAGAGCAGGTAACTCCAAGCCCCTGTGTCCAACCTGGCCTTGAACACTGCCAGGGATGGGGCAGCCACAGCTTCTCTGGGCACCCTGTATCTTACCAATCCTCAAATTAACTCATGTGACACTAGTCTACTTTAATACATAGTGAAGCAGATACCCAAACATCAACTGGACACTATTGGCTTTAATTCATATTAGAGACAGACACACACAGAAAAGGTGGTGATGGCAGTAAATGTGCTAAAAGAAGGTAACTAATGTATGTTGGGTAGAAAAAAATACTATTTTCAGTGTGTTTAGTTTCCTACTGTATTAGCTATGGTAGCATAACATGCAACCATTTTTAGAACTAATGGCAGAGTCATTTTCTTCCTTCTCCCACCCAATAGCTCACACAACCAAATCAAAATGAAAAACTGATGACCTCCTCCTCCCATAAGCAGAGACCAACAGTCTCTTCCCTGGGCCAGGTAATGAGTGGTAATACTAAAATGCCTTCTCTTTAAAGTAGTTCTTGTTTCTTCATCTAACAGCCACATTTAACACAAGTTTAGGCAATGAAGACATACTTGAAATGTCACTTTCCATCTGGGTCCTTTTATGCAGTAAATACTCTAGTAACCTTAATCCAGTATTTTAGCCCAAGGCTGGTAATACGGTTTTGGTTTAACTGCAACCACTGTTTGGGCTATGATTAGTGCTAAATGCATTTCTATTTTGTTGGTTTTGTTTTGGTTTTAATCATGAAATTATAACATAATATCCTACACTTTAAGTATAGTGTTCGCTATCATGGAAAGCAAATCTTTCTCCAGAGCCAGAACAGCACTTAAGATGAATTAATATAGAAAAATATAAAGCCAAAGATTATTTAAAGAGTAGCTTTTGGTTCTTTGAGTAACTAAATCCACATACAACTGCCTATGTGATAAAGAAACACGCTTTTTTCCCCTAATAAATTTACTTACTAATTACCCGTTAAGCACAGTTGTGCTGCAAGTTATTAGTGGGGGATAAATTATGTAGCTAAATGCCTGGCAATAGAGCCCAAATCAAATATAAGCTTTTTATTCAGGATTTTTGTTCTTTTCCCTATGTCCCCTATTTTGTAACCACTCATCAAGTATTTAACCAAAACTGGGAACTATGGGAATGGATTCACTACAGATCTGTGTAGGAGACTTTAAGTATTTGACCCATAAATGCTCAACGTAACTATCCTGCAAGGGTTTGCTATCTCTTCAGGTGAACAGGAAGGCAATCCCTGATGAGAATCCACAACAGTGCTCTGCATGCTCTTTGTAAAGGGGACATGGACACCTTTGGCTCCTTGACACTGAACAGAACATGCAAAAGAGGATGCCAGCAATACAAAGGCATGACCATGGATGCAAGATGATTATTGCTAGGCCTAAATATTGACTTGAGAAGGTAGAAGGGCTGCCTTCATCACCATGTACAAATGCAGTGTCAACCGTGATGCCTCAGGCCCATAAAACAGGGAAGAAACAGTGCTCTGACGCAAAACCACAGGGTATGTTTTTCAGCAGGATCCTTGCTTAAGAAGGTGAAGGTAGATCTATGCAATCACTGCAGCTTAGTCTAATTTATAGCCTATAAATTGCACTAACAAAACCCGCTTGTGAGCTCTGAAGAATGAGGACCGTACGGTTTGACTACTCGCGCCGGGAAGCTGAAGAATTAACCTCCTGTGGTAAATCCTCGTGATCCACAGCCCTTTCCAGGCAATAACCTGCTGTCCTTGCGTCAAACAGCTCTGAAGCGAAGAGCCTGAAGCTTTCCCTCCCCCTCAACCACAAGAAAGACGGGAGTTGCTCATAAACGGGTGCCGAGCTGATATTGTTGGTGTATTAATGCCCCGTACCCCCAGTTTCACAGACCACCCTTTGAAGATGGAAGTTATTTAACATTCTCCTGGTTTAAAATATGAGCAATCAAAAGGCGCCGGGCTTACACGCTGTGCTTTCCCATTTCCCACTACTTCTCTTGCCTGACAAGGTATTCTTCAAATTGAAAAGAGGGCTCCTGAAAGCCCGGCTTCGGAAAACTGTAAATGAGTTCAGGCTTCAGCCCACTGAATACAATCTCATCCTCCTGACTGAATACAAATAATGCATTTTATTTTGTATCAATTACCATGCCTGAGAACAGACGACCACTGCTGGAGCTATTAAATAAATAAATAAATAAATAAATATATACAGGGTAAGGGAAAAGGCACGCCAAATTAATAAAGCAAGCAGCTCATTACTCCACACCTAAACCAGCTTTGACGGAGGCACTGGAACTCATAAGATGCGTTTCACTGGGTTGGGATGGGCTGTTTTGCAGCCATCCCGCACGTTCAATGTCAGCCATTAGTTCTTCCCAATCGGGCATCAATGTTCAACACACACCCAAAAAAATATATAATACTAGTAATAATAATAACAATCTGCAGCCTCTCCGAGCTTCAATACTTGAAGTATGAGTCAAAGAAGCAGTTTCACTTTTCACTCGGGAAGCTGACAAGCATGACTAGAGGGGGAATAAAATAACATTCAGTTCGCATAAATATCAAGCAGGCTGCTTGAGACTGATGGGCCAGGAATGTATTCTTAGCCATCATTCTGGCAGACAGGCCCAAGGACACTCATAACTTATTTTACAATCATTTAGTTTCAGCTCAAGTGGAAAACGTGACAACTTATCTCTGCTGACAAGATGCCATATCGAACCTTACAATTAACTCTCCCATGATTATCTGCCCAGCCCATCATTAGCTTTGCAGTTCTTGATGGACTGTACAGGCAGCTTTCCTTGATGATGGTCATCATTCGCAGGGTGTATATCTATATTATACAACATTAAGGACAAAACTCTCCCCTTGCCATGTAGCTGGGGTTATCCTGACCAGCACATCCTCAGTTCTGCAACTGCTAAGCCAGGTTTTTAAGTGATGTGCTGCAATGTGCTGCTGAAAAATGTCCTCTCCTCCAAAACAGAGCACCACCATGCTCCAGCCTATGCCTGCTGCTGCCTGTAGCCCAGACAAATGAGCTAGAGATGCCCATGCCCTGTCCCAGCAGTCAACCTACCTCCCTGCCCTCCTCTAACACCAGTGCCATTATTAACTCCT
This sequence comes from Lathamus discolor, assembly GCF_037157495.1. Classification (NCBI taxonomy): domain Eukaryota; kingdom Metazoa; phylum Chordata; class Aves; order Psittaciformes; family Psittacidae; genus Lathamus; species Lathamus discolor. The sequence goes on from NC_088886.1 coordinate 66,050,375, forward strand.
CTCAGCTGCGAGAGCTGCCATGAGCTGGGCCCTTACAGTTTACCTCTGCATGCTCACAACACCTTAAGGAGGATGCCATGAACTTCACACGAGTGTTCGGCCACTTTCTGTACCAACAGGAGAACAGGTTTCTCATTAACGGCGAGCTTCCAGCTTTGCAGCATCATGGAATAACATGAGGTTTATACCAAGAGACAGCAGAACTTCTACACAAAGCAGCATGAGAAAGTACGTTCCAGAAAAAGTAGTAAAATAGACAATTCATAGTACACGTTGACGGTAAGCTGACATCTATGCAAGTTATTTGAGGTCATTTAAATATGTGTAGTACATTGCTCCATACCCAGGAGGAACGTGTGATACCTGGTAAACAAACCCCTTTTATCAAGAGATGGGATATTAAATAAGCCAGCCACTCTGCTGTTAGCACAGTGATTTTTCTCGATAGGTGCACGACACATGGGATAAGACAAAGACTGTGGTAGGAGAAATAAGAGCTGGAAAGAAAGAAGTATCTTGCCTACAACTACAACCCAGACTTATGAGATGGAACATTAAATGAACAAAGAAACCAACCAAACCTTCTCAGCAGAGTCTCAAGGGCTGTGCTGTTGTACTGCGCTTCATTTGTCATTTGAAACACATTTGGGATCAGTTTCAGGGCAGTATCTCCTAGTTTGATCCCAGGTCAGTATTGTATGTTTATAAGAGGTAACATTCTACACAAGTCTCACTTCTCATCTTTTTATAGCTTTGGTTGTATCATTTGGAAGATGCACATGCTCCACAAAAGGATCTCAAAAGACAACTCCATTTGTGCCTTGTACGGACGGTGCAAAAGTCCTTCTGGATTTGAAAAGGGTAAGAAATCCATAGAATCCATAGAAATCCATAGGATCCTAGACTGGTTTGTGTTGGAAGGGCCCTTAAAGCTCATTCAGTCTCACCCCCTGCCACGGGCAGGGACACCTTCCACTAGAGCAGCTTGCTCCAAGCATCTTTTTCCAACCTGGCCTCGAACACTGCCAGGGACGGGGCAGCCACAACACACACAACCTTCTCTCCTGTGTAATTCAAAGCCAGCCTGTGCTTCCTCAGTGCCCCTAGCATAGTGTGAGTAACTTGCACCCCAAATTCCTCAGCATCTGCACCGAGAACGTCTGAGGTTTGAATTGAAGCCGTTTCTTCTTTACTACTTGCAGCGCCTGCACTATAGAGCTGCAGAAGATACCAGCACAGGAACCAAGGAGGAGAAGAAAATGAGGGACAATAAGCAGGTAAGAGTGCCCCAGGCAAGGGTAAAGGAGCTGGGGGTGTAAAAAGAAATGGGGGCAACATACAAGGTACAGGAATAGCACAGCACAAAGGCAGAGGTACAAAAATCTAAGAGTGGAGCTTCATCTTTGGCCCACAGTTCCTATTCTCTCTCTCACACACAACCCTCTCTCCTGTGTAACCATGTGCAGTGGAAACAAGGATATTCTGACCTCTTCTATTTTCATGTCTTTTGATTTATTCCGTATTTTTGTCAAATCACCTATTTACAAGAACTTGAAACAAACTCAACAGGTGACGCTATTCTCCGGAGACCAAAGCCGAGCTTGATCTGGTTTACATTTTTCTTGCATCTTCTTGTTACATTTTTCCAACAGGCTTTCAAAGTGAAATTAGACTTTTTTGTCAAGCCCAGCTCCCCAACATGGCCTTATTCTCAAGTGGCTGGAGATTGATTAATTTGGGTTTTTGATTTGCCCAAGTGACAAGAAGGCAGACGTTACAAAAGCGGGACCTGTGAATGGGATCAATTAAAGAGCAGAAGCAGCAACACAATTAATAGCACCAGGTTCAAGAGGAAAAAGAAAGCGCTGATGACGAAAACAACAGCAACAGCTCTGACTGCAGCAGGAATCTTTGCCGCGACCTAAGGAAGGCTGGATCCAAAGAGGGTGTTTCAGAACTTTCACTATGCCATTAGTGCTGAAATGAAATAACGCAAAGATGTCGGTAGCTGGTGGACTGAATAATAAAAAAATAGCTGGACACTTTCATCTTCTACACATGTGTTTTAAATAGAGGTGAAAAAAAGCAATCCTTTTATTTAAACACAGGAAGCAATAGACTAAAACCATCTGTAGTTGTATTTCAGACCCATTTCCCCAAGCTGAGATTTTTCTGGCTGTGAAATCCAATGCTCTACAGCTTCCCTTTACAGCTATTACCATAAATGTTCTATCAAGTTCTTTATATTCCTCCTCTGCCTCAAACTGAAGTTAAAGGGATGGTGCAATTGCACAATGACTGCAGAAAGCTGGAGTCAGGCACGGATGGTACAGGACTGACATTAAAATCCTGTCAAAACTGCAGCCTGGCAGAAGTCTGTGGATGGTAATAAACACTCAGAAGTGGGGGAGAAGGGGTGGCACGAGATTACAGCCTACAGACAAAATAAAGAAGGTAGAAATGTCTGAAGTACAGAGAGCTCATACCTTTGGTAGGAATTAGGCGCATCCGGTCATCGTTTAGCTGAATTCAGCTTGGACACTCAAGCTATCGAGGGCTTAAATTAACCTGCTGCACTGAAGGAAATTAAAAGGAAGCTCTGAGCAGAACTGGGGGATGGAGATGAAAGAGCCTCAGGAGTATTCTCTTTCCACGGCGTCTACCATTTTTCCAGCCTTGTGCCTAAAGCCTGTAAATCACAAAGCTATCCTGTCATGTACAGAAAACCCCACTGAATGCCTAAATTACTGCCTCCTTCCCTCTCGTAGCAATTTCAATTAAATAAGGAAAACTAAGCTTCCTTCTTGGGTGGAAGGAAAAAGAAAGGGTCTCTTTACTTCTCTGTCTCCCTGCTTTTGGAGGGCCTAGCTTCTGCTATGTGTTCACATGCCTGAAGGAAAGCAGACCTGGAGGCATGGCAGGATCATTTCCCCTCCGCAGCCTAATAAGCCACTTTGTGAGAAGCGAGGGACATCATCCACAGTCTTGAGAGACAGAGTCAGGCTCATGACAGTAATGCACAGGTATCAGAAGGACTGGCTTCAGTATGTCAGAAATAGCAAAGCCCTTGTTACAGTCTCTGTTATCTAAAGGGAAGACAAAGTTACTTCTGGCTCATTTTCTACTAATATGCAATGTCTGACTATCATAAAAGAAGCATGAAAGCAAAAATGCAATATAGTGTTTAAACCCCCACCCCCCGCCCCCCGCAAGTATATTCCTCGGTACATTTTGCCTCCTAAGGAGCACCCTAACACAGTGCTAGTAAAACACCATCCTGCTCCTTAGAAATCAAAGTATTGCAAAGAAAAACAACTCTATTTTGTTAACTCCCTTTCAAAGCCATCTTATGAAGTTAGCTTCTTGTACCACAGACGGAATTTACCATCTTACAAAAGGAGAGGATACACCTATTCTTGAGCGGCCCCCCTGTGTTGCCAATTCAGTGGCAAGCAAAGTAAAGACTACTGAATATTAGAGCACCTGCAAGCCTCAGAACATGAAACAAGAATGAGATGCTAATCTCTCTTCTACACATCTTGCTTACAGCAGCTTTAGTTCTCAGGGGTAGAGATATTATGAACTACTCCCTGAGTGAACACAGTTTGCTAATCTGTTTTATCCCCCATTATGCAGATGCATCTTTGCCTTCTTTGTACTGTGTGCTGAATATGCCCTGTGGAAAGATCAAACATGACAAGTTGTTTGAATACATAAGGACAACAAACTAGAAAGAGATGTAAGTCTTAGATGTTGTAGGATTGCAACCACATCCCAAGGCAAACTAACTCCATGGCTCCCACTGAATAAACCCACAGTCTAGATGTATAAGGGATGTCTCTAATTCTTCTGGCATAATGTTTTCACTGGGCAGCATCAGATCCGTTGAAAAGATGTAATTCTTACATGGTGTCACCCTGAATTGCTACAAACTGTGTGTATGATGCTATGGGCATTGCTCCTCCTGGCCATTAAGTGTATACAAAATGGGAAGGTGAGGAATATTACAAAAGGCAGCTGGTTATGGGGATTCATTCCAGGTAAGTAGTTCTTAGCCACCCTGTGAGGGAGAAAGGAGATAGATGGTCCTTTTAAAGACAAACTGTACGGCTGTGGAATGTTTTCAGGGCAGTATCTCCCCGGTTCGATTCCAGGTTAGTTTATCTCCCACTTCTGGAGACAGGTAATAATCAGACACCTCAAAGAAGTTACCAACTGTGGCATGCCAGACTTAGCAAACCCACCAAGACCACCCCAAGAAATGATGATCTTCAGAAAAGCAAACACTTGGAAGCACCACTAGAAGAACACGTTCTGGATACGCAAGCTACACCATGACCAATTGCATACAACACCGTGTGACAAATACTATCTTATATCCTTGTCAAAATGATATGCATAATAAATTTGCCTTAATTACACAGACAGGGTCAGAGCTCTGCCTGATCTAATGATCAGCATTGTCTTCTAATTGGAAAAAACCCTTAATTAACAATAGTCTGCATTGAAACAGAGCCTTGAGGTCTCGAGGCACTAGGAAAATAATGAACCCATGCCCTACTGCATCATTTCCTACTGAAATATTTACCTTGTATTGCAGGATAGGCAAAATAAAGACAGAAAGGAAGAACCGACTCTCTTCAAAGAAAAGCTCAGAGCCAGAAAGACGTCTCTGTCTCTACTCTTGTACTTTAACCTTCAGTCTGTATAACCTGTGAGCAACTTCAAGCATCAAACCCACTCACTGGTAATTGAGGAGAGGTTAGGTAGCTCTCCACTGTCAGTCCACAAGACTTCAGCGACAAGCCCAAATATCAGTGATTTGGAAAAAAAAATAAAAAAATCAAGAGACTTTCACCATTAACATTTTCCAATTAAAGCTGAATAACTGCTATATAATAAATAGGTTGTTAACAGCATCATGCTGGGTAGGAAAAGGCTAAGGCTTTCCTGGTGACGTAAGCCATGAGCACCAGCATCAGAAAGGAAAAGAAATAATGGGAGCAACACGAAGGATACTCTTAATCAAAGACAAGAATCAAACATTTTCCTATTGCAGAAACCTGTAGAGGAAAAGTAAAGCATTTAACATAAAGCAACGTCTTTGCCACCTTTTATAGGTGTCAGATGACACAACTGTCATTGACAAACATTTTATCAACCACTCTTTCTAGCTCTTACCAGCTCTTCTGAGGGTTCAGATAACCAGAGCCAGGACCCTTCTTTTGCTCTCACAAAACCCATGCATCAGAAAAGCCACTCGCCTGGAGTGACGTGTAAACTGGATACTCCTCATCGACCTGGGCTGCGGGTGGCATACACGATGGCTGCATTAAGGGATGAGATCAACTGTAACAAATGAAGGGCCCAGAGACTTGAAAGGAGATGCTCTTCCACCTGCGGGGAAGGCCAGGTCTCTGCGCTTCAGCTGTCCCCCAACAATCAGCAGGTTGTGAAGGACTTGCGCATCGGATCTAACACAGAGGCTTCTTTCACTCCTTGAACTGTGTATACTGTGAAGCAGCTTTGAAGTGTTGGATTCCATAGGTAACATATACACAACATCCCTGTACCCCCAGCTCTGTGATCTGGACTGGAAAGAAACCAAGCCTGCAAACAGACATGCTTGATGAGGCAACAGCTCTCATGTTGATTGGAACAGAAACTTCATTAAGCTGGAGAAGAAATAAAAGCATTGTGTGCATTTCTTGCACTCGCTTTGTCCAGATCCTGGCCAAAACAAAGCAGTGTGGTTCTGGACATGCAATAAACAAGAAATCTAATTATTACAAGCATATATGTGAACTTCCAAAGTATGGATGTAAAAAGAGGAATTCTGAAATCACAAATTACTCTGATGGCAGCTGTACATTAACCTTTTACATGCTCAACTTTGTGCTTAAAACATACCTAAACTTTATCACATTTAGAATTTGTATTATTATTATTATATAAATTTAGATTATTAAAGTTTATATAAAATGGTTAAGTAAACTAAAAGAGTGTCAATCTAGTAAGCTTGCTCTTTTTCCTCCCTCAGTCTTACTTAAAAGGTGCTTAAATGTACAATGCATTGGGCTCACGACATTTTTAAGCCGCATTATTTGAATCAGAACAGTTTATGAAGTGTCACACTTTGCTCTTATGTCTTTTCTTGAGAATGTGTCTCTCAACTTCTGTTATTCTCTGCAAGAATAATTTACTTTTCTAAGTTCATATTGAGTGAATTTGGCTTGTGTACTTATTTCCTTGTAATTATAACTGATCAAACTACATCACTTCTGAATGCACACAGGCATCCTCACATCAAATGCAGCTCTTCAGCTTAGCTAGTGCCAAAAGGCCTGCCCTTCTGCTGCTGCTGAATGTGGTCAATGCGTTGATTTTTCGGCCACTCTTTTAACAGTCTAAAGTCTAAGACCATAGGTCATATTTATTTCTGAGATACTGCGGAAAAACAACTGATCCTCTATCTCAACCTACCAGGCAAGTGACCTACCAAGAAACATCAGAGCAAACCTCATTCCAGGCTGCAAACATTTCAGACTAAAGCAATCTTAAAATACAAACATGTGAAAAATACCTTTGAAAGATTAAACTATCTTTTTATACAGATGAGACTGGGGAACAGCCTCCCTGGTGAAGAACTCACTTTGTACAGGGGTATCATCATCTTCAGTATTAACCCTTCCACTCTGATACAAATTAATATAGAAACAGAGAATAGAATATGTTTTACAGACTTCCACATACAGTATCTGTCAAATGTCAAAGATCTGAGCTACAGAGAACTGGCTGGCCGCTGAAGTTCCACAAGAAGACAGTTGTGGAGATATATATATATATACACACACACACATATACATATATATATATAATAATAGAATAGCTAGGGTTGGAAAGGAACTTAAGATCATCCAGTTCCAACCCCCTGCCATGGGCAGGGACACCTTCCACTAAACCATGTCACCCAAGGCTTCATCCAACCTGGCCTTGAACACCGCCAAGGATGGAGCATTCACAACCCCCCTGGGCAACCCATTCCAGTGTCTCACCACCCTAACAGGAAAGAATTTCCTCCTTATATCCAATCTAAACTTCCCCTGTGTAAGTTTTAACCTGTTACCCCTTGTCCTGTCACTACAGTCCCTAATGAAGAGTCCCTCCCCAGCATCCCTATAGGCCCCCTTCAGGTACTGGAAGGCTGCTGTGAGGTCCGTATTTGTCCTGGTTTGGACTGGGACAGAGTTAATTTTTTCTTAGTAGCTCATACAGTGCTGTGTTTTGGATTTGGTGTGAGAATACTGCTGATAACACACCAATGCTGCCCTAAAACAAGGACTTCTCAGTCTCCCATGCTCTGCCAGTGAGGAGAGGGCACAAGAAGCTGAGAGAGAGCACAGCCAGGACAGCTGACCCAGGCTATCCAAAGGGATATTCCATACTACAGCATGTCATGCTCGGGATAGAGACTGGGGGGAGCTGGCTGTGAGGTACCTATCAGTGACTGGGGTATCCACTTTCCTTCCCTGGGAAGTCCTGATTTTTGGCTGCTTAAATACTACGAGTGGGAAACTGAAACACACTAACCCTGTGCCTGGACGGTCAGGAATGAGGAGTAAGACACAAGCTTGAAGACCTGATAAAAAGAACATTCACTGTTCTCACTATTCTTTAGCCAGGCTAAAGTCTATGCTTCAATAATAAAAATACAGCGCTCTGGTTTATTATTTTCTCTTTTCTCCTGAGTGGGGACAAACAGAGAAGGTGTGAAAACCAAACCCAGCTACAGGCAGAAACAGCACTGATTTCTTGAGCACTGCTAGACAAGTTAGACTAATTGTAGAATCCCAGACTAACTTGGGTTGGAAGGGACCTGAAAGCTCATTCAGTTCCAACCCCCTACCACCCCCCCAAGCCATTCTCCTTGTCCTGTCCCTACAGTCCCTGATGAAGAGTCCCTCTCTGCATCCTTGTAGCCCCCTTCAGACACTGGAAGCTGCTCTGAGGTCTCCATGCAGCTTCTCTTCTCCAGGCTGAACAGCTCCAGTGTTCTCAGCCGGTCTCCATACAGGAGCTGCTCCAGCCCCTGCTCATCCTCATGGCCTCCTCTGGACTTGCTCCAGCAGCCTCATGTCCTTCATCAACGTGATGCCTAATCAACATCAGCAACCAGAACCATCCTCCACCATGTCCTTCTCCCCTGTTGTAAGAAACATTCCAGGCACATCCTGATTTCAGTTTGAAATCTAAGTGAAACTGAATGCAAAATATGCATCTAAGCATCCATACGTAAATGATGGGGAAAACCAAAGCTTTATAGTTCCACTCAAAAAGTTAATTTAGTCACATAAACAAATTACTGACAGACATTTGGCACTTGAGGCTGTGAACAAGATTAAGATGAGCAGGAGGTTGCCAATGTCAAATTATCTGAAGATGAAATCTCGCATTTCTTGCCATTTTGGACCCAAGCACAGGTTTTAATTGGTGAATGCAACAATTCTTTATATTTTAATTAGGGGGAGTGCAGAAAGAAGAGGATCTTAAGCAAGTAAAGGAGATGGGTTTCTGGAACAGTGCAGAACTGTAAAAATCCATATAATACAGCTCACCATTTAAACAGCAGCACCAGGTAAATACAGAAGTACTTAGCTGAAATGCAGCAAAGTTGTGTGGAAATACCCCCTCCTTGAACTAACATCACGACACAGCTCAGTTTAAACCTCAAAGGTTTATTGGTGCCATCTCACCCTTCCAGCATGGACACAGAAACTGAAGACCTGCTTTCATATCTTCCATTCCTTTAACTCATCATAGAGACATGGAACGGTTCAGGTTGGAAAGGACCTTAAAGCTCATCCAGGTCCAACCCCTGACACGGGCAGGGACACCTTCCACTAGAGCAGGGTGCTCCAAGCCCCTGTGTCCAACCTGGCCTTGTACACTTTGAACCCATACTGCAGACAGGCAGCACATTGCAGTGGTTTTGCTCCTTGACCAGTTTTGCTTTCAGTGTAGTACACTGGGCAGAGTTTGAGGAACACCTCCCAGTGCTCTTCATCCGTATGATATGGATGCTCTTCATCCATCATTTTGCACAAATGCAAATACCCAGAGAACATGAGATAGTGCCTGTATTTTGTGAACTTGGGTCAGAATCTCCACAATCTTAAATCAATCTCAAAGTTTTCCATTCAACTGAGATTCTTACAGTCTACAAAACAGAATGGGTAAGCATTGAGTCCTACTCCTCCTGGATGCTAACACATTCCTAAAACACCACAGGCAGAGAGCATCATTCAACACTCTGAAACCCTCTTCAGAGAGCTTATCCTTATGCTGACACCATTCTGGAGAAAAAAACTCAGTGAAAAGACAAATGGGACATACACCTATATCTTAGAAGCAATCAGAATGATCAGATTTTCTTGCTGACCTCTTTCTAGCTGAGCACTGAAATCCTATGGCTTTCTCCTGCTTTACAACATTCTAGAAGCCAGTATGAAACACTAAGGTCTCATTTAAATATAAGACAGCCTTTGGTATCCTCCTGGCCATCTCGCTGCAGTGGAAAAAAGATGAATAACCCAACTATGACACTAATACAGCAGAACATCTAGCTGCAAATGTCTTGTTCCTGGAGAGTGTCAAGATCTCTACCTCAAAACACCTTATGGTGAGGATCTAGAAGGAGATTCGGAATGTTCAGAGACAATGAAAGCTGCATGAGTGAAAACTGCTAAACTTACAGTCTAAATGAGGTGGTGCTGGCCGATTGCTTGGGCAATTGTGCAAATATGGTAAGGATGTTCCTGTACTCTCTCTCAAGACAACATCATCTGCTTTAAAAACAAGGATGAAGTTTGAGCCTGATTTATTATTATAAGGAACCTATTTGTCACCCCCAGCACAGCAGGAGCTCTGCCCCGCATGCCTTACATTACTCTTGGGAACTACAGGTTGCAAAACTGCATCTTCCCCTGTATAAGTGAACATCAATCTGAATTCTGAAGTCCTGCACGATAATTCTTGCTGTGCATTAATGGCCATGAGGAAGGTGCTACAGTGATTCTAATGATGAGAAAATACCAGTTTCCTATTCCATTTCTTGACTAAGTAAAGGCAGATGCATGCTGGTGGAAGCCCAGCTACCTAAGACATTGTTGTACATAAGTCTTTCTGGTTGACTGGGCTGCTTGAGGGAAGAGCTTGTCAAGCATGTGAGCTAGATTTTAATACTGGAAGTTTTGAGTCTGCAACCTCATGCTGAACGGGGTAATTTTCCAGAAAAGGCTCAAAAGTTGTACTTGATAACCCAAGTTTCCTTGAGATATGTTAGGCTGTTTAGAAAGCAGAAGGCAATAAGAAGTCATTGTTAGCAGAGTTTACCCTGCTGAACTGGCAAAGGTCCCCTCTGGAAGTATGTGCCAGAAGCGATTTGTCTGTTGATCACAAGAGGGTATGCAAAGTACATGAATGTTTTCTTTTCCTTCTTAAAGACACTGTAAATTACTTGCACATATTCTGTCTTGTACAGGGCAAGTTTTACAATAGTAAATATTAGGAACTGCAGGAAAACCAGAATAACTCTAGAGAAAATAGAACCCAACAGCTCTCCCCCTTTAGATTTGCTTCTCAGTAACAATTTCCTTCTTTAGAAATAAGAAAAAAGCTCTTCCAACTGAAACCACTGATGTACTTCAACACAATAAATAAATCTATTTGGAATGATATCACAAAATCAAGGAATGGTTTGTGTTAAAAGGGACCTCAAAGCTCACCCAGCTCCAAGCGCCTGCCACGGGCAGGGACACCTTCCACTAGAGCAGGATGCTCCAAGCCCCTGTGTCCAACCTGGCCTTGAACACTGCCAGGGATGGGGCAGCCACAGCTTCTCTGGGCACCCTGTGCCAGCGCCGCAGCACCCTCACAGGGAAGAATATAATTCATCATAGTCAAGAACTTGCCTTCTGAATTCCTACAACTTTAAATTATGCTTTCTTGCTCCCTTTTTGAAATGAAAGTGTTAGGACTGTTAGAAGCAGGTTGAACCATTTTCTTTTTCTACGTACAGCAGAAGACTCCATCATTTAATCATTCCAATTGCTCATGACCAGAGAAGTAAGGCAAGTTGTAAGGTCTGCATTAATATAAACACTCCAATGACCTCTCATACCCTATGGCATAGTGAGAACTCAATTTTACATCAATAAACCCTAACAGCAAACTGTTAGAAACTCCAAAGACACCAGGTATTACAACTTACATAAATTACAGCTGAGATCAAATGGCCCGTACAAGCAATTGTACAGTGATAAAGCCTAAGTGGATGATATTTAAACAGATACGTGATTTACTGCAGAATTTTATATCATGCTAGAATTCAAATGTCAATTTATAAGTCTGAAGGAAAGAAATCCCTGTCCCATGCAAACTATTGTTTGCAGCACTGTTTCAGAAGAGCTTAATATTGTTAAGTTTAAGGAAAAAAATCTTCCCTCTGATAGTCTCAGGACACAATCTTAGAAGCCAAACTATAAACCCTGATATTTAAAAAGAGATGAACAAGTTACTTTGGAAATAACATCCTCAGTCTTCTGTGAGTGAAGTCTAATGAAGCTGATTTGTGCAATACTGGCTGTGGTTTCTTCCATCAACCTTTCTGATACTCAGTTTAAAGATCTGTCTCTCAAGCTCTTTAGGGATGCACAATTGTGAAGGCTGGAGGAACAGCACCATATCCTATTAGTAGCAGCAACACCACCAGTTAATACATTGCAATCATGCAGATGCACATTCCTGAACCAAAAACTTCAACACCTAAACAGGTTACGAATGCCTCCCCTGAGACCAGACAACCTTCTTATTCCCCAGCAGCGAGCAACTAGAGATAACTCAGGGTGAAACAAGAGAAAGAGCCATTAAGGAAAAGATTTATCAAAGGAAAAAAATTGAAGGCTTCCAATGCGATCCAGGAAAACCTCTTGGCCAATAGCTGCAGTGGCAGTAATTGTTCTAAATCTATCAATAAAGCTAAGCTGCTCCTTCATTGACTGCAAACACCAATTTCTTTCATGGAGGATTATAAGTTGATGCTCATGGTCTCTCTACTGCCATTAGGGTGATAAACAGTTTAAACTACATCAGGATCTGACATGTAGATCAATTCTGGGTCCATAAAGAATCTACACAAGAGCTTCCCGGACAGGGATTTACTGCCCCCAGTTTTTATTCTCTCTTGCTGCTAAAATTACTTCTGTCAAGTACTTAAAAGAGCCAGGGAAAAAAAAAAGTAAAAAAGAATTAATTTTTCATGTGCTGCTGGAACGGCCTTTTTAAATTCCAGAGTTTTTAAGGCAAATATGTTCCTGCTTTTAAAATCAAGCTGAACAGTGGGTGGTATTTAGCTAAACAGTGAGCCACTCGCACGGTCCGCTCACTATCAAGCAGACAGCAATTTGAAACACTGAACTAAGCTGTCTAGATTTTCTCTGAGGGCAGTCACAGGCTTCACGTTACCAGCACCAAATGATATTAGACATTTAATTTTAAACTTCAGGTACTTAAATGTAAAACCTTACAACAGTAATAGTCATAAAGCAGTGGGGCATTCCATTTCAGAGAATGGATTTTTCTATTTTTCCCCTTTAATTTAACCAGCACCTCCTGTTTTGTGGCTCTGCCCACTACAAAGTAATTTATCTAATTAGGAGATGTTCACAGCTGCTTGAAAGACAGAAGCCCCAGGAAACCAAAGGTCTGGTTTGGAAGACTTTGAAAAGTTCTCCAGAGCCACACAAAGTATTAATTTAATGTGGGGGGGGGGGGGGGGGGGGGGGAAAGAAGGTGCAGAGAAAAATTGAATCCCAATATGTTATTTTGTCTACAATAAAACCATGTGACAATAAGCAGCATATTCTCCCATACACCGGCATTTGAATTCCAAATGATGCTTAGCTTCTCGCCGTACCTGCTGCTTTCACAGTGTTACCTTTTTATGAGTAAAATTCAAAACTCTTTTAATGGAGGAAAAGTACCCCCTGAAATTAAAAAGGGTTTTTCATGCGTCAACTTGCCAACATAAAGGACACATCTCTGAGCTTACCGAAGGATGAGACACTGAGAGCAGTGAATTATGCTGGAGGTTTTGGAGCAGGTTTAGCACAATCCTGTTTCCTGCTAACCTAAAACACACGTCACCATCAGTCCAATTTTCCCCACATATTTATAAAGTTAAAAATACAACTTGCAGAACGTCTTCAGGAAACTGTTCAAGCCCAGCTTATTCAGAGGTACCCACCAGTCACCTGCATTTTTGGAGCAGGTATTTCATAGGTAATTCTAGCTGTCGTCTCTTCTGATCCAGAAGTAATCACAGATGAATGTCAAGTCAGAAAAGGGTACTGCACATACTTGGGAATACAGAGCTCATGGAAGAGAAAAGATTCCCTTCACCAGGAACTGAAAGCCAGCTGAAGCTCAGCATCAGGAGCAAAGCACAAGTCCAGCACGGATCTCAATACCAGAAGCAGAGTTACAACGTAAAGGGGAAAGGGAAAAGTAGGAACTTCGGTTGAATTTCTACTTTTCAACATTCTGATTACATGCCACTTTGAGGAACTTTCTGATCTGCATTTTGAAGACTTTCCTCTCCTACAGCCTCAGTTAGCTCTAAGGAGCACAGGGATGATATATGTTCACCTGCCTATAGGTATGTCAAGCTATAAAGGACTGGAGACTATTTTGTCTTTCACTTGCCTTCCTTCTAGTGCAAACATACAATATTCTCCAACTTTTCTTTGAAAAGCTACAGTACAAAAGAAGGGCGCAGAAAGCCAAAGCTGTGATATAACCTTTCAAAAGGAAACAGAATTGGGATGGATTAAAACGATAAAACAGCTCAGGAAAAAGAGAGACACATCTATATCCTTAACTGTGAAATCAGTTCACAGTCTAAAGGAATCCATGTAGGGCAATGCAGATTGCCCTGAAAGACTAACCAGTTTCTAAAGAAATGGAGGAGTTGAGTGGACACAGAAGGGAACAGTGCTGAAGCATTTTATCTTGCTGCTGAACAGGATCTACAGCTGTCACTGAGGCTGAAATAAAATGCATTTGTTACAGACATACTTGGTCAATATCGGTGCCATTCTGATGCAAACACCAAGCTCCTGAAGATGTCACCCACAGGCTCAATAAATGCATGTGCTGCAGTTATCATAGAATCATAGACTGGTTTGTGTTGGAAGGGACCTTAAAGTTCATCCAGTTCCAGTCCCCTGCCATGGGAAGGGACACCTTCCAATCTGACCAGTCACTATGGACTTTAGGGCTAATGCCACTCAGAGCCAAGGTGACCGCAATTTTAAACCCTCCATTCTCATAAAGTGGCACTGAAAAGCTGCCCAAAACTGCTGAAAAAACCCGAGACAGTATCAGGACTATTAAAACCTTATACAGGTACATACTTTATATATATATATATGCATATATATATGGGACATGTGAAATACTTTTTCATATTCCTGTAATTCTCACTATTTTAGGGATAAGCAATTCAGAAACAACTTTCCTCCCCCCTTCTCCTGTCCTATTGACATTTCTCCCCATTATCCATATTCTCAGTTTCTTCTCAGTTCACTCTTTCACACATTCTTCTCGTCTTGCCCATTTCATGAACTTTCCATGGTTTCTCCAACTGCCTGTTAAATCCTATGCTCCGAGACACATACATTCCAATGCTATGAACTATTTCTGCACCACAGCACATTAGAAACACCTGTGTCCCAGCACACCCATCATGGCTGCTTCCAGCATGCTCTGATTTGCTTGGTAGCAGGTCAGCTATAGGTGAATAGCATTATATCCCTGTCCTTCCCAAGCACTCCACTGAAGCCAAATGCACCATTTTGTTACCACATATCATGCCTACCCTTTAGAAACCACAACCCCTGTCTCCCTGTTACAATCTAATCACTGCAAAACACCATCTGGAATAGTGTTTGCTCCTTTTAATACTGTTAAATGCTCCACAGGGAAAACACTATGACTACGCCAGTAGTGTGCACACATTAAAGCAAGAGCACAGCAGAGAAAGGACATCCTGATGAAAAGATGTGGAGGATAATTTACTACTAAACACCTACCACACGGAGTAAGGAAATAAGAATATCAAATGAGCAACCTACATGTTGCACCCGAAACTAAAATGTAGCTGTACTGTAACTGTATCAGCTCTCCTTGCTGATAAAGTATTGTACTGATCTGTTTTCTGATCTGATTTCTCTTTTTCTCTCAAATGCTACAAGTTTGGCTTCCAACCGAGCATCTGGGTGAACATCAGACTGTTTGGGTCTTTTTCTTCCTTTAAAAGAGCAAACGACCAGACTCCCCCTTCACCCCACAGCAGATAATCCCCCCCCAGCTCCAGGTTTCTTACCACTGCTAATGCCAGAGTTTGCAATGACTGTTGCCTCACTCCACTGATCTGCACTGGAGACCGAGTAAGAGCGCTGATGCATACCATCCGGACGGCTGTTGAAGGAGACTAGACTGATCCCACTTGCCATCTGAGACACAGATGTGCTAGTAGTCACGTTCCCTAGACATAAATGGAAAACAAATTGTGTCAATAGAGAAGACAAAATTGAGTCGCGTGAAGATGGACGGGTGCATCTTAACAGAGCATCAAAAGAGGTCACTTAACCAACACCAAAACCAAGCAGCCCTCCTTGCAACAATGAAGGGTGATCAGCTTGGGGCACCGCAGATTTCCGCAGCCCTCTCAAATCCAGCTAGGAACTTCTGACACAAGGGACTGAATTGTCAAAATTTCACCTCATCCTATTCATTCCTCTTCTAGGAAACACCACCTTCCACAACCCTGCTACCAATCACCTCCTGTACAGGTTCTCCACTTGATACAGACAAGCACGGAGCACGCAAGGCAGACTGCACTGAAAAGGAAGGTATTCCTGAAAACCACTGTTCACACATGCAACCAAGATGAGCCAACGAAGACTTTAAACCAATCTACCTCAACTCCACAACTTTAAACCAATCTGCCTCAAAATACTATTTCACGTAAGCATGCAGCCCAAGTAAAGCCAAGAACTTGGCCACAGGGAGCAAGTAACTGGTAGCGCTGCAAGACCAAGCAAGACACTTAGACTTTTAATCTTAAAACAGCATCATGATACAAAGCACACACTAGAGGTTTGTTCCACTGACTGCAAACATCATTCCTGTGTCTCATCTCACAGCAACACAAAATCACAGCTCTGTCTGAAGGTCTATGACGCTACAGGTGAGATACAACAATAGCCTTTCCCCAGCATACACCAGAAACAAGTATTTTCCTGATCACTGAGGTCTAGGACAACAAAATGCTGGGAAGTGTGTGTAAGGGGGAGCAACAGGAACAGGTTTCTCGCCATAAAACAGGAGAAGTGTGATCTGGAGAACAGGAGCCTCCGGGGAGACGAGCTTTAAGGGCCCTTCCAGCACAATCCAGGAAGTGATTCTACGATCGGGTTGAATAAATGCTCAGAGTCACAACAATAAAAACCTTTGCAGAAACTCAGATTTCTGATGGTTTCAGTCACAACTTGATATGGGCCCAAGTCTGCTCAACAGTGTTGGTTTCTGAGCGTATTTGACTCCAGTCCCATCACAGGACTTGCATATTGCAAAGATACAAAGATTTTACAATGCTACTTCTCTTCCTCACGGCAGGCTCTCACAAATTACCCCACAGGTCTTCTATGGATTTAAGAATACTCTTTAAGAACACATATAAAGGGAAAGAGAGACAATTTTACAGAACACCCTAACACTTTGCATTTCCATTGCACCTTCTACTGATGAGTTCAGAAAAATTAATGAATTAATTTTCAATGCTCCTGTGAGGTTGTTAATTATCTGCTATCATTTCCCCCATTTTTCAGAGGTTAAATGACCCAGGGCCACAAAGGAAGATTGTGGCAGACTTGAAAATAAAACCCAGATCTCCCGACTCCCAGTTCTATCATTATGTCTTTTCCCAGAGCAGCCTTTGGGAAGACAGCATTGCTCAGTGAACTACTTTGTGTTATTAGAGTTGGCATAATTGTCCCTTTCTCTCTTCCCCTTTCCCAAGACTAAATCTCATCTTTAGTCCCTAGCACAGATTCAGCACTATAGTATCTGTCCACCTGAGTCTTGAATGCACTTACACAGTCCCAAGAACTGCATGGCAATCTCTGCTTTGAAGACATGAAATACATATAGGATTTTGGAACCATGCTGGTGCCTCCCAGTGAAGTGCTGTAGCTACTGGCGCATAATTCCTCTCTAATCACCTTCCCTGGGCAACCCTTTTGTCCAAAAGAATCCCATAATTAGAGCATCATGTGCCAAAGTACTGGAAAAATTTATGCCTCCAATATCTTCAGGATATTATGTGCCTGACTCCATCAACTGAGATCAAGTTGCTAGTGCTGGTATTTTAGCACCTTCCAAAGAAATGTTCAACAAAGAAAGCAGGCCTACAGAAATGCAGGTACAAAGCAGAGGATCAGGTTATAGCTCAGTGTCCTCAAGTCACAAAAGAAAATGGAAATACTAGCTGACAGTATGCAGATTTTGAGGTTTCTTAGAAGAAATACCTCCTTCCAAATGGGTAATGATGCTGATGCTCACTTTGGAATAACCTTTTCCTCTTGTTTTCACAATCCATTAATAAACGATTTTGATGATACACCACATTAAAGAGAGAGGCTGACATGAATGACTGAGCTTCAGACCAAGTGGACTAGAAACTTGAGATTTAGGCCAACATCAACACCATGTGGATCAATAAAGAGAAGCCCTAAGATCTGCTCCTGGGGCAGGACAACCTGCTAGAGCAGCGGAGGATGGGGACCAACTGGTTGAGTAGCGGCACTGCTGTGAAGGACTAAGAGTTAACAGTGGATGTCAGAATGTGTGGTAACACTGTACTTGACACAAACCACAAGCTGAGCATCTAAAACACTGTACTCAGTGTCTCCTACTTAAAAAAGATGGTTGGGAAATTAGAAAAGAGCCAGCGAAGAACTACCAAGACAGTTAAATCTCTTTGGTTTTGCTGTATGACCTTTTCGGGCATCTTTAGGTTATGACTGGTAAATAGCTTTGGAAACAACTTGTTTTCTTCACAAGCATCCACCTTGCCAAACTCAAGAGCAATGCCACAAAAGTGCACTTTCAGCCTGTAGCTATCTTTCACACCGCACCTAGAAAAATGGGAAGCCACATGTAATGAATTCCTGGAAACAATTACTGGATGACCCATCCATGTTACCCTGTACTGGGTGTTGCGCTCTCTGAGCAGTAGTATGTTGACATCTTCTGACCAGTTCACATTTGAACAGAGGTTTTAAGTCACTTTCTAACCATGATGCAAAAGCAAAACCTTAGAAAAGAGAATATCAAGACTTCTACATCATCATGTCTGCATCCATTTTCACCTTAATGCCACGTTATGAAACTCCATCTCCCATGTTACTACATCAAACTGTTGAGTAAGTGACTTATTCTGCAAACCAAATAAGAATTCTTCCATTTAATGTTTCTTAAAGGTACTGCCATAGTGTGATAGACCTGCTACCTGCACCCCTCGCTCATTCAAGGTTAATTTCCGCTTTCTTCACGCGCTGTAAGGCTTTACATCAGACCATGCAAGCCAGAATCCATGCGTACACATCAAAAGGACTGGACTATAGAAACAAAGTGTGCCCTTTCCCCTCCCTTTCTGAATGTGTTCAGCTCTAGCACAAAGTTGTTACTTATGACCTTATTTCAGAATCATTATTTCCCAATTTACAGCTCATTTTTCCACTTCTCAGTTTAACTGCATCATGCCCAGGACATGGATTCCACCACCCCAGTAGGCACTAATGGCATCACACCGAAATAAGGACTATTGGAAGTCAGCTGCTGTTCTTGCACACTCTGTATGCTGCACAAAGCTTCTACGAAACAGTCTTATGGATTTTCCTGTCTGTAATGGGCAAACCCCAACCCAGGCACCTCAACGAAGCATTTCTGCTCAAGGATAATGCCTCAACAGAAATAATCTCAGTCTTTCAGAAGAGAAGTGAAAGACAGTTAAAAAGAGGATGCCAGCAACACTCACTGAGAAGTGAACCCTGTACACTAGGTTAGGCACATGAAGCCTTTACATCAGGCTTTAGAAGCAATGGCCTTGATGCATTCTGCCTCTGCTGTCTCTCCTGTTTGTACATGCATACACACACATATGTATATATCATAGAATCCCAGACTGGTTTGGGTTGGACGGGAGCTTAAAGCTCATCCAGTCCCAACCCCTGCCATGAGCAGGTGCCTAAGAGCTCATCTCCATCTTCCCTCTGGCAGGTTAAAGCCATTCCCCTTGGCCTGTCCCTAAAGGCCCTTGTCCAAAGCCCCTCTCCAGGTTTCTTGTCAGCCCCCTTTTTATCTACCTATCTGTAGGCAGAGAAGATACATACATTGACATTAACACAAAATCCACGGTCAGCTACCTGGCCCATTCAGGAGCTGTGAAAAGAGTGCTTCTTCAAATACAGCATATATGCATCAGCTGGTTGTTTAAGTTGATTAGCAGGGGGCAGTTAAATTACTATGCTAATCCATGTATTCTCAGCACTGTTTCCTTGATATGGATATGTGTATATGCTTACTGGGAAGCCTTGATTAGTTCAAGCTTCAATGTGTCAAAGGCTCCAGATTCTTTCCAAAGAATAATTTCAGCTGTACTCACATCCCTAAAGTGTGGGAGCTGATTTGAAAAGGTACTTACCTCTACCATATGCTATTTTTCTTTAAACAATTTGCATTTCAAAGTGAATATGGCATTTATATTTGAATGAATATCAGTATGTTGCCAGAACTTGTTTCAAATGAGCAAAAAAAAAAGATGCTGGTCTCCTATTGAACAAAAATGTTTTCATCTACCAAAGGAGCATCAAAGGGAGAGTTCCTCTTTCTAGCTCTAGACAGCTTTATTAAAACTATCTTTTCTGATATTATAAAATACCCCGTTACGATCGCGCTTACAAAACGTTCAAACAATTAAGCTCTACAAAACCCATCCAAATTAAGATTCAAGATAATTTCCAGCTTGGGTGAAAGCTCAGCAGAAGAGCCTCTATGAAAAGCGAGAGCGCTCACAGAGAATCCAAAGTATATGTCCATCTATTCAGGGTAAATAGCCACGAACAGTAAGGAACAAATAAAGACAAGAGGCTCAGCAGAAGAGAAGATCTGCAGAGGAGTGCATTCCTGTGTGTACATATAAAGAGGCTGATAGAAACACACACACACTGGGAGTAAAACATGTCTCTCTTTCCTATGCAGAGGGACTTCCTGACAGCATCAGATTACAACACTTAGAAATATGATGAAAATAAGAAGATTTAAACAAAACCAGGACCATACAGGATGCTAAGGGCACATCTAGTCAGTAAAACCCAAAAGATAAAGACTCAGTGTACTATAAAAATGTGAATAAAATATACAATAAAGTTTAACAGAATGTTATCTTACATAAATGTTATCTTACATCTGCACAGAGACCTCAGAGCAGCTCCCAGTGTCTGAAGGGGGCTACAAGGATGCTGGAGAGGGACTCTTCATCAGGGACTGTAGCAATAGGACAAGGGGTGATGGGTTCAAACTGAAACAGAGGAAGTTCAGGTTGGAGATAAGGCAGAAGTTCTCCCATGTGAGGGTGCTGAGGCGCTGGCACAGGGTGCCCAGAGAAGCTGTGGCTGCCCCATCCCTGGCAGTGTTCAAGGCCAGGTTGGACACAGGGGCTTGGAGCAACCTGCCCTAGTGGAAGGTGTCCCTGCCCGTGGCAGGGGATGGAAATGGATGAGCTTTAAGGTCCCTTCAACCCAAACCATTCCTTGATTCTACATATGCAGTAACCTGCCCAACTATAAAAGAAACCATGCAGGGTTTTTGCCTCTTGCTCCTGTAGCAGAACAGGATGATGGACAGCATCTTAGCTATTCCTCTTTTGCCATCTTTTAGCTTAACAAAAACAGCACAGTGAATCCTCACCGGGCAGCACAGGTTCTTTTAACACACCCACCACTTTAAACTGAGCCTTCACCAACTACACCACCCACTAATTACAAACACACAATGCATATCATTCACAACTATACCCTAAGAGGCCAGATACAAATGACTTCACTCCATGGAGGTGGTCACACTCATGATTTCTCCCAAACAAATCACTTAGTTACAAGAAGTTGTATTCAGAGTGCAACTAATACATTCTTGGATTTATGACACAAGCAGAGATTGCAGGGGTTGTGAAGCAGAACTGTATTTTTCCATGCAGCAGCAGCATGTGAGACCTGCAGAGTGGCTGCACAGAAAGACTGAAGCAGATGAACTAGAGCCGATGCTTTCACCATGGCCGTGGTTTATTTGTGTTACCCTCTTCATGTTCACAATGAGTTTCTCTTCCAAAAAAGAAAAGAAATTAACCTCTTAAGGCCAGAGGGCTGCGCTCACCAGCTGTTAGAACTAATGAAAAATACATTAGAGTTGTGGGTCAGGAAATCCTGACTCTTGGTATCAGAGGGTTAATTGTTTCAAATCATGTTGGGTCAATTTATGTTGCAGGAATACTGCCTATTCTTGAAATGCCCTCTAATTCAGTAAAAGGCACTGTCAAGTAGATTAGATTGGCTGTTGGTTGCCTGTTCAAAACCCACTCCTGACACTGCTCCCTCAAGTTTCTGCAGGCATGAGGGTGCAAAAGGAAAGGGAAAGAGGGAGCTCTGCCAGCTGCAAAAAATGAAAGGCATTCCTTTCCCCTTCCCCAGTTCTGCATTGCCCTGATGAACCGGTTCCTAGAGTTGTGCAGGTATCTTTCCAATGGACAAATCTTTCCTAAAAGTGGGTGACCGCCCAAGCTGCACCACTTTCTGCCTCCTGCTTTGCCTATAAACATGCATGCTAGGACAACTCCTGCTTTAGCTGGAAAATCTGGGAATGGCTCTTCTGGGTTCCATTCGCCTGCTGCTTCACATCCCAGCATCTATCTGTTACAGATGCATCCTCCTTCCCTTCCCTTGCCAGCTCTGGAGATCAGGCTCTGCACTAAAATCTGGGAAAAAGTGTTACTTACAGCATTTTGCCTCTCCAATTGGGTCGGGGAAGTCCACATTGGGAAGGAAAGTATTGTGCAGTCATCAGAGCTCTATCTGGCCACATTTTCATTAGGAGAGCCAGAGAGCTCCAGTTTCCATAACCAGGCTCTTGAGTCAGGTTGTGAATGGGGGGGACCCCCCCCAAAAAATCGCTATGGATTCTGTCTGCTGCTTCAATCTGACAGCAGCGTGTGAGCAGCACATTGTTCGTGCCTTGGGTCTATCAGGGACCTAAAATAACTTGAGCTTACCTGTACATAGAACAAGAACAGAGTAAGACAACAGTTTTGGGGAACAGTGATTCCAAACCACGCTGGTTCCAGCATTGAAACTCTCCTTCAGTACACTGAGAAGCTTTTTCAATGCTGTAGCAGGCAACTTCCTTGTGGGTTTTACTGATTTTGAAGATGGTTTTATTTTTTCCAGAAGCATTTATTTGCTGAACCAATTTCCTGAGGATAAGCAGCTATTAATAGAGGAAGACGTTCCATCTCACAGCCTGGCAGGGTAGCCTCTGCGAACAGGGCTTGATTAGTAGTGTACAAACTGAGAAGGGTCAATACTAATGAACAAGCAAGGCAATGCCAAGAAATATCCTGGCAGTGAAGGACATGGTGCTGGGAGTATAACGAGAAAAGCTATTATTCTCAGAGCATGCCAAACCAACACAGCAAGTGTGGAGGAAAATTAAGTCATCAGAGGAGACATCTCTTCTAAAGGAAAGTTAAACCCAAGATCTTCACCACAGGCTTACGCTCAAGATCCCAGACTATTTATTCTACTGGGATCAAAGTGTGTTTTCCCTTCTCAGCAGGCATATTACTACTATTTTTCAGTAGTTTTTACAAATAATAGTAATAAATAAGGTACGCTTTGCTTTCTGGGCAAGAACCGACTGAGGTTACCTGCTTGTTAAGGGACTGCATCTATGGAGGTGACCATTTAACACTGGCAAATGCTCTACTTTGGATTGCTGTTATTGGTTGCGAATCCTGTTCATGACTGTGAATCTAACTTGGCAAAAAACAACAGTGCAAAATGAAACCATCCTGAGGTATTATGCTGCTCGCTTGTAAAGCGAAGCATGCATAGGGGCCTGAGGCAAAAGATGTAAAATGCTTCCTAACCCATTTGACTTGTCTGTGGAAGTTATTAATAACACAGTTGGAGAGAGGCTGGGAAGGAAGGGTCTTACTTGTGGTGCTAGATCTACAACAGAAGCTGGTTAAGATGAACCAAAGGAACTTTGGGAGCCTTCCACCAGCCTACAAACATGCCCAAGCTCTGCGAGTGGCATCCAGAGCCTCTTTGGGATGGGGAGGAACGACTGCTGGTATTCAAACGCCTCCAGACCCTTCAGGAAATGGAACAAAGCAACTTTATTTCCGAACAAGAGACAATAGATACGAATGGGAGATGACTTTTTTTTTTTCCTCCTATAGCTATTGCCACTGTAACAGCAGCTAAGTGAATGCATGTCTGCAGTGTGAGCAGTTTTGATAAACAGCCTCTGCGGGCCACACAACGGGGATAATGTATCCTTAAGTACTGCCAATGAGCTGCCATTCTGCACAGCCAATTACTTCTGTGCGTCTGTCACTCAAAGGAAAAATGACTGAGCCCATTAGATCAAACCTTTGTCACTGTTCCTAATGCACTCTTAGGCCTCATTAATCTGAGGGAGCAGCAACACAGCCGCCGGTGCCTCATTGCCTCCCCCACAACAGGCCCACGTGAATCTTCTCATCTCTCCCCCAAGTGCACCACGTTAATCAAGCTCTCCTTATTACCCCGGTCCCTGTCACGCCGGAGAGCGCTCTCTCTCTTAAATGCTCTCATTATGGTCCATCTTTAGAGCTGGCTGAGTGGGGAGAAAAAAAAAGCAAGAGCCAGAGAGAAAGAGAAGAGGAAAAAGCAAGTCCGATCGCATTAATATTCATGACAATAATTAGTATTCTAGGTCACTGAATATTCATGCTATTAGTTTGGCTTTTTATGGGTTTGCTGGATGTCCTGATTGCTGGAGTGTGGAGGAAAACAGCATGGTTGGGACTTTAGATGTCAATGGCAGTTCAATACTCAAAACACATTTGTGAATTTTTTTCCCCTTTTGGTAAATCAGCTTCGAGCCTCCTGATGGCTTTAATATTTTAAAATCACTGGGGGGAGAAAGAGCGAGCAATTCCGCAAAGGTCTGAACATCCAACCAGGCAGCGCTACAAGGGGGAACTAGCGAAAACCAGCGAGGCTGCATTGGGTGGACAAGACAGATGTGGGATTTTATTCAGGATACGGTGCAATGGAGGCATGAAAATCAACCTGAGCAGAACAGGCAGGGGCTGAGCAGGACCGTCTGCATCTTGTCCAGCATCTACATTCATCACGTCATTTCCACCCTTTATCTACATCACCATCAGTAGAGATGGGCACCATCAAGAAAGAATCCTAGGACAATCATTGTTTCCTCCTTTCCCTAAAGAGCAAACTCTTTCCTCTCCCCCCCCAATATTCAACAAATGCAATTATTTTATCAAATACGTATTTCATCAACACTAATATTTGCCCTGCTCCCTCTTCCCCAGTATTAAGCAATATATGCTACTAAGACGGAAGTATTTCTCTCTCGCTCGGGAAAGAGCAAATCCTAATCCAAAGGTACTGGAGAAGATGACCTTGAGGGATCCCCTTCTAGCGAGATAAAAGGGAAATCTCCACTGCACTTAAAATTGGGCTTTTTTTCCTTTGAAACGAGCAAACTGACAACTTCTCCTTTCCTTCGCTGCAGCTGTATATCACTGAACTAACAGCAAACCCAACCATATGGAAAATTGACTTGGGTGATTAATGGCAAAAGTAAGTCACAAACTTGCATTTGTGCTCTGTGGCAACATCGTAAAACTCCTGCTAAAGTTGTAGCACAGGAAATGTTTCATGGTAAGACAAGTCAAGGGAGGTACCACATAGACTGTATCATTGGTAGCGAGTAACTAACAACTACCAGCCTCCAGCACAGCCAAGTCAGACACTGCTCCAGTACAACTTCAGTCATCTCCAAGGAGTTCACAGCAGATTCCAGAATTCAGGATTCAGTTCTGTGCTTATTTGCAAAGGAACCCAAGATCTACAGGCTCTGGAACAATTGCCTATACTAGCAAGCTGTTGGCTTGTTACATGCTTTTACTCATAAACAGCCCAAAATGGATCTGAATCGTCATAGTCGCCTTCAATTAAAAGGTTATTATGAAAATGCTGACGAACTAAGTAACAGCAGCCTTCCAATATTTGAAGGGGGCTACAAGGATGCTGGAGAGGGACTCTTCATCAGGGACTGGAGTGATAGGACAGGGGGTGATGGGTTCACACTGAAACAGGGGAAGTTCAGGTTGGAGATAAGGCAGAAATTCTCCCGTGTGAGGGTGCTGAGGCGCTGGCACAGGGTGCCCAGAGAAGCTGTGGCTGCCCCATCCCTGGCAGTGTTCAAGGCCAGGCTGGACACAGGGGCATGGAGCACCCTGCTCTAGTGGAAGGTGGCCCTGCCCGTGGCAGGGGGTCGGAACTGGATGAGCTTAAGGCCCTTTCCAACCCAAACCTGTGATTCCATGATTCTAATTCAATATACTTGACATCAAGACTTGAATTCACAACACATCACAACAGAGGAGTGATCCCTACCCATGTTTTTTCATCATGCTTCTCCTGCATATGGCATGTCACACTTCAGAGGGTACTGGCTCTCAGTAATGAACTCAGCAGCTATTAATTCAGATGTGGGAAACAGCTACCCAACTGACAGGTAGGGCCGCAGCCCGTAAGTCAGGCGTAAAAGATAAAACAAGAATAATGCAGTGGTTCAAGACCAGAATTACTAGATGGGTACTAGAACCTAAAGACACCATGTCAGAATCTGAGAAGATACACTAATGGAAACCCAATTCCCTATGTTTTCAGCAGAAAGCTCTGGGAAGGAGTCAATCCCAACTCGTCTGCTTCCCAGTACTTCAGGGTAAAGTACAATTCCTAATGACCACTGTGCTGATTTGATAGATGATCACAGTTAATAACAGATAGAAACCTCACATTTATAAACATGTGAAGACGCCGTGCTTCTAACATGTCTGCAATGTCAGATACACTTAGCAGATAACAACCTTTAGCATACTTAATGATGGCTATGTAGCTAACACATTTGAGGATAATTCACATACTGTACAGCCACTATTGTAAGTAAATTTAATAGCACCAAATTATTTAAATGAAGTGTTAATCAGGAAACAATTTATCTCTACACCATAAGCTATTTTTAGATGTGAACTTTCTACATCAGTGGCTCTTGCTGCAGCTCAGGCTTTGGGTTGTTTGTAGAGGAGAAGAAATAAATGACTCCTGGGAGAGATTTCAGGAATAAGTTCACCTTCAGGTCATCCAGCTCAAACCCAGCCCAACTTGGGAGTAATTGAAACCTAGATCCTCTCCTGCTCCAAAGTCAGCAAGAACCGAGTCAGCTTCTAAAAGGCACAGAGACATGGCCAATGCCTGATTTCCAGGACTGCCAGCCCTTGAACACTGCTGCCATCTGCTACCAAATGACAG
Organism: Lathamus discolor; assembly: GCF_037157495.1. Lineage (NCBI taxonomy): Eukaryota > Metazoa > Chordata > Aves > Psittaciformes > Psittacidae > Lathamus > Lathamus discolor. Next base: position 66,077,158 of record NC_088886.1, read on the forward strand.
CTGGAACTAAGCAAGTCCTCAAGTTACCCTGCTCTGCAGTACTTCCAACTGGGATGCATCATTCACTGCCATACAAGTTTAACTGAAATTCAAGTTTCTTAAGCATCATTCAACAACTTTAAGCCATCGCAAAAGTAACATGACCCAAACCACCCCAAGTCTGCCTGTGTGCTACCTCCTATGTGGATGGGTACCAGTCTCTGAGACAGCATCCTCACACCATGTATTTTCAGAGAATCCCAGGCTGGTTTGTGTTGGAAGGGACCTTACAGCTCGTTCAGCTCCAACCCCTGCCACAGGCAGGGACACCTTCTACTAGAGCAGGGTGCTCCAAGCCCCTGTGTCCAACCTGGCCTTGAACACTGCCAGGGATGGGGCAGCCACAGCTTCTCTGGGCACCCTGTGCCAGCGCCTCAGCACCCTCACAGGGAAGAGCTTCTGCCGAAGAGCTCATCTCAGTCTCCCCTCTGGCAGGGTAAAGCCACTCGCCTTGTTCTTTTACATCGCAGCAGTTGATAGGCAGGAGACTTGGACTTTTCCTCCCTATCAGACCAGCTGATGCGCTGTCATCTTCCCAAAAAGGAAGAAATTCCACTAAGAGGCAGAGAAAACTGTAGTGAGCATTCATGAAAGAATGAATTTAAAACTTGACAGTTACAGGCCATCAATCAGACATCTAATACATATATATATATATACTTATTAGCAACATTGGCACTGAAAGGCATACTTAAGGGGCAGCAACAGTGTTTAGTAACAGACCACTGATAGCTTCAAATGAAGACATCATGTAAGATAAGCACTATTTGACTCAACAATAAAAACTGCCTTTTTGGTTTTGATGTTTGAATGAAAGTAAGTTCAGCTATTTCTAGGAACACAAGTTGGTGGCAAACCTCAGCAGAAGAATGTTTTCAGTGGGCCTGGGCTATCACCAGGTATAAGCAAATATGATGAACTCTGCTTCCAGGGGCAATCTGAGACATGATGTTTTAATGGCATCTGTTTAATATCTTAGCTGCTTTTCAGTAACCTGCACACAGTTCTGTAGCAGCAGAAGGAAAATGAGTCTGTTCCTGACCACATCAGACAATTACATGAAGTATTTTTCTCACTTATAAGCACGGCAAGTAAAATTCTACTTGAGGTCCCAAGTCTGCATTGGCTGAAGCACAGAAGAACAGAAAACATCACTGTTTTGGGAAGAGGCAACATGTGAAGCTGTGAGAATGTAGTGTATTTGCAGGCCCAGAAATAAAAAGGGCAAGTGCTGATTTTTTCTGTGTTTGGTCCAAATTTCCTCCGTACAGCAAGTATGGAAACCTCCCAAACAAAAATCAGCACTAATTTCAGCACTGCAATCAATTCTAATGCATCACACATGATGAAGACAACATTTTACCAACAGAACAACTGAGAAAAAGCTCTAAGACAGCAGCACAGAGTGCAAATGTTTTTACTTGCATGACAGATAACTGCAGAGATCCCACAAGTCCTCCTGGAACTCCAGAATCTGAGCACTGAGTACCTACAGGTCTCCTACCCAGCAGAAGCTGTGACCCTCTATATAAAATCCACTGTCAATATACCTGACCACATGAAAGCTGAGGCTAACAAGCTAGGCACAGCTACTGACAGTGTCTTCTTTACCAGACTAGTACTTTCCTGGTATTTTAAAATCACTCTCTGCAATGCAACTCTTCAGTCTCACCTGAACACAAGAGTATTGAGAATGCCAGACAGACTGATGTAGAGCTGAGCTGTGGCTCCCTATCCCTGGCAGTGTTCGAGGCCAGGTTGGACACAGGGGCTTGGAGCACCCTCCTCTAGTGGTAGGTGTCCCTGCCCATGGCAGTGGTTGGGACTGGATGAGCTTTAAGGTCCCTTCAACCCAAACCAGTCTGGGATTCTATGAAATGTGCAATATCCAATTCAAGGTCACAGAGAAGTTGTTTCCATCTGACCTGACGATTTAAGTGCATGCCAAAACATGTAAATCCCATGCTATAAACTTTATATTAGTATGTATCTCTAAATATGTTTCCAGACACATGCTTCTCTGGAGCAATCAAGTAATTTTTGCCTCTCTTCAGAGGTCTTACAAGCAGAAATCTCTTACTGAAACATCTTACTGCTGGTTTACGGACGCAGTCCATCATTTTTTTTTCCCTAAATGATGAAACTTAAATATCCTGAAACCCACAAACATTCTGATCACTCAGTCACAGAAACTGAACAGCAAAATGGAAAACTCCAAACCAACCATGAAGAATTCTCTGCTATGAGCTCCCCCAGTGACAATACCAGTCTCGGTGCCTCTTGAGAGGTAGGTTACAACTTGATGTTCAGGCTTCAGACATTTCGGGTCCCAGGCCAAGCTAGTATAACATGCCACAGACATCTCCAGGGATGGCTGTTCAGTGGCACCACTGCAAAGCCACATGGCTTTGTTTCCTTCTCCTTTTCTAACCATTCATCTAATAAGCAGCATCCACAGTTGGAAGGAAAATCCTTCTCCTCTTCCCCTAACACAGGGGAATGTGCTTCGGAAAAATGCAGGGAATGACACCTTGTCTTACAGCATAACTATGACTATACAAGAGAAGACTCTTTAATAGCAGAGTGATCAAGCTCCTTCCTGTGGTTGCTCATACTACGTGTGTAGTGTGTAGTGCACAGGGACAGAAGTGTATTTGGACGTCAGCACATGCTGGAGGTGCCTACGTTAACCATAAATGCAAAAGGCACTCAGCACTTTATGGACTTCATCCAAAACATGCTGACAAAACCTCCATACCAACATTATACGTTATGAGTTTTATAGAAACTCTGCATTTTACAAGAGAAACGGTCTCAAATGTTATTCCTTAATGCAATTTTTTTAAATCCACTTTAGCTGTATGGACAAGTACTTCAGCAAACAATAAACTGTGTTGTTTAGAGCTCATAAGGAGTCATAAACCCCTTCCATAAATGAACTAAAATAGCTTTCTGCAGAAGCATCTTGCTGTTGGAAAGCCCAGAATTAGGCACCCTCCTCAAGGTGGAAAGAAACACCACAAAAAGCCCTTTCAAATGATACATCACCCATTTTACTGAAGTATTAGACCTAACTAGATCAGTTGTAAGGTAACATCTATTCTTTATGTATGTTAATTCCCATGAAGTTATGTACAGTTTTGGCAAGTATAAGGTAACAAATACAAAAAGATGGACGTTGCAGGTTACTTAGAATCTCTTGTGGAGGCTTAAAGAGTTGCACATCGGTGGTTATTTGGAGTTGTAAATTAACAACAGATAAGATCCCCATCACAGTGATACGTGACAATTGCCTCCAGGCTCTGGCAATGCAGCCTTTCCCTTTCCTTCCCTAGCATGGTATTCTCTTACCTGAATTGGGCGAGATGTGTAAACTGCTCATGTCCTTGGAGAGGCCGTTTGTTTTGGGACTGGAAATGGGGGCACAGGCTGAAGTGGCTCGGGGTGGCCTCTTCCCGGGGACTTTCACAGTGGTTCTCAGCAAGTCGATCTCCTTCCCGTGAACGTTCTGCATATAGTCCTAGTGCAAGCAAAAAGAAAACCCCAAGCGACATCAAAGAGGTTGTTCTGGAAGCAAAAAACTGGTCATAAGGGTTTTGATTTTGTAAGACATTTCCCCTACATCACCAGCCAGCACCCGCCATGTGTATCCCCTTCCTTCCATATTCTTGATAACCACTTCCATGCTTCTCACTACAAATACTCCTAACGAAGCCTGAAGCTTTCTAATCCATCCCCCAAACTACCGGTTGGATAAGAGGCAATTCACAACATGACTGGTTCTGAGCCACATGTCAGAGTTCACCAGCTAGAAGATCCCAAAGAGAAGACAAGGTTGACTGTCCCTCATGAGCATGCCTACTTGTGTCTCCTCTATGCCAACATTTTATGCATTTATCTCTTTCTTCCTCAGATGTGGCTGAAACTGGTTAGCAGGCACAAAAGTTATCCTCCACACACACACAAAATCATAGAAGGGAAAAACTTATGCAAATTGCATCTTATTAAGCACACCGAAAGCTGGAAGCTAAAAGTGAAAAAGGCTTTTCCCAATTCTTGTTTGGAAAGCCCACAAACAGGAAATAATCAGATGAAGCTATGAGAAGACAGCAGCCAACTGACTGGAGAAATCCATGAGAAAATTGTGCAAAAAGCGTCTGGAAAAACAGGCCTTTGAGATTGCGCTTTCCAGCTCCAAAGGCATTCCCTAAATTATTCATGAGCTGCTTCAGATGAAAACAGAAAAGCAATTGGATGTGGATGTCTCTATCAGAGGGAAAAGGACAATTCATCAGAAGAGAGATTTCCAGTAGAGACAGTGAATGCTAAAGCCCATTCACAAGACACCAAAGTTTTCATCTCCTGGTACACGTGGTTGTTGTTACTCGTGTTCCAGAAAACATAACTGAAACTGGAACAACTATGAGGACACTGAAAGAAACAAGGGAGACTGTTCTTTAGGAGAAGACTTCCCAGGCAGATAGCACAGCATAGCAAAATCAAGGTGGAAAGGGGTAAGAGCGCTGCACAAAACCACAACTGGGACTATGTACTCCAAGAGGAAACCAGCAATTTGAACTACAGACTGGGAAAAGAACTGGGCTTAAGCCTAATTCTTTCTCAGACAGAGCTTGATCAGCTTGTAGAGGCCTGGGTGATGCTGAGTGGCTGCACGAGCAAAGACTCACCAGCACAGACATAACTCCCACTTGTCCACATGGCCAGGGCATGATTTAGCCAGATGATAGGTGTTATATGAAAGACTACTGATCTTAACTAGGCTGCTTCCAAACACAGGTCTGTACATCACTAGAGCATCAATTCTACAAGTAAATACCCAGATGGACTAAAAGCACACCCAAAGTCCAACTCACTGCTGTCACAAGAGAGAGCAATCAGCTCCCTTATAAAAATCCTTCCATCTTTGGACAGTTTTTACAATACAAATTATATATTCCACCCCAAAAAAACCCCATCAACTATCTACGACTGGACCAGCACTTATTTCCTCATGGGTAATATTAATCTGGGATAAACCTTCCAAACTAAGTCAACACCATCTTTGTTTGGGAATTATTAAGAGTAAAAAGTGTGGCAGGGGAGAGGCTGAAAACTTTGTGGGGTGACAATAGAGAGCTCTGCTGCCAACAAAGGCAATCCATAAATAACAATTCATTCGCTAGGTGTTAGAAATGAACAAAACTGCTCCATCCATAAACTATCAAGTTGCCGTTAACTTTCTTGTTCAGTGTCAGTTCTTCACAAATTAAAATACAATAAGCAGAACATAATTAAGCATTTATTGCTTATGGGCTTTAAAATGAGCCTTAACCAGATAGTGACTGAACCTCAGCGTGTACTCTTTTTAATAGACACATTTTGTTTAATGTACAACCACCAGCGGTTCAGTTTGAGGAGGTGTTTATTCCAAATTCTTCAGCTGAACAGCACGTATGATTTCCCTGCTTCCCTGCCAACTTGTGAGATGTGACAGGGCATTATTACAGCCCTTTTAATTGAGAGTAAACCAGGCTTCGGTGAGCTATAAACCATTTGAGAGAGTAAGTGAATGTTGGCAAGCAGGAAATAAAAGCGCTGGAGCCATACCGTTCTTGTACGAGAAGTGCCCCAATACAACAGATGCCAAATAGGTATTAATGTCAGCTTAAATATTTATAGGGATATATCAAATGTAAATAATAAAGCCTCTTTCATTGTGTGCAAGATGCATAGCGATAATCTCTGCAGTTCCCCAAGGAGGAGAGGCAAGCCTTGGGTTTCCAGCCACCGGAGCACCCGTCCCCACACAAGCTCCCTCAGATCTGCGCTTGGGGAATAAAAGTTGGGGCTACAAAATAATGTCGCCGCTTCAGAAGCGCAATGGAGGGTTTGATCAGATTAGAACAGATGAGGGTCTTGCTGTCATCTGGAATATGCTGTGTTAAAGAGAAGACAGCAAGCCTGATTTTGATATGCAAATGTTACAGATATAACTCCCCTAGATGTTAGCTGTAGAAAATGCTGATCCGAGAAAAAAGGGGAAAAAAACCCTTTAACAAGGCATGAGGGTAATTCAAAGCCAAGTACTTTTAAACAGCACTTAACAAGTCCCTAGAGCCCACTCAACAGTGGGCCACCCCAGAAGTGCCATCTTCTGCCCCTCAACAGCTTGAAAAAGTAGTAATTGCAAATCCATTTGCATTTTTCTTCTTAACTTGTCCATGTTCATCATTCAACAACACAGGGGGGAAAAAAAGCGCCAAACAAAAAAGGAGAAAAGCAAGCAGCAAAGGCAAAGGAACCCTCCCCAAACATGTGGATAACAGGAGAAGCCAGCGCCCCGGTCCCCCGCACCCCTGCGCCGGCACCTTCGCCAGCGCTTGTTTTCTACATTTCGCTCCTAATTATGTTGCATCTATTGCCATACACTTAATTAGCTGCATTAATGTGATTTCTTTTCACATAGTCAAGCAATTAAGAGCTATGATTGAGTTTCATTCAATTAGCCTCAACAAACATGCTAATTGATGTCCCAGATGCAAATGAGGTGCAGTGAGAGAAACCTGCTAGCAATTGAGAGTTGTGGTGGGGAGACCCCCAGCTCCCAGCTTGCTGACAGCAGCACAGCTTAACACGGCTCCCACCTTCCGCGGGGGGGAGACAAGCCATTAGTGCCTCAGTTGTCCCAAAGAGATCCCTACAGGAATAATGGGCAGTGCTTGAATCAAATCAACGTCGTCTCCAATTCTCATGACAACGGCTGGTATGAGCCAGAGCAGAGAACAGTGTTTTCCTGCAGCAGGGCGAGCATGGCAGACCCCGTGAATGCTGTGGTTTCTTAAGCTAAGGACCATAAAAGGTCTTCATCTCATCTCCCAGCTTGTGAAATACTACACAGGTAATGGCCTGCAGTTATCAGTAACTGGCAACTTAATCTTAGTCAGCTGTGGGGCGATGCTGCCTCTTCCAGTTAAGGCCAGAACGCATCAATCAATCAATAATCCCTACAGATACACTCACGATGTTGATTCTCATTGCTTTTCATCCTGAGGTTACCATTAGAGCTTTGCTCAAATATAGTGCTGCCGAGGTGTTAATTTGACTACTCAAGGCCATTGACCATTATCTAGGAGACTAAATAAACTGTGAATAAAATATCAGTGAAAATCGTAAAAGCTGCATTGACTGAAGGTGACACAAAATAGTACTTGACAGCAGCACAAAATGAATTGAGTAAGAAAGACACGATGTGCCACAACACAGAATAATGTAGAGCAAAATGACTTTTGTTCTGCTCTTAATACAGCTCTCTGCTTACAACAGCCAAAATTCATTTAACCAATTAACTGAAGAGAAGCTTTTCAGACATGCAAATTGAGCAAATGGGCATGAGGATGTTTTCTAAACAGACCTACCAAAAAGAAACAATGCTATAAAAATCCAAGGAAAGGGATTCATTTAGCATGAACACTGCTATTACAGGTATGGCACACAGGGACATGGTTTAGTGGTGGACTTCGAAGTGATAAATTAATGGTTGGACTTGATGATCTTAACAGTCTTTTCCAACCTAAATGATTCTGTGATTCTATTTTGGGGGGCCCTTTTTGATTTCAAATACCAGTAATCATTAAACTTGATGCAATACATTACAATGTTTGATTCCCATCACAATTCATAGTCCTCAAAGCCAGAGAAGACACTCCACCAAGGGCCACAAGCTGAACCCAAGCTAAGTGATGCTGCCAGCTCATTGCCTACTTCCTCCTGGACAATAAGACTCAAGACAACAAGCAAACATCTCTTCTTCCACAGCTCAGTTCTGCTGCTGCCTGCTTACTCACCCCTTATTCAGGGTGGAAGAACATACGGATTAGATTGAGGGAAAGGCAGAAGGAAGTGCTGGCTGCTGCTTCCATAAAACTGGGATTCAAACTCACATCACCCAAGTCTACCCCAGTTACCTCAACAAAGACTTAACTAAAGGACCACTGAGCATGTAGCAGCATGCTTCCTTCCCTAGCATGATCCTTCAGTTAAAGATGAGATTTAAGGTCTCTTCCAACCCAAACCAGCCTAGCGTTCTGTGACATTGTGGATATCAAAAACATGGAGTTTGAGGATTTTTAAATGTCTTTAACAAAAAATGATGGTCATTTCCATCACACACACACACAAAACGCCTAATACCTAGGTTGTATTTCAAAACCATAGTATTTCATTAGCACTGTATTAAGCAAGAAAATGTGTATGAATGCTGAGTTACTGAATACAGGATTTATCAGTCAGTACCTTGAGAACTAAATCCCCATGGCTTTTTTGTACTGCCGCCTGCATGCAAAGAGGAAAGTAAAAACTCCTGTGTCCTTGAGGTAGGGGTTCTCCTCTTGATTTGCACGGCAGCAAAATACTTTCAAGGTAATGGAAAACAAGCCCATGAAGAAAGACAAACAGAGGGATCAAGCTGCAGAAGACAAAGAATTAGGGCCTTCTGTGGCTGTGCTCAGCTGGATAAAGGAAAAACTTCATTGATGTGAATGTCAAATCCCTGGCTGTGCTCAAGGCCAGGTGGGACAGGGCATGGAACAACCTGATCTAGTGGAAGGTGTCCATGCCCATGGCAGGGGCTTAGAACCGGATGATCTTGAGGCCCTTTCAAACCCAAACCAGTCTATGATTGAAGCTGTATTTTTTACATCATGGTACCAGGTGAATCGGGCTCAAAGCTCGCATCAAAACCACTCATGATTGCCATGTGTCATAATATTAATGCTTTGAAAAATACCTGCTCCCTTCTAGACAGCCTCCCCATGTGTTTCTTCCACCCTTTTCCAACGCACAGCACACCACAAAAGAGAGGCTCTCTGAGAGCAGTGCCTATAATGATACACAAGTAAGAACATCAGGCTTTTCTCATTTTGAGCCACTATAATCTCTCAGAAGCAGCCTGGCTTTCCCAACATCAGGAACAGGTCCAGGCCAGGATCCTTCTCAGACATGTCCCTCTGAAACTTCATCTCATAGCCATTTTTCCCCACCATTCAACCAGATGAAACACTCCCAAGGCTCAGCTTCCTGAGGCTGTTATAGTGTGTCCTGATTGGAGGTGAAATAGAAATTATCATGGAAAAGAAAGTTTATGGCTGCCTGTCTGGATGACATTTGAAAACAGTGGGTGGCCTAGTTTCTGAAACACAATTCCCATTTCCTGAGCTGACCCACAAAGCCTACTGTTCACCTTCGGCAACAACAAAACCCAATCCCCTTCCCCCTAAACCAACGACCAAAAGACCAAAGTCCCCGATCCTCCGGGAAATGGATGGATGAAGCCTTGACTTTCGTGGCAGTCAGACATTTTTATTGCAAAATGCCGTCTGGAAAAGATGCAAAACAAAATTGCTAAAGTGCAGAAAGAAGAAAGGGGGGGGGGGGGAAACAAAAGGCCCCCTTCCCTTTGCTTATTGAGTTCAAAGGCATAACATGCAGCACCCTGCAGCAAATGGGAAGCTACACTAATTTTAAAGCCATAAAATGCTATAAAGTGCCCTGCGGGGCAGGACTACACTGAAGCTAGTTGCACCTAAATAAGACATGGTTCATTTACTTCGCAGCTTAGCCTAATGTAATCATCAGTGGATTTCTAGCCTAGAGTTGTAACAGGCAAATAGCCGATGCTGCAGAGGCGACACTCCCAGCCATTGAGGGGCCTCGGCTAGATTGCTGTTGATTAGAAGATTTTTCAGTTTTGACAAGCTCTTAATGAACATAAATCGCTCCTTGATTGGTTTCCAGTTGGGGCCACAGGCACACCTAAGAAGAAACTCAAGTCTCCAACTCCTCGCTTCCTGCCCTGTTCACCGCCACCTTCCCAAGGAAGGACCTCAGCAACAAACCTACCATGGGGTTATGAGCCACAGTGGAATGTATTCATCCAATGTGCTTGTTAAATTAGCCATCCTCCGCATATAAATATGGCATAATATCATTCAGCTTCATCATATATAGTTAATCCTAAGAAAAGCAATGAAATGCTTCTGGGGAGAACAGAGGAATGGAAAACTGATCACCCTAAAGCATTCTGTCCTGACAAAAAGGAGGTAATCTCAACTCTCTTTTATTCACATTGGGAATCAAGAACATTACATTGCCATAACAAAAAACATTGATTATATCCCTACTGTGGTGTGAATCAGTTTGAGCGGTGTTGCAGGGGGGGAGAAGACAAGGCAACACTTTCAACACAACAGCAGCTTCCCCAAATGTTTGTGTTTGTTTTAAATGGATCACTCATTTTTGTAACATTGGAAGGAAACCCTCCTGTCTGCACTTCACTTCTCACTCAGCCTTTGTAACAAGAACTGCTGTAAAAGACAAATCAGAGTTTTACCATCTTGAGTAATTTATGAAGCATTTATATCCCCAGCACTTAGCTCTGCTGGACAGGAAGCTCTACTTTTATAAAGCCCCATAATTAATTAATAGCTTGGCTTTTGCCATTTAAATTGCAACTCATTCTGAAGCCAAAAATTTTCCTGCCTTTTTGAACAGAGGGCAGATGCAACACTGAAATGTATGGCTGCTGCTCCCCACTACATGCTGCAAGTTTGCGCTGCAACAGCAGTACTGCGTTTGGCACAACTAATGACACGATACATCTTGTCATGCCCTCTGAAATGAATGACTTGGAAACAAAAAACGCTTCCTGTTTGCCTCATTTGTGACCTGGGAGTATCTGTAAGAAGTCATGGAAGTGACTGTGAAAAGTTACTGTGAGTGATCAGTCTCCTCCTTTCCCAGTGCCTGGCATTACATATTTGGTGTAATTCCCAGGGTAGTTTGCTGACCATCAGTAACTACAACCTAATTTTACACTGAGCAGGGCAGGTGCAATGGCACTTTCAAGCAAGACTCTTTCTAGTTTGAAAAGCCACAAAACCAGAGGGGTGGAAAAGAACTGGACTTGACACCTATCCCAAATGATAGGTCTCACTTAAGGCCAGCAAACGCATTTTAGCTTCTATTTTCCCCATCCACTCTTCAGTTTTCCTCCCAAACTGATTTTCCCTCCGTTACATCTTCAGGATGTTAGATGAAATGTGAGAAAGGAGAATGCTGCTCTAAACGCAGCTTTGATGAAAGGGCCAGTCGTGATGAGTGAACAAAGAAATACGGCATCAACTCATCGGCTGTAATAAGCAATTACTATACACGTATTTTGTAACTGTCCCTATAATTCATATTTTCTATCCCAACCAATGTTTTAGGTGTATTAATGGACGCAATAACTTTACACATGCTTCAGACAGATTTATCTTCATCACCGCTCGAACTGTATCCTCTTTTTTGCTCTGTAGGATTTGCTTTGATCACTACACTTTCAGGAGGCAGAGCTACATCTTGCGTGAAAAACAACACATGCATATCCTTTTGTCAGTTCAAATATATATTGACCGAAGCCTGATTTCAGGATTAGGTGTTCATGGAAAGGCCAGCTAGAAGGGCTTTCAGAGTCAGCCAATATTCAGCTTTACATTCCTTTGAAGGAAAAACAGAGAGAGGAGGGGAAAAAGGGCATACACGATGGTATTTCAGAAATATGTAAGAGCATGAATATTTCTATTAAAGCAACACAAACACCACACTTTGGAGCTATTAAACAGCCTGAGGTAAGGTAACCCTGAAAATAAGGCTGAACCGAAGCAATGGCTGTAGGGGGCTATCCGTAAGCGTGAAGGTGAGTGCTGCTCCTTGGTAAAGCAACTCCCAGCTCCATTGTCAGACCACCCCAGCCACGTGCAAAGATGCCACACAGCCCACATAGCATGGTGTTCTCTTAAAAATAAGGAGAGATGGAATACTTCATTGGCACTGGCACAGATTGCCCAGAGAAGCTGTGGCTGCCCCATCCCTGGCAGTGTTCAAGGCCAGGTCAGACACAGGGGCTTGGAGCACCCTGCTCTAGTGGAAGGTGTCCCTGCCTGTGGCAGGGGGTTGGGACTGGATGAGCTTTAAGGTCCCAGGGCCTCACCACCTTCACAATGAGGAACTTCTGCCTTATATCTAACCTAAATAGCCTAAGTATCTAACCTATTTTCAAGGAAGAGATTTGAAGCTGTGGCTGGGTCACATGAATTGAGCAGACAGCAGACCAGGTGAATCCACAGACTTCTTAAGGAGACAAAGATAGGTCGTACCCCCCATCACTGCTACAATCCTACACAGCTCAATGGAGGTTATCAAACCAGATCAGTGAGAGTGGGAATAAGGAACAAGAGTGGCACTGCTGCAATACAGACCTCAGCAAGCAAAAATCAACATCACCATGTAGGTTTTACATACCAGGGATGTTCCAGATGGACATCAGGCCTACCTCACACATTTAAGAAGCTGTTTTTCCCCCATAAGGTGCAACAGCACTGTGCTTTTATTTGAAATCAAGTCTAGAACAGATAAAATGTAAAAGGGAAAGAAAGTGCCTTTTCTTTTTTCTTTTCATGAATGAGGGGCATTGGTGGTGAGGATGATTCAAGAGCAGAAAATGGACATCCACAGCTAAAGCTTTGCCATCTACTGACCTGCAGTATGATGGCAACTGTCTGGCAGACAGACAGTGGTGTAACATCATCAGCTATTTATCAGGGTAAGGCTTAGCTAAAGCAGCAGGATGTAATGCTGCCCAGCAGGTACCCTGGTGAATGCATTTTGGGAGCCCTCGCGCATGGCACTCTGCCATTAAGAGCCAAGAGATGCCCAGACAAATTCCCACAGGTCCCTTTGGGGAGGCTGACACTGAATTTGCCAGCCAGAATTTTAGTCATCCACTCAACAGCTATACTCCAGAAGCACAAGATGAATAGGTAGCTATGGTGAACTTTGAAGCCTGCAGGTCAAAGTTCTCTCTCATTATCCCCACCATTTTCTATCGGCACAGCTCCTCAGCATCCCAAGGGACAGGAAGGTTTGAGGCTCTTGAAAAAACCTGACATGACCAAGTCAGAAAACAGTAGGGTGCTTATGTACATGTATTTTTCTTTCCCCATTTCTCTCTCCCCCCACTTTCTTGAAAAGAAAGAATATGAATTTAGCTATTGTGTCAAACGTCAACCCGGTGGCATTAGGAGTTACTCATTTAGCTGGCACAATACAGCAGTCATTTCAACATGCTGCCCTGCCAAACAGGCCTGACCCTTCCAGGGACACCTCCTCTGTAAGAAAGTACTCATTTGATTTCTCACTCCCCACCCCAAAACCTTTCATTTTGTAGCCAATCCTTTCAAGGAGGATGACAGGACTGATTTCTGCAATATGGACACATTCTCTGTATTAAAACACTGTCTTCATGCCCGAGCTGCCACTGAACACATCCATCAGAGACAACCGAGCCACTTCTGGCCAAACCTCTAGCAATACTGAACACAGGGCTCTGTATCAGCCATTAAATATTATAATAGGTTCTTCCAATGCAGGTGGTTAGGATCTGACTTTTGTCAGAGTTCTGTCTGGGGGAAAACCCATTCACTTCATTTACTCAGCAATACCCACGGGGAAATTCTGACTTCCCTGCCTATAAAGTTGTGTACAAACTATGCCAGGAGTGCAACTGACTTCAATCTAGTTCTGCCTCTTCCTCCCACTGAGGTTTTCATAGAGCAGAGAAGATGCTACTCACACACTAGTACTGCCTGATGGGTGAAGAATGCTCAGCAGGGTATATGAACAACAGTTAAATAACAATAAATAGCCCACTGACAGTATATAGCACAGTGACTCTGTGAAGCCTAAAGACAACAGAAGGCTCTACTACCTACCCATGTACAGCCAAGGAAAAGCAGCACATTAAAACCTCTCCGATCTATGCAAGGAGAGCTAATGGAAGCTAAGGAAGCGAATGGAAGTATGGAGCCATGTACCTTTTTTATTGGGGTGGGGGGACATGGTGGGGGACAGAGGGAAACAATTACAGGGTAGTAATTACTTCTTCTTTAAATGGATTCTCTCTAATCTCCAATGGATTTACCTCTAATCTCAAAGTAATTACCTCTAATCTCAATGGAGTCTCACTCTGGGGAACTCTAAGCAGCTCCAGGGAAGCCTTCAGAGAAGAAGTACTCTATTGTCTGCAAGAGGCAATGAAAACCTAACACGTGCACAGCGACTGCAGGAACAATAGAGCACTTCCACAAAGCAAGGAAGGGATTTGGGCACCAATAATGGCAGCTTGTCTCCTCCTTGCTTGATGACCCAGAATTGGCCAACACAACCTAAGGGAAACTCACGTGGGAGCTCCATAAGGAGCATGCAGTATCTGTGGCTTCCCTTCTGTAAGCAACACCAATACACAATTCAGGTATTTCAGGACTACTTGACAGCAGAATTCCCCAAAATTAAAGGCATTAAGAGTGGCCAAAGAGGACAGACTTGCCCATTTTTACAAAAGGGGACAGTGAAAACCTTGCTCCAGAGCCCAATGGCTGAGGGACAAGATTTCTGATAGAAAGCAGCAATGCCCCGAAGTTAATCATCATCTAACATTAAATCGGTTTTAAGAGACACGGACGTAACATCAGGAACTATAGCAAAGCATTATTAGTCAGGGTCTGAGATTATGAAATCTTGTGTCAGGACAGAGAAAGTGCTAATATTCAGCAGGCAGGGAACAGCAAGCTGGTGTAAGCACAGCATCAAGTGGCCATGCACGTCAGACAGCACCTATCTAAAGCAGAAACTCCCTCCATCAGTTCCACTTGCAGGTCTATAACCCCAAATCATCTATGAGCCCATGAAATGCATCTGATCAAAACCTTGATTTTTCACTCCTTAATGAAAAATTGCCCAGGAGCTCAAAATGACCAATAGGTTTAGAAACTATTCCTAAAAATATTACAACTGGCTACCCTCGGGTTTTCCTATGTGTTACGATGATAAAATACAAACCCAGATAAGATTGTAAAGATCTTGGTGAGGGTCACACCATGTTTTTTGTCCTATTTTACCACTGCCTGTAGTACAGAGCAAGGGGGGAGCTGGAATACCCTGGGAGTTCCAAGATCTGGAGTCCCCACATCATCTCTGTCTTTTGAAGTGCTCTGGCATGGAACAAGCTCACTTCTGTTGCTGGCGTGGCTGGGGCAGAAGGGGTGGGCCACTTCTGAGTGAGATCACTGTGCTCCTTCCACCCCCAAACCAGACATAGGGACTGTGTTATGCACTCATTGAGGAGGAACAGACAACATCTTTGGGCAGAGACAATGATAGATGCCTCAGTGTGAAGTTTTCTGGCACATTATTTTAATATCTAAGCCATTTTCAAACCAAGCCATAACCAATGCACACCACAAGTACCAGAACTTTCCTCACTCTTTACTACAGCTAGGACACTTTTTCTTACAAAACGCTTTTGGTTTTGAATGAAGTCTGTAAAAACATCAGCACAAAATAAAGGTTTAAACTATCTCTTGAGATGCAAAGGGAACCCCAGTTCCAGGGTGTTCAAAGGAACTTGACTGTATTCAGCCTTGCACCAGTGAGTTTTATTTCAGATTATGCCTTTTTCAGATGGGGGGAATGGAGAGGAAGAAGTTCCTCCACCAAAGAGGGCTCAACAAAAGCACATCAGACACTTGCTACCACTGCTTTGTAAGGGCCTGATGCTGCTGAAAATTCAGAGAGCATGGTGCACTCACATGTAAACTGGGATGGTAGGTCAGCACACCGTTGTCGCACAACGTCACGTATTTCTTCTTCCACTCTTTATTCAGTGACTTGCCACTTCGCTTTAGCAGCATACCCTATTAGAGTAGAAAAGAAACAAATACCATTAATACTCCTACAAATATCATCAACACTCTTGCCAACACGCAGCTATTGAAGACACAGAAAGAGATAAATACCACTGCCAATGAATCTAGTAACTTTCTTCTGCAAGTTACTCACTTTCCCCTGCTTCTCCAAGGGTGCACGTTTGCTCCCTCGGCAGCTTTGGTGTTTGCAATTTAGGAGGAAAAGGTCTAAATGAGGCTTTCATAAAGCAAGTAAAGTAAACAGGAAGGGCTGTAACAGCTCTGGCTTTATTCAACGGCTAGAGAATCCCAGGATTCCAGACTGGTTTATATTGGAAGAGCACACGTTTATATGTTCTTATTCCCTTCTTCTTCAGTAAGATACTACCACAATGGAAATCCTCTCAGCTATTCATTCCAGCAAGCAACAACAATTCCAGGCAAGAACAACAAAATGAAAACCGGCCAAATACAAAGCTTTCCCAGTAAATGCTGGATAATTTAATGAAAGAGGTGGGCAAGGTGACTCACCCTCCCACACATTGTATTCAACCTAAACATCAGTGATGAATGCTAACAATCCACAGTTGAGATAAAGTCATCATTGTGTTCACATGGACAAGGACTACTTCTACATATGAACCCGTTCTCAGCTTAAAAATAGGAAGTCGCTTAGAAAAGCAATATATACCATGCTGTAGCACAGTGTGGGTGGTAAATGAAGCCATGCTTTAGCAATGTGCTTCCCTAGGAAAAAAACAAGCTAGAAGGCAGTTCCCAATGAATTCATACAGTACCTGGGTTACTGAAAGTCTACTGAAATGTCCCAGTGGAGACACTGTGTACAGTACCTACCTCACTAGATCCACAGATCAAGTTCCAATAGAGGAAGACAGATTACTTTCATTAAATCATAAACCTACATCATAAATCAAAATCAACTCAAACTTAGCTCTCTAATCCCCATAAAATTAGTTTTTCCATTCTAATTTTCCACAGAAATAAGAAAACAGTACATAGATAGTTGCACTATCAAGCATGGTGCTTCCAGCTCCCATGGAGTTGTTTTGGTCGAGGTGGGTTAAAACCTTGAAAGCAAGTTATGCTACTTTTATCCAGAGACAGACAACTTCTGGATGTTTTAAGTCCCTTGCCACAATCTATATGAACCAACAACTCCCCTTTTGCAACCAGAGAGATGAGCCCAGTTGGAAACCCCAAGTTCACAACTGTTGTTGGCCACACACTCCGAGCAGCGCTTCAGAGAACAACCCTTCCCAAGTCACAGCAACCTGTGGATGGGCCTGTAAAGAAAGCTGGTGTGGGATGAGTGACTGACACAGTGGTACAAACTCCAAACTTCCTGACAATCTGGGGGTCACATTTCTGGGGTTTTGTGCTATTCTTTGCTACAACTCAAACTTTTCCAAGAGGGAATGGGGTTTCTGTAATGCTGTCTTACAAAAGCTTCCGTGAGCGCGTCTCACACATCCCAATTACTGTCTTCCAGTGCTTAGACGCTGTTTTCTTCTATTAAAAAATGAAAGCTTATTCCTGCCTTTGACGTGTGTGTTTGTCTATAGTAGGTGCTCTGTCGCTTCACCTTTCCCATCTTTCATACCTCACCTGCAGCATGCTTGCTGGCGTTTAGGGGACCCAATTCTAGTTATGGCTGTGCTGCGGGGATCAAAAATTACTCTTTCCCTGCCAGGGTTTGTTCTTCAGACCTTTTAATGGGGAAAAAGCTGTAACGATCAGAAGATCACAACAGTGATTCCCCCTCCGGCCTTTTTCTCCAGCTTTGAAAAGGCAAAAAATATGTATTTCACCCCTTTTTAACTGGCCCTTTGCTAGCTAGAAAACATGTCATGATTTAGGTAGTTTTCAGTTCATGCCAATTATAACTCCAATAAATAGTAAAAACTCACCACTTTCATGATTTTTACTACACAGAAGTTTCACTGCTCTTGAGGTGTGAACCGTGAAATTCAGGTTTTGGATTGAAATGAAGAAAATGATTCAAAATGAGCTTTCACACCTTGCTTTTCAATGTAAAAAAGCCACCACCTCAGCATTAAATAGGGATGCTGTACTTATTTATGCCTAACTAACAAATCAGATTGCCCAATCCACTTTCTTTATGCTCTACCTTGGCAAAAAGAATAGATTTTTGCATTAGATGAGAATGAAAAATATCTGCCAGAGGAAACTGCTCTGAATCGTAGAATAGTTAGGGTTGGAAAGGACCTTAAGATCGTCTAGTTCCAACCCCCAGTACAAGGAGCCAACTTAAAGTGTTATGGAGCAAAAGCCCATACACCATAAAACACACTTTTCTTTCCCCCAAGGCCAGAGACTACCACTTCGTCTAGGGCAATTAGAATGGTCCAGAGAGATGCTCTTAGTATGGGAGTTCAGATCAGTTATAAATGCACTTTAACAGTAACTAAACCTAAAAAAACCCCAAGAAAACAACAACCCCCCCCCCCCAATAGATAGCCCATATATGACAAGAAATGTTATTAGAAAAAAATAATAGAAAAAGCCCTTTACTTCAGTCATATTACGTCTACATTTAAGTCACATCAGATACTCTTACCTAGGACACAAGATACATGGTCCCACTGACCTTTGGTACCTCTAAGGCAATTTAGAGGTAGCTTGGGCACATCTCCAGTCCAAGCCAAGCAGACTTCACATACACACAGCACACCAGAGAAATCACATTTAGTCACCAAGCGACACAGTAAGGGATGAAGTAAATCACCTTCCACTTCAAAATACACATTTATCCCCCCCGATAATCTCTGCCTCAGATTATTATTAATTGGATAACATTATTTTTCCTAATGTGTACAAAATCTTTCACTTGTTACAGTCTTCCCTCTGCAGTTTGGTCTGGCTAACCCAAAGCCTCCAGACTCAACACCAGGAATTTAACACCTCTGATTTCCCCCCGAACTGTGGAGAATTTCACACTTCAAATTCAACTTTTTCACCACCTCCCCTCCAAAATTGCCAATCCTGTGTCTGACGGGGGAACATTTCTCCTACCAGCCTGCACCAGCCTGTACTTTTAATGAGCCACAGGAAAGAGACATCAAGCGGAGTGCACAAACTCTACTTGTTGGGTTTTCGCTCGAGGAACTGCGTCACTGCACAAAGCAATGGAGGAACTGTCTGTACGTACTGCGAGCTCTTTATTAGTAATGTGTATGCTACGTCTAGTCCCAGGAGGTCATTGCAAGCCAAAAGCAATGTTAAGTGTACAAGCTTTAAATAACTTACAAAGTTAATGTAATGAATGTAAGTGTTATCTGAAATCCATCACTCAGTGGCTTGCCGTAGCCTCAAGCTGTGATAAAACACCACTCATAAATTTATATTAAAACTCTGTTCAATAGCAATTATTTACCAACAAAGATTTATTGATTGCATTTGCTGTTAGAGACTGAGGCCTTAACCGAGTCAATCCGCTTACGCTGCTGAGCTTCAGGGCACCAGGAGAAGTTACAGACTGCCATCAGGCTCTGCATCCCAATCATTACGGCAAGAGCAGGAGCAGCTAATGAAAAGCCACCAGCGTAGGATTGACTGGACTTCAGGTAAGAAACAAAACACCCAACACGGGTTAAGGGACCACTACACATAACATACACAGTTCATGTTAACACATAGTAATCGGTTAAATCTCGCCCCTCCAGATGCCTTCCCATGAGCTACAAGCCTTGCTTGCTTAAACAATAAATGAAGACAAATGGTGAAACAATTATGAATCTGGGTTTGGGAAGTATTTCAGGTTTTAAGCAGCAAATTATCAGCATTTAAGAAAGTGACCTTATGAAGCTGCTTTATTAAGCAACATGAAAGATGCTGGTATGTAGGCTGCCTTAGTTTTTCAGATAGATGGTAGCAGAAGACACTTAAATACTTCCCACGTGTGGAGCAACATTTCCCATGTATTTTTGGTTTTCCAGGTGCCACGAGATACAAAGGGTTTCACAAACAGTACAATTAATACAGTGATCATGGCTTAACTGAGCACACGGTTTCCCATTTGCTGCAGCACTTTGACTTGAGGTTGGGTTTCTCTTGTTGTTTGTGGGGGTTTTTGGGTGATTGGTTTTGGTTTGCTTGTTTTAACAGGATCTGGTACATTCAGCTTTTCTTGGCAACGCCAGTACAAATGAACCTTCTGGAAAAGACAGTATGGTACTTTGGTTGCTATTTCTTTTCAGAAGTGCACACCACTGCCATGTCTAAGGTACTACCATCATGCAGGCTTTTTCTTCCCCTCCCTAATTTTTAGCCAACCCCATCCCGTTATTATGATGCTGTTTTGACAAAATCAAATACGTAACCTTGCATTTAATCACTAGAAGTCTAAATGGCTCAATTTCCAGACAGGTTTTCAGTTCTCATAACTGTGATTAGTAGGCAGCAATGCTATGAGTTTTCTACAGCTCTATCATTTTGCATCCTGTTCACAACAGAAAAGACCAGAAACATCCTCCCTCACAGAGCTGCAAGGACAACCATACATAGCCAGGATCATGAACTGTTACACATGAATTCTGGACAATAAAACATTCGCTTCCTTTAAATCTATCAACATCATGAACAAATGCTGGTAAATCCTCCAGGACTGCACGACCAGCCAGCTTTAGGTAGCCTAGCCAGCAGCACTGGGTCTGGTCTCACTTATCCTAATAGCAAATGAGAGATTAGTTCTTAGTTGACCTTCTCTGCTTCCAGAATTTGACTGTAACAGGTTGCAGTTATGGCTGCCCCATCCCTGGCAGTGGTCAAGGCCAGGCAGGACAGAGGGGCTTGGAGCACCCTGCTCTAATGAAAGGTGTCCCTGCCTGTGGCCAGGGTTTGGAACTGGATGAGCTTTAAGGGCCCTTCCAACCCAAACCAAGCTGGGATTCTATAGATCCTTCCATACAAATGTAACTTGCTTTCTTGATTTCCCAAACTTCAGTATTTATATCCCACAAATTTAAGGGATACTGCTTGGGTTTTTTGGTCAATTAGCTATGAGGCTTTTTTAGTTTTACAGTTAGAAACCTATAGTAAGCATCTCTTATAGTAACAGGGTGCAACTGGGGACCCAACTGAACCACAAACCAAAGGCTACAGAAAATGGAATGCCTCTAAAGAGATCTGAAAACAGAAGACCTTAAAGGTTCTTCAACTTCAGTATCTAACAGCATTGCAAAAACCCCCTGAAACCCTTAAAGACTCCATGTATTCTTACTGCAGCCAAGCACACTAAGGACATGGTAAATGGGAAGAAGCAGCTTAGTGCCTTCTGTTATTGTGGTTTTATTTTTAGTGACTGCTCCAACAACTCAGCCTCCAGATTCTGACCTTACCCACCAAGAGCAGGTAATGCCCAAGTTCCCCTGATATGCAGCAAATAACTTTAAAGGGAAGCATTCACAGCTCCCTGGCTTGCAGCTGCAGGACTTTTAAAAGGTAGGGTATGTACTTCCAACATGGCACAGACAAGGATTCCTCAAGGATGCTGTTGAGCACAGGAACCTACTCACTGTACTTTAAGCACGGTGTGGTTGAGAAGAGACAACTGCGCTGCAGTGTGGGGACTAATGGATAGAAAACCATTATCTGTATGTCACATTCACCCACCTAACGTGCAACTTTATGAAGAGGCAAAAAGATGATCACCCAAGAACAGTGTCTAAAGAAGAACTGGAATCAAATGCTGAAGATCCAGCCATGCTGCAGGATCCAGATGGAGCAACACACTGCTCTAGCAAAGCACTGCAAGTCTAAAGCTGCTCTTGTCTGCCACCATAATACTCCAGACACGCAAACGGGGCATCAGAAGACAATGCAGGACTTGCAGTTGAAGGACAGAGAAGCTCAGTAAGACAGTTGCCGAGTTTTCCTTCAGTTTGACAGCTTTGTGAAAGGGGCAGTCTTTCGTTAGCCCCAGTTTATGATTAATTCTAAAATTAGACTTTATAAAACCAAGAGCACATTGCATACTCTGCAGTCATCTCTATGTCCTTTCTACAGAGTTTAAATCCAAATGTGTTACACAATGCAATTCCATATTTAAAGGAATGGCACATCTCCCGCTCTAAACCCAGTTTACCTCTCTGCATGAGGTACGGCACCTAATAAGTCACAATATTTTCCTGCCTTACAGTAGTTTCTATCTCTGTCGCATTACGAGGTTTGTTCCACTTTCCCTGGCCTGGTAAAAAAATAATAATCACAGCCCTTAATAATCTCAAGTAGTCGGTTTATTAACCCCTTGGCATTGGCAGTTGTGGTTTCCCTGACACCATCGTCAGCACTGATATGAAATGCACCGCGATGCAAATCATTAAGCTTAGTGTGGGAGAAACCAGGCGGCTGATGCCAAGGGGTCTAAGTCAGCAGCAGAGAAGCCAGCAGCGATCGGCTCCGATTGAACCCTTACCTCTTGCTCCAGCACCACGCACTGAGCTCTAACTACCCTGGCCGCAACTGAAGTCGGCACTCACGCCAGCCGCCTCACTGAAATGCTGCTGCTGGAATTAGAAGGAAAAACAACACTGGGAAACTGATCCATTGCGAGCAAACCCAGCTGCGTGGAACAGGTCATTTGGAAAAGACTCCAAGAGCAGAAACATCCCTGGTGTCAGAGATGGGTGAAGGGTCAGGGATGAAAAAGAAGCAACAAACATTTATTTCCCTTCAGAAACAAACAGAGCATTTATGGGGGGTGTGTATGATATAAAGATAAAGAAAGGAATCATCACGCAGACATCACTACTGCTAGGCAGACGATACGGCTCTCGTTACAGTAGCGCTCCGTTTCCCAAACCCTGAAATTCTCTTTATCATATTTTATATGAAGTCGGGATTTGGAGGGGGAAAGGGGTTCATGGGAGAAAAGCCATGAAAAGCTTAAAACCCAATTTTAACTTTCTATCCTGATACTATAGTGTTTCCATAGAAACATCAGGCAGACCACTTAAGAGGAGCTTTTTTTTGTAGCCATGTTTGGCACCATACCCCTCCCCTGGACAACCTATTATTTCACAAATGGATGCTTTTTGCAGCTTGTTCTGTGCAGGCTCCGATGAAGGGGGGAAAAGAAAAAGGCTACTGGATCTTTAACCAGTTCCCTTGTGGCCCCCTCCCTTTTTTGTTGGTAATATTTCTGTCATTCTGCCAGGGTATATGGTACAAAGGGTTACACTTTAATTGAGCTGTCAGCATCTCCAACAATCCTATAAAACTCCGATTATGCACGGCAGGGTTAGTGACACACTTGTTATTGTGGATGCCCTATTTGCTAAACCCGAGCCCCCCCCCCACAGGTCACATCACCCACACGACCTTCCTGTCATTAGCCGCGTCTATTCCTACCTCACTGCTGTGAAAATCACACAAGCGAAGGCTTCAAAGCCCTTGCCAGGACTGAATTCGACCAGGAGCTAATCACCCACAAATCCAGCTCAAATGGCAATAATTGGCTAAACTGCTCACCTCTCCAGAGCTCAGCAGTAATTTGGGATAATAAAGAAAAGAATTATTCAGCTAACTGCCCTGAAATGTATGCTTTGTGACCGACACACTTCACATTTTAATAATGATGGACACAAAATCCAATTTAATACAGCATCTCCTGAATAACAAACCCAAGAACACTGGCAGGGGGAAAAAAAAGTGTGTCTTCTATGTGTTTTTTTGTTAAAGTGTGTTCCGTGTTATTGTGCAGAAAGGATCCATACATCATAGTGGGAAATTTGGGGCCCAAAAAGGCTCTGCGAACAGCCCTCAGAAACTCGGCCCTAGAATGGGATTTCAATATTATCATTTTATTTGTTTTTAATCAAAAGGACTGGCCCTCGTTTTGCCAAATGGTTGGACCACCAAGTCCTTCAACTTTGGTAGGGATAAGATAAGAAATACCCTCTTTTCCTCTACAGTAAAAGGCGACCTTCTTGTTATTCCACTACTTCCTCTTTGACTCATTTTACTTTTACACCTTTGTGCTCTGCTCACAGGACTGTCAGCACCCATGACTCCACTGCATACACCTGCTGGATAGGTAGCAACACTGCCTGGACCACTTCATGATGCGACCAGCCTCCCAGCACACACTGAGCTGTAAAGATGTTCCATCAATCTTCTACCCACCTGCACCATTCTCCTCCTTCCTATCTCTCCTAAGACCAAGGAAAAAAACACACAAAAGTGTGTGTGAGTACACACACACATACAGAAACACTGATTGCAAGCCCCAACTTGTCCTACTGCTTATATCTCTGCGTATATTTGAAGGATCTTCTATACCAAAGTACCTCCACATCTACCATGCCACCCTGAACCTCAGTGAAAACCTAACCAAGGCCATTTCCAAGGATTTAAAGGTACAATCGAAAGACAACTTTCAAATAGAGGTTTATTACGCTCTGTACTTAGCTTGCTACTGCACAAAGGCAAAGCTATTGCTGTCATTAACAAAGTAATCAAGGTTTTACTCTGATAGATGGTACAGAAATTACAGTTAGCAAAACAGGAGACATTGCCAGTGTCGGTCATCTGAAAGAACTTTGCCGGGGAATTATAAATCAGTGCCTTTGACAAGGTGGTTGTTATCAGGCATCTTGAAGCAATAACTTGAGACAACCCAAAATTTATTTAACATGGCTCAAACAAGTACTCGTGAGGAAAACACAAGTTTTGTATAGGCATGCTCTGCCTTATATACAGCACAAACACCTCCATGCCCCCACTTACCAAGCCTAACATTAATCAGTGCAATTCCCAAATAAAGGGCTCTGCGTATTGTGTCAGCAAGTTAAAAATGGCAATATTGTATTAATGTTTAAATCGCTCCAGATACAATACTTTCTATGTAGTATATTTCATGGCTCATTTGCTTCAACAGATATTAAGCTTCAGTCAACAATTAACTACTGACACCGTTTTTTTTATTCTCTTAAACCAAGAAGATGCAGCAAAAAAAGCCAAGGCACAACTTGTATTTATTAGATGCGTGCTAATTCAGTGTCACCAGTTTATTTTCTTTCTATCAAGTATCCATTCTTGAGAACAATAGGGTCACTTAATCTACACTGCAGCTGAACTGAAATTCAGATTTGAGCCATGCAGCACTTACTTTAGTCTAAGATTTGCTGTAAGTGCATCTGTTTAAAAGACCATTTAAACTGTTAATTGTTTTTCACTTACCATATAAGATTATTCCCAGATACAACTACTTAAGAGAACATTTTAATGTGTTTTGTATCCAGCACTCGCTCTATTTATACTGATAGGAAAACAGTGCATCAGGAAATATTAGCATCTGTAGCCGCTTGCCGGTTTTCTGCACCAAACTCATTGGTGCTCCCTTACCCTTTTCTGGTGCTACTGCTTCAAAGCTTGGACATAAGAAGAACCATCACACTTCCTATTTCCTGAATCAAAGGACATTATGATGGCCATAGGAGCAAACCCAAGGTGTTGATGGAAGACTCTGTCCTACCTCCCTGCCATGTTACAGCCTGCTCGTGATGGAAACCCAAGCCATATTCTGCATTTCCCAAAGCATTTCCATCTATCAGACGATGATACATATTTGCCTTGCTGGCTCATGCCCAAATGATACCAGAAAAGGGCTAGGCTGGTCTGGCCTGCAAGCCAAAGGAGTATAATTAATACAAGATGCTATAACGAAGGTGACAGTGACCAAATTCTATCTATCCCTAAGAAGTATCTATCCCTAGGAATGGCTGTTATGTAAAACTTGGCAGCAAAGTGTGATGCTCCACAACTGTATCCCATTAGTAAAAGCACTGCTCTGCTTGGGCATTTCTGTACATCAGATTTTTCCATGTGAAGCCTTAAATTCAGGGTGAACTCTTTATGCGTGATCCATAACACGGAATATGCATTGCTTTGACATACCTCAGGTAATTTAATGCACTGGTCACTCAGGATTTTTATGTTTTAGAATAGTCAGTAGCGAGAGCAGGTATAGCAAGGGCTGTTATCCAGCACTCAGGCTCAGGAGAAGCCTTACAGCATCTTCCAGGACCTAAAGGGGCTGCAAGAAACCTGGAGAGGGGCTTTGGACAAGGGCCTGTAGGGACAGGACAAGGGGGAATGGCTTTAACCTGCCAGAACAGGGGAGATGTATGTATGTATTTCTATGAATGAAGACTTCCGTCTTGAAGGAGTCAATCCAGGACTTTTTAAAGCAGAAAGCCGAAAGATGTTTCCAGAAACAAAGATACTTGCTCTTCCCAAAGTAAGGAGACACGCCACCTATTTTCCCTGTAAGAGCAGTCTTTCACACATGTTGATCATTCCATCTTAAGCATATATGTAACATCATCAATATTTTAGTTGAACTGGCAACAGAAGAACACCCCACAAGTGAGCTGCTCCCCTCCAGAGGCTATTACTGCTTTATGAGAAAGTATGTGAGAAGCAGTTAACTTGCAGGCTATGCAGAAGAACACTGTGTTCAGAAAAGGTAATTTATAAAGATCATTTATGGATTTCTCTGTGCAGTTCCTTGGCTGGAGACTGGGCATGTTCTAACACATTGCAGACAATCTCCCTCAAAATAACAGAATCCATTATTTAGTTAAGCAATCAGCCACTGACAAGACGAAAGGCTAATTTTTAACCACATTTTCCAACTTTTCATAGCTAAAACAACGTGTTTGCAAAGAGAAATACAAAAATACATAAATAAAAATGCAAGGTACCCAGAGTGCAGCTAATGGGATTTGACGCTGGCTTTAATTTTAATGAAGAAAGTTGCCAGTAGCAACAAAACTGTCAGCAGCAGCCAAGCACCATTAATAAAGACCCAGACAACATTAGTGGCACAGCAACAGTACAAAAGGTTCCCCCTGGTTCATGCTGTGCTAAATTGGCTGCCCAATTTTTCTTAAGTGTCCATACTATTTAGAAGACAATTTATTAATTTTTGTCATCCATTGTCACTTGACAGGCCATCATTTTGCATCCCGGATTCGAGATGAAAACTAATTGAAAAGACTGGCAGTATTTATGAGGGGTATTATTTGTCAATTACGGTTGATAATGATACTTGGTGCTACCAACTTTAACACCCCGCACTCGGGTGTGTCAGTCGGACTCCTTTTCTCTGTCATTTCCATGTTAGCTCTACAAAAGGGACAAAAAGCAATGATCAAATCAATCGAGAGAAGTTAATCCCTGCTCTGAAATCACCAGTGGGGAAAAAGGCACCTCTGTGGCTCAGGAAATCACAGCTGTCTCTCAATGAGACCTTCCAGGTTCGTTTCCTACAAACAGAACAGAGCTGCAAATATGTCATCATTTGAATTATCTTTGCAACTTTATCCAGGCTGCCTAAAGCAGAAGGTTTTGCTGGCTTATCACTGACTTCAAAGTGGCACATCTTAAATCCAGGCATTTCAACTCTCCCTTTACCACATTAAGTTTGTTATTTCAGGTTGGATATAAGGCAGAAGTTCTTTCCTGTGAGGGTGCTGAGGCGCTGGCACCGGGTGCCCAGAGAAGCTGTGGCTGCCCCATCCCTGGCAGTGTTCAAGGCCAGGTTGGACACAGAGGTTTGGGGCACCCTGCTCTAGCAAAAGGTGTCCCTGCCTGTGGCAGGGGTTGGAACTGGAGGAGCTTTAAGGTCCCTTCCAAACCAAAACAGTCTGGGATTCTAAGATTCTATGAGAAAAGCTTTTACCATTTGGAAGTTTCCATCACTGTTCCTGGCATCTCTCAGGAGAACACCCTGTAAAATGGTATCAATTCAAGTGTTTAAACGGCAAACCAAAATGGTATGGACCTCACAGTGAATCATAGAGATCTGATACCAATTAACACCCTGAAAGAGCAAAAATCTTGACAACTACAGAAAATATATCACAGACTTCCAGCACAACAGGATGCTCACATGCTGAACTACCTGTAATACTCTGGGATTAGCTGCTATCACTATCAGTGCTGGCATACAATCATGGAACGGTTTGGGTTGAAGGGACCTTAAAGCTCACCCAGTTCTAGCCCCCTGCCTCAGGAAGGCTGAAGTGGAGGGCTTCACAAACCACAAGCATTGCACCACAGCATCTGCAGGGTTCGAAGACCCACCAGAACAACTGCTAAGCTATTATTCCAAAATGGAACAGGTTTGTTCTGCCATCAGTAGTTGGAACTGGATGAGCTTTAATATCCCTTCCCACCCAAACATTCGGTGAAATGGTGCTCATCTGAAGCCTGATGCTGAAGATGAGCAGATGAAGCCTCATCTTCAATATTGTAAGACACAGGAGACTTCACCTCTAATGCAAGAAACTCCAGGTGAAAAGAAAACTGACTTGCTTCTCACCAGTTTTCTTCTCCAGCAGGTAAACCTGCCTATAAAAACAGCTCCATGCCACATGCTTCCTGTAAACCCAGCAAGAAAGCTCCTTTTCTCCAACGCATCTGTGAAACGAAGATGCTTTGAAAGAGGATAAATTTGACGTCAAATCCCCTTAATCTAGCTCAATGGGCAGACAGAACCAGACACCTTTAACAATCTTGATGCTTTTAAGATAAGTGTCTAAGATTTCTACCTCTACTGCAAGCAACCCAGTTCAACCCACGATATAAGGGAGATAAGGTCACCGAAAGAAACAGCGTAAAAATCTCATTTATTTTCTCAGCATTGTCGAGGTGAATTGCACAGCAGAAGAAATTAAGGGTGCTTTGTACACATCCGAACTTCCCGAGGACATTTCTTTGACTAAATCTCCCTTTTTAACCTCTTTGTTGCAAAGTGTCAGCAGCGTATCAGTGCCGGGGACAGTGACTAACACACACAAGCCGCTCTACGAGCTATCGCGAGTCCAATCTGGAGTTCAACCTCCACGTTAACTCCTACTGCTAATTCATCATCCCAGCACCCGACAGCCGGGTTGATTGTGAGCCTTACAGGACAATAAGGGTCTCGGCTGACCACCAAAAACCAGCCCAAGGGAGGAGGGGTTGATGGGCACGGACCTGGAGAAGGCCTAAGATAAGTGCTGGCTGTCAGTGCAAGGACAAAGAAGGGCAGGCCCTGGGGAGAGAAAGGAGATAAAAAAAAAATCTCGACAACTGCTTTATCTGATGAGGGTTATGGCTAATTAATTATAAACTCAATTACCTAACCCTTACTTCAGCAGTCTCTATTCATTAAGAGATAAAACCTGACTGACTGCTAACTTTCTCTTGCACACATTGCACGCACAACGCGCTCGCTCTGGACTTGCGCCCTTTATTGCACTATTCCCTAAAAAAGATCTCCAAAAGCCTCCGTACCTGTCAACTTTGTGCTCACAGGATGGAAGAGTTCTCCTTTCTTCCCCCCTTCTACCACCCAATGCACCCTCTGTTGCACAATGGGAGGGCTAGGCCTCCATGCTGTGCATTGGCATTTAAAAGACATTAAACAATAGGCATTATGACATCAAAGCCTCTTTTTCACAGCCAAGTTTCTGCCTCCATGGGCTTCTGATCTAGTTCACATTTTCAATGGAGCTTTTAATTTTGGGTGCTAACAATGTAGCTCGCTGGCATCAACTAAATATTATTCTCCCAAAGTTTGAGGGTAACCAGCAAAACTGAATTGGATTAAGGAATGAAC
Organism: Lathamus discolor; assembly: GCF_037157495.1. Classification (NCBI taxonomy): domain Eukaryota; kingdom Metazoa; phylum Chordata; class Aves; order Psittaciformes; family Psittacidae; genus Lathamus; species Lathamus discolor. The sequence continues at coordinate 66,106,624 of NC_088886.1, forward strand.
TCTAAAAGCCCTTAGCAAAGCTAACACTTGCTAATAAACCAAACTGAATTTGGCATCTAATATATTAAAAATGTCTGTTGTGCGGCTATTTGGATTCCACATGCATTCCTGTGGTGCTCGGCCTCTCCTCCTGCTGAAGTTCTTGCCCCCTCGCGTCCTGCTTGACACAAGCTCAAACAGCCTTGCAGAATCAATCCTGGCCATTAAAAGAAGGCTCTTCTTCATCTCTTTCCAAAGACTGCAGACCTGGCTTGCTCTCACCTTTTGAATCCATGGATATTCTCAAATCCCTGTTGCACTCTGGTTGCCCTCTGCTCTCGCTTTTCAATTTCTACAGGATAATGTTTTCTAGATATTTCTTTTATATAGAGGTTTCATATATATATATATGAATGATATATATATAAATATATATATATCATATGCATCTATGGACTGGAAAGGATCATACATATCTATGGATTGGACTTGGATTGGAAAGGACCATCTAGTTCCACCTGCCCTGCAATAGGCAAGGACTCCTCACACTATACCATGTCACTCAAGGCTTTGCCCACTGCCAGGGATGGAGCATCTACCACTTCTCTGGGCACCCTGTGCTAGTGCCTCAGCACCCTCACAGGGAAGAACTTCCACCTAAGATCTAACCTGAACTTCCCCTGTTTCAGTTTAAACCCCTCACCCCTTGTCCTATCACTAAAGTCCCTGATGAAGAGTCTCTCTCTGCATCCTTGTAGGCAGATACTGGAAGGCTGCTGTGAAGCCTCCATGCATATATGTGTATGCATGTATCTGCATCTATCTCTGTGTATATGAAACAAGGTGATCACACTCACATGGTATTTACATTGTCTCAGAACTGTTTCAAAGAATACCTGGCTTTGTGTCTTACACCAAGTCTTATTCCAAATTACTGTAAAGAATATTTACAGGACAAGACATTTTGGGCCATTCAGACATACGGACTTTTAGGTCATTTGTTCTTACTCTGTATACACCAAGGGACATAAGAACAACACAGTAAAGCAATCAGACCAGCTGACAGACATTATGCAAGTTCTTCACTATGATGACACGAGTATATGATAGTATTTAAAACTAATCATACAATCATAGGATCAACTCATTTGGAAAAAACCTTTAAGCCCATCCAGTCCAACCATTCCGCAGCACTGCCAAGGCCACCACCAACCCATGGCACTGAGGGTCTCATCTAAACAGTTTCTTGAACGCTTATTTTGGTCTTGGTTATTTTTATTTGGTCTTTGTTATTACCTTAAATAAAAAGGATTTATTTTACTAATACTTATATTCTTGGATTTGAATGATTAAGTCCAATGGTTCATTTATCTCCTATGCTGCTTACGTGTGGCAGTGTTCTCTTCTGAAACTTGTTCCTGCATCTGGTTCCCTTCCTTGCTTATCTTGCTAACACCTGACTGTGACCTTCAGTAAGTACTGGCTTGCTTAGTTCAAGTCTTTGGAGACCTTCCTAAGAAGATAAAATCTGTCAAAAGCAAGACATGTCACTCCATAATGTAAAAACTTCAATCGGAATTGTGCGTCCAATGATCTTAAAGCCTATCCCATGGAGAAATGCAACTATAACTAAAGGCTGCTCTGCTAAAGACTTGAAACATTTGAGAAGAAAACACTGTAATCCCATTTAGTAGCCAAGTCAATGCTGGCAATCTTCTAGATGAAGTGTGAAACAGTAATACAGCCTTCATTCCATCCTGAGCATCTATCGGGAATATCAATTCCACACTTTCCCTCACCATAAGCAATTTTAAACTCAATTATTATTTTAGTATTTCATATTACCTCCTTGCTCCCCTTCTGCATTCTGCTTCTATACTTCGTATATACTAATACTACAGTTGATCAGCTTCTCATGATTCTCTTCAACTTCCAGGCTTTTTTACTTGATGGCATTTCATATACCACATTTCAAGAATAAGCATCTCTGAATACTCAATTGTCTCTTTGACCAGCAATTCTGAGGATATTTCAAACTGTTAACATCAATGAGTTTTTTAAAGCCATCCCATTCTCTTCAGCAGGGGGGCTGGAACTAGGTGATCTTTAAGGTCCCTTCCAACCCAAACCATTCTATGATTCTATTCTTCACCCATAAATGCACCTACAGATGATTACTGTATATTGAATAAAAATACAGAGTTTTCTGCTTGTATTCTGAAAGATACAAGAAGCTCTGCATTAGGTTTATTCCAAGTTATGCATCTGGGGTTGCCTAAGAAACTGTCATCTCTGATCAAACCCAAAACTCAAAGCTGTTACAAAAGGCAGATACACCCATCATCTTGCTTTTCTTTCCCATAACTGTAATAAATCCATGAAATCCCTACTCAGCAGAAAGCGAAGGAAGGAGCGTACACTAAGCAACAAAACCCAGAACATCTCATTTGCTTTTAAGCTCCCTTCCACCACATTTCTTCCCCTTTTCTGGGCCCCTAAACTCTTTCCCTCTTTGATAAGAGCATCTCCATCACCAGAATCCAGTTATGCTCTGACCTCACTTTTTATTAACGTGTACAAAGCTCATGGCTCACTCCTTATTTAGTATTGCAAGTTCTTGCACATACTGACCATTTTAAGTCTCTTCCCGTGTCTGGAAGTGTTTCCCCATCCCTGGAAGTGTTTAAGGCCAGGCTGGATAAGGCTTGGAGCAACCTGGTCTAGTGGAAGATGTCCCTGCCTGTGGCAGGGAAGATGGAACTAGATAAGCTTGAAGGTCCTTCCCAACTCAAACCACTCTGTGAATCTACATATTCACTTGTATATAGTCCTATAACATTTTATCTGAAGATGATTATACTTTGAACAAATTACATCTTAAAAACAACAAAACAGTAACAGAAACAGTAAAAAACCCCAATGCCACTTTCAATCCACAATTTCACAGAGCTATTTCACTTAAAAATATAAACTATGCTTGAAAAAACCCCACACTCTTAATACTGTTCTCTCAATTGCCTTCCCATCACACTAACAGTATGAGGTAAAAAGGAAGACTTCTGCCATTCATCAATAGAGGAGTTATTCATCCGAAGTTTATTATCTCAGGTAATTTGATCAATACACTTCACCTTTATAGTACAGTTGTCCTTGTGAGCAAAGCATTTTGCGTTTTATAGTGAGATGGTTATTATGAAGGCTATTCATAGGGAAATTCTCTGCAGTTAAAAGTTTTTCCAATTAACTACATTTAACATCATTTAAGTCATAAAATGGCGGTTACATTTCACATCATGTTGTCTAAGTGTGGCAGCGCTTAGAAAGCACTTAGCACACACTTGGCAAACACACCACCCACTACTTTCAAGTGGAAATCAAGAAAGCCCTGCCAGCAAATAGAGAAAGACCTTTTCAATACAAAGTCATGAATATGCACCAAAAAAAAGCATGCAGAAGAACATTGCAAAGGACCGCCTCAGAGTTTCCACAGCCCTAAGAATGCTCCTCAGTGTCAATCCCTCTTTTCCCTTTGTGCCATGCCAGCACTCTTTCATCGTGTTTCTTTGCAAGTTTTGCTATTTCTTTGTAATTGTGGTGTTTGCGTGGTTGAGCTATGAGCCTCCAGTGAATTACAGCACAGGAGAACAAACTGCCTGATGGCCTCTGGGATGGAGATCTCCAAACCCGCTATCCTCACTCCATATCTAAAGTGTGTAGCATCCGAGCTGTCTTCTCAGTTGCTAGCACCCAGCGTAAGGCACCACAAAAGAAGTGGGAAAATCCTCTGAAACAGAAGCAAAAGACTAAATTCTCATCCATCAGCTATTCTAAGGAGAGGAACCTCTAAAAACTTGCTCAAAAATACAAAATTATTATTCCTTGTGCGACATCCTCAGAACAAACTAGTTCATTAAAGTCCCATCAGCACTTGTAATTGGCCCTTGTTGGCCAATAGAAGGAGGCATTTGCAACTTTTCCCAGGAAATTATATTCTAAATCCTTCATGAGGTGGACCTTGTCCTTTTCTGAGGAAACTTGATAGCAGTCTTTAGTATTCACTGGCATAATTAGGACTGCAGTTAATTTCATTAAATTCTCTTGCTGCTAAATGAAGCAGATTATGAGACATCTTTTATTGCAAGGCATGAAATTACAGCCTGTCAGCTGCCAATGGTAGAGTAAAACTAATGAATTACAGGGTAAATAACACCAGAATTAACCAGCCAATTTAACATAGCAGAGAACAAAGTCATTTTTACTTAGAGCTCTGGCGAGCACCATCACCACCGGGATACCTTTCAGCTGAAAGTGAACCAACTCCAGGAGCCTCAAACCTATATAACCAGGGAAAAGACGGATTCATTGTGCAGCAGTGGTAGAAAGCCAACATTACCATAAGCTACTAGGAGTGAGTCAGATAAGTAGTAGCTATATCATTGCTAAAATATGTAAATCATGGTCTCTCCAAGTGGTTTGTGTTGGTCTATTCTGCTAAGAGGACCATGAGCCTGCCTGCTGACACAGCCCTAGGGTGTCACTTCACCAGCCACATCACATGTCCCTTCCTACCCCTCAAACAAGTGAGGGTGACCAAAAAAATGTAATTTGTGCCTTTTTCTTTCTTTTTGAACAGTTTCAGACTGGGGTGACAGCAGGTTTAGGGAACGTTGGTTATGGGAAAACTGAAGATGCTGGGTAGAGGTTTAAGTTCATGGGAGCAGAGATCATCAAGTCTCAGAGACGAAATCACTCACTGATGATGCATTCTCAGAAACCCCAAGAATTCCTACTTAAAATAGATCTTTTTCTAATAAAATGATACAATCACTGTTGCTACTAGTGTAATAGGAAGCATACAAACACCTGTGGCACTAAATCATTCAAAACTGAAAGTAACTGCAGGACCTTCTATGAGAGCAACAGTCGAGGAAAGTATACCAGGCACCCAGAGGCTGTAGTGATACAGAAGAGTAAAACTTCTGTGCCTTCACTGCCAACGCTATACTCTTGTATACTCTTTGGGACCAGGACACCAGCACCATTCAGAAAGTCCAAAGAAGAAATGACCTACACATAAAACATTCCTGCAGCAGAATAAAATTGAAATCAAACCTGAGTTTAGAAATTACAATCCCTGCATCTGCCATCAATTCAGAAATGAGATTTTGCTTGCAGATAGAATCTCCAAGCACACATACGTAGGACACCAGAAAGATGTGTTGCTCTCTTAAGTACAACTGAACTCACAGAAGCCCTTCTTGAAATACTAACATACTGGATTGATCTTACTGGTCTTGCCCTGGAAATCAGCCCTAGCCCCTTGCAGGTGTTCCACACTCTACGCAGAGAGATGCGGAGTCACTTCAGAGCCTCTTGGTTTACTCTCCAGAGTTTCAAACTCCCATCATATGTATTGTAGGTGATTATTTTAACACCAGCAGAACTGTTCTGGGCCAACATTGGGATCTTGCTTTCAGACTTCCTCAGTGGAAAAATCAGCACTCTGACAGCATGCATGCATCAACTGCAGTGCATGCTACTGAAACCTATAGACTGAAAGCTCTTCAGACTGTTCAATTGGAAACAGCTGGGAGGCATTGACAAGGTGCCGAAGCAGCAGAGAACCAGAGGCACTGATGCATTGCTTCAAGCTACCAATCGATCACCATGCTTCATGCTTAAAGACATCAACACCTTAAGAACGAGACATCTCTAGGGACTAGTGTGGCACCTTCTGAAAGATGCTCATGATTTTTAGTATTATTGGTATTATTTAGTATTATTAGTATTATTGTCACCTGTTTTTTATTCTCGCTTCCCATCTCCTTCTTTGTTCAACTTTGCCCTCCTTCCTCTTACTTGTTTAATACAGATTTGGCTTCTTACTTTTCCACTTGAGCTCTCTCCCTCCAATTCTGTTATGCATCATGCTGGCACTCTTCCCCCCCTTCTCTTACCTTTAAAGCCCCTTGCTTTTGTCTGCCCCCTTCCAGAAGGTGAGCTTCTCCCCCAGGAAGCAGGGATCTTGCACTCTTCATGCTCCATATGCAGGTGAAAACCCTCTTGCTTCCCTACATCACACCAACCTTAATAAGTGTCATTTAACTTGAACTAAGCGTGACTTAATCTGTATCAGGATTATAGATACCACTGTGCTGCAAGATTAAAGCACTAGCAGTGATCATGCACGTATTATTTCTCAGTGACAAACACAGTATTGTAATGAATTACAAACTGACAGCAACATTTGCTGTACAAAGGACTGATTCAGGAAGTGCTCTGAAGAAGTTCTTCGCTTTGCCATTAGCTTAAACAAAACTGACATGTCAATTTGCAAAACGCTGAGCACACTTCAGCAAGGGATGGATGCAGAAAGGGTTTGTGCAGCTCATCCACCTCACACAGCGCTGGAAACCTGAGATGGATGGACTTCAGGAGACCCAGATCACACAAACCCCAAAACATACACATGGATTTTAACAATCATAGAATTGTGATCAGAAAATGGTTTGTGATGGAAGGGACCTTAAAGCTCATCACGTTCCAACCCCTGCCACAGGCAGGGACACCTTCCACTAGAGCAGGGTGCTCCAGGTTGTTTTTAATTTGGCAACGAAACATCTGATTCCCAAAATGATGGTACCCATGTTCTTAAACAGCCCCTATTCCCTTCCATTCCAGTGGATTGCTCGGTTTCAGATAGTAGAATTTCTAAATAATTCAACCATTTTCTTTGGTATTTTAATTGATTTTTCTTTCCAATACCTCCTGCACATGAATATGTCTTAATGCCCCCCCCGCCCAGTATTCACATGAGAAGAGAACATTAGATGTTAATCTAGCTACTTGATTTGTAGCAGTTCTCCAGTTCTCTACCCAACCATTTAAAAACTGTCATTCATAATAAGGTGATATACTGTACTATAAACCCTTTGGTAAATGGTATGTCTTAGTATTTTTCTTGTGACAAAGAATCATATTAGTTATTAAAGGGGAAAGAAATGTACTGAGTGCTCAGACTTCCCTACAGAATCTCACTGCTTCAGTTTCCGCCCCTTTTAAAAAGAAAATCCAAGTCACTAAGCTTGTATTGTTTCCCTAAGGAGGATATCATCCAGCTGGATAACCCCCAAAATCCAGCAGCTTTCTTTTAGTATCAAGCCTGAAATCATCCTTTCCTTATCACCACACACCCATGTACATGCATCTCACAGCATAGCAGCAACATATCTTTACCCTGGCAAACACACTATAGATGTCAATGTATAATTACAACTGCTCTGTCCTAGCTAAACCCTCTGTAATTAGCCTCCTAATCTCATAAGCAGTGATCTGATACGGTAGCTTACATCACTATTGACAACATGCTCTGGTTCCTGTGCTGGCCAGAGAAAAACACCTTTAGCCAGAGAATGATCTGGCTGTAGAGCCACAGAGGTGGGATTTTCTGCCTTGAGCCCTTTGCCTAATCAGCGTGTGACTTCAATGAGCTTGTGTGCATCTTCCAGTGAAGCACAGAATCACAGACTCAACCAGCTTGGAAAAGGCCTTTAAGCTCATCTAGTCCAACCATTGCCCAGCACTGCCAAGGCCACCACTAACCCATAGCACTGAGGCCTCATGTACACGGTGTGTGAACACTTGCAGGGATGGTGACTCCAGCCCTGCTCTGGGCAGCCTGTCCCAATGCCTGTAGAATCCTAGAACGGTTTGGGTTGGAAGGGACGTTACAGATTATCAAGATTTACAAATCAAATTCCATTTTGTTCAGTCACCAGCTCCACTCCTTGTCCCTTTTCTGATGTGCCTCTCCCTGTTGGCATTTCAGCTTTAGCATAGAGATGACTGATGGGATGGCTATATGTTTGCTTCTGCTTCCAACACTGCTCTTAACAGCCTTGGTGAATGGTACCAGCCCTAGAGCTGAACAAAGCTGGGTCCTCCCTTCCAGATAGCTCAGGCCATGGTCTGGCTTTAGGTTTTGTTTCCAGTCTTACAAAGTGTTTCCAAACCACATCTCGGTTTTAGCCAAAACACATTTGGATAAACTCTCAATTAAGATGCAGTGAAGCAGAGTCAAAATGCTGCACTAACATCCAAGTATTTTACATCTGTTGTATTTGCTTCATAGATGTATTTTGAAATTCTACAAAAACAATTAAGTTTTTCTGGCAACTTTTAGCCTATATAAATGACTCTGTATTCCTCACTGTTAAATTAAGCCACTGCAGCTGGGTGTTGGCATTACTTGCGTCTTCTTCCTAATCCTATGTACAAGCGTCATTTCGAGCTTTACAGCTCTAGGACAGCTGTAAGTGAAATATACCCATGTCAACTAAGCATATCACTCATCTCCAAATGACTGTAATGTGAAGGATCCTTTGGAGTAAATACAACATCCAGTTATGTCATTTTTAACTTCCTTCTGAATCATGCAAAAAAACCCCAAGATTTGATTTGATTTTTGTGTTAAGAATTGCACTACTGAATTATGCCCTTTAAATTCCAAATACTGAAGGGCCAACATCTGGCCTGGCTGCTTGAGACTGCTCTAAAGATGTGTTGATAACTACTGCAGACAGAAAGGTTTTGGAGAACTGAAGCAGGATGAGAGAAAACATTTGAACAAAGGTGCAAGGACTGCCATAGGAGGTCTTCCGATGACTGATAACAAAGCAGTTTATAGGCAGAGTACCTACATTTCAAAGACCCCCTGCTCCCCTCTCCAAGCAATATCACTTCTTCATCCCATTTACTCTCTTTGATGCGCCATTGCGACTTATACTCTGGATAAATGCTTGCTCATGTGGTAAATCCTAAGAATGACAATGCTTCTCTTAAACACAAACCAAAGAACCAGCCCCCCCCCCCCCCCCCAAAAAAAAAAAAAAAAGAACAACAAAAGGGCCTCCAAGGATGCTTGAAAGGGACTCTTTATCAGGGACTGTAGTGATAGGACAAGGGGTGATGGGTTCAGACTGAAACAGGGGAAGTTAAGGTTGGAGGTAAGGCAGAAGCTCTTCCCTGTGAGGGTGCTGAGGCGCTGGCACAGGGTGCCCAGAGAAGCTGTGGCTGCCCCATCCCTGGCAGTGTTCAAGGCCAGATTGGACACAGGGGCTTGGAGCACCCTGCTCTAGTGTGAGGTGTCCCTGCCCATGGCAGGGGGTTGGAGCTGGATGAGTTTTGAGGTCCCCTCCCACCCAAACCATTCTGTGATTCTATGATATTGGACCAACAGTATCAAATCAAATACCAATCAAACCCTGTTTCAGCTTCACATGCAATTACTACACAATTAAAAGGCAGAAAAAGACTGATGAAAATATTTCAAATGCCCCAAGTTTGCCTCATTCAAAAAGATCAGCTAAAGGGCTTTCAGTGCGTGCTGTTCAGTTTACTCTTTTGATTGCTTTACCACTATGTAAATCAATTTGTTAATGTTCCTTACAAAATGCATGAGCCAGTTATACTGACAAACACACAAAGCTCATTCGTAATTAGCAGTTAATTAGTAAGAAGGAACAGATGCTGTTAGAGTTTCAGCAGGCGAACAGGTTCTGTAAACAATGCTTATAAATCTAAATGAATTTATTAACAGCAATGCAACTGTCACCGTTTTGTTGGCAACCATACAAATATGGTGGAATCCCCAAAACATCTTTACTACATATTAATAATCACCATGTCAATGCAAGTCTAGCAGGCAGTCTCACTTGCTAACTGTCATAAGCTTTCTACTTAATCTTCTTATGTCACTTCTCCAGCCTAATTTCCCATGCTCTCAGAGGAAGAGCTCCAGTCTCCAAACTTAGCCCAGATGCACAAGACTCCCATCCAATCCACAGCAGCCCCTTGAAATACGGGAAATGTTTGTCTTGCACCAATACCCATAAACTGAAACCAAGAAAGACTACAAACAGCTTGGAAAGCACATCTTGCTCATGAGGAGTTTGTGGTGACCTTCTTTATAACGACTATTGCTCAACAAGATATCACAACTATGAAGGCATCTGCAGATCTGAACTATTAAAAATAACTCAAGGTCAATTATTTCGATACATTGATATACATATATATATATTGATAGGACAATGCGAATGGTTTTAAGCAGGAAGAAGAGAGACTGAGATGAGCTCTTCGGCAGAAGCTCTTCCCTGTGAGGGTGCTGAGGCGCTGGCACAGGGTGCCCAGAGAAGCTGTGGCTGCCCCATCCCTGGCAGTGTTCAAGGCCAGGTTGGACACAGGGGCTTGGAGCACCCTGCTCTAGTGGAAGGTGTCCCTGCCCGTGGCAGGGGGTTAGAGCCAGTAAGTTTTAAGGTTCCTTCCAACCCAAACCAGTCTCAGACTCTATAATTTCCACTCTCAGTTATAAAATCATGCCCTCAATAAGACACTGAGTGATGCCATAGTTTGTTTTTTTTTTTTTTTTTAATTATCTGGGCAGTTGTAGATGGCTCAAATAAAAATATAGCCTCTTGTAAGCATCTGCTAGATGCAACTATTAAAGACATGTCTAGACATAAGCACCTGGAGGTAAAGGCTTTTGGTCAGGGGCCAGTTCTTAACCTATGGGTAACAGTGAAGATAACCTTAGTGACCTCATTACTGTCAATCTCTGCATGTCACCTTGATGTATTACATCATCTCAGCACTGGAAAAGTATAATAAATTTGTTAAAATCATGTTATGGCTTTCTTACTGATGTTCTCTTTTATACCTACATTGCTCTTGATCATTGCCTCCTCTTCCACCCAAAAGTATTTTGACACTTCTTCAATAGGTTCTGTACTTGATTTCAATGTGGTCTCCAGGATTTGCAACACTCCAGCACATAGAACAGCATGGGAACACTCCAAGTGTATTAAGCTCTCCAAAGCTTCACAGGAGAGGCTGCTTCATTTCCTTCCTGCAGGCTCCAGTCCTCCAGCTTCTCTGGGCACCCTGTGCCAGCATCTCAGCATGCTCACAGGGAAGAGCTTCTGCCTAAGAGCTCATCCCAGTCTCCCCTGTTCTGGCAGGTTAAAGCCATTTCCCTTGTCCTGTCCCTACAGGCCCTTGTCCAAAGCCTCTCTCCAGGTTTCCTGTAGCCCCTTTAGGCACTGGAAGGCTGCTCAGAAAGGTATAAATTCGAGTAAGCTTTCTGAAACTGCAAAAAGCCAATTAAATCCAGGAACTTTTTAACGCCATTTTATTCTGAATACTTAAGACTGCTGCTTTTCTTGGGATGGCATCTGAATATAATCACAGAAAAAACACACAAAACCAACTTCCACAGTCAAATTAAACATTATTCCAGACAGGCGCATGGAGCTATTGCCATTCCTCTGATGTAAGGGCACATTTGATCTAATTGGAAAAAATATTTCAAGTGCACTGGGAATAGTCACTGTTAACTGAATGCAACAACGAAACAGGAAAAAAGAGCATGCAGACCCCAGGGAATTACCAAATCAATTAACAACTAATTCAGGAACTAATTTCTGTATTGCCTCTTAGCACAGAACTGTATCTTTAATTTCTCCTGCAATAAGCATCACCATGATAGTCCTAACACACTCTGACGCTTCAAATGAGTTTACAAGTATCTCTTTTTGATTGGCTATATAACATTATTTCTTCACAGTTCAATGCAACCACAGCCAAGTGCTCTGGAATATTTAATTATACTGGTAGCTACCAGTTAACAATTTACAGAAGCACAGTGAGTACAACACATTTTATAACTAGTAATCAGCTAATTAAAACCACAGCAAAATATGTATGTTCTGACTGTAAACACTTGCAGAGGAATTACACAGAAGATTTCAGCACTAAGAGTATTTGGCTAAAAACCCTACCCTCGTGTTTGTACAAGCAGATCTGGATACTGATTACTGTGATTAGGCAGAAGTGTGACAGCAGAAATTACACCTTACACTAGATAGAGATAAATAAAAGCTATGTCATCTGCCCGTTCCTGTAAATCACATCATTACTCAGTTTTGGAAAGCTACTCTCTGGAGACACCAACACTGGCTTACAAACAACTATCTTGAAGCCCACACGAGCATCAATAAATAAAAACCAAAGTAGAAGCATTTTGGTGAATGCTCTGGTGTGGAACATAGAGCAGAAGCAGCACCACAGTGGTTTGGGGCTCTCTGTCAGTAAACCTTCCCCAGGTACCTTCCACTAGAGCAGGCTGTTCAAAGCCCCATCCAACCTGGCCCTGAACACTAACAGGGACAGGGCAGCCAAAACTGCTCTGGGCAACCTGTGCCCAGAAGCCATAGGATAAGCCGCAGTGCTCAGCAATGGGTCACAGAGCCTACTAATGTACTAGTTGTAGCACCATGAGTCTGTCCTGCTCTTCCTGTATCATCTGTTTTCACCCTGTCAAGTCAGATGAATTAAGCGAGAATAGATGCTACGATGGTTGCCTATTTGTTCCCTCTTTTTGCAGACTCAAAATAAACATTTATATTCAGGAAACCTGCTGCAAAAAGCATGTATTGTTTATGATGATGGTGGGTCTCAGCTCTGACACTTGCCTGAAGCATTCCAGTGCTCTTCTGCTAGTGATGATGACCGAGGACAGCTATTTGACTGACTAGACATGGCAGACAATCACTTCTCAAAACCCATTTCCAAGACAGTGCCATACTTGCTGCAGCACTCTAACAGCTGTACAGACAGCCCTGGGTATCTTAGGAGAAAATACATTTCGGGTAGGATGTTCCTTCTGGTTCAACGGGAAGGGCCAAGATAACCTAGCGTTGTGTGCCATTCCACAAAGAAATGTGTAATCGGCACTGCAGAAAAACACCCAGCTGGAGTTAAGGATTAACAAAAGACAAGAAGGTTAGGAAGGAAAACAGCACTGGTCAAGCAGAGGCAGGTCTGACCCCCATGGGTAAGGAACTGAAGAGAAGGAAGCTGTGCAGCACAGAGCATGAGGCACACAGAAGGTCAGACAGACAATGGAGCAAAGCCCATTAAAACCCACCTTAAGCTTTAAAACCCCTCTTTTGGAAATGGAGCAATGAAGACTGATAGTTACAGTCCCAACTATTTGGGCTAAAAGGTTGCAACAAGACAACTTGGAGAGGGACTTTTTACAAGGGCATGTAGTGACATGACAAGGGGAATGGATTCAAGCTGACAAAGGGAAGACTTAGATTAGACATTAGGAATAAATCCTTCAGTATGAGGGTGCTGAGGCACTGGCACAGGGTGCCCAGAGAAGCTGTGGCTGCCCCATCCCCGGCAGTGTTCAAGGCCAGGCTGGACACAGGGGCTTGGAGCAAGCTGCTCTAGTGGAGGGTGTCCCTGCCTATGGTAGATGACCTTTAAGGTCCCTTTCAACTCAAACCGTTCTAGGATCCCATGAGTCTATGAGCTCTGGAAATGCAGTGATCAGAACTACGGGAAGAAGTGCAAATGAATAGTCTAAACTTGTACTTGCTGACGGAAGGAAGGGAAATGGTCAGTACCAGAAGATCCCGTCTCACCTCACAGCTCTTCTCCTCACCCTCCACAGCACAGACTGCCACTGCAAGGCATTCATTCGGTCAGGCTGCAAGAAGGCTGCTGCTCAAGTTTTCTAGCAAAACCTCTCGCAGACAAATATACCAGGAGTGACTGCTAAGACCAGGTCTAATAAAAGCAAAGTTTGATATAAACTACATTGAAATCCTTTCTGGTTTCAGGGCCATGCAATCTCGGAGCATGGAGGGGAGAGTAGGTTGGGAAAAAAATCAGGGAGAAATAACGCAATTCCATGTTTCCCAGAGATTCCTTCCACAGAGCAGTGCACAGTCACCGTATGAAGAGTTCACTAGCAAAAAACCTTACTGAAATAAAAAGTTTGGATTCTGCCTTTCTGAAGGGTATCTTCAAATCAGCCTAAAAAAGACTCTTCCTTGAATTTTGGACAAATTACTTCAGTTATTCTTCTAAGGCTGGAGCACTTGGGAAAGGATGGAAAACTGACAGTGCAGTTGTTGCCTTGGAACACAAAAAAGTTATGTAAAGCCTAAGTAAGACGTTCCACTTTCTCCATTAATACAACCCTTTGCACATGGAGAAAGGAGAAGGATTTTAAGTTCACCTTTGCCAGTCATGGTAGGCAAGTTTTTCACTAAGCCATCAGCTTAACATTAACCAGGAGAACATTTCTTTTCAATCCAGTTAGCTGTTCGGAAAGTATGCAGGAATTTGGGGCCGCAAAAGGTGCAGCACCTCCCGGGATAAGACAAGGAGGGCCGAGGCAACCTGGCACAATGTATTTTGACCACTTATTGGTAAAGGAAGAGTCAAGGTTAGAGAGTTGGGCTATAACATCACATGAGCATCTGTGATGGAGAGCAAATGGCAAATAGAAGAGGGTCTGAAAGCTGAAAGTCATGGCCGGCTCCTACGTATTTATTTACACTCTAATGGGGGGAGGATGGGGAGAGGAGAGGAGAAGAAAATAAATAATAAAAGAAAGAGCACACAGCTGCCACCCCAACCCCAGACCTCCCATCTGCCACCCACGATTTGCATGTCACCTTCTCCAGGCTCATTTGTACTTCATTAACTGCCATTGACTTAACAAGATTTATGCAAATGACACCATAGGAGCTCACTAACTCCCACTGCAATCAAGTGATTATGTATGTACAATTCTCCACAGCAATGAAAAATTAATACATGACAAGCCCCCTCACCGCTGAGCCGAGCTTCTTGCTTTTATTTTTCTTGTTGTGCTTTTCTTCATTTGAATATGCCCTACTGATAAAGCTTTGGCAAGAGTGCAGCAAGCAAAGTCATCTTCCCCAACCGCTACAACCCCTAACCTCATCCGTGAAACCATGTCACCCTAAACCCTACAGCCTAATCCGTGCTGCAGAATGCTCACTCAGGCTACCAGGAGCAAGTCTTCCTGGACAGAGGAAGTGGCTTTGAACAGAGGAAACTCCAAACAGACTAAGCCATTCACCCGGAGTTGGCTTTAAGTGGTATTAGCAATGCTAGACAGCTTAACGAGTTTCAGTTTAAGCACCTCTTTCTCAGACGTACAGAACTTTCTGTTGATTTTAACATTGGGCTAACACTGCTCCAGACATTTTCTGTCTTTATTTGATCAGGAGAAGGTATTTAAACAGCAAGTGAGACTTCTTTTTCTTTGATTATGGCATTTGTAGACCTCAGAGGATGCTAAAAGCACTGTCAGCCTACAAGAAACCTGGAGAGGGGCTTTGGACAAAGGCCTGCAGGGACAGGACAAGGGGAATGGCTTTAACCTGCCAGAACAGGGGAGACTGAGATGAGCTCTTAGAAGCTCTTCCCTGTGAGGGTGCTGAGGCGCTGGCACAGGGTGCCCAGGAGAAGCTGTGGCTGCCCCATCCCTGGCAGTGTTCAAGGCTGGGTTGGACAAAGGGGCTTGGAGCAACTTGCTCTAGTGGAAGGTGACCCTGCCCGTGGCAGGGGGTTGGAACTGGATGAGCTTTAAGGTCCCTTCAAACACAAACCATTCCATGGTTCTGTGATTTTAAGGTGTGCTGACCCCACTGGGCATGCGGAAGGTGTTTGCACCTCCCTGGAAAACTGCCCTTCCCAAAATCCCACTCACCTTAACGGTATTTTGGCAGCAGTTAACAGCTGGATTTTGAAAACATTCCTGATTTTCCCTGTCTACATTTTGGGTTTCTGCTGGGAGCAGGCTTTGTTAGAACAGTTTTATGCAGCTTAGCCCAATAAAACCTATTTAGCACTGCAGTGAAAAGTGTTTTTTAACATTTCAAACATTAACTCTTTGAGCAGATTGCTTTGCATTATGGATATAGCTCTGAAGGAGCAAGTTGTGTCCTTGGAAGGAAATAAGCCATTTCACAGTTTTCCCTCTTTCGCCATATCACAGAGTGGTTTGGGTTGCTATTTGCTGTTTTGTAGCAACACGGTTTTCAGCTTAGGACACAAAATCCACTGTATTTGAGCTTCAATCATCACTTATGGTTTGTTTGGGGTTTTTCTCAGGGGAGGTGAGACGAGGCAGTGTAAATCTGCTTAGAAGTTCAACCAACACAACCGAAGCACTTATCTACAAGTATGAGCTTGGACTTCTGCCCTGCACCAGAAGCACTCCCTTGACAGCAGCCCTTATGAAGTATTGCTGGCAGGCACATGGAGTGAGAACCCACAGAGAATAAAACAATGCACTGACACAGCGGAGAGTAAACAGGCCTCAACACTCCATGCTTATGAAGATGTCCCAAAGACATAATAGAAGAGTGAGCACTCCAGTAGCAAGGGGCAGGGCAGCGAAGTGACTTCCAGGCTAACAGGAGAACAAACACTGGAAAGCGTGCTGACAGAAAGATCAAAAGGAAGTATCATTTAATGGTATCACGATGCTGGAGAGGGGCTCTTCATCAGGGGCTGTAGCGATAGGACAAGGGGTGATAGGTGCAAACTGAAACAGGGGAAGTTCGGGTTAGAGTTAGAATCTCTAAAGTATTAATGTGATTTAAGCTGAATGGCCAATTGTTTAATGACTTCAAGCTGCCAGAGGGGAGACTGAGATGAGCTCTTAGGCATAAGCTCTTCCCTGTGAGGGTGCTCAGGCGCTGGCACAGGGTGCCCAAGGCAGTGGTGGAGTCACCGTCCCTGGATGTATTTAAAAGAGGTGTAGATGTGCACTTATGGGGACAGTTTGGTGGTGGACTGCGCAAGTTGTAGGTTTACAATTGGACTTGGTATCTTAAAGGTCTTTTCCAATCTGGCAATTCTGTGACTCCCTGGCCATCTGTCACAGAAACATCTCATGATGGAAGGGGCTTCTCACTGGAAGAAGCAGAGCAACATGACATCTTACAGTTTTTAGGTCAAAAAAGTTCCTTTTCACAGTTAATGCATAAAAGAGCTCATCCCAACCTCCCCTCTGGCTGGTTAAAGCCGTTCTCCTTGTCCTGTCCCTACAGGCCCTTGTCCGAAGCCTCTCTCCAGGTTTCCTGCAGCCCCTTTACGTACTGGGAGGCTGCTCTAAGGTCTCCCTGAAGACTGTCCGCAAAGCAGAAAAACCTGTTAACTCCAAAATCCTTTCTCTTGACGTACAAGTACGATGTGAAACACCACTGGGAGCAGCCATGTTACAGCACTGTGTACCATGCACCCTCCCCTCTTCTAGCACCTACTAAGTCTTGACGAATAGGATGTATCTTCTGGCCTCAGACCTGTTCAAATATTTGCTGCTAATTCCTTGTAAATGACAAAATGCAATCACCATAATTGGGAATAATAACAAGAAGTCCACCAAGTAGGGGTTGCAGGGGGAATTCTTCAATACAGACATTCAAGAGACTGGAAGGGGTGTTTCATTACAGCGTGGAATAGTGCAATCACACTTAAAACGCTTCTCTTACAATGCTCTTCCACCAAGTGCATGTTTAATCAGATTAATTTCATACAGCAGCATTTCAGAATAGAACAGCATGGATGCCTTGAATAAATATTGACAAGTGTAATCCTTAGTTTTTCATTCTCAGCTGCATTCACAGACACTTTTGTTTAATTACCATTACCCAAAAGAGTTCCAGCCGGTCTAACCCATCTCATACCATACAAAAGCTGGAGGAAAAAAACTGTAGCCTGTTTTAAACGCCTGGAATCTCCTCCCCTGAACGCAGAGCCAAATACTGAGCTGCTCTGCTTTCAAACTGCTCTGCTCAATTGCAGTCTGTCTGATTAAAATTTGCCTACTAGAGATTCAGAGGCATGACAGCACTTCTGCTGCCTGATGGTCCCTAAAGGTCTTTATAACTGCCTTTAATAAGGAAAAAAATCACTGCAAACAGGTCTCTCCCTCACCCTCCAAAAGAAATAAAACCCCAAAACACACAAACCCACCCCCAAATAGGAGACCGAGCGCTTGAAGGTAAGATGAAGCATGGACTGAAGAGGCAAGTGACCCTCTGAACGGTAAGAAAGCCACCAAAAGAAACAGGAAACAACCACGTGAGAAGAAAATAAGCTCCCATCCCTCAGCACTTTTGCTGTCTCCAGCAAAGTAACTCACATGAAAGTAAACCCTTGCAAACACTGTCCCAGAAGCTGTTTGTGAAGCACCCTATACAAATGCTTAGTGTGGTGTTTTAAACCCTGTGATTTCAGTGTAATCTGATTTGAGAAAGAAAATTATCTCATTCACCCCAATCCTTCATGTCAGATGCCGGCATTGCTTTTGCCTTTCAAAGGAGTGTTCACAACTCCAATTTAGCATTGAGTTTCCGGGCTAATGAAAGTGCATCCAGGCTAGTAAACCAGACCAAAACAAATCCTTGAATTCAAGTCCGGTTGTGTAATGAGGAAGTTTAATTAAGGCCACACATTACAGCTGTAAACGTTCTCTTATATAATAAGGTCTAAATGAAACTGAACCTAATCAAAGTTACAATTCCTTCATTAGCAAATTACAAACAAGAGCGCACAGCTGACACACCGGCTCTGATTATCACAACTAATTGCCTCGTTGTTACAAACCAGCCTGAAACTGTGTTCAGATGTCCGTCTGCAGTAGCAAATTAGGGCCACATCAGGCTATTTCTGCGATCACAAGGGGCTCTTGTAGAGCGATCTGATTTACCCTGCCGACTGGCAGCACACGGCCCAATCAAAGCCCCCTCTACAAAGGCCGCTTTGAAGCCAGCACAGCCTAGAAACCCGCTCCATATGCAGGCCGGCAGACTGCACTTCATTAGGCCTGTTGTCACATTTTCCCTCTTCTTATTCTAATGATCCTATTTTAATACACATAGGAACCTCTCCTAATTGATGTCAAGTGAGTGACTTCCACATTCATCACCGGAGCACATCAAACACGTCTTGGCGCATGGGCCGCCATCAGAGTGTTTAAGACCCGAGGTGTGTCTCCAACTATGGAAAGCAGGGGGAAAAAAAATAAAGAGGAAATAAAAAAAGAAGTATTTCGGCATTACCTGTTTAATTGGGATTGCTCGACCGCTTCCAATGCTATCTGTTCTGCTCTCCAGGACCTTCTTCTCTTTGTCTGGGTCACTCCCTTTCCGAGACTGTAGAGCAAAAAGAAAGTTTTTGCTCCATTAAATGTAGCACTTCATAGAGAAGACTTCCCCCCACCCCCTTTTTTCTCCTTCAAGCAATTAAAACCAGAAGTATATTGACACATAAATACAGTCCCAAAAGCCATGAGTTAGAATCTACGGAAGTACGCAACCTTCCTAAAACCCCAGTGCTGAAACCTGCCCAGCATGTCCAACCACGTGCTAGTTTGAAATGGCATTTGGGTTTAAGCAGTTCTCACTGCCTGAAGATCCAGCAGATCAGAGGACATGTTTCTGAAGTTTCCAATCACAGCTCCAATAGGAGCGAAGGTTCCAGATTCTCATTAAAAAGGGTGATACATACATGCATACATTTAACTTGCATCTATGTGGGGTTTAGAAATGTTATCGACGACTTAGCAATGTGATTTTATGATGCTGGTTTTGATCCTAGTGACTTTGACTTGTTATTTTTGTCTGCATTTGGATGCTTAGAAAGTTGGAATTGCAAGAAAAGGGAGAGACTGATGCTGATAAAGTTATCTGAACACAATGAAGAAAAATCAGCATGAAGAAAATGTAACCAGTGTTGAAAACTTGAATTGCCTCACCTTGGCTATGTATAACGCTAGAATTGCCCTAGGAATAAGGTCACGGTGCTTACTTCATCCATAAAGTTAGCTGGGAATGTTAAGGTGTGATTCAGATTCCAGTCTGATATTGTGAAAGAACGCCCAAGCATAATGATTTTGACAGATTTATTTTATTACAAAAAGAAGACCCGAGAGTCATCCTCTTTAATAACTGAACTGACAAGTGACAACTTCACTCCATTACTTTTCAATAGGAACATTACTCACACAATATTGAAAATGGGAAAACATTTTCATGTGCTTTTCAAATCAGAGATGATATATGAAAGGAATACATTTGTGGTGTCCAGTGCCACAATGGGAAGTTAATGAAAACCAGGGAGACACAAGATCCCGCTTTTCATATTCAGTGGAAAGAGAGGTTTAAAAGACACTGAAGTCGGGAGAACAGTGAGGATTGGGAATAACTAACACTCGTTTTCCATATTATACGAAGGAGTGGAAGGAAGAAAAGAAATCCCCAAAGCAGTTGCCTTTGGGCACAAGAGGAGGGAAGGGGAGGGAGAAAACCCATGAAGGAGGACTTTAAGAAGCACCATTCTAAGCAACACATTTACCCAGCAGGGATCCTGTGCTGCTTTCCCCGCTCCACCGGGAACAGGCTCCTATCAGTAGTTACTATGGTTCGGGGCTATGGAATGATGTGCCGGGGAATTAAACAAAGAATAAATGAAAGAAAGCAAAACAAGTGGGAGGGGTGAAATCCACTGTTCAGGATAACTATTGTTCCTCGTCCTTCAAGCCACATTTCTGAATCTGAAAGTGCCACTTCCCAATAATACGAGGCAAAACAATGCTCCAGTGGCGCAAAGCACCCGTCAGTGACATCTTAAAGGAACTCACTGAAGGTACCAAATCCCTGGGAGGGAAGTTGTCAACCTGAATGTTTCTCTTTTACTATTTGGCTTTTTACAAGGAAGGATCCTGCCTCTGAAAAGCAAACTCAAGATTCCCGCACTCTTCTTCATGTTTAGTTGAAATCATCATATCTTCCATTCCATACAAGTAACTGCATCTGGGAATAAGCCATTGCACACAGAAGGGAAATACCTATGTGCAAAACACTGTCAAATGCCAAAAGTAAAGAAATGTAGCCATTTCTGTTAGGCAAGTTCTATTCTAGCTGCCTACAGTCACAGAACACACAATATTTTCAAGGGGAGAATCTTAGCTGGTTCCACTATTTACAAAGATAAATTGCGCACTTAAATAGAGATACGTTCTGATCTTTTATGCTTTTATACCTATGGCACATACAATGCACCTTACATTCAATGGCATATAATAAAATAGAGTGTAAACCATACTGCACAACATTTGCTAGGACTTTTTCTGATGTCACACCTATATACGAAGTAGTTTTATTTAAAACTTCATTCAAGCAAACAAGCCCAAAAAAATCCAAACACCTGCATCAACATAATTTGTCTGATTTCCCCTTTGCACTAGAAGGCATACACAGACTGAAAACATAGAACCTTACCCAATTTATGGCTGGGAAACAAGATTTAGTCCCAGAAGGATACAGAATCCAGTCCTGAGAGCCCCTGAGGTGAGGAAACTGATCTCTACCAGTAGAAACTGAGATCGAGTTCATCTGAACTTCTTTCCAAGTCATGCTTACATTTCATACTGATGTAACACAGATAACACTGAATATGGGAAAGGAGATGTGCTAAACTGTACCACAAGTTCATTCATCCCACACTGGATTGTTCAGAGTTACAATCAGTTCTGTGCTGAAGTGGACCTCATGTACCTCTCCCCTGTGCTATTATTTAGTGGTTCCTGTTACTACACTGCACTAAACAAAGGACACTCACCCTTCTGTTAATATACGATCTATTTTAGCGCCTAACTACAAAGTCAGCTATTGCATCAATAGCTTTACAGCAGATATTGATATTCAAAGTCAGAAAGATCAGATAAGGCATTTAATGCACTTAAACATGAACATGCTGCATATTCTCGAGCCTATTCCCACTCCAAAGCTGTAACCAATTTAAAAACAATCGGATCTGTTTTCTCCTTAAGCCAATTTTCTTCCAACACTAAAAGATCTTCATGTAGGAAACTAAAGCTATTACCTATGCTAGATCACAAAGGCTAATTTGCAATTAAACAGAAATAGATTTGCTTCTGGAAGTGATAAAGGCGCAAGTAACAGGCTATGAAAGAAGCACAGCAAGAAACCCAGAGCTAAACACTAAAATATTTTGATGACACACTCTGTTCATAGCTAGACAGAAAATGCTGGTCATCTCTTTATTCAATTAAAGCATTCCAGGTTAGAACTTGTCTGATATGGCATGAAACCTGGGGTACAGCAGGGTCACTGTTAAACACAACAGGACGCGGATTACAGGGCAAGGCATTACACAGCATTCAATATGCCCAGGTCTTAAAGACAGGACTAATTCTGAAGAGTCAAATTATTTTCTTTTTCCATAGGACTTGTTTCCCCCCAATTTCCCCCTGGTTATGAGACCAACATCCTCCCATTGTAGTAAATTTGTTTCTCACTGCATTATTAATTATCAGAAAGCAGAGCTCTGGTCTATTTGATTATAGCAAATGCAGCCGAGTTCATCTTCTCAGACCTTTGCTGGAGATGGGTATGTATTTTCTCCATTCACTTTCCCAAATTTACACTTACTCCGATATAAAACATCCCCTGTTTCCCAAAGGTCAACAACATGCACACAGCCCTTAGAGCATTTTACGCATCCTTCAGACCAGGCTCTGTCAGTGAATGCTTTTGCTGGATGCTGGAGCATCTCGGCTGGATTTCCAGAGGCAGGACTCTGCTGGCAGTTTCTGGGCTGACACTGACATCTAGTGGGGTTGGTAACTTCTGAGTATGCCCCGTCAGCAGTGAGTGCTCTCACCGCCAGCAAGAAATCCATACGACTGCTGTAAAATACTAGCATGAAAACGGGATACTTTTCCACCCACTGCTCATTTTTCTCTCTTTTATTGACATCTAGACATTTGCACCTAGAGACAAACGTGTGGTTTGCATTCTTTTGTAGGAGTTTAAAAGATCTTCTTTGAAATCAAAATACCACTGTGGGGATGGACACATTAAATGGGATCACTGGAACCCGTGCTGTGTCACTCAGCACTCCAAAATGAGGACAAAACTTTCTCCCTGCTGAAGGCCGAGAGGTCAGATTTTGTTTAGAACACGAGGAAATGGTTTTCCTGGTTTTGTCTGTGGTTCCCTGGATACAACCCAAGGAGCAAACCAGCTTTGGGAAGCAAACAAGACATCCCCTTTGGAATGCAAACCCATAAATTCTTTATGATGGCAGGGAGGCCGTGACTTTCTGAACGCAACCAACACGTAGCTACAATCACCACAGGATATCATGTGAGCCCACAGGGATTCTGTGTTTGCTATAAAACATATGAAGTGTCAAAAACCTGCATACAAAACCCCAATTACACACGTGATACAACCCCAAGACATTCAGCAAGACTCTAAACTGAGGAAATCATCACTCAAGGCTTCATTATCATCTCCCAAACTCTTTATGCATAATGAAGGCCTATCATAATGGGCCAGTCAAGCTTCTTATTTAGTACATTTTTCTGCCTCTCAATGAAGCAAAACCCAGATGGTTTGGGAAGAAAAAGATCTTCATCATCTCTCTTAAACCTGGAAAATAAAAGTGAGTTGACACTGTAGAGTACTAAAAATAGCACAGGGTAGTTATTTAGTGGAACAGCATGGTATTCCCATGGTAAACCTGGAGACTTCTCTGCAAACACAGGAGACCTGCGTTAGCAGTATTATGCAGTCTAAGGGCAGGACTGGGGAGCAGAGGTCTTTGATTACTGCCAATACAGGCAATCTAGACAGGTCTGAGAATTAAAGTCGGACAAATGCTTCAGGACTCAACCGTGGATTCACTTGTTTTACTGCAATTGCCAGTAGGATAACTTGATTTCATTTAGCTTCTGTTCAAGTCCTCAAACAGAACCACTCCCTGGTAATTCTAAGATGCTTTTGAGCCTACAAACCCATCCCAACATTCCTGCCTGGATTAGACCGCCTCAACTCCACAGGGCTGAAGTTCAGGCCACCACCACAGGGCACTATGCATAATACAGCAAGAGTCTCTTCCTTGGCTCACTCACCGTGAAGAGGTTGGACCGGCGCTTGGACTGTTTACGGACAGGAGTTGGTGTGTTGGCAGTGGGAGGAACATCAATCCGTAGCTCCTTCTGGCTGGTGCTTGGAGTTGATGGGACAGAGGAGGAATAATCACTTAAACTCCCTCCTCCATTACTGGTCTGCAAGGATTAAAGTCAGTTTTAAACAGTGATACACTGCTTTCAAGAAATTACAATCCCCAGCTGTATCTCACTTAGTCCTGATACACAAGAACAGCAGCCTAGGCTCAGAAGCACAGCGGGAATGCCCTACTGCCACCTTCCACACGTCTATTCTAAGCCCTTTCAATATTTTCCTTGCCATTATGTTTTGAAAACAGAGCTAGTCTGTTGCTATGGAATGTATAGTTTCATTCAACACAATATAACCTAGCTGGATAGAAACCCTTTCATTTGGTGTATTTGTCTATGAGTAAGCAAAACACTGGGGAAAGTCTGTAAATTCTGTTTTTTTTTACTTTAGAATCCCAAATTCTGCTTCAAACCTAAGAAAAAAAGTATTTAGTGCCATAGAACTGCATAGCTGGACTTGATCCTAATCCGGAGACATCAGTTCACTGAAGGTGATTCAATGTTGTAAAATGGTTACTACAGGGAGAGATAGTTCTGAAGAACTATCAGAGTTCTCATAGTTCTGAGATGCTGAATCATTGGTACAGAGATCCACAACTTTAATAGAAGACATTCCAATTTATTCCAAGTAGCCAAAACTGTCAAGTTACATCATAGTCTTGAAAGAAATAAAACACTTAGCCCATAAAGCAATTAATGAACTGAGGTAGCAAGTCACTAACAGCAGGAAGGGAACCAAAAGATGAAGAACAAAGTAACTTTTTTGTTGTATTTAATTATTACTACACCTAACATAAATGAGTACTAAAAACGTAATTAAAAAGAACATGGAAGTAGTCTGGAAAGACAAAACAAGAGGTTTGGGTTTTTTTCCCTTATGGATACAAGTATCTATACCCTTTGAGAATATAGAGGTAGTGACAGAACAAGGGGTGATGGGTTCAAACTGAAACAGGGGAAGTGCAGGTTGAAGATGAGGCAGAAGCTCTTCCCTGTGAGGGTGCTGAGGCGCTGGCACAGGGTGCCCAGAGAAGCTGTGGCTGCCCCATCCCTGGCAGTGCTCAAGGCCAGGTTGGACACAGGGGCTTGGAGCACCCTGCTCTAGTGGAAGGTGTCCCTGCCCGTGGCAGGGGTTGGAACTGGAGGAGCTTTAAGGTCCCTTCCAACCCAAAACAGCCCGTGGTTCTATGATTCTCAGATATAAGGCACATGCTGATGGGGGATTGGTGCAGGGCAAAGGAGGAAAATTCTGCACGCTCACCAGAAAAGCTCACCAGAAGAGCAGCAGTGGGTGAAGGGTCTGGACAACAACCCCCACATAAGTTATCGGGGAGGAGAATAAAGGTCTGTGATGGACATAAAAGGGTGAAAGAACATTTTTAGAGCAGTCAACTTTCCTGAAAGAAGCGAGGAAAGAAGGTAAGAGGGTATTTCCAGCCTGAGGAAGCCTGAGGTGGATTCTCTCATGACACTTCACCTGTTGTTTGGTCTCATTTTAATTGCTGTAGGTAGGAATTTCACAGGTAAAGTTGACAAAAAGGAAAATCACTGCAATGCCTACTCTTCATCATCGCTCCTGCACCTACTGGTCCTACACATGCACAAAGCTGCCATACAAACAGTTGTATGGACCAGAATCTCAAGTCGCAAGCAGTCAAGATGAAACCTCTGAAGGAGAGTCAAGTAAGAGACAACCCTTTGTTCAGCTGAAATATCTTCTGATGATTTCAAGTCCTCTTCTGATTCTTCCAGCTTTGCCAAACTGCCTTTTTATTAACTTCTAAATTCAAGAAGTAAAGGATAAAAGGAAGAGGTATGAGAGAAGGGCCAACCACTACAGATGGAAATACAGGAACACCACTTCTGCAAGTCACTGTTTCTCTGTAAACAAGAACTTGTTCCTCAGCTCACTTCCATGCAACAAAAAAGGGCTGACAACACAGCAAATAAGCTTTTTGATGGCGAAAGTTCATTTCTAGTGTCCTAACATAGAACGGCCTGCACAAAGACACACTGAGCCTGTGGAAGTCAGAGATTCCCTCTCCAAGCCAACACAGGGAAGACTCTTGAATGAAAAGGTTATGACAGAACATGTACCTGAGAGCCTCAAAGCGATTGCCAGATGCTTGCTGAAGTTCAAACAGCCAAACCACTGGCCATGTCAGAGGTGAGGAGGGTGGTGTGAAAGCCTTAATAAGGTGGCTCACAAAAGAAGGGACAGGAAGAGAACATCTGGAAAGTCATCTACTGTAAAACAGCATTAGGAAAGGAGACCAGAGACACTGGTGTCAAGGAATGGCTTTCAGACTAGAATGGGGAGAACTTAGTGACCACTCTGCCATAACTGAACCAAACTGGGGTGGGAAAAATGAGGGAGAAGGAAATCTAAGGAAGTATCCATTAATGGGAAACAGCATGGAGCACACTGAAGATTAAACTATGCAGCTGCAAGGCTCACCCAAGGAGAAGGTGACAGTAAGTGATAAAGGTGGTGGAGAAAAGGAAGATCACAACAGCCCCAAAACGCTTAGAAGAAGCCTGTTCTACAGCAAGGAGAGGAACAAGGTAATCAGATTCAGATGGACATTGATGACAGGATGTAAACCACAAGCTGTTGAAAAATAAGAGGGTGCAGCTCTGTTCTGTTTCACAATATCGATCCAGCCGATAATGCACCAAGAGCTTTATTTCTTGAACTAAAATGAACACATTTCTAGCCTAAGTGCCTATTGCCCAGACAGAGAACATACAGGATTCCCTAAAAATTGAACGTTTTTCATCTTTCATCATCTCAGAGCATCATTTTAGACTTTTTGATTTGAGACACTTGCTCCTGGATTTTTAAGTGATTTATTTTCCAGGAACGAGTAACTCCTAAAGGAAAACATATACAGGTTGGGCATTCTAGTCCCCAAAGCCAAATAGGGGTAGTTGTTTCTCTTCAAGCATACTTACTCCATTGGATTTCCACCTTTTTTTTTTTACATTTCAAAATAGGCTGTTTCGAATCACTGGCTGGAAAATAAGTATGATCTATTTCAAGAAAAGATTTACGAGTGGAAAACTTCATGGTTGGCACAGAATAAAAGCATGGCTTCCAATACCCAACAAGCTCCAACTCCTACTGAGGGTGCCAAAAATTAGCAAAGGTATAAAACCCATGTAGCTGCTCTGAAACACCTCCATGGAGAGAATGGGTTTGACAAGAAAGAGCTCAGACATGACTTCCAAGATACAGCCTGCACAAACAAGAGCAATATCAAATATTAACCAGACAAGATATTCTTGGTAACATCTTAGCTTAATGCACTGCTGAAGGAAACAAAAGGTAGTGAGATGTCTGTGTCAGGTTGGTTGCTTGCACCAAGTCTCAGGACCTTGCCATGTTTAGATTGTAGGGATCAGGTTCCTACCATTGGTATGCAAGCTCTTAATGAGAAGCTCACTGGAATGAAGGACAGGATTTAGGACACATGGCAATAACTGTAAGTCACAGAAATTAATGTTTGTCTCAGTTCATAAATATCAAGTCAGTGCATGTGAAGAACACTCTTCCTCATAGCACCTGTAACCCAACACGAATCTAACATAAAACCATTTGCTGGCTGTAGACATGGTCAAATTTGTGGCAATGAAAGCAATGAAATAAGCACTCAAATACCCACTGGGACACGAGACAGCTTAACGTCACCTGCTCAAACAAACCTTTCCATTGAGCTGCTCTCAAGATTTGGACATACCTGAGTTGTCAGCATAAAGGGCCATTTCTGAGTCACTGCTTAACCAAAGCCATGACACTAACAACAGAGGTCTACCTAATGACTCTAGGGAAGGAGACTATTAGCCTCAGTACAACCATTTACACAGATACATCCCTGTTTGGCTTTCTGGGGTGACAGATTGTCCCATCCTCATTAAGGCACCATGCCCATTCTCAAGCTTGTTTGGCTTGTGGACATACACAGTACAACCTTGTCCTTCCTTCCTTCCTTCTAGAAGATACTGAGCCTGATGGTGGTCAGTGAACTTGAGCACACCCACAGGCCTCTAATTTCAGGGAGATACTATTACTAGAACACACCCTATGTGCATGGCCAATACTCCAGTTACAGGAAAGTATATAACTTAGGTATCTATACAGGCTTCTAACTTTGCTGCTGCATAGATTGATGCTAAAAACCCTCAAGGTCATGGCAGCAAGCACAAGTTTAGCAGACTATGCTGTTACAAGAGCAACTCAGATGAAGCTATCAACCTGGCATAACTTAACCAAGCAGGTCCATTCAATGCAGCTACCTCAAAGGCAGTCACTGCCAATGAAAGCATTAAAGCATTAACCCCCATGGCAGGGGTTGGAACTAGATGAGCTTTAAGGTCCCTTCCAACCCAAACCAAGCTGGGATTCTGTCATTCTAACAACAAGGTAGAGGAAAGCAGGCAGACCAAAAAGCACCAAGAGAATGTGAAGACAACTTCTGAAGACAAACTAAGCTGGCACATGCAAGTCATCTCAATGAAACCACTAAGAACATATAATTAGCCAATGATGTGACAACAGGCTGCAATAACACAGTGGCACAACTGAGTTATAAACTGGAAAACCTAAGAGAAGATTAAGTCTGAGTGTTAAGTTTCAGAGGCCTTAGAAAGAACAAGGAATCAATAGGCTTAACAAAACTAACACAGGCACCTTACTGTGGTCCTGTGAAGATGAAGAAAGGAAGAAGTAGTACACCAACAGATGCACTGAATGTTACCACTGGAGTCCTGGAGAATGCACTTCCAGATACACTTGTGTATTGCACATGAATGAAGGGGAATACATATATATATGCTTACTTTAAATAAATGTTAAGAGATTACTTAGAAATAGATGTATAAATACAAGAGGTTTGTGGTGTGTGTTGCAAGGGTGTAATTGTTTGCACTATTAAACAATAATGCAAATACTGTTTTCATGTCTCCTTTAGTCTGTATTTTGCAATTACACGAAAAAGAAGGAAAAGCTGCTTAAGCAATATAGTCCCTTCTATATTCAAGTGCACAAAATATCACACCAGAATATTCCATCCCAAATGACCCCCACTATAAATAAGATAATTGTACCCTACCATTTAGTGTTTACCCATAATCAGGTCTCATATACAGTAAAATAATGGATGATTAAGCTGACTGCACATTGCTTTTAATAGTTTAATTTACATATTTAGACGATCATGGTGTAGTAAAAACTTTATGGAGGCATGGTGCTAGCATAAATAATGCATCTTCACATACCTGCAGCAGGGAGGAGTGAGCAAGCTGGTGTGCTAGCACCGGTTAGTGAACTGTACGTTGAGTTCTGTACCTTTCTCAGGTATAATGCAGATCTCCCAAGAGAGTGACACTGCTGACCAGCAAATGTATTTCTTTGCAGTCCACATGCATGATGACTTTGCAGGTGACTTTACACAGCAGCACTCACTACTCGGGTAGTATCAGTGTGGTGACTAAGATCCCTCTCTGTCATGGTGGAATACAGGGGTATAGGCAGACACGGAAACATGGTGCCATTTCAATCCCTTCTTACAGCAGAACAAAGAGCTGAGTTCCAGGAAAGACACTAAGTGTGAAAATACACACAGACTATAGCTTTCAAGGAATTAAAGTCAATGGTAAACAACCATTTAATTTTTACCTTTGAAACCACAGTCCACCAGTAAGCTCACACAGCTGGGGACTCCCAGCTGGAATCTCCACATCAGAGAATAGAATCCCAGCCTGGTTTGTGCTTGAAGGGACCTTAAAGCTCATCCAGTTCCAACCCCTGCCACGGGCACGGACACCTTCCACTAGAGCAGGGCGCTCCAAGCCCCTGTGTCCAACCTGGCCTTGAACACTGCCAGGGATGGGGCAGCCACAGCTTCTCTGGGCACCCTGTGCCAGCGCTTCAGCACCCTCACAGGGAAGAGCTTCTGCCTTACCCCCAACCTGAACTTCCCCTGTTTCAGTCTGAACCCATCACCCCTTGTCCTGTCACTGCAGTCCCTGATGAAGAGTCCCTCTCCAGCATCCTTGTAGCCCCCTTCAGACACTGGAAGCTGCTTTGAGGTCTCCATGCAGCTTCTCTTCTCCAGGCTGAACAGCCCCAATGGTCTCAGCCTGTCTTTGTATGGGAGCTGCTCTACCATCAATTTGTGTGAGAGAGGCCGAAGTCTTTCACACAAACATCAACTGTAGATGTCATGCCATGGGGTTTGCAGATGTTTTACTGCAGTGTAAACAGGCACAGCTCCAGGTAATTACTCAATAGGTTACCCAAGACAGGGTTACTTCACACAGACTTCTGATTCACATTGAGCTCAGGTGGAATGAACCAAGGACCAACAACAGCGCCCACCTGAACGGCTTTATGGTTTTGGAATAACATGATCTCCACTTTCAGGGTCTGGGCAGAGAAGAGAGCATTTTTGAACTGCTGGATATTGGCACTATTCTTATAACTTAATAACAATGCCTTCCTGCTGTGTCGGGTAGAAAAGACAAACAACTCCATTACAGGAATAAGTTTAGGCACAAAGAATTCCTATATGGTTTTGTGATGTAATGGTAACTTGTGCCATTTTGAAATAAGGTTTTGTGTGGTCTACAAGCATATTATGCCTAGGAAGATCAGCAAGGGGGTGGCAGTAGGGGCAATCAAAGGTGGGATAGAGATGGGAAGGACACTAGATACAGAGGGGCTGGTCTATACTGTCCTGGTGTTCGCAATTTCTTGTGGATCTTCGAAGTAGAAAGACCAAAATAGACCCAAAATGCCCTGTGTCTGATAAGAGGCTTTTAATAGACTTAAAAACACTGCTCCCTCTCAAAACAGCTCAGTCTATCTCTTGAAGGGTTCATTAAAACCAGAACGTGAGCTGTTAACTCAAGTACTTCCCAATGCATCAGCCAGATGAATTGTTTCCTAGCAGAATATAAGCAATATTGCACCATCCTTCTTGTTGGCACAGTATACAATAATTCTGTCCATCATGAATCATGAATAATAACCTTGGATTTGAGAGTAAAATTCTTTGCATGCATTCTGTGCTGCCCTAAAAGCCAACATATGTACACGATATACTTGCACCAAAGGCTATTGGCTCTGGCTATGAAAGGGTTCTAAGTCAAACCCTCACCCTGACTGACATACAAGCATTATAAAATCAAGAGAAGGAAAGCGGAAGCAGCATCTACTGTAAACACAAGTGGATTTTGCCACTGGAATAGGAAGCATCTCATTCTGTGAGAGAGGTCTCTGGAAACAGAATACATGAGCACTGACGTGTCTGAGAGCATCTCCTGCAAGGGGACGGGACCTGGGTATTCACCACCTTGGATGATCGGACATGAGCACAGATACGCATCCAAACACACAAACAAGTCTTTCACCATTTGGAAACTGGAGACTACTGGGTGGAAAAGCCCTTCTTGGTATTAAGCCTTAGAATGTTCCCCAGGGTATGCAAAGGGCAGTGTGGGGAAGGTGACATCTCTTTTCTGTTTCTCTTTTTTGTCTCTAAAATCTGCACTCTTGACTGCATGGCCTGTCTGGAGAGTTTGCAGGAGTTAGATCATCAAGATGATCCAACAAGAGAAGGAACAATATGTCTCTTTATGTGAAGTGATCTGTGTAATCACTACTTCCAAAAGCCTTCGCTCCTGTGGTGAATGCAAGTGGCAGGGCACAGGAATGATAACATTTTTGATTCACGAAGGAAATCTTCAGTGAAACATCATTACGTCAAAAGAGATGCTCTAAAGGGCAAGACAGCAGTCAGTCTTCCAGCCAAGATCAGAGATGGCAAATTTTCCCCCAGATCACCTGAAACTTGGAATTGCAGTTGCAAAGTGCTTTTAAGTCTAGCATAAGGATTCAGCTTCCTTTCCTTAAATAAGGTCATACTGCCTTTAAGTGCAGCACAAAGGCGGTAAAGACATGAAAAAGATTTATGGCCTGTACTTTTAGGCATGACATCAGCCTCAGAAGACAGACAATCTCTGACTGGGATTGCAATTGTCCCATTAGAGAATTATGCCAAGTGGTAAAGGCAGTAAAGAACACGATTTCGTTTTTATTGAAACAGATTGTAGGGATCCTTACCACAAAAGCTGCCTTGTCTTGATTCTCCCACACAGTCCTTATCACTGGCAAGAAGTTTGCTTCATTAACTGCTTATCTAGAATTTGGCTTCCAAACTAACCTTGGGTAGGAGACTGGTAAGAACCTAGATATTTGATGTTCTGCAGCAAACAAGCTTCATTAGTAAGAAGGGTGACCATAACTGCTTTAAGACAAGGCAGAACATAGCAGCTTAGCAGCTGGCCAAGACTGGATTGTACAAAGCATCATCTATCCTCTTTAGACTAAAGACTTGAAAAACTATTATCATCCTGCTTGTTTTATCTGTGGTCTCAGCCTGCTGGCTGAGTAAATCAGGCTGTCCTTGGATCCAAGAGTAAGGTCCATACTGGAAATAGTGCCATTTCCTCTCCACATTTCTGTGACAGCACGTTTCCTCTTTCACCACTGAAGAGAATGGGTCTCAGCCCCCACCCGCAGCGTAATTCCTCTCAGTCTGAAAGTGTGAACAAACACAACTGACTGGAGGAAGAAAAACATTCCACACAGAGGGTTAGTTCCAAGTGCCTGTGGCAATGAACTGCTCAGACACAGTGGCTGAGAAAACTTGGTCAATGTCACATATGACAAGAAAGGGGAGAATATCTTCCATATGAGGAACTTGTGCTTCCCCAGAAGGTGATGGGGTTCTTCAGAAGAGTCATGCACCTCAGAAACAGGGGAGCTGAACTTCAGCATTCCTGGTGTGATCAGCAGAAGGGAGAGCGAGTCTGAGGTACCCACGCTCAGCTCAAGGCAGAACATCTCACAGCAAAGAACTAAGACCAAACTGGCATTTGCATCTTTAGAGTTAACACAGTGGTGGGAGTTTCCACCAGGGCACAGAAGGACATCAGTCACTACAACCACAGGAAAACCAACTTCATCTTGTATAAATCTGAACAGAGTGCTTTCAGAAGAGAGTTAAGATGTCAAATTAAAGGGGGGGGTGGTGGTGGGATGGGGTGGGTGTGTGGAGAGACAAGAAAGCCTTTTCCCC
This sequence comes from Lathamus discolor, assembly GCF_037157495.1. Classification (NCBI taxonomy): domain Eukaryota; kingdom Metazoa; phylum Chordata; class Aves; order Psittaciformes; family Psittacidae; genus Lathamus; species Lathamus discolor. The sequence goes on from NC_088886.1 coordinate 66,139,690, forward strand.
CAGGTAGAACACTTCATTATATATTCTCAGTGTGGGAGAAAGGTCCACAGATAAAACCAAACCTCACACAGGTGGCTCAAGGCTGCAACACAACCTCAGAAGACATTATTGGCATATTCTTGAGTTCAGACTGACAAACATGGCAGGAGAGCTGGTGAGCATCACACATTTTAGACCACTCTAGTAGCAATGAGGAATCCAGGCCACAGCCTGTAAGGCTCACAGTGACAGCCCTACACAACCATCTGCTGAATGAGAGAGCACAACAGGAACACAATGTGCCTGGCTGCAAAGGTCTTGGAGCTGAATAACAGAACTTATACACATCCTAACTGTCAGCGCACACAGAGATTAGCACTTGACACTGGGAAATAAAGACAGTGAGGAAGGATATCACAAGGGAAATACAGAGTGTGTATTAATGTATATGGGTAACAACTCTGTGAGTTAGAAATGTGCCATATTAACCTTATGTCTCCAAAAACACCATCAAGGCCACCAGACTTTCCTATTATACATTAAGGCAGCATTTTGTTTTCACGCATAGTATCTACAAGATATATATTGCTATGTCATTAAAGGGGAATCATTTCAATTGAGCATGACAAGAGACAGGCAATTACAACTGCACACAGCGCTCACAGATGTGCAGTTCTAGCATGCTAACCACTGAGATACACCAGCTATTAGCACTCAGCACACAACTGAATGAGAAAAAGAACCAAAACCATAGTGAGGTAATTGTAAAACCCAGCATAGCAAATCCTACTATAGTAACAATTGGTCTACTCAGAGCAGCAGGCTGCTGGGCATAAATCAGTGTGTATGATCAAAGATGGCTTTAAAGCCAAACTATTTTACTGTAGCAGTTTCCTGAAACAAAGTTAAGCCAATTAAACAAAACCTAATATTGCTTCAGACTACGGATCACTGATACCCCTTCCAAAAAATGCCAGCCTCTTATCAAGCAGCAGAAAGTGCCCTGGCATTAATACATGAGATGAAAAGCGATCTCTGTTACTTTGTCAAGCAAGCATTCATTATAGTCTGTACCTGGCTGATATGTACAGCAGAAACCTGGGCAGAACACACGGACGAGTGGCTTGGAGAGTTTGGCAGAGATTTGCAGGGTCCAATTGAGAGCTGCTGTTTCTTCCTTGTTGCAACGATCTTCTGAGCAACTGAAGAAAAACAGAGCATACAAGCAGGTAAGCTATAGTATATGCTGGAAAATACAGTGTGGCGTAAGAACACAGAACACACAATACACAAAATAGGGTTTTCCATTGACAAAGCCTGCTATAAGGTGTCTGGGAGAACTTACAGCAGCTTCAGTGCCTAATGGGGTGACAAGAAACTTGGAGAGGGGCTTTGGACAAGGGCCTGTAGGGACAGGACAAGGGGAATGGCTTTAACCTGCCAGAACAGGGGAGACTGAGATGAGCTCTTAGGCAGAAGCTCTTCTCTGTGAGGGTGCTGAGTCGCTGGCACAGGGTGCCCAGAGGAGCTGTGGCTGCCCCATCCCTGGCAGTGTTCAAGGCCAGGTTGGACACAGGGGCTTGGAGCACCCTGCTCTAGGGGAAGGTGTCCCTGCCCGTGGCAGGGGTTGGAACTGCATGAGCTTTAAGGCCCCTTCAAGCTGAACAAGGCTGGGATCCTATGAAACATCCAACTAAGATGACAGATGCCGATTTTCCACAATATGTTCCATGTGAGACTCCAGCTCCGTTCTCCACACGGATGAAATTGTTCCACAACTCTCACTCCACCAGGTGAGCACCAGAGAACCAGTAACATCCCAGCAGAAGCGGAAGAGGCAGCAGTTACAAAAAGCAATGCTAGGAATGCTGTAACAAGCCCAATACATGCTTTAACACCACACTAACAAAGCTTATATGAATGCATTTTTTGTTCTTGTTTGGGATGTCCTCCTTGCAGATAGAACATAAAGATGAACAACAACCAAGCTCAAGTGTGTCTCACTGCCGTTTACTGGTACAGTCCTGGAAGGTGTCCTGAATCACAGGAGGAAAGCTGTCCATTAGGAAAGCTTCACTCCTGGTCCAAGCTGGTTTACTTTACAAGGAGAGTACTCTCTGCTGCTGCTGAGGAATAAGGTGAACTTTCCTTCATTACTGGATACTGCATCAGGACAATCAGTCCTGGAAACCACAAGCTTAAAGCATTCGAGGTCCCTTCCAACCCAAACCATTCTAGGATACTATGATTTTAGGAAACAAACACTAACTGGAATAATAAAACCGATGAAGATTTCCTGGCACAGAATACCTTGATTAGTGGTGCCACCCATCCCATTATGCAAAGAAACTAAATTCAACTTCATTGCATGCAGTCAACCCCACGAAGTGAAGCAACTTTATGCAACTGGCACAAAGGAGTCTGCAGTCACTTGTGCTGCCTCCACCAAAGCCAGCCAGGGAGGCAGAAGAGCACCAGTTATTGGCATCTACTTAAAAAGCCACACAGACGCTGCTTGTAATGAAACTAACAGCATTCAATCTGTCTGGCTCAGAAAATACAGGAAGATATTTATGTAAACTCCACCATTATTTTCCCCAATACACTGTAACACAGGCAGAGATCTTGGGCAGCAGCAGAAGTGCACAATTTCTTCTCAAATGAATGCAATTCTAATAATAAACTGGTCTGTGGGTTATGTTTTTCATGTAAATGAATGATGGCACAACCATGATTTAGTGAGAACACATCGTATAAAAAATGGGTCATATATATGAAGAAGCAGCTTCATTAGTTACATCCCACCTCCAATAGGCCTCTTATCATCCTGAAAGGATGATATCAATTAATTTATCTTCCCCTGGCATATTGATCATAACCTTCATCAGCTAATCATGTTTAAATTACAGAGGAATATCGTGGCACTCCGTCATTTCAGACTCATTGGTTTATTGATCTGGAGCCTGGAAACCATATATTCAACTATTTTCAAATGCATTAGTAGATGCAGAGAGCAAACCGAAGGTCAGCTTTTAACATATGCATATGGATTTGTCTTCGTTGTACATGGTAAAGACCTAAATTAAGACCAAAACTGAATTAAAACCCACACATGAATGAAAACCACCTTCCCAGGAAAAGCATCCACTCTCTCATGGGAGAGGTAATTAGTCAAGGGAAATATTTACCTCTTTGCTTCCATCTGAATACAGGTGTGTTTGGAGCAGCACATTAACATATATAATGCAGTCTTGCCGAATGAGGAAAGCACAAGGAAAGTACAACCTAAGCTCACCTACTCAAACACACAAGGGGAACGCTGGCTGAGTACTACAAAAGCAAACACTAAGAGGATAAATACATTTCAAAGGCAAAAAGAAGAGTACAAATTATTACTCTAGAATTGTGAATGACTCTAGAACTAGGAATTACTGATGTGTGGATTACTCTTACCCACAAAGCGGCTGGGAACGAAACCTTACACAGAGCAGCACAAAGGGTAACTGTAAAACACTGTAGAACAGGTCAAATAGCAGCCTAAGCTCTAAAGTTCCCTACTTAAAGTTGTGCTGTGAGGTCTAGAACAGCCCATTCCCTCTGTTAGAAAAATGACGTGTCCCCTTAATGGCAATCCCCTTCTGAGCTGCCAAACCTTCCCAATTCCCCCTCCATTTCAGCAACAATTCTAACATGCACCCTGAGCACGGTTCCTCCCATGTCTCCCCTCTCTTCATTAAGGAACCTGCTCTGATTTGAGCCACCAAACAGTTTTTGCTTCTTTCATTGCAGTCCTGTAGTTGTCACTCCATAATTAGACTATATTCAATATTCAAGTGCTCAGGGCTACTTGTCCTTGGATATGATGGGGGTACAAGTTTCACAAGTATCTAAAGGAGGACCCTGACCCTTCAAAGTTTGCAACATATGAAAGATGTGACTGATCATCTGCGGGGCAACCACTGGCCTGTCAAAAGACCTACTGTGCTCTTCCTAAAGGTACCTCGAGAGGAGATGAAACCTAAATCTTGCCCATCAGAAGCCAATAGAAGGGGGTTCAGCACTGCCGTGGTTTAACCCCTTCCAGCAACTAAGCACCACCCAGCCACTTGCTTCCTTCCTCTGGTGGGGATGAGGAGAGAATCAGAAGAGTAAAAGAGAATTCCTGGTTGAGATAAAAGACGGTTTAATGGGGAAAGCAAAAGCTGAAGACACAAGCAAAGCAAACAAGGTATTCCTTCAGACACTTCCTATGGCCAGGGAGGTGTTCAGCCAGGACAGCAGGGCTCCATCATGCATAACAGAGACTTGGGAAGACAAACACCATCACTACACATGTCCCCCTTTTCTCCTTCCCCCAGCTTTACATGCTGCACGTGATGCCCTATGGTGCGGGGTATCCCAGACTGATTTGGGCTGGAAGGGACCTTAAAGCTCATGCAGTTCCACCCCCTGCCACGGGCTTGGACACCTTCCCCTGGAGCAGGTTGCTCCAAGCTCCTGTGTTCAACCTGGCCTTGAACACTGCCAGTGTTGGAGCAACCACAATCCATTTCCTCATCTTCTGTTCCACAAAGAATACCCTGAAATACCCCAAACTCCAAATGAAAACCCCACAGACCTGCTGGCGCCTTCAGACATGGGAGTTTGGGAGGAAAAACCCCACAGCTAAATGCTTGTATAGCAAGAGAGAAACACACCATCATTGTAAGAACCAACACCAGACACAGAGAACAGACACACTGTATTCATTGTTCAGCCCAAACCCATCTCTATTGTTACCTCTTTGTAATAGACTCAAAGTGATCACTCATCAGCTGCTTAGCAGTGGTAGGAAAAACCCTTAAACCAACACATTTTGTCTCCAGAGCTACATTTCTCTCCAAGTTCACGCTGCATTTATGAGCAGCTTTGTTGTGTACATACAAATATATTCAAAAGCACGACTTCTTGCCAGTACCACCACTGCTGAAAAACATACAGCAATGAATAGTGCTCCTCAGGAGCGCCTGATGCAAGCTGTGGCTGTACCTAAACATCTTCCTGCTGTTAATGAAAGCCAACTATTGTACTTCATTAACCAACTAAAGGCTACTCAAGAGTTAGAATTGTCAGATTAATACTGAAGTGCCTGTAATTGAAATGTGAGGCCAGAGGAAGCTCCACAATTCAACCAAACATTAGGCTATAAAGGGAGCAGAGAATGCAGGAAAGCAGAAATGTATCTGCCCAAAGCTTTCAGGTTCCATCTCATCCCTAAGACGATTCAGTGCTTCCGAGTTTAATGTAAGCATACTTGCGAAGATAGGTTTCTAAAACAGATAAATACTGACTTAGTCAGTGGCAGAGAGCAAAAATAATCAAGATAGTGACGTGCATTTCAACTGTTCTTCAAGATCAATGGAGCTCTCTACTTTTATATATACGCAATTAAGCTATCAGATACTGAGATTTTTATATTAAGCCATCTATCTGCAGTACAAAAAGCCAATCAAAGTTTATCTGCAAAGTCAAGAACTCTTCTGCAAATAAACAGGGATATACCAAGAATATTTAGAACCAGTATTTAGCAAATATTTGGTCTTTGGGGAAGACGGATGCTTTTTTCTTATCCATTTCAACTTGATTTCACAAGGCAGGATGACTACAAGTTACATTTTGCTTTAAGGTCTTGTTAATCCCATGTGAAATTCTTGGTGTGCAAGATGAATAAAAGGTCCAAGTTTGGAGAGAAAGCTCTTGACTTGAATGCCTCTTCTTCCATGCCTGACCTAGCTCACCAAAACAGAATTGACCTTCCCACCCCCTGCCACTTTCATCTCCAATGCTACTTTTTGTTAGTCAAACCACTCATTCCTAAGCAGCTCCTGCTAACTTCTCCCCGGATTGCCTATTGGAAGGACCTACCCGGGCTCACAGTCTCTGAGCTGTAAAGCTATGTTCCCACACCCCGGCTCAGCAGATCTGCATGCAAACCACCACCATTCCCATTGGCACGTGGTGAAAAAATACCTGAATGCTAAGTTTTGCCTAACACAGCTCTCCTGTCCCGTGATCAGCTGTGTGGGGCTGACAAGAAGAAGCCTGAATTCACTCCTGGGAGGAACAGCGGGTCACCTCCTCTCCCCAAAACCCAGAGCTGCGCCTTCATAATGAACCGACTCCTCTTTGTGCTCCGTTTCGGAGCTAATCACCATTAGAAATCCTGTTGCCAGAGTAACTGCTCTGACAGAGTTGTCTTTCCTTGGTTCAAAGGGCCGTTCACATGTCAACTTCTTGTGCCGTGTGAGGCTGCTTTGGCGGGGGCAGCTGGGTCTCTCAAATCTCATTAGCACAGCTTCATTCAAGTATAAGGACAAGAAAGGAAGAGAACTGAGAGGAAAAGACTCCTTATAAGAAGTTCAAGGCACAAGGTATGGCTGTCTCATCTAGCAACGCACCTCTTGAAACTGAACGCAGAAATGTATCTCTGCATCACACAATAGATGCATTTAGGGAAACCTCCTTTAGCCCAGACCTGATCTCTCCTCAGTTTTAACATGGGTCCTGGAAAACATCCAGAGGTATCAACAGTCTGATCACTGCTCTCTTTCCCAAAAGGCGGTGAACAGAGTTACCACTGTGCCCTTTATGCGGTTGTTTCCATAAGCAAGGAACACTTGAAATAATAAAAAGGAAGACTCCAGGCATATAATACGTGTAACATCTGGCAGTATTTCTCTTCTCAGTTTTCACCGGTACAAGAGTATTTAGGAGACACAAACAGTTGTCTTGAATTACAACCAATTCAAACCAAAATTGGTCTCTCATGAAAACATGTTTAAGGACCATTCATCTCCACTGTGTGTCCAACACAGTGAGTAAACACTGGCCTCAGTGAAAACCTGCCACTGTGCAAGAGATGGGAAGGCAAGAGTCATGCAGTATGTTTGCTTCCACTTACTGACAGGCAGAAAATAGCTTTCAGCTGAAGTCAGAATGCTCATGGCTGACTGAAAAACAACAGAAGGGATAAACACTCATGAATACCTATTATAACTGCTGGGGGAAAGGGGAAAAAAGCCCAAATGCACAAAACACTCCAAAACAACTGGAAGTTTACAAAAAGATTAACTTTCATCTTATGCAATGCTCCCCCATACACAGAAATCACTTTGAATGACAAACAACATCCCATCTCAAATTCAAATGTTCAATTCACGAGTGATCTGTGAAAGGTGAAGAATGAGTGAAATTAAACCCCAATGTTCTTGCTAAGCTGAAGGGCCAGATTTCTGAAAAGGAAAGCTGGCTTTTCGAAACCCTATGACAAACTTTAACTCTTCTTGCAAGCTTGTGTGTTGGAGTAACACTCATGAGTTACTGATCTGATGCATTTACAGGCCTTTGAGAGATCTCTGCCTATAAAATGCATAGAATAATAACCTTACTGGAACTGGTGCTAAACCTGATGCTTGATAAGATGGTGATTTATAAGGAAGGCTAAGCAATATATTCACTGTACTACATCTTTGACGAGAGCGTGCTCTCACTGTAAAGTTAAAGGCCACAGTGGTACTTTTAAATCTGAGAATATTTACATTTTGTCATGAGGCTTACTTGAGAAATTGGATTCTCTGCTTAAATGATAACAATTGTGAAAAGGGAGTTTTACACAAGGACAAGGTAAAAACAATTGGCTTCATGCTTTGAACTGCAAGGAAGGGAAACAGCTTCAGAAAAGTCACATTTGTCACCCTTTATTTTCAGACACCAAACATGAGGACAACCGGGAACTCCATCATCCAAGCCTGACCCTGCATAACTTGCGTCCCATCTGGAGCTGACGTGCTCATCTCTTGCTTCCTCCCCATCTTTGTTAGAATCCCAGACTGGTTTGTGTTGGAAAGGACCTTAAAGATCAGCCAGTTCCAACCCCCTGCTGTTATCCAGGAACATCCCAGCACTCAGTGCCTGCACATACAGCGGGCTGAAGGTTCTCTGCAAGCTGGTTTGAACAATGCACAGGTTTATGCTTCATATTCCATGTTTACAATAAGTAAATGTTCAATAAAAATCAATTTATTCCACAATTACATATTAGAGGCGAAGCAGTAATAACTACAAGAGCAAGCACTACCCACAACTGCTTCTGAATGGAAAACATTAATGTAAGCACCCATTATTAAGGCCATGGTGCTTGTTATTTTGAATTCAATCCATTTTTAAGGCAACTTTTATACTTCCCTGTTTCAAGGGCAGCCTGGCATAATGTGCTATAACACAGAAATGAGTGCCGGACACCTCTAGTATCTGGGCTTGGATGGGGGAATTTCTTGTCTCCTTTCTGGCTGGGGGGAAGCCAGTTTGTATTTCATGTGTCCTACATGCCTTGCCAATAGATTTTCCTGTCCTGTTGAAGGGGACATTTCTGCCAAGGGACATCTCCATTATATGTCAAAACCTCCCGCTAAGTCTCATCTTCAGAACTTTTCTGCTTTAGTTCTTGCCAACAATGATGAATGCATTCTATGTAACACTATTAGCAGTCAGTTTAACACCGTGTTCTTGTGTGCAAGCACCTCTGATACAAAACTGAGGCAAGCAGATGCATGAAACCAGCACACAATGGAGGCTGTAGTTGCACCAGATACCACTTCTAGCAGGAAAATCAGGTGAAGGACTTTTTAACCCAGGTCTTTCCAGTGATCTGGTTTATGCTGCAGTCCAACAGTCAGGTAGTATGAGCACAACATTCAGCCAGAAACTTCTCAAGCTATTCTTTGCTGTACAAACAGTGTGCTGCAAAGCCACACACGTAGAAATGAGTCGTCATTCTGCACCAAACACAAATCCACTTAACACTTAACTAACTTCCATTTTACTTTATAGCATGACCAACAAGGGTAGGAAAAGGAAGTGAGCAAGAGTCAAACTATCTGACCAAAACAATAATAGTTTCTATAGTGCAAAGCACCAAAAGCATTAGGAAGTTTTACAGTACAAAGTGGTTGGTTTACAAACCTTTGCTTCTTAAAACAGTCTGATTATATACATGCATGATACCTGTGATTTTACTACTTGACTAAACCACACTTTGAAGTGCTGGGTAGTCATACAAACCAGAGAGCTTTCACTCCCCTATTGTTTCCCCGTACTTCCCAAGCACCTATGCACGATCTAGAAAGGAAAGCATCTCAACACAGCCTTCTGGTGAAGCAAGGTACTTCACACGGGACATGCCTCTGCCTCAGTGAGAACATGGCAAGCACAGAGATGTTTAAACCACTGTATACATTTTAAGTGCTATCACTATTTCTGCTATGTGAAACTTAATGCTTTTGCAGGCTCAAAAGACTCAACAAATGAAAACAGGTACTTCAAGAAAGACAAACTACAGGAGACATGGTATTAAACAATGCCAATGCCAAAGCAAACCTGCTCTAGTGGAAGGTGTCCCTGCCAATGGCAGGGGCTTGGAACTGGATGAGTTTTAAGGTCCCTTTCAACCCAAACCAGTCTGGGATCCTGTGATTCAGCTGGCAAGTCAAAAGGTAACATGCTATTAAAATAGCTGGCTAAGAACAAAGGCATCTCCACCACAATTTCATGCCATGGAAAGACAAGCAGCTTCCTACACTACGCATGCAAACAAACTGACCTTTTAAGTATTAATATTGATGTTTGTTGCTACAAGCAAGTGTGTTAACATGAAGCAAAATCCTTGGCTAGCTGTGAATGACTACGATACAATGATAGAAAAGCCTGCCTTGTCTGATTAACTCATTGTCTTCCTTGTGGTATATGTTTTACTATAAAGCTGTAATTTAGACAAAAGCTTATTTAAGATTAATCCAGTGAAAGCTTCAAAGTTGCTCCCAAAATAGTAAGACAAATTTTAATACAGGAGCCAATTCTTACCTGAATTCCCTTTATCTCATTATATTAAAACAAATTTGTCTTCATTTATGTCTCCATTACCTTGTAGGGCTGTTAATTTGCTGGATATGAAGCTATCGTGTGATTGCTCTTATTATTTGAGGGATTTAAATTCTGACTATAATAAACAGTTACCTTCAGGGTGGAACAAAGTCAAGGCTACTCATGTAGTACTCATTAATGGAATGAAAATAATTGCCAACATAACCCACATTACAAAGAAGTCAGTAGTTTTATTGTGTGATTACAGAGGATTCTCAAAAGTATTGAAGTTGCATCTTATTGCTAAAGCACACCATTATCTCACCCTACTAAAACAATTTTACAGCTCCTCAGATGCAGATAGTTTCCAAGAACTATTTGGCTATTTCATAATACAAGTAATTAGGAAATGCATGTACGAACACATGCATTTTATACTGAAAAGTATCTTTGCATGTCCACCACAGTTAATAATTGAGTTCAGCTACAATGGGCTAAGTTCAGTGTTAGTGTGTCTGCAAGACTTCATATAATTCTCCTTAAAATCAGTTTAAAACCATACCTTCCTGGTACCTTTGGGGTTCTGTGATGCTTTCACTGAAATATGTATTTCAGCTCTGGCTCTTCAGATATAGCAACTTTTCCTGTCTTACCAGGCACAAAAATAGTTAGAAGTAAGAATCAGTATTAAATATCTTGAATCAATGCCACAGGTAAGTATGACTAACACTGTGCATCAGTCATCCAAACTCAGTGACCCAAATCACTCTCTCCCAAGATTAAGAAAGCAAGTATGTCAATAAATCATAGACTAGCTAGAGTTGGAAGGAACCTTGTGTGACCTATATGGAAGAACATTAACAATTTGCAAAGCAAACCCACAGTAATACTACACAGCAACATCCAAAAGATCCACAAACACATCATTGCTTCTAAAAAAGCCTAAGCTCTAGATGCTCACCACCAACATCAAGAAGTACAGCAACGCTCTTGTCCTTCAAAACCTTCCTTAAAACAAACCACCAGGGAGCTAAATAAGCCACCTCAGCTGAGGAGTTCCTTGTCCACCAAGACACCAAAATGTAGCTCTTGGACATTACCATTTCCACTAGAAAAAGTTTACTGTAACCAAGACTGCTGCTTCCCTCACAGATGGAATAAATCCTGCTCCAAAAACACTCTCCACAAATCCAACAGCAATAAAAAGTCATCTACTCTATTACTAAAGGCTAAATTCTGTATTTGTTTTGTTTTCTGTGGCTTTTCTGCAAATTCAGCTGTCATAAAAGCAGTTTCCCACCAGAGCAGAAGCATCACAGAGCATTTAACATCAATCTCACAAAACATATAAGCCCCCCTTTGCACTTTAATCATTTGCTAACAGTTACAATAAGATTGTATTAAATATTTAAACTGCCCTACTTAATGCAATTTACCTTCAAAGGTCCATTTCCAGAGAATGAATTCGAATGATATAAATGTCGAACACTTGATCAGATTTATTGCACTGAGGAATATTTCTCTTGATACAGATCTGAGGAGTGAAGGCTAATGGCTTGAGTTTTATTACTTTTTAAGCACTTAATGGGGAAATTTAGACATTTTCACAAGACTAAGCTTCAGCCAGAATGGAGCATTTACAGAATGACAGCGCAGAAGAAAGCTGTGCCATCACTTTAGAGACTACCAGCTCGATGGTGTTATTAATAGAGAGATGAATGTAAAGTATTTATCCAGATAATTTGTCACACAACAGTTAGGCCTGAGTGCCTCTCTGCTAAACTGGGAGAGGGAAGAGAAGCAGAAGAAAAGCAGAAACTGCTGCCTGCAGCCAACTTTCTGTACTGAACTGGGACCAAAATGCACAATCCTAGGGGAAGAGCAGCAACCTGCGCTAGTGGAAGGTGTCCCTGCCCATGGCAGGGGCTTGGAACTGGATGAGCTGTAAGGTCCCTTCCAACCCAAATCAGTCTGGGATTCTATGAAGACAACTGAAGTCAAACAGCTTGTAAAACAAGGAGCTAAGTGATGCTGCTCAAGCTAAACTGAACCAGTTCCTGCAGGTGAGCAGGGGATACACACTGGTTAGTTACCCAAGCACTGACAAATTACAGATAAAGCTACCAGCCTCCCACCTTTTCGTTCCAACCATGTCTTCCATAAATATGCTAAGCGCTTACAAAATACAAAAAGTTTTGCTTGTCCAAAAAGACTTTATTTTTTAAAACTGGAAGACAGGAGGGAGTCCTCAGATTTCAATTAATATCAAGATACTTATCTAATCCATCATCAAATGCTATAAATTTCCTACATTTCTCATTAGTTACACTATTGCACAGCTTAAATCTAAACCTACCTTTCCTCACAACGTAAATTATGATGCCTAAAACACAAGCAACTGTATCAGCCATCAGAAGAGGCATAAATGATGAGAGCAAGTCAATTGTATCTATGCTGAACTGAAGCTGATTTACTCCTCATCACTTTCTACACAACAATATCTCCAGCAGAAGTGCCTCTAGCACACTACATCTCTTGGAGTCTGCACTGACTTGAAGCCGGCAATAGCCTGTCTTTACTAACATTAACAAGTTTTATGCACAAAATTCAATTTTCTACAGAAAAAAGTCTTTCTTCAGCATCTGTCAATAATGTTCCTTCATTAAGCGCATATAGGGAAAGGTTTGTTTTTTTTCAAGTTCTACATTTAAAACCATTTTGGTGACTCTGAAAAGCATCTTCAGCCTTTTCAAAGGGCACTTTGAAAGACACTCCAGAAGGTACCTAACAGCTTGTATCTTGTATGCATGCAGTAACAAGCATGCTTGTCTCTCACTTCTCTTCCCTATCCCTGTTTAGCAGAGAGGCACTCAGGTCTAACTGTTGTGTGACAAACAATATGCAACACACAGTATCTTGTGTGCTGAGAAGTCTTGGGGTTTATCACACTGAACCCAAAACGAATAAGCATTCATACATTTATTAAGAAAACTATTTGCTTTTTAGTCTTATACCAGCTTTCTAATAATTACTCTTCTGCATTAAAGCTCCCTCAGGTGATGAAACAGCACTCACTCTGAGCAAGGTATTACTTTCTCTGTCATTGCTATCAACCCTGCAAAAGCTGGCTGACAGCGGCACGCTGCTTTACATCCAAGGACTGAGAACAAGTCCTAGATACTCCCTTTAAAATCCAATATAATGGTGTTCCACAAACAATTCACAAATGTATGATCACCACATGAACACACATTCCCATTTCTAAATCACATCCACTTCATGCTTACTAACATTGATTGTTGATCTTAAATCCACTGCCAAAGGACCACACTGGTTTCCCCCAGACGATGGGATGACTCCTGACCATGCAGGAACACTGTGGGTGTTGTCAGCTCTGTCCAGTGCCCGTGGCCACAGCGGCACCCAGCAACATCCTCCTTTCTCTGGGCATCACTGGATCTCACCCCATCATCGTAAGGACAAAGATCCTTCCTTGAAAGAAGCTCTACTGGAAATGAAGGCTTAAATCACGCTGACTGTGATGACACCCATCAAGAAACCACTTCTCCCAAATCTCAGATGCTAGGCAATTCAAATGAGCAAGGAAAACTCCTCCCTTCCTTATACAGCCTTCAAGTGTTTGAATTTCATCCTGGTGGGAACCAGCTTATTGACATGATATTCTCAGTATCTCAGGCACAGGTGTTGGCAACAAAAGGATGAGCCCATCACACACAGTAGTTGGCAGCATTAAGTAACAGCCAAGAAAACACAGGAATTTTAACCCCAAACCGCCCCAAGTTCCTAAGGAACTGAGGGCGTGCACAAGGAGCAACCAGTTGACACCAAACCAGTTTGCAAGGGTCTCCATTTTCTAGTAATCCCTTAATAAAAGTAGCTGACCTCTGTGCCCAACAGCCACATTTAATGGTAGGATAATTTTCATAACAGAGGCAGCCCACACAGTGCTATCCATCAGCTCACTGCTTCAAATAAGAGCATGCACTGATAAAAGAAGTCTACATGGATCACAGGAAGATTACCACCTCTGGAAAGGCAAAATTAATGAAATGCTAAAATACATATAAACGAGCTACTCAAAAAGTAGTTTTATATTCTACAGACTTAGCTCTGACTTATACAACACAATACAATATCATGCTGTATTCTCTGTTTTCCACCAAACAGTAACTAGATCCTACAATGGAAAGAGTTTGGCCATGTGCACATACACAACTCAAATAGAACCATAACCCAGCCTGGTTTGTGTTGGAAGGGACCTTAAAGCTCATCCCGTTCCAACCCCCTGCCAGGGGCAGGAACACCTTTCACCAGAACAGGTTCCTCCAAGCCCTGTCTACCCATTTTACTTCAATTTCAGAAGTGAATCCAGACCAAGGGATCTCCATAGAGAAAGAGGAAACCCCATGTATTTTAAACACAGCAGCAGTGCCGGATGTTTTCTGGCATAGGAATTCTGAAGACTTAATGCCATCACTTATTCTGGCTTATTGCACACACCACCCCCCCTACATTCATGCAGCCTTTTAACCTCTGAATACACAAGTGCTAATCCCAGAGAAGCAAACAGGTTCAATGGGATTTGCATATGCATACGGATTAGCTGAAAGGGAATGATTTGCAATGCATTTCAGAAATCCCTTTTGAAGAACAATCTATGCTAATAATAAACTTTGATGTTTAAAACATGTTTGTTACACAACAGAGAACATTACAAAAGGATTATGTTTATTACATCAGTTTTAGATGTTTGATAGCTCAGACAAAAAGCACCCCTTTATTATAAGAGGAAAAAGCAAGCTATTCTCTTTAATAAATGTTACTAAATACACCACAAACACACGCAGGAACAGACAAGTTATAGAAACTAGGAGATATAAACGCAGTATCAGCATCTTGGCAAGAGCATTTTTGTTTGCCAACTCAGACCAAAGACCTTCAATGTGCTGGAGACCAGCAATAACAAATACAACAATTACTCTTTGGAATCTCAAAGGATTGCTACAAATACCACAACACAATGCACCAACAACCCCCAGGCTTCCTATTGCCTCCTGCCTTTGTTCTAACAGACTGCTTTCTACCCTGAGCACAGGTTTTGTTTCCAGGTGCTCCAAACCCCCTCTGGTGATGCTCTGAGCAGGCTGGTGGTGTTCTCACAGTTTTATAGTAAGGGGCAGGGGGCATCTTTCCTTAGGTCTGCTCTTGTGACAAGCCCCCTTGTCAAAGTGCAGCTATTGTCACTGCTCTTTTCAGCTTCTGTTACAGCTCCACCAGGAACTGCAGCATGGCAAAATATAGGGATGTATTTCCATAATTCAACCTAGCTAACAGGACATCTGACTTGCGTCTATTCCTCTACTGAGAATAAGGCTCTGCAAGAAGACAGTTGAGCAGTGGTGATATTTTCCCAAGGTACTAAACACAAACAGCAACACAAGAGCCTAACACAGACTGTAAAGTGACAAGGAACAGATCAGCAAATGAAAATCTAAGCCCATAATTGAAAGCATGCTTCAGCGTATTAAAAACCACCATGTACTGAGAGATTGGTAGTAAAACACCTTGTGTTCTCAAAAAGCAGCGCTGGATTGCTATAGATGGGAAATGATACTCTACGCTTAACATCACAAGGAGGGTAGACACTGTCATTTTCCACCATATGCTTACTGAACTGAACACAACCTCCACCTCTGAGAGAAGCAGCACAGTTCTTCAGATGAGCGCTTGTGTCACATCAGCACACAGAACAAGGATTTAACTTATGGATTCAATACAGGCATTGCTGACACACACATGTTCAACAGTGAATTTTCGTATTTGATAGAGGACCTATTAATATGGTGGGACAATGATAAAACCCCTATTGCATTTCTGGTCCTGACTGAGGTGGAACACATCGAGCAGCATAATCTCCACGTTTACACCACCAGCTTCAGAAAAAGCAAAGGGTTTAAAAAATAAGGAATTTTCAAGCTTTTTCCCCCATTCCAGAACTTGTTTTCACTTCAGTTTGTGCTGCTAATGGAAAACAATTCCTAACTGCTTGCAAGACACGCTATGAATATGCTCATAACATTTTATCTCTCACACAACTCCCATGATCCTATAAAACAGACCGCTTGCGCCTCTCATCCATGGGCCTATTGCCAATAAAAACCAATTGACCACCAAACAACTACCACACATCGTGCCCAGGGTTTCTCTTCAAGTCTGTACTAAGAGATATGAACCTACTGGACCAATTCTGAACCTTCAAGGACTGAATTCTTTCACAGTTTGATGAAATGCATCAATGTCTTTGTTTCCACCAAGGGAAGGATTTGCACATGATGAACGTGGCCTTTCATTTATTGTACTCTTCAGAAGATGTAACAGCGGTCACCCAGCTCTGCATCACCAGCACCCATGTTTCAAGTAACGTGCCTCACTGCATCCACTTCAAATGAAGGCTTAAAGAAAGCACCATAAAACTGACCCTTTAAAATCTAAGTGTCACATGGAAAGCTCTGCAGAGATCACAGTTTTCTACAGTGAATGACGCACTTACCAGAGCTGGAAACCTCCCTGGAACTTTTACTAGCACCACATCATCCCCCTCCTCTGTACACATCACAGCACTTAAACACCATACCCCGGACTGTACCTCCTCATCCCATCATTTAATTCCAAGAATGAGAAAAACGGATGCAGACGTACCATTGCAAGATATCTTTCTCTTCTTTCCTGCACTCGCATTTGAGTCTGGGTGCAGAGAGGAAGAAATCTGCCAATGACATGGAGCTGTGTGGTGCACTCAACACGCTGGAGGGAGAATTGGGATCCAGAAGGGCCTGGACAGGCTGGAGAGGTGGGACCATGCGAACCCCATGGAGTTCAACCAGGCCAAGTGCAAGGTCCTGCACATGGACTGGGGCTGGAGAGGTGGGACCATGCGAACCCCATGGAGTTCAACCAGGCCAAGTGCAAGGTCCTGCACATGGACTGGGGCAATCCCAGCACAGACACAGGCTATGGGAGACAGGCTGGAGCAGCCTTAAGGAGAAGGACTTGGGGGTGCTGGGTGAGGAGAAGCTCCCCATGACCCAACTTCAGTGTGTGCTTGAGCCCAGAACCCATATGGAATAATAAGAAAATGAAATTTGGAACTTTTGAACACAAGCAGCTTAAATATCCCCAATGTTCAGATTGAAGAGCAGTAACTGAGTCTAGAAACACTGCCCAGGAGTGTCAGGAAGGAACATGGTGGCAGGGCCAGGATTCCTCATGACGCCACACTCTCCAGGCAGGGAGGTAAACCTTGAGTCCTTGGCTCACTCACAAGAGGCTATTAAGTCCACTGCCTCCCTCTGTCCCCAGCTGCCACCAGGCCCACTGGCAGGAGGGAAGGGGCTGTACACCTGGAGCACCCCCACCCATGCTGTGCTCCACTGACACTAGAACATGACATTAAAGCATTCATTTTATGCTTGTTTATAGCCCAACAGGCTCTTGGAAGGGACCTGAGGGTTTGAAGCTTTGGGCTAAGCTGTGCTAATGACATCCCTGTTATTTCTCCTTCATAAAAGATGGAAGTAAATACACATATCTGGAGCTGGCAACCAAAAAGGTGTTTCCTGGTGTTGCGGCAGCAAGGAAGAGCATGGCAAAGCCTCATCAGGCTGATCCAGGCCATCAGCCACCAGCCTAACTAAGGACCAATGAGAGCAGCACATCCTTTTGGATGCCGCACCGCATCCATGGGTGCTTTCCTGAAAGCCCTGAGCTGTTCCTTGCTCAACTCCAGGGAATCCCAGGAGCCAAGGGAGATGCTCCTCAGCTGTACCCTGCACTGGGAGGCCCACCAGAGCTGCCAGTTCCCAGATGCAAAAAGCTTTCAGGCAGTATCTAGTGCAAGAGTGAATATTGCCTCTTCCTCAAACAGCTGTCAGCAAAACAGGACTGAGACTTTATTTACTTCCCATTAGAATGATTAACATTTCCTAATGAAAACACATCTATAAAAGCTGACTTGATAATACTGATAGCAAGTGACAGCCTTTCCCTGCAATCCGGCTGTACAAGGATTAATTTGTCATCTTCCATCCCTTGGTGGAGAATGTGTAATTCAAGGTACCCCCTTCAGACATAGTCCTTCAACATGACATTACAGATACCATTTGGATTCGGAAAGAAAGCATTTCTGGCAAATGTTTACACACAGACACGCTCCATAATGAAAGATTAGTCTGATCTGCAGATAAAGCATCCAAAACCAACAGCAAAAACACAGCCCCAGAGCTAACTGCGAGGTCCAAACTGGGAGGCAGCAATGGCAGAAACCATTACCCAAACCTAAACAAAACACAACCCTAAAAGAAAGCATGTTTTCTTAGAGAGACATGGCAGCAGCAGCGCCATCCATGGGATGAAACACAAGTGAATTGCATCAGAAATCTTCCCCTAGGTGCATCTGCACAGAATGTGACAGGTCCAGCAATGCCTCAAGAGTGAGGTTCTGAACTCTGACACTGCAGAAATCACAGAACCCCACAATGGTTTGGGTTGGAAGGGGTCCTAAATCTCACTCAGTTCCAACCCCTGCCACAGGCAGGGACACCTTCCACTAGAGCAGGGTGATCCAAGCCCCTGTGTCCAACCTGGCCTTGAACACTGCCAGGGATGGGGCAGCCACAGCTTCTCTGGGCACCCTGTGCCAGCGCCTCAGCACCCTCACAGGGAAAAGCTTCTGCCTAAGAGCTCATCTCAGTCTCCTCTGTTCTGGCAGGTTAAAGCCATTCCCCTTGTCCTGTCCCTACAGGCACTTGTCCAAAGCCCCTCTCCAGGTTTCCTGGAGCCCCTTTAGGCACTGGAGCTGCTCTAAGGTCTCCCCTTCAGGAGCCTTCTCTTCTCCAGGCTGAGCCAGCCCAGCTCTCTCAGCGTGGCTCCAGAGCAGAGCTGCTCCAGCCCTCTCAGCATCTCTGTGGCCTTCTCTGGACCTGCTTAAGCAGATTCACACGCCTTCACAGTAGATTTCAGCATCAACATGTATGTACGTACATATACACACACAAGACATAAAATCCTATGTAATCTTAAGGACACAAGTGGGTGCCCTTAAGATGGGTTTCATCTCCCCAGAATTAAGAAATTTCAAAGTTCTAAATCTAACATGAACAACCAGGAGGTTTCCAGCATTTTGCCATCCCTGTACAGTTACAGAGGTACCCACAGCAACATAAAGGATCTCCATGCTGAAAGCTTATGCTGCGAGATGTAAATACCTTTTACTCTGATCACTACTAGGCATACAACCCAAGTGAACTGCTAAGCTACAGGGACAGACTCAACTCTGCACCAAAATTAGATTCAACCCCTTTTGTTTCAATTCAATTGATGGTAAAATTTTATCCTCTCAATATCTGAATGTTTGCTTCTCCTCTGCCACGTCAGAGAACTGGAGAGCCCGCAGTTAAATGGGTCAAAGCCAATCTGAACATAAAGCAGGGAAAGACGTGCAATTATGGATACATCATGAACAAAAATAAAAGCAATTCTTATGCATTAATGGTACATCAAGCTAATTCAAGAAGGCCAAAATCATTAAAAAGGCATCCCGGGGCAGTACGTAGCCATTACAACCCTGTGCTGACAAGAAACATTAAAGTAATCATTTCCAGTGTCATTGACAAAATCCATTTTGATAAGTAGGGAAAAAAATCCTAACCCAACCCTATCTCTTAATTGGGAAATCTGAAGTAAAATGGACCTTATTAGCATTTGATCTGATTTTTACAAGATAATTCCCCCATTCAACAACTCTGTATTCCAAGTATCAGGAATTTATTATGCTCCTTCGTTGGACATGCGATTAAGCTAATCCCCTGGAACCTGGAATCTGTCTTTCTTATTTCAAAGTGAAATTCAGGGCCTGCCCGGTGCAGCTCCATCTTCAAACTGCATCAAAGGTTAGACCCGAGTGGGACCTGGGTAAAGGTTAACAACAACCCTCCACAATGGTCAAACTCCTGCTCTATGTTAGCACACAAGCTCTTCCACACACCAGCCAACTGTTACATCGCAGATGCCTCAACACTTCAGGCACGTAGGAATTTGCAAGCTCCATCACACTATTGGAACAGTTCAATTTGCAAATCATTACTGAGGTATTGGAAAAGGAGAGATTCATCATACGCACACACCAAAGGTCTAAGAATAAGCACCCTGACAAGTGCTGGCCACAAATTAGAGTTTTCAGCTTCTTAAAGAATTAACAAACAGTTATCTAAGAATACACAGACGTGCCTTCACTATACAGCCTTCACAGAAAGTTACTGCTGACAAAAGGGAAATATTTTTGTAAAGCAGCATTTGTGTAACAAAACAGGAACCTATGGACTCAATGATCTCAGAGTCTGTCTTTCCAACCTAAATGATTCTATGGTTCTATGCTCTGTTACCATCAACAGTGAGTTTACCAACGCCAATGAAGCACTGTAAGCAGTGTGTTTGGATTTAATAATAATAGTCATTCAAATGAAATTCTTCTACTAATCAATCGTGAGGAAAATAAGAAATGGGTTATGAGAGACAGAAGTCATAATAGATGACAACTAACAGAGTTCAGTGGATGCTTGGAGGGGAAAGATCAGAAATCTGATTTCTCGTGTGTGCAATGAAGGAGTAAAAGACCCCTTAATGCCACTCCATTTCTTCCTCCAAAAGGTAGGTCTGCATCACAACAAGGCAGAAAACAGAAACAAGAACTTCCATTTTAGAAAAAGCTTGTAAAACAGCACCTTTTGTAACAAAAAGGCTCCAGGGAGACCTTATTGTGGTGTTTCAATACCTTAAGGGGACCTACAAGAAAGCTGGAGAGGGGTTTTGGATAAGGGCCTGTACAGACAGGACACTGGGAATGGCTTTAACCTGCCAAAGGGGAGACTGAGATGAGATCTTAGGCAGATGAGCTCTAAGGTCCCTTCCAACCCAAACCAGTCTGGGATTCTATGATTCTATGAAAACTAGAAGTTGGTATGTTAAAGAAAAGCCTGCCATGACTTGGACTGGTAACAAAGGCTTGGACAATGGAAGTTTACAGTTTCAGATTTACCAACTCACTGGCAAGTCAGAGTTCCTGAAAATTAGAAGGGAGAGAGGAAGGACAGAGTGCAGTTGGGCTCTAAATGATGTATGTGAATCCCAGCTGATGCAAACCACCACACAGTATTGGACTTGGTTAAAAAAACATCCAACAGGAGGAGCTGCTGTGTGCAAAACAAGAGCACTGATGCTAATGTGACTAAAGCAAAACAAATCTCACCTACTGAACCTGCTGCAACAGCCACATTAAGAAAACAACCCCAAATCACCCAAACACCTCAGAATAAAACCCTACCTACAGCAATCAACATCATCCTAAAGACTGAAATGAAGCATTTATCAAAGGGACTACTGGCAAAAGCTGTGGGACCTTGATTAACATAATTACCCTCACAGACCTAGAAAAGCAAACACTTGGAGCTTAGAAACACCAAGCATTACCTACTCTGGAATATAATCAATAGTGAGTAAACCCTGTACTTAAATCCCAGGAACAGATACCCAACCAGCTGGAAGCAAAGTCTAAAACCAATTTCAATACGGAGAAAACAGACTTAATAGGTCTAAGAAGCTTCATGCCTTACATACAGCTACTAATTGTCAACAACTATTTTGCCTTAGCTACACACAATAAACCCCCCTGTGTTATCCATTAATATAGTAATGAAATGCAGTAATTGGCCTGCACCCCTTTCATGTTTGCTGAAAATCACAGTTCATGTATGAAGGCTGCTGGCACTGACTCAGGGTTTGCTGAGAATCATATGAAATGCTTAAGAGCATTTAGAAGACCTCTGCATAGCCTGTCCCTCCTCCCTTCATCCCTTTGTTCACTGACAATATTTACATCAGGAAGTGGTTTTCTGGAGTCACACGATGCTTTCTGATGTTGAATAATTGGATCCATTTATTCTGCAGAGGACGTGAACACAAAGAGAAGTTATTAACTGATGCTGTGTGCTGCCTGCTCTTCAGCAAACAGGGCTCACAAGTCCCTTGAGGGAGACGCAAGAGTCAGTGCCTCCAGAGGCTGTATTGCAGAATTCACTTGAATTTAAAGCAAAGAAAACCAAACACAACCAAACACGACCCACCCACTTCCAAACCCCAAGCAACCAGCACCCCATCAAACCTTTAAACCACGGGTATGGGGTTCAAGTCATGCAACTGGGCAGACGTTTAGCTACCTTGGTAAAGAGAGGTCCTGATTCCTTTAGTCTAAGATGAAGAGGAGCCACTCCAGTTTAACAGCACCTTCAGATAATGTGATATTAAGCAGAAGGCAGCAAGGTAACAGACTGGCAGTACATAGCGAAGACTCACAAAGCACTAAGATATTCTACAGCTGATGTGTCAGCAATGCCAAGTCATGAGCCATTGTGGAAAGTTTTACTGCACGACATGAGGTGTGACTGCATACATTTACATTTCATACTTATCAACATACAAAGAAGTTAAAAAATTGGAATATGTGTGCAAAATCAGTGTGCATTTTATGATGCTATCTTTAATTGCCTATTGAATACAATTTCACATAATACATGTATTGCAGAATACACCCCATGTGCTGGACTGCACCCCCAGACCGTGAGTCTGCTGCACTCGGGGGAGACCCCCCTGCAGTCCTGATCCGGCTCTGGGGCAACAGCACAAGAGGGACGTGGAGCTGCTGGAGAGAGGTCAGAGGAGGGATGGAGATGCTGAGAGTCCTATCACTACTGACAGGCCCTGATGAAGAGTCTCTCTCGAGCATCCTTGTAGCCCCCTTCAGACACTGGAAGCTGCTATGAGGTCTCCACGCAGCTTTTCTTCTCCAGGCTGAACAGCCCCAATGTTCTCAGCCTGTCTCCATACAGGAGCTGCTTCAGTCTCCTGCTCATCCTCATGGCTTCCTCTGGACTTGCTCCAACAGCTCCATGTGCTTCTTATGCTGAGGACACCAGAACTGCACACTGTGCTGCAAGTGAGGTCTCACCAGAGCAGAGGGAAGGAATCTAATGCTCCCTATTAACAACTTGCCCTGGTCATTCACACACCTCACTTTATGGGGTTAAGAAGCTGCTTTGTTTCCTGCTGAAACAAACAGCAAAAATTGTCAGGAATTGGATTTTGTCCCAGACCTGTCTGGCAACTGTAGCACATTTATACAGCAGCATTCCTAATCCTAATAGTTGGCAAATAGGAAATAGTTGTTGGGCTGCCATGTAGGTTCAACAAATCCTTGATATTCCTTATAACACATGATCAATTCTTTCTACTTACTACTGAAACTGAACAGAGGCGCAAAGAAGCTTCCTGGAAGCTTCCAAGTTTATCACAGCAGCTGTGTGCCAAGAGACTTGTCTCTCAGAAGGTCCATGAGAAGGAAGGAAAATAAACTAAGATTAAAACCATCACCTGCACAATGATGCACAAACACCACAGCTTGGAATGCAACACTAAAAAGCTAACTCTACCCAGCACTCCAACTAAATGTACTAACAAAAGCCCCTAATGCTTCTTTGAAATCCATATTCAATATGGGAAATCTAGTTAGTGAAAACAGTAATTTCTGCAACTAGTTCAAGAGTAAACAGGGAGCAAGGCATAAAGAGAGAGTTTCAGATGCTGCCCTGTGGAATCCTACCACCAGGATGGGTAAGAACACCCTTATGTGGAACTAATCCCATAGTATTTTCTATTTAAAAATGAGAATGTTTTGAGGGTTTTTATAATGTTTCCTGTCTTTGTAAGCATCTCCCACAGGTACTGAGGTGACCCTGTCTCACGTAACCAGAAACAGCACAATGTAAAGCCAGCAACAACACCCCTGCAGAACTCTGAGAAGTACTTCAATGTAATGCAGAAGGTTTTTACACACAGAAGAACTGCTGTGATGAGGAGAGGACACGTTCAGCCACTAAACGACCACAGAGAAGACAGCAAAGCCCCAAGACTCCCGACTTAATTTCCACTAGAGGGTGCACAAAGCCCATCTCATACAGCAACGGCCAAGGTCAGCATGCTTCTCCAGCCACAGAAGCTCCTGGGAAGGGTGGCTCTTCCAAGAGTGGTACAGATGGTCAGAAAGAACTTTTGGTTACTTGGTTTTGCCTTGTTTTGTCTTGTGTTCTATTTTGAGACGGTAAATCATGGTCTTAGGTACCTCCTATAAGGCCAATTAAACCACTACTGCTAATCATGTTTTAAATCACAGTTAAGCTGCCAACACCAAACGCTCCATGAACGTCACACCTTACTGCTCATGATTACCCTGTTCCTATCAATTTTCCCCATTTATTTTCACTGTCTGAAATGTGCAAGACAATCTTCAACTACTTTGCACAAGCAGCCTCTCAGTGTCTCCACGAGCACTGTAAATAAGGAAAACTTTGCTAAAGTAACTCAAACAACAAAGAAAACTGAAAAATAAATGAAGATTAAAAATAGCTTAAGGCTGAAGGTCCTGGTAGAGAGCACACCACTAAAGATGTGCTGTGTTCAGCACATGGAGCCCTCTACCTCTCTTTAGGTAATATCACAGAATCCCAGACTGGTTTGGGTTGGAAGGGACCATAAAGCTCTTCCAGTTCCAACCCCCTGCCATGGGCAGGGACACCTTCCACTAGAGCAGGGTGCTCCAAGCCCCTGTGTCCAACCTGGCCTTGAACACTGCCAGGGATGGGGCAGCCACAGCTTCTCTGGGCACCCTGTGCCAGCGCCTCAGCACCCTCACAGGGAACAGCTTCTGCCTTATAATCCAACCTGAACTTTCCCTGTTTCAGTTTAAACCCATCACCCCTTATCTTATCACTACAGATATTAGTATAACAAAAGATATCCCTAAAACCAAGCACTTTCTGCAACTAAACAATAATGAATACTTCCAAAACAGGAAAGTACCTGAGCTCTGAGACATCAGTTGTTATTTCAAAAGCCAGGTACAGTATTGTGTGATAAATGAAAGAAGTTCTCTTTACCATCTTGGAAGACTCTCTCCACATTGAGCCCATACGTAGCACAGGTTTCATAGTAAGTGCATCTCTTCAGATCATTTGATAACTTCCTTGCTCTGGCATCATCTATGACACGCGGATTACTGGAACTGATGGCATCTACAGCAACAACAGGAAAAAAAAAATACATCTTTCAATGAAAGCATTACCTTACAATTACCAATAACCCAAGCACTGAATCCAAGTACAAACCATAAGGCTTTATTACTATGAACACTGAATCATATAATCCCAGACTGACTTGGGCTGGAAGGGACCTTAAAGCTCACCCAGTTCCAACCTGCTGCCATGGACAGGGACACCTTCCACTAGAGCAGGTTGTTCCATGCCTATCCAACCATTTTACACCTACGTCTGATCTTCATCTCCCCTCTGGCAGGTTAAAGCCATTCCCCTTATCCTGTCCCTACAGGCCCTTGTCCAAAGCCCGTCTCCAGGTTTCCTGTAGCCCCTTTAGGCACTGGAGCTGCTCTAAGGTCTCCCCTTAAGAAGCCTTCTCTTCTCCAGGCTGAACCAGCCCAGCTCTCAGCCTGGCTCCAGAGCAGAGCTGCTCCAGCCCTCACAGCATCTTGAGATTATCATGCCAAATGACTTTTAGGTCTCCCATAAACATCAGCATTAGCTTACCAGTAACGCTCACCTGTAGAATGTGAAGCACAAAATATGACACTTTTCTAAAGACAAAAACCTTTTCAGTAGAGAAACAATGGGACGGGGGGAGAAATGGTACCAGGTATTACTGCAGCACTTGAGGAATGTGTTAAGATTTGCACACAAGAGAGCTGGCCAACACTAAGACTCAGCATTCAGCACTTATTATAAATGACTGAGTCTCAAACCTTGCTGTAAAAGCACCCATGCGACGTTGTGTGAACACACTGCAAAGCTAATAAAAATGGTATTTACCTAAACAGCAATAACCCCTCATACCTCACTGCAAGAGCTACTTTCCATGCATGCTTTTAAATTTCAATGTAGAGCTTATCCATAGGAGCTGGAAAACACACCTTACACCAGAAGAAAACAGCAACCCTGCTAAAGTTTCTTTGTTGCTACCCCACCACAGCAAAGAACTCTACAGAGCTTATACTGCTTGACTACCATACAGTGACAATGCTATAGACGTATCTGAAGCAGCAACATCTTTTGTTCTGGTGGTATTACAGTTAATTCTTAGCTCTGGGAACAATAAGTGTTAAGGTGAGATAGCAGTGCAATCTACAACACTGCAGCTACCACATCACCCCCACCACAAGCACTGGCTTCAGCAATTAGAGCTGCTCAGGATATTTGCCTTAATATTTCCTACTGTCCAAGGCAGCAAAACTACATCTGTTATTTGGGAAAGAAAAGGGTCTCATGTGAGCATGAAGCCAGTGAGTATTGCAATGTTGCATCTCAGGCTCTGTTCGGGGCCTCACGTGACCATAGCTCGACTGATGTTCTCACTACCTTCGCATGAGACCCAATGAATTAAACCAGAGCAGTTCCTTGGAGAGCTGACCACAGCTTGATTTATTTTGTTAATCACAGCAGAGGGCGCTGAGAACATTTAACTAGGATGGAACTGAGGAACAACGTTGGATTCCCGAGGCACATTCAAGGCTGCAGCCTGGCTCACCGCAGAATAAAGAGGCAGAGGAGAATGTTCAGAATCCCAGACTGGTTTGGGTTGAAAAAGACCTTGAAGCTCATCCAGTTCCAACCCCCAGCCACGGGCAGGGACACCTTCCACTACAGCAGCTTGCTCCAAGCCCCGGTGTCCAACCCAACATCAGGCAAGTGCTAACATTTTGGGAGAGATTTCATTTCACAGCTCATTTCCAGTCAACACCAAGCTGGATGTGGAACAGGTACAAGTAGATTAACGTATTTAACAAGCAGATTTATGTATTTCATTTCACGGCACTGTTTGACAGTTCAAGAAGCCAAAAATCTGTATTTTTCCTGATGTTTACTCACAGAATTAGAAGTATTTCCATCTTTAAGTGAGTCCAGAGGAGGCCACGGAGATGCTGCAAGGGCTGGAGCAGATCTGCGCTGGAGCCAGGCTCTAGCGCAAGCTGCTCTAGTGGAAGGTGTCCCTGCCCATGGCAGGGGATTGGAACTGGATGAGCATTAGGGTCCCCTCCAACCCAAACCAGTCTGAGATTCTGTGATTTGAAAAAATCCCTTTTGCATCAGTGCTGCAACAGAAAAATAACTTCAAAGAACCAAATTCCTTTCTCAGAATAATGGGACTAAAATTGAAAACCCCAGTGTCAGAAGTGCAGAAATAAAAGAGAAACATTTCCCCCCTCTCTTTTTTTAACTCCAGTTTCAAGCTGAGAGCGTGGCTCTTCAGAGCAGCTCATTTCTGCTTTCTGACTGTAGTTTCTGCTATCCTAGGACTTTCTGTGTCCCTGCTTCCCTTTTCATTTCTTTATCATCTGTTTCCGCCCTACAGCCTGGTTGTGATTCCTCCTTCTGTGCTCCCCACACTTCCCCTGCCTTCATGTGGCAGCTTGGCAGGCAGGCAGGGGAAAGCAAACTGCTCTTTGACAACAAGACTGACAATAGAATAAGCTGAGAGAGCACTGAAAAGCTTTGACATCCCCCGGGCCAGTGGGATAGACTAAAAAGGAAGATACCCAAAAGCAGTCCTACAAGGGCAACTCACGACATTAATGTGATGCACTGGCAAAACAAGGCAGGAATATCCAGCAGACACCTCAGATGCCAAAGAAACTGAAATATTACTGGTACTTTTCCCTTGCCACATTTCCCCATAGGACAGCTATGGCTTGCTGCTGCTTCAGAACATGGTTTGGGGAAACAGGATGGGGGGTGTGTGTGTTTGTTTCAGGTGGCAAAACACTGCCACTGCATTCCTACTTGATTTTAAGGGTGGTCAGAGATACTGAGCAGGGTCATGGTTCACATCTGCTTCTTAAAACACTGCTGAAGTCTGCTGATCTCTGATCCACCTGCTCTTAGGAATGGCAGGGTTTTGATCACTTCTGGATACCAAGCTGAACAGGTCTGACTTGCAGCACTTTGTTACACTGCTGTTTCACCTGCCCAAATTCAACATTAACACCTCCCTGTGGACCCACAAACCCACTGGGACCAGCAAGAACTGAAAAGATTTCTTTGGAATACTCTCTGCAATAACCCCTCTCCCAAAGGTGCTGCAGGGATATTTGTCTCCCACCTCAAATCAGTCCTTGCAATGCTACAGCCCTGCTGCAAGGCAGCTGAGAAAGCCCAGCGGGCAGAACAATCGCCCACTGATGAAGAGCCAATTTACCCATAGGCTCTCATCATCAGATGAGTGGCAAGAGGACAGGGGAAAGGATGGGACATGGCTTTGCCAGCTTGGAACAGAAATACACTCATAAATCAAGGCTGCACTTACCCTGGGTTCCCACTAGTACCATTGGAATTTCACTAGTGTTCCGATAGTTAGCCATACGGCTGTAGTAGTGGTAAACAGTCTGGAAGCTAATTTCATCTTCCAAGCTGAAGACAAATATAACAGCATCCACCCACATGGCAAACTGCAGAACACAAATGGAAAAGGCATACGGTGAGAAAGCAGGAAGAAGAAAACAGATAAACAGTCTTACCTTACTTGGAGGAAAATACACATCAGAGAAACTTAGTGACAATAAGCAAGGCCTTAAAAGTGGCCAAAAAGGATGAGTTTCATCACTCTGCAAGTGACGGGGATCTGCGATACGCAAAGGTTTTTCCCCACTCTCGCAAATGCATCTCTCCTTCACAGGTATGTGATATTACAAACCCAACTACTATCAGTGCATATTGGGTTCGATTCACTGAAAAAGAAAACATTGCAGCCACTGATTTGTGACTTTTAAATGAGTAACAATTATCTCTGGGCACTTGACTGAGTGCCCCGTTGCAGTGTGTTATTTCCCCACCCTGTGACTTACATGCATACACAATCATGTTTCAGTTAATGCCAGGACAAGTGTTACAGTTGTGGTCTGACAGCATTGTCAGTAATTCTCACACCTTCATCAATGTCCGAAACACATTACTTTCAAATTTCCCATTCAGCAAACAGCACTGAGCGCCTTGTTCAGCTTTCAGAGTGAAAATAAACTATTGTCTCATGGCATCAGTAATGTAAAAGACATAAATATACAAGTGCTAAGGCAAGAAGGTCCTGAAGTGACCATGTAAGTGAAGAAGTTTCAGCTCACAACTGAAATCACAGAATCCCAGCCTGGTTTGTGTTGGAAGGGACCTTAAAGCTCACCCAGTCCCAACCCCTGCCACGGGCAGGGACACCTTCCACTAGAGCAGGTTGCTCCAAGCCCCTGTGTCCAACCTGGCCTTGAACACCGCCAGGGATGGGGCAGCCACAGCTTCTCCGGGCACCCTGTGCCAGCGCCTCAGCACCCTCACAGGGAAGAGCTTCTGCCTAAGAGCTCATCTCAGTCTCCCCTGTTATGGCAGGTTAAAGCCATTCCCCTTGCCCTGTCCCTACAGGCCCTTGTCCAAAGCCCCTCTCCAGGTTTCCTGTAGCCCCTTTAGGCACTGGAGCTGCTCTAAGGTCACCCCTTAAGAAGCTTTCTTTTCTCCAAGCTGAAAGAGCCCAACAAATAAAAGACTGTTTAAACACATATTCCACAACAGTAGATGTCAAAAAAGCACTAAAGTTAAGCTTACCTCACCTCACTGCCTTTGTTTTTCCCTAAGTGACTCCATTCCTACCCATATTCAGACCAATGGAAACAACCTTTGGCCATTTGTATTCATGCTCTTCATTATATTACTACTATATTACACCAGGTAGCTTGGGGACACACTGAGCACGCAGAGAGCTGCAAAGAGGCTCCACTAGGAAACTATTTGCTAAGTTTTACACCACTACCTTACCTTTGCAAGCACTTCCTTGAGCCGTACAAACCCTTGCAGTTCTCTCCCTGCTGTTGCAGTATTTCAACTACTTCCCTCACTCGTTTGTAGACTGACACGCTCTCAGTTTTCATAAGGCATCCCAAGCCGGCATATGCAAAGGGAAACTAAAGAAGAGCCAACAGTACAAAGCTGGAAAGCACTTTCTGTACTCAAGTTGCTGAGCTCATCACATTTTCCTCTTTCAGAGTCAGGAGCTATTAGTACATACAGCAAATTAGCCGATAATTTAAGTTAATGTGCATATTCATGACTATATTGTGCTAGAAGCCAAATCTCACCACTGCATCTCTTACGGATGGAGTGTAATAATAAGAAAGAAAGGTTTGAGGTTTCCAAGCCAGTCAGGAGGACAATCTTCGACATGGTAACAACAGGACAGCATACACACAGCCCTGTCACTGCCAGAATGTGGTCAATCACCATGCTGTTTAATATGAACTATTTAAACCAGAAGGTCTATCCGAAGACACCGGAGATGGCATCATTGGAACTTATTATAGAAGGGTTCTCACTGGTCAGCATCACACTGAGAGCTCTTCCTTAAGCTACAACATCCTTCCATCAGTTTGGAAGCTGACAGTCCCTCTAGACTTCCTTTCATCAGTGTGTAGCAGCAACCTCCTAATGAAGATCTTACAAGGTGTCCCTGCCCAGAGCAGGGGGTTGGAACTGGATGAACTTTAAGGTCCCTTCCAAACCAGTCTGGGATTCTGGTATTCCTTTTTCACGATTCAGTTATACATATTGATGAACCTGAAAGCAAATATATTATTCCAGGAATGAATAAGCATTTTAAAGATCTTTAACAGACACACAACTCAAAATAACACCTAAAAAATCCAACATCATTTACACGTGAAACACATCTTCTGAAAGGTGAAACTGCACTAACACCTCCAACCTTCCTGTCCTCATGATTTGCTAAAGAACAAATATCAGCCACAATATGAATTCAAACTTCTACATTTACTTAGACTAGACCAAAGGCCAAACACCCTGTCTGTTAGCATGCAGTCAGCTCCAATGAATTCTGCAAACCCCTTCCTTCAGGTAGAAGAATACTGAGATTACTGCATGCACCTTTACAGCTCCACTATTTATTTTTTTAGATGAGTGAACGCTCTCTAAGCACCAAGGCCTAGAAACTGTTGTGCACCTCAGCCAAATTATTCACTGCCTCCAACAGAGCACTTCTTGTAGGCTCCTGCCTCACACAGCTGCAGATGTGTCAGTGACACTGATCTTTTGTTTTCCTTTTAACTTCCTTCCAGGATGTCTCTCTTGGTCTCCATTTCCTCCACCTCCTTTCTCTTCTGCTTTATCCAGGCACCTTCCCCATGCTCCAATCCTCCTGCTGCTAATGAGCAACAGTGGAGCTTTGAACCACAAGCTGCTGCTGCTGGCACCGCTCCCGTTCAGCTGTTTGGCGACAGCACAGTTCCTGCTGCTGCACTATATTTATTCGTTTATTTATCTCTTTTGGACGCTGATGCACTACTGAAGAGCCGAGCAAAGCAAGGCCAGGGCAGTCAATGCACTGAGGAACCTGATCGTGCCCAGGCAAGAAGAGGCAGAACTGAGGATGCTTGAAGGCAAGGATGCTGCCTGCAGGCAGACTGGCAGCATCTGTAGTGATTGAAGCATCACAAAAGCAAATGCTTCCCATCACTCCAAATAGAGTAACAGAGTTAAGCACACAGAAGCACAAGCTCTTCCCAAGCCAAATCCCAAGAAGTCACCTTCTATGAAACAAGGAGGTAACACACCTATAGAGAAACCAAGTTAGGAATCTGGTAACTCAATGGTGCCAGACTGAGACCCACATAGTTCAGTCTCAAATAGCATGGGGAGCAACCAGGGGAAGTAGTAGGGCATGCAAAGATCTGTACATAAGTATGTGTATCACTGGACGTGCATCTATTATGTATTTCGTAACATGAATCATAGAAGGGTTTGGGTTGGAAGGGACCTTAAAGCTCTTCCAGTTCCAACCCCTGCCACAGGCAGGGACACCTCACACTAGAGCAGGGTGCTCCAAGCCCCTGTGTCCAACCTGGCCTTGAACACTGCCAGCGATGGGGCAGCCACAGCTTCTCTGGGCACCCTGTGCCAGCGCCTCAGCACCCTCACAGGGAAGAGCTTCTGCCTAAGAGCTCATCTCAGTCTCCCCTCTGGCAGGTTGAAGTCATTAAACAATTGGCCATTCAGCTTAAATCACATTACTACTTTAGAGATTCTAACTCAGAACAAAACTGACATCTGAAACATACACTTTTGTCCCCAGTGGAAGCATATGGGTTAGGCAGTCAGTGTAAGTTAACTGCGCATCTCTACTACAGTTTCACATGGTAACTGAAATACCAAACAGTTTCTAAACAGAATATTTGTCACCTGAGGGCAATAGGTAGAATTTCCCAGCAGGAAGATGAGGAGGAGCCAGGAAAGAACAAACCAAAGCCAGTTCTCTTAAAGGACGGAAACTGCTGTGAGGTGGATAAAGCTCTATATGCAATGCTCACCTGTGCCTCTGGAGGGCCACCTTCATCTCTAATCAGCAGCAGATAGCTTTGTCCGTCAACTACTATCTCCTTCTTGAATCTCCCACCTGTCACACAAAGTAACTCGTTACAGCACAGAAAAGGGGAAAAATACAACATAGACAAAGGCTTCACTTGTGGAAAAAGGGGCTTCCTTCAGGTCTTTTGCAAATGAATTAAGTACTGTGAATCCCAGTCAGGCTCACGTGCATACACACAGGGATTACTTGTGGAATTTAAATCACATACTCTTAAGAAATGAGCCTAATGTAGAAAAGGCAAAAATTTGCATTCCCACGTTAGGTTTTGATACGTACAGTTACAAAAGAGTCGCCTTTGCTTTATATAATGTCGAGAAATATATCTCCAAGAAAGACAAACATGGGACAGCTGCATACAAATAGTATCATGTATTGTAACTACAATAAATTTCTTGTGGGACTTGGCATTTCCTCAAGAGAAGCCCAGTTCTTGCAGCACACACGTGATGTTATGAAAATGATACTTCTATATTCACAAACCACAGTTAGGGGAAAATACTAGACACATGTTAGACAACAAAACTACAATGGTGGTACCTCTGCGGAGATGTACTAAGCTAACAGAGAATGCTGTGCCACTTACTAGCAGGAGGAATTAAAGACCTACTCTGGAGATCAGGATGAAGCAGCTGCACCATTACCTCCTCTCTCCACCGGCCTCATGGGGACCTCAAGCGTGACCCAAGAGCAGAATGGGGACTGCTTTCCTTTGGGGTTAAGCATGTTTTGGGCATTCTGCTGTGTCTCATGCCAGACTTCAGATAATGACAAATCTCGTTTGGAGTTTCTGGTGTGACCGAGCCTAAGCCAGGATTAGCAAACGTGGCCTTCCTAAGTAGTTGGAAGCAAAACCACTCATATCTGCCCACCTAAGCCACAAAGGTCCCCAGGCCCCCAAGCTTAGCATCATCGAGCCACCTCACATCTGAAGTTACTAAGATAAAACTAAGATAATACTAAGATAAAACACATCTATTAACACACCCTAACCTTCTTGCTTCATTCCTATTGTTTTAACAGGAATTATTTCCAATTTGGACCCTATTTCCCCACTACACTTGCATCACAACTTGTCATACTACCACAATGGATGCATGTAACGTGATAGGTGAGAAAACAACTCTGACCTGTTCTCCCAACAAACTCCCTAAGCAAGTCAGTCAGCACATACACTGATCCTCTGCACAAACCCCTCTAACCTTAGGGGCACACCAAACCAGCTTAGACCCACCATTCCCCCAACCCAACCATTACAACAGCTTTTAAATCAAGATCACTGAGCAGTTCAGCAATCTGCAGTACTTAAGCATGGTTTAGTAAGAGACACAGGAACAGCGGTGGGTGGTTGCGGTTTTCTTGCTGTTGGCTTCTTGTTTGTTTGCTGTTTTCTTTATAAACCTACCCTGTTATAAAAGCTTAGCAGCACCAAACATGCAGCAATTAAGCCTGGCACACTGCTGGCTGTTTAACTGCACAGAAGGAGTAGGTGTAGAGATTTTCATTCTCTTGCTCCCAAACTGTATTTCAAATTTTGCCTCTGAAGATCAAGTGGCAGATAAAGATACATTTATCATCAGGGAACTTGAAAAGAGCCATTAAAACCAAGCATCCAACTCTTAAAGGCAACTAATCTCAGCTCTCAGGAACTGGATTTCTATTAACCAGACCATTATTTCTATACATCATAAATTAATTGTATACGCTTCACAACCAAGTGGTAAAGATGAAGAATTACTTAATGTACAGCCCTCCAGAGAGGCTCTTGAAAGCTGTAAGTAACAATGGGAACGCCGTGTATGTATGTGATGGAAGAGTGAAAGTTCTGGGTAATTGCCATTTCCTATTTCCTTTTTTTCCAGCACTGAAAGCTCACACAGCTAATTATAAAACCCCACCAACTGCATACAGTTGAGAGACAATTCATTATTCCCTCGTGTCAATGGGATGCCTTTCAAGTCTCCCTGGATCTTCAAACAGTCCTCCGACACAGAAAGGAGGTACAGGCAAGGTGAAATGAAAAGCTTAAGCAGAGAACTGGAAAAATCAGAACTGAGAAACCCCACGGATGCCATTAAACTGTACATCCACAAACGTCAGCATCAAGAGGTTTATACCTGAGAGCCGCATCACAGTCACCAACAATTTTGTTTGTGGGAGCAGCTTTAAAAAATGTTCCCTATTCAATAGTTATCTTAAGAGCACTCTTCCTACAGTAATCCACACTGGGGGACCTGCTTGTACACTT
Source organism: Lathamus discolor (assembly GCF_037157495.1). NCBI lineage: Eukaryota > Metazoa > Chordata > Aves > Psittaciformes > Psittacidae > Lathamus > Lathamus discolor. Next base: position 66,174,416 of record NC_088886.1, read on the forward strand.
CGCCTTCCCCAAAACACTACGTGGAGCTCAGTACAATGATAACGTGCTGCCATTCCCAGTATTAAACTCAAATCGTGACACGCTGCACCACTTCACCATGGTCGGTCACACTGGAAAAGCAATGCTGCACTCGACAGGCACGCAGTCAATCCAAATCTATCCCAGTGGCTTCTCCACCCTTAAAAGCTGAGTGTGCTTCTTATCTAGAATATGCACTGGTTCCTTATATGTTCTCATGAATTTATTCATTGATTTTTGTTTGGGTTTGGGTATTTCAGGATAAATCATTTCAATCTAATAACCCCTCCAACCAAAGCGTTTAAAAGACTTCCCTGCATTTCCCATCTGTGCTAAGCATTTCAAATCCCATCTGAAGATGCAGAAATATAACAGCAGACTCTTGTTCATCCCCAAATAAGATTTTATGCCAATCTGAGATCAAAGCAGTATGCATCCCTACTAACTTACATTTCTACACCGTTAAAGAGCCCTTATCGTGAGCATATCATAACATCAGGTACTACACAGGACAGAGATGGGGAAAACCTACCTCAATATCAAGAATTTACACAAATGAAAGTATAATCAGTGAAGAATATACAGATTTCTGCCAACACATAAACCCGAGGCTGGATGTTTGCCCTGCAGATATCTGTGGTCATAAGATTAAGGCAAACAATAGACTGATATTGCCTTAGATCTGATGAGCCCTGACATGATCCATCCAGTGAGCAAGTGAAAGCAGTGCAAGGGCAGTGATTTTGGGATGGCTTGGCTTGGAATAAGTTGTTTCCTTAAAAATCCGTGTTCGGAGTTTGTAAAGCATCACAGAGCCATTGGGAAAGAGAAATTACAGACATCAGCCATTTCAAATACTGAACTACCACAACCCATCAAAAGAAGTCAAGAAGTCTCCCCTGGCTACAAAACACCACTCTTATGTTTCTAAATAGCTGTATATATGTTGGAACCAAAAAACACTGCCTAAACTGACAACGCTGAAACAAAGAAATGACCTTCTTAATTGAAAGAGCGAGCTCAAAAAACCCACAGCACTAGTCCCGGGGGAGGCAGCTTTGTTCCAGTCCCATCAGTATTATGACACATGCAGCTTTTTAATGAGGGAATTTCTCAACTCCCATATGTACCTGCCAAAAGAGGTCACTGATAAGAGGAAGACTGGCAGCCTGGGCCACAGCTCTGAAGGATGGGAGAGATTTTGCTCCTGCTATGTCCTTAAAGACTCAGAGCACAAGGATGCTGGAGTGCAAGGTGTGGAAGTCAGCACTGGAGCTACATTTACTTGCAGCCCCAACCCCACCTCTAAAGCTATCAAAAAGGACATGCCAGTGAATCCCTAAATAACTCCAGAGGCAGCCAGATGGAGCTGGAAATGGTTTTCATGACATGTCACAGCAATTGTGTAAAAACAAATCACTGTATCTGTGTGGAAGCTTTCATTTGGGTGGGTTTTAGGAGACGGTTTATTTCTCTAAACCTCTGCATTATTCCTGGTTTTCCAGGGCAAGATCATTACCAATCCACACAGGCTTGTTTACAAAACACATGCAAAAAGAAGGCAAATATTCCTCCTGCATATGAATCACATGCAATACCCACCAGAAGACAGAGTGCTGCTTCCGATGCGACCCCTACACCCACCTTACGTGCATTCAGCTGGATTCCGGCTATATAAATGCTCCCTATAAAAATACAGCTTTGATCAATAGAAAACTAAACAAACCCCCGTGCATCAGCGGTTTACAACCACAGCTAAAGACCCAGCACACGTCAGAACGCCAGGCTGAGGGAATCAACAAAAGCTCCCTAATCTCATTTCTATGCACGTCATTCTACCGAGGGCAGCGCTGTGAATCAGCAGCGGTACGAAGCTGTCCTTCAGGGAAAACAGAGACTCATTTTAAAGACCACACACCTTTGTCATCAAAGGTGCTTTATATTGTGCAAGCTTTCTATTACAGAGGGAATTCCATGAAGGAAGGTTTTCATCAGGATCTGGAAGCCCTTCCCCTGGCTGAGAGCTGCTCTCCTGCGTAATTGCTCACTGAAGCAAGAGCTGATTTTCATGCTGTATCCTCAGGCTCGACTGCATTCACCAGGCTCTTTATTCAAGCAAATTGCCACGGGGATGAAGTTAGTTGGCCATATGAGAAAGATAAATTTGGGGGGCTGGCCACATGACAAAGCCATGCAGCAGCTGAATGTCTCCCATAACCAGGGGGCAGGGCAGACAGGAGAGGAGGCAGGAGATAAGGCTGAAGCAGCCATAAAAGCCTTTATTTTCTATTCCCAGTGAGAGATGAATTTTGACAACAGTGGTCACTTGCCTTACACAGATTCTCCCTTGTAAGACAGAAAAGACTGTGCCGGGAACCTGGCTCCTATTCTGGGCAATGTGGAAAAAGTCCTTTATTCCCGCTGGCTCACACACACCTCATTTCAGGACCAAATATAGGAAAATGGCTGAAAAGATCAGAAAACAAATACGCTCACAAGATCTGCAACTAAGCAGAAGCACTACCGAACAACTACCCCGATTTTGTATTTAAACAAAGGACTTGAAAAATGCTTTTCCCAGCATTTCCCAAAAAGCACATTATTACACAAGCAGCATTTAAACTGAGTTTTCACCAAATCAAGTTGTGCTCAGTGCTTCATAGCAATTCATATGGGTAATAGCAGCACAGCAGCTAACACAACCTATTCTACACGTCAAGTTGGCCTTTGGGCATCTCCTTCATGCAAATATTTTGCTAGGCAACACCTGAGATACCGTTAATGATAGATGTGTAGCCCTGAGGAGAAGGACTTGGGGTATTGGGTGAGGAGAAGCTCCCCATGACCCAGCTTCAGTGTGTGCTTCAGCCCAGAACCCCTCCATGTGCTGCATGCACCCCTAGAGCGTGAGCAGCAGCTCAGGGAGGGAATTCCGAGTGATACCAATATGAAAGGTTTTCAGTGAAATACAGATGGAAAAGAGACGTTTGTACCTGTAAGATCTAACATGCTACTTCACACTGACCCTTCTGTTCTCCTGTTTTAAAGGGAATATTTTGGGAGGTAATTAAAACACAAAAGAAACCCAAACCATAAACAGGGATGATGATAGTTTCTTTGTCTGGGTTTCCTCAGCAGATCTCAGCATCATTTCTTTCTGTGTGCTCAGACAGATTACAGTGTAATCACAGCCAGCTAAGTCCAATTTTAACTTCAGGGTTACTATTTGGAATGTAACACTATAATGCAAGGACAGATATTATAGAAGGCAGCTATAAACTGAGTATAAAAAGTGGAAGGATATTTAAAAATGAGATAGGGAAAGGAAAAAAAGGCACCTGAAATCTCTGCTTTAGCGCTTATAGGAGTCAAGTCTTGGGTTTATCTGGATTATGCCATTCAGGGTCTGTCAGTACATATGTTAAGATCTTGAAATTACATTGGAAGCTGTGAAGTTGAAGTTACATACAGTAATTTCAAGCAATGTTGGCAGGTGACGATTGATTTGTTAGACTGAAAGGCAGAATGGCTTGGTGTCTGGAATATTATATGTGTGGGAAGCCAACTTTTAAGGAACTGAAGTGAAAAAGAGCCCTGGTATTTGAAGTCATGAAGCTAACTTTGTACAGAAACTTCATAACATCATGGAAGGGTTCGGGTTGGAAGGGACCTTAAAGCTCATCCAGTTCCAATCCCTGCCACGGGCAGGGACACCTTCCACTAGAGCAGGGTGCTCCAAGCGCCTGTGTCCAACCTGGCCTTGAGCACTGCCAGGGATGGGGCAGCCACAGCTTCTCTGGGCACCCTGTGCCAGCACCTCAGCACCCTCACAGGGAAGAGCTTCTGCCTAAGAGCTCATCTCAGTCTCCCCTCGTTCCCCTTGGCCTGTCCCTAAAAGGCCCTTGTCCAAAGCCCCTCTCCAGGTTTCTTCAAGGCCACCATCAGGTATTGAAAGGCCACAATAAGGTCTCCACAGAGCCTTCTTTTTGAGCTTTCTTTAGAAAGTCATGTTTTGGGGATGTAATGTCTTAAAACTTGAAAAGACTGGTGATGAAAACAGGTAAGAGTATACTAAAATAGTATCACATCCTGCCCAAAGAAGCTGACTGCTGCTGTTTGGGTTTTGTTGGTCTGCAGCTGGCTTGATAAAAATAACCTTTTAAAATTAGACCTGTAGTGTCAGTGGGTGTGCCATGTAAGCACCTGCCTGACCCTGCTGTCAGTAACACAAGTAAAACTAAAAAGCTGTTGGATATGCCTGATTTCCTACCTTATCGACAGGAAGTGACCCATTAATTTAATTGTAGGTGCTTGTCGCCTGGCACTATGGGGACAGACAGGTTCTTTCAGGGATCCTTCGGAGGATGGTCACACCGTATGTTCTTGTTTGCCTTACCAAATGGTATTAGTTGTGCTGACTGTATTAGCAGAGAACCTGGGCACACCCCTATTAAAGTACAGATACTTGTCCCTCTTTCATTTTAACACTTGGCAAGTTATAGCTTTAAAAATACTCGAGCATCTTCATCTGAAGAGTTTTACTGTCTGAATAGGCTCCAACATCTGACATTCTGAGTGTGCCCCAATGGGATTTACACTAAAGCTGTATCGAGTGCTAGTGGTCCTGCCGAGAACACTAAATGCAAGGACAAAGCAGCAGTGCAGGATACTTCAAGTCATTCCCAGTTGTAAGCTGCTGGTGATGTGAGGATTAGTATGAGCTATCTGCTGTCTGCCCTCCACAGAGATGCACAGCTGCTTGTCTGCAGGGCCAGTGGTTTGCCACCCTCCCACATCTGTCTGCAGCTGGTTGGTTCTGCATAGGCAGAGGACTCCCCTTTTGTCCATAAAATACTGCTTTTGTTTTTCCCCACTCTATTTTTCTAACTTGTTTTGGTAATGCTGAAGTACCATCCAATTTCCTAATATAATTGCAGTCCTTCCTGCCTCATTATCTAGGAATTAACAAGCCTGTAACTTCCATCTTTGAGGTTATTAATACGTATGCGTGTGAGACTTGAAACTTCTGCAGAAACTTGCATTGGGATCATACTTTCTTTAAGATGAGTCATTTGTTGAGTACCAAGTGTGGCTTTACATCTCCACTCCTATGATAATAATTTTATTAAGCCTGGGCTTCTCTAATTGGCTTACAAGCAGTGTGCCAGTGACCATCAGAAGCTTTATATAGAAAATACAACATGCACCACTCTTCCTGACTTAATGCAAGTAAATGTAACTAAACTTCATAGAATCCTAGATTGGTTTGTGCTCATGCAGTTCCAACCCCCTGCGACAGGCAGGGATACCTTCCACTACAGAAGGTTGCTTGAAGCCCTATCCATTTCCCCTTGTCCTGTCCCTACAGGCCCTTGTCCAAAGCCCCTCTCCAGCTTTCTTGTGGCCACTTTTGGGTATATTTGATTTAGGTAGCTTTTTAACCTTGCTTAGAGGCTGGCTCTTCTTTTACTCACTTTTACTGGAGGCTAATTGATCACTTCCCTCTTCTTCTGTTTGAAATGTAACACTAGACTGGAATCTCAGCCTGGTTACTGTACTTCTGGCTTCTCCTTTTCCTTTCACCAAGTCTTCTAACAGTGAGAATCGGCCATGGAAGCGTTCCCCCTCCCTGCACCCACATGTCTAATAACTACATTTGTGTGTAATGTCAGGTCTATGAAGCACCACAACTTCTCCGTTTTCTTTAGATGCTGCTGGTGACTGGTTGAGGTTAATAAAGAATTTCATTCTAGCTGGCTTGTGTTCAGCCACGACTGGGCTGCAGCAGGACATCAGCCTGTTCCTCATTAGCTTAACTGCAGTCCCAGTCAGGTAGTTCAGGACTGCACTGCTCTGTTACATTTTCCACCCCTTGGAAATGAGACCACAGACCTTTGTAAACACGTCATTTAGCATAACTGCATCTATTTGTCCTCAGGATGAAGCCCTCACCTCTTCATTTTCTATCTAACCATATTAAAAGGCATTAATCACAGTCTCTGATTCTGTGCAGTTTTAACAGCTAATCATTTTTGGATGCTATAGTTTACTGAATGCTTCAAAACTTAAGATTCAGTTGACCTCCATTCAAATCACCACCAGGTTTTGTGGACCCAGGAGATCTGGCATTTTATAGAAGCCCTGCAAATAATGTATCTCAAAATGAAGTTGTTAAATGTCACTGCAGATGCTACTAAAATTCCAGAATAAACCTTGTTAGAGAATCACAAAATCAACCAGACTGGAAAAGATGATTTTTGGGTTAAAAAAAGTTTTTAGGTAAAGTCTGGAAAGCAAAAAAATTATGACAGCTTTCTGGAAAACACATACAGGTCTTATTCTATACCTGTTACTGGTGGAATATATATTGTTGTAGCCCTTAACATGTAAGAGACTGAAACTAAGTGGTACTTGCAACGTGATGCAACTTATCCTTCAGGGACACACTGAGGGTACCAATACAGCAGTACGCTGCTGAGTCTACTCTACAAACAGGTAGGAAGAGATGCCTATTAGTGCCTAAAACAGCTCTCTGGGGTGGCCTGAATCCCCACAAGTGCCACTACCCTGATTCTGTTTCCTCAGCAGGGAACCTGCTTTCTTCTCAACCCTCATTTCAGCTCTTGTGTACCTTTGAATTTAAGGGCAAACATGAGCTCAGGTTCCCTTTCTTGGCTTTCTTAAACAAAAGATCACCCTGGACAGATTTAGCAGTGCATGTTGACACTTGGTTGCCTGTTCTAGCATCTCACCTTCCTGTGGCAGTGGGATGGGAGAGAAAAAGCCCCTCCTTTGCATCATCCCAGCTGAAATACCTCAGACTACAACTTATCTGTTTCCCCCTTTTATGAATTAGACTCACTGGGAAAAACACACTGAAATAATAATGACACGAACTGGGGCATTTTCAAAGATGAGCAAAAGCCTCAGTCGTATTTCATCTCCATTTCAGAAACAAAACACCAAAAGAGACACTCCTGACACTCACTGTTCCTGTAATCTTCAATTCACTTTGGCCTGCAAAGTACTTGGTGTCAAACACCATGCCCACCACGTTCCATTTTGTCCCTACAGGTAGTAATTCAAGTATACAAGAGAACAGGTTGCACATATCTGACTTGTTTCAGCTATGTAAAAACCCCAGCACACTGTTCAGTAGTAGGTTTCCTTACAACAACTTGGAAGGTTCTTAGAAGATCACAAATCACTAAAATACCCCATTTCCCATAACTTCCTTTTTTTTTGTTTCATTACAGAAACAAAATCCCAAGTCCTAGCCTATTGAAATCCCCACTTGTGACAGGGTAATACATGATTTCTTTTCTTACATCAAAATAGATCTGATTTAAATGTGTCACATAGGACAGCTTTGTGCATATCAAATATGCAAAGAAGAGTCTAAAAGTTGATTTTCTTTCCAAGGAAAACGTATTCTTTGAGAAAACAAAGGTTTTCATGTTATAACCACACTTAGAGGCTCAAATTAATCCTGAACAGAAATAAATGCTGGGCCAGACAATGACAGAAAACTGCTTTACACTTTAGCGTGATCTGATTCTGCCTCTAAGTGGAGAGGTGATGTCAGGAGCAAGGGAAATACCTTGTCTTCAAGAAGAGAGCTGAAGGAAACATGAAACCATCTTCTACATGTCAGATGTATTTACTGGAATGCTGAAGCTACATTAAAGGCCTGGGGGATATCTGGCAATCGTCTAATTCAGGGCAGGTTTCATGGTAATTGTAGCAATTCAGAAAGCCATAGATAGCAGAAATAGTGATCCTGGGTCACAAACATCATTTTCACATGAAACATGCATCCATCTTTTCACCAACTGGCTACTACTTACATGATGCCTGAGAAACTTAGCTGTTACAAAGCCATTTGCAGTCAGTGAACTTGGGGTTTCTTAATTAGCACCTGACACTTCAATGTCTGATATATGTAACTCTTCTTTATCCAATTTAACAATGTGGCACATTTCTACCACCTCAGAATAGGAAAAGAGGCAGATTTGCTTTGGTCTCTAAGGTAGAGGATTCCACCTAGCTCCATTTATCAACAGCACTGTTCCTGTACAGAATAGGAAACCCAAAAGTCCCCACCACAAATGCAACAGAACCATCTGCATTGCTGCTGGTTTTCCTATAAAACAGCAGCCTTGGGTGAGGAAGAAAGAAACCACTAACAAATCACTACTACAGATGTTTACTAAGGATGAGTTCAGTTTCCCTTAATACTGACTTGGATCAGAAATCTTGACCCTACCCCTCGCAAGGTGAATTAGAGCTCTTAATTATTCCAGTTTTCCTACAGCTAATCAAATGGGCTGCTTTCATTAGTGAGGCTGGTGTCATTAGTGAGGCTTGTCAGCTACACTTCTGTGCAAAGCCATGATTTGACACTGCTTTTGTAATCTAATCCTTTCAGGAAAAACAGTCGGAAAGTCACTCAAGCACTGTAAATACAACTCCTTGAAGACAAAGAGGACAGATGGCAACGCTCGCAAGGAACACCATCTAAAATATTCATCATTTAGGAGGAGAGAGCTGTTAACCCTGTGAACAACCAAGACATTTCAATCTTGCAGGAAAAAAGGCCCCATCGTTTTCCGCTCATGAAAGGAGGACACAGACCTGTAGAGATACTCATTGTTTTTTGCTCAAGACCTGTATTCAGTGGATCTTCATGCTACATAACCATTTCTCAGTGTCAGCATCCAGAAGCAGCAGGCATAAATGGGATCTACACACAATTCTGTCGCAAGGCCCAATTATCACCCCATCAGTCCTGGCTACAAATCGGCAACAATATTTAGGACAAGCTTATAAGCTGTTAACTGCAATTATACAAGGAAAAGCCTTGTCCATCCCTCCCTTTCCCTCTCCTCCCATTTTAACAGCAATTCAAGCCTGTTAAAATGTCAAGCACTACGTTTAATAGCTTCCTTTTGGTAAGAGTTAATTCGAAACAAATGTTATCATAGATGTATGAAGCTACAAACTACTGCTGAAAAGACAACTACAGCAAGAGACAAAAACAGTGAGATGTACTAAAGACTCAAAATCAAAAGGGAACAAATCAAAATGATACACAAAACAAGGGGAAAACACTAGTACAGAAACCGTCGGCTGTCTCTTCTAAACAAGAGCTGCCATGAAGACAATGTATAGTTACCTGCATCCATATCTGCAAAGAATGGAACAGCCAGTAAGGAAAAGAAGGAACCAGAAATTCAGTGTCTCAGAGTTGGATTTAAAAGTTCATAAGGAGAACAGATAAAAAAAAAAAAAATCAAAAAGGTATTTAGTGTGAGATACACCTCTATAAGGTACTACAATGGCTTTGATTTCAGGCTATAAAGCTGGATTCACGTTTAACACCATGTTTTCATGTATAAATTCATTTTCTATGGCATAAGAACTTAAAAGCAACCAAAACAAACAACTGCAAGGCTAAAGATTAAATATATTAAATAAGGAACAAATTATATCTTTCTTGAGGTTTGTGAAGTTGTTTTATTCTCCCAACATCACAAACCAAAGGGCCCATTCTGCAGAAATCAGATACTAGATACAGTAATGGTGGCTTCTGACAGCCACACTGAAAGCAGCAACAACTGAGACCAGACAACTCTTCTCCATACAGGGCTAGAAGTCTCCCATATGGACACATCATGGATGCCAAAGTATTTAAGGACGCTAAGTAGTTATGAACAAGCTACAATTACACTCATCGGATATACTTATCTCAGTCTGGAAAATGTTAAAGGCAAAGCCTTCATGAACAGTGAAATAGCAAATCAGACTCTTTACTGATTAAGTTCTGCATGATAGAAAATGAATAAAGACGTAGAGATTGGGGGAGAGAAATGTGCATATTCACATACCTTCAGGTGATTCCTCTTGGACATAGGTGCCAGTCAGATACCGGTGTACAAGCGCAGACTTGCCACTTGCAAGGTTGCCCACAATCCCCTGGGATTGGGAAAAGAAAGGGGGAATGAAGTTCAACTGCAATTAATCCCTGCAAAAAGCAGGATGTTTAACATACAGAACAACATAAACACTCCAAAACATGATGACACATACAGTAACTACTAAAAAGCTAATGTATAAATGCCTAAGCCAGAATCACTCTGGGTTAGTAGCACTCCTTTATTCAGCTTGCCACCAGTGCTAAGTGGGAACATGAAACAGACTTAAGAAGCCTGAAGCTCAGAGCAAGATTGTCACCTCTTTACTGAATCACAGCATCACAAATTGGTTTGAACTGGAAGGGACCTTAAAGCTCATCCAGTCCCAACCCCCTGCCACAGGCAGGGGCACCTTCCACTAGAGCAGGTTGCCCCAAGCCCCATCAGACCTGGCGCAAAATGTTGACACATCACTAACCTCTTACACTGGAGGATATCTCTGTAGGCTTTCTACTGTGTGATCCACATTGCCTGGCTACCAAACCACACACATGATACATGTGGCTAGAGACAGACAAATCTTGGCATGCTCACTGACTTGTTGAAGTCCCTTACTTCACCAAGAAGTTTACAACTCAAACTGTCCATGCTCAAACATCTGCATCGGGGTGTCAACAGCCAAACAGAAGTACTCAATCTTAATGAAATGTCTTTTTAGTTTCCTTGCTCCATACAGCTGTCCCCGTTGGAACACAACCCTGAGCATATTGTGCTTAGTTCTGGGGGGAGGAGATAGGAACTTATTTCATCCTTTAAAACAAACCCAAGCCTACTCTGCTCTTAAATGTTTATCTTGACCGTAACCAAAAGGTTCAGAACATAAGATCCCTGGAGACAGTATGAACTCTGCTGAGCCTTTGGTGTGAGTTTGCCAATTTGACAGAGGCAGCATAAACAAGTTACACGCTAATGGCCATTCTCTGCTCCAATTTCCTACTCCTAATTGGTAACTGCTGGAAGAAACCAGCCTCCTTGTGAAAAATTGCCTACACCAAAGTAGTATACCCAGAACAACTCTCAGTTTCAAACAAGGGTAACAGTTCTTCAAAGGATGCCCACTTCATCTCTACAGCTGAGATGCAAGACACAGCTCAGATGAAGAAGCAACTTAGGCAGAGAGTAAATGGAAGGCAGTCTTGCACCACCCTTCGGCCCCTCGGATGGCATAAGAAATAGAAGCAAAAGGAAATATAACCCATGAAACCCACTGTAGGATAACTGCTATTGAGGAGCAGTCCCACAGAGTACAAAGGAATAAAAACTACACAAACCCAAAGCAATTTTCCTCAAACCTGACAATAAAAATCTCCATTTGCAGCACAGCTTTGTTTGCCCTGGACAATTACTTCAGAAAGCATTCAGGAGGCAGCTACCTCCTTCTCCTCCTCCTCTTCTCATCTGGTGCAAGAGATGACTGTTTAATATCTCACCCTGGTGCCTGCACTGGAAGAGCCAGGGCAACCAACTCTTTTCTACCAGATATGAAACCAGTACATGAAATTCACATCCAGCAGAACCAGCCTTCTGCTGCTTCATGCAGTGCTCTGGGTCTCTGCACACTCTCAACGTCTAAAAACAAGGAGCAATACACTTTACACAGGACAAATCTGACTTCTAACACCATTTCTCTCTTAATCAGGGCTTAGTTATAAGGATGATTCCCCACAGTATGACAAGTATGCCAGCATGTTTTTACAGCAGTCATATTCCTGTCTCCCACATTTTAGATACAAACAACGCAAGTCATTTCTATTTATTTATGGATACATATGAAATGCACAATGAGATGATGCTAAGGTCCCTTCCAACTCGTAATCATTCTAAGATTCTATGTTATGGAACAAAAATGCCACCCTCACCCAGGTCAGAGATGAGAAAATTCAGCTAACAAGGCTACAGCACGATGCTCTGTCGTTCTGGCTTGTGCAACACTGAATCATTTATTTGCATGTGCCAGACATGCTGTAAAAACAAATTCAAACCCCTCTGCCCACATCCTACATAAGCCTGTTTGGAAAAATGCAGGAATGCATTGCTGGAACTTGGCATTTGGAGACTACCCAGCACGGAAGCATGTCTGCACTTGGCATACTCCTCGGTAACAAATGATTTTGTCTACGATGCTCTCCTATTTATTCAGCCTAACACATCCTTATTGCACACTGGGATAAACAGGATCCGGGAATACCACCACCACCAACATTCAGGAAAGGGCCTGCTCTCACTCAGCTGGCCTAGCATGCTCTTGACTGTAATAGAAGCCTCATCATCCATACGTAAAACTCAGTGGTAGCATCTCATCAAGCAGAAACAAAAAATAAAGCCCAATAGGGCTAAAAAGGGAGGCAGAGGAAAAGACTGGCATTCTTTGAGAAACACATGCACCAGCTTTCCTTTGCTGCAACCCTGCAAGCACAGATGAGGAGGCTGGAAGCAGGGGAATAACACAGGGCTGACTCACTGCACCAACCCCTTCCCAAGGGCAGTGGTGTAGGAAAGGCAGAGCGGATTGTGGATGGAGTCCCTCATTTGCACTTCCTGCTGCAGCACAAGTTCTCAAGCCACGGCTGGTGCTGCCACCTTCAATCATTTGCAGTGGAATAATTAAATCATCATTTTTGTCACGGTAAGAGTTCTGCTTTTATCCAGGATTATACAACCTGAAGCCTTAGATGGTAATCTTACCACTTATGCACACTGACCACTTAAAACCAATTCTCTACAGCAGCAGCCACAAAACCAAAGTTCCTACCACTGGTTCAGACTACATGGGAGCAAGATACTCGACAGGTATTCACATAATGCAGCCATGGTAGCCCAAGAAACAACTGTACCCAGGAACAGGTCATGATGCTCAGCAATTGGTTGTGTTCTGGACTTCAACATGTAACTGTCACAGCTTTGGTCTCAACTGCAAGAACCAAGTTTATTGGTGGATGCTGTGAGTTATTAGGGGTAAGAGAAGGGGAAGGCACGAACAAGGAAAACCTTGATCCTCCCCAGCACAAGTTCGCTAATACCACAGTGGACTGGACACATATCCAAAAACACCTTCCAGGCCTGAGCTCTTGTTTTCATTGTGCAAGGTATTTGGGGAGATACTTGTTCCCCAAATTATTCCATCAGTTAAACTGAATCTGCTGACCCTTAACAGGTCCTTCCCATCTTACATAGTCACAGCCATTTACTACCATATTTTTCCTCTAAGCACGTGCACTGCTGAAATCAAAACTGAAACATAACTGGAGCTGGGAGGAAGCTGCTTCAGTTAAGATGTCATGCTGTGGAAGAGCATTTATCATGTTAATATAAATTTCACCTCCATAACCACTATTACCAACTCAGGTTATGAAAAAGACATTTACCAGATGAGAAATGGGGTAGTAAGGCATGGGCCCAGATGCCCATTCTTAAACGCATCCAGTTCCAGCCCTTTTCCAGTGACCACTGGACAACAGAAGCTGAACACAGATACCAGCCAAATACACTCCCAAATTCTGTACCTTGGGCACCACCGTCATTGTGTAGGATCTGAGAAACTGATTGTGTTGAAATCTGGACTTCCATGTGGTAAACATGACAGTGATCCGGCCTCAGTAACCCTGTGCTGTTGGTTTGATAGCCCCTCTGAAGAGGCTTCAGCCCTCACTCCCAGCCTTCGTGTTCACAGCACTTAAAAGGACAAATCTGGGAAATTCCCCCAGTTTGTCTCCGTGTAACTTTTGCCTTTTCTTCTACCCATATGGAAAATGGCTTGGCCAAATGCAAAGTTATTGTCAGCAGCTATTAATTCACTCTTCACTCTTACAGCAAAATGTATGCTTTGATACATATGAACCTCCAGAATATTGGGATTTTTTGATATTAAGTATAAATTCAGTTAAATTCTTTTAAGAGAGGAAAATGGACATTTGTGCCTTCAAAACACTGTGAAAACTTACTAAGGTGAGATAAATAGAGCTTTACGTATCACCTAACTAGCTAACTTCCGCTTCCCCCTCTTACAGAAGACTTCCCTACTGAAAAGACTGGTGTAGCCAAAGAAGTTGAAACAGCAATAATATAGATATAAACTATACAAACGGATCTTTGAAGCATGATTATAAGTAGACAAACTTCATACAGATATTTCTGTAGGAAAAATCATTTTCTATATATTATTAATGTAGCTTACAAGGTTTTCACTTGCATGTAACATTATCAGAGATGGAAGTAAATAGAAACTCACCACTTTCAGCTCTGGTACAGATCGGCTTAGTGTCCATTCCTGGCTATTTACAAAGGCATCTGTAAAAGTGGACAAAAGGCACAAAATCAGTACAACGACATTTCATGGTCTGCTGCACAGAATATCATGCTAAGGTGTTGGGTAGATGAAAGCAAAGTCACAGTCTAACATGAGAAACACTATGGGCTTGGATACATCATGCCCATTCTGCTGCTCTCTGGTCGTAAATCGAGCTGTATCATCTCCACTGGCAATAGCATGCTCAAACTAACTCCGGTCCTTCAGGGCTATGAAAAGACTCTTTCAATCTGTACGTGGGAAACTGTTCCCCATCTACCACAATACATTTCTTCCTCAAGAGAACAGCCTTAGACTGCTCATCATGCTACAGCTGTGGTTGCCACCATCAGCAGTAGCTTTGCCACCCAGGTAAAGGAGAATATTTGCCTGTTTTAAAAACACGGTGGTTTTTACATAGTGTCAACAACTTTAATTACCAGCACCAGTGCTAACACCTCTGCCCAGCTAAAGGACTGTATCTCTTTCTTCTGGAAACATGCTGTTTTTCAGTGGCACAATCCAGACAGCAATAAACCACAAAGCCATTCACTATAAAATGGAATTATAACTACTGGGGGTTGGAGAAGGCTGATTTCTGGAAAACTGGCAAGTTCAGTTCATCATTGCTCCCAATAGAAACTGAGTCCTGAGGGCTGCATCAGGTCCAACCTCATCAACAATTCCACACCAAACAAAGGGAAATAAAGCTCCGATTTTCTAACTCCAAAACCATTTATCATTTTTTCCCCTGTAAGGGACTGAAACCAAACAGATAATGATATTTCCAATACAAATCCAAGCAGCATTACTCCGAACCCTGACTCCACCCTCTCCAAAACCATGCAAACCATATGAAGGCCTGTGTCTCATATGCACAGAACCCTCCTCCCAGGCAGATCAGATGCAACTCTACAGTAATGAAACAGCACTGAATGAAGTCCCAGCATTACAATCAATTCCTAATGGTATGGGAAACAAGAAATAAGAGGTGAAAAGTATTCCTGACCACGCTGTCCATAGGCAAGCAAAGGTTTTGCAAGCTACTGCTTCCCCTCCGACACAACAGTCAGGAAAACATTATTTCATTTTGAAAATCAGGAAGTTGGAAGCAATTTCCTACCCCAGGTGGTATCCTCACTAACTTAAACCACAAGCTATAAGCAAGCTTTCCCAGTGCCTAACTGAAGACAACCACAACAAGAAAGAACTGACCATAATTAGAAGCCACCAAACCAAAGAGTTCCCTTTGCACAAACCTACTTCTTCATGGTATGAAGTGCAGGTGTCCCAAGAGATGTTCCTGTAACTTGACTTGCTGATCTTGTGGAACACTAATAAAAGCTCACAATTATAAAGTGCTGATTTAATCTGCATGTTTAATCCCAGTAAAGGGATCAACTAACATGTACTTACATAACTGATGCTTTGAATTCATGTTTTTTCTTCTCTAAACAGAACTCATTGGTCAGCCTATAATTTCACTGATAGCCTTCATCTCAGAGCAGCATCACATCACAGCTAAAATGCACGTTTTACAATGCAAAATATTGGAACAAGAAATACTGCCCCAGTAGTACTCCACTACAGTGGTTTTTACTAGGTATTAATTACATGTAAACGCGTAACAGACCAAAGCTACCCCGTGTTCCACTTCGCAACCCAAAGTACCATTCGTATTTCGTACTTCTGTTCCAAAACACTTCTTCCTGACAATTCCAAAACTATACATTTGCATGATCTGATCTAACATTTGCATAGCACGATTTGAACATGCCTATTTCTCTTTTCACCATACTTGTGCATGCATTATTCCTTCCTTCATTAATATGTGGAAAAGATGGATACATGGATAAAAGTTAAACTGGCCCTTTTATCTCCACAACTCAGCAGCAGCAGAACAAGCCAAGGTCATACAACACAAGGAGGTTTCAGCTGATCTCCACATTCTCCAGAGTCAAGGAAAACCATCAGTCTTAGGCAAGCATTACACCTCACTGGTGGGGTGTGTGAGAACATTCTACCAATGCTGACAAGCTTCAACAAAATAGGAAGATTAAAAGACAAGTGAGCAGATCACTGCCACCTTAGAGAACTGCAAAAAGCCATTTAAGCCAAGGGGGAGACTCACAAAGGGAACAAGAACATCAGGAGCTCCATCACTTCTTCAAGAAACAAAACAACAGATAGTGTTTTGTAAGACCTGTCGCTTCTAACAGGCTAAATCAGGAAGGAGAGGAAATGAAAGGTAAACTTCCATAAAGCCATGATGCCAAATGACAAAAGAAGAAAGATGACAGCTGCAGAAAAGAAGAATGATCCAGTCTAAAGCATGGATTTATTCCTCCTGCGTGGTCCTTCCTTCATTGAAACACATCAATACCTCCCAACAACCTTCAAAACAAACTGTCCCAGACAGCAAGAAATGATTCCCCATATTTCCTACTCTAATACATGGATCTTAATTCTGATCAGCTATAGAGTAACAGAAATTCAGTAAAACAAACTTTAGACGGCACTGGGCTTCTTGACAAAGCTACGTGCTCCTTTTCATTATGTACATGGTTACTGCTACACACAAGGTTTTGAGCATCCACAATACTCGAGAATATCTGAAATACCATTTTATTGCCAAAATATACCTGTTAAGGAAAAAGATGATCTCAATCCAACCCATTTAAACTAAAATTTCATATTCTTACTATCTTCAATTTGCAATTAAATTACAGATGGTTTCCACTGCCTCTTCAACAAACAAAACCCCTAAACTTTTACCATGAGATCTATAGGGTCTTCTTCCCTTGCCAGCGTAATTTACGCTTCCAACCCATGGAATAGCATGTATGAGCAGAGAGTATCCATATCAAAAGCTGCCTTTTGTTTTTCAACAGATATATAATGAATAACACAATTCATATACAAAAAGGGCCTTTTGGAACCTGACACACTCTTCCAACTATTTTATGCAAAGCTTAAAATATTTTTAAGCATGATGGAATTGAGTTGGTGCTTTGACTTGAACTGCTGAGAGATTACCCCTCCTCTGAAAAATGCATGTTTTCGTAGCAGCACAAGTCTCAACCCAAAAGCTGCTCATTTCCCTCTTTGCTGAGAAAATTAGCACACAAGCTTTGGGAAATACTGTCTGAAAGGGCTGCTTTGATACGGTTCCAAAAGATGTGTGGCTTTATCTGCATCACTGTGGGCAAGTGGGAATATAGAGTATTTTCTATACCTGTTCACGCTTGGGTTTTTATCTCCAAAGTAGGAAGGAACTGAATATTGCTCCTAACACAGAAGCGATTGATGGGGGGGATCAGCGAGGGATGCAGTTGTTGGTCCTTTAACTTCTTTCACATGTTTTTGAGGGCTCCTGTTCTTATAAAACAGAAAAAGATCTTTTGCCAAGGCTTTCCAAAGGAATCCCTTGTCTTTTTCCTTCTTTCTTTCTTTCATAGCTTTTCCCCATTTAAAAGAGCAGCAAAGGGACTTCAGAACAGCCCGAGGGAAGCTCTTCCTAAGCAGGTTTCCAAGCATCATAGAAGATTTAAGTCTTTTCATGTCATACTGCAGAGACATGTGCCTGCTGTTTGCTCATCCCTCCTTGTACACAAGTTTGCCAATACATTTTCATGTCAATAACAGAATAAAAGAAAACCATGAGCTTCTTAGGCTTTGGACTCAGTTGCCACTCAAGGGTGAGATACAGCCATGACAATAAAGGACAAAACAAGGTGAGTGGAGTAAAAGCAGTGCAAGGAGTGAAGCAGAGGCTCTTGTGCTGGCACTGCTGATGGTGGGGCTGTGGGCTGCTGTGATGGTGCTGGGGTTCTTATTGTTTAATTAACCAACAGACCTGGTTGGCTTGTGGCAAGTTTTGGAGCAGGAGGGATCCAATGGGTGTCAAGGGTGGTGTGAATCTAATCAGCCCCAGCTGGAAGTATTTTACTGTGGGCTGATGAGCTGCTTTACAGCTGCTGCCTATGGCACTAAATGGAGTTCATTTAGGTTATTAGAGGGCCTCCAGCATTAAAAATCAGACAGGCTTTTGCTGTGGTTGTTTCTATAACTGCTATGAAACTTCTCCAGTTTTCTTAAGGGACTTGCCTCCCCTCTTCTTGAGCCATGAATGGTTGAACTGACCCTGCTGTCCCTCAGTAACATTTGTTTGCTGATATTTATTTAGCTTTTAGTAACTGGTCCTGGGTTTGAAGATGGAAATTTGGATTTTTTTGTTTGGAAACTTACTCTAAGCAGCATTTCATACACAGTGTTGAAGCACTCAGACTTTCTTGGAAGCCTGCTGCTGTCCTATGCCACGGAGAACATAGACCTTGCCAAGAATGGCTATCAAAGTCCAAGATTTTACCACAACACTGTGTTCATGTGGAACAATATAGCATATACACCTGGTTCTTACTATTGGTACTAACCCAGAAGGTTCCTCTGGCTGGAGCTGAGTTACTAAACTGAGGATTTCAAACAGCCAAGGATCATCCTGTAGTTTGTGCTTCGGCACGGTGATGCATAAGTGGCATAGAGAAACTACATGCAGTAGTGGAAATGTTAAGGAAAAAAAAAGAAATATGAAGAAAACCAGATGCTATTATATGGGAAAATAAAACTTGATGAAGCAAATGGAACTTCAGCTGTCTTCTGGTGCATGTTTTAAAGAGAAAGAAATGATTGACACCATGCATATTTGAAGCTTTGATCACTGATGCAGAAGTTAAATGAATAGGACATACAACTGTGATTAATTATTGATGAAAGTCATTCCTTTCATATGTAGAGCCTGTACTTAGCTGTGAAGGTTGAGTTCACTTGAATTCCAAAGTTGGGAAGTAATGCAAACAAGACCCCAGTTGATCAGCTTCATACATGTGGTTCTATTTATTATGCAAATCTCTTCCAATATGTTTAAATCAACATGCAGTAGTGAGGCTCTTCTTTCTGCAGCAGAGCGTGTTTGGGGACTATACAGTTTGTGCTTTGCATGCTGCAGCTCGGTGCATCCAATGCTTTACAGTCATGCCGTCACTCTAAGTTAGCTATCTTCATTTAAAATAGAAGAAAACCAAAAAGGCAAATCCCAAGGCTTGTTTGCCATGTGCTATCTGCAAGTATTTGACCTCTTCACCTTAACTTCCAAGGGTCTTGGGATTAACTCAGAATAAATCACTGCTTTCAGAGTAATTTGTACTAGAACTATGTTGGTTAGCTGGGTACTTCAGTGTCCACACAAATGATGGTGCATGAGCCAGGTTTTGATAAAGAGACCAGCAGCTGAACATTCACGACATGTTCTAACTGTCCTCTTCACATTATGGAATCCCAGCCTGGTTTGGGTTGGAAGGGACCGTAAAGCTCATCCAGTTCCAATCCCTGCCACGGGCAGGGACACCTTCCACTAGCGCAGGGTGCTCCAAGCCCCTGTGTCCAACCTGGCCTTGAACACTGCCAGGGATGGGGCAGCCACAGCTTCTCTGGGCACCCTGTGCCAGCGCCTCAGCACCCTCACAGGGAAGAGCTTCTGCCTAAAAGCTCATTTCAGTCTCCCCTCTGGCAGGTTAAAGCCATTCCCCCGGCCTGTCCCTACAGGCCCTTGTCCTTGAAGCCAGGTCATGGGGAGCTTCTCACCCAACACCCCCAAGTCTTTCTCCTTAGGGCTGCTCTATCCAGTCTCCCCCAGCCTGTGTGCGCTGGGGACTGCCCCGAACCAGGTGCAGTATAGATCATAGAGCTCTCCCCTATAAGCCAATTAGAAATCACTGCTGCAACGACACAGCTCCAAAACATCTCCTTTTTTCCTTCCTGAGATTCAGAAGTATCAGTTGCTCTCCTTATGCAGTCTGACCAAAAAGCAGAATCCCAGTGTGGTCATGTCCCTTCCCAGCCCTTCTCTGCACAGCTTCAGCTGGGGAATCCAGCCAGGCTCTGGTGAGTGCTGGGAAGTGACGTCCCATCATGCACATCACTGTATTCACACTTCATCAACAGGATTAATACACACATTGCAGAGGAATTTATTTACCATCTGAAAACAAGAGAGATTTTTGTGAGCTGCCAGTTTAAAAGCCTCCCACATCCACCTCTGTGTTGTCAGGAAGGACAAAAATCCAAGAGCTATTACAGTTCCAACATAAATGTTTGATATTGGTCAGATTAATCCCTAACAATACCTACTTGCTATTTATAAGGAGAAAAACTGCACTGAGCTCAGCTTTTTTAAGGCATCAGGCACCTCAGCTGAAGCTCATTAGAGCCCCACATGTATTTGATGTCTGAAACCTGATGCCCTGTAACAGAGAACCATATTAAAGAGTTATTTAGGTCAAAACCATTAATCTATCTTCCTGCAGCAACCGGCTGCTGCAACAGCATTATCCTTTGTGCTGCCATGGAAACAAAAGGAGGACAAGTGATGGGAAGAGGTATGCGACCTGATCAGTCTATGAGTGAGCCTTGCCCAAAATACACTGTAGGGCTTGGGAATTTCATAGAGTAATAGAATGGTTTGGGTTGGAAAGGACCTTAAAGCTCGTCCAGTTCCAACCCCCTGCCACGAGCAGGGACACCTTTCACTAGAGCAGGGTGCTCCAAGCCCCATCCAACCTGCACAGGTAGTTGTTCTTTACTACATCTATTATAGAGCTATAGTGGAGTAGGACACTTGCTGCAGCACAGATCCCTCCAAGACTTGCTGCTGGGTTTTTTCAAAGGGGAAGAATCAACTATTTGTACATGATACGTATCTATAGATGATTTCCTACTTTTGAGGACATTCTATACACAAGAGGACCCTCCCTCTTATCCAGTGGCAGCTCAGCTCAAGTCTCTAAGCAAGAGCAATTCTTTCATTCATCAAAAGCATCTGATTTCCCTTCCCTCCTGCTAAAGAACTCCAGTAAATGTGAGACAAGACTTCCCCCAGAGAAGCTAAGTCCGCCCTTCCCCAATACATCATTCATTCCTCCGTCTATGAAGTTTATTCTCAATTTCTCAGCTTGGTGGTTGCATGCTGTAAGTGTGATTAATGTAGACAGAGGCAAACTTTACCCCCTGTCACACCCATGCAGCCACGATGAAGTCAATATGGTTAAATGGGTGTGATCAACTTGCAAATCGTGGAATGGTTTGGGTTGGAAGGGACCTTGAAGCTCACCCAGTTCCAACCCCCTGACATGGACAGGGACACCTTCCACTAGAGCAGGTTGCTCCAAGCCCCATCCAGCCTGGCCAATGCTCTTCTACGCACCTACTCTTCCCTCTCAAGTCACCTGCAAGCAAACAGTGCTAGACCAGACTGTAAAGTGAGCAACTGCACAACCAAGGATGTTCAGACTTGTGCTGTCCTGAACCATCTGGTGCAGCCAGAGCATCCAGACCCAAAAATAGGCAGTATCAAAGCTCAATTACTTACAAACTTGACTCCTGGCACAGCTTCCTTGCTTGTCACCCACAACCTGCACTCTGCCACCAGATGATCATTCAGCTTTACTTCTGTTCTTTCAATTGTGGCTATGGAAAACAGGCCCAGCATGTTTGCAGAGGAGTACATCGAGAAAAACATCTCCCTTCTCCACCAGGGAGATTATGACTTGTTTATGCAACACATTGCTAAAAACATTTTTTAGAGCTCGAGTCATGTCTCTCAGATTGCTATGGTGGTTGTCAAAACAGAGCCTTCTTTTCCCTGCCTATACCATATGTAATACTAAGGCCACTTTCCCTAAGTTGATATCACCCATACTAGATTTGGGGATGATTAGTGGAAAATACACAAATGAGACAGTGTTCTCCAGAGACCGGCACAGCAGGAACGATCTGATGGGGTTTATATTTATTAGCCTGATGCACATCTAACTTGTTTAAACAAGGCTTTTGTCAAACGTCAAAAAAATGTTCATGCAATCCAAGGCATGCTCTCCAAGGGAATTAATGCTGAGCTGGAACCAATGTGAGAGCCTTAGTTACAGCAACAAGGAAACAGTGAAAAGGGGCCCCTTTTCATTTCAATTGCAAATAGATCTGCTGAGATAGAAGGGTTTATTTCCTAATAGCCAAGATGGAGAAACTAAAGCAGGACATTGGGGTGGCAACACCCAGGCTGGGTCTGTGTGAAAGCCTCTCCCTCTACCCTCATGGGGCAAGCGTTCAGCTCCAACACCCTACCATGGGCAGGGACACCTTCCATAGAGCAGGTTGCTCCAAGCCCTGTCCAACCCGGCCTTGAACACTGTCAGGGATGGGATATGAATGGGGAAGAAGCAGAGAGAAGGCAAAGCAAAGAAGGAAGGACTCGAGGCTGCCATTATCTTAAAACTGCCTCCAAAATAACAGTTAAAATAAGTAGTATGTGACTAAATGCTATTAAAAACCAGTTTCCTTTCCCAGTTTCCTATTGAAAAAGCACCTGCTATTAATAAGGCATTTCATAAAGCAGCAAACCTGCATAAGGAAAAAATATTTATTCTGGAGACTCATTTGTGAGATGAACTTTGGACTCAGTAACTATAACACAAAGACTCTTTCTTTGACTGCCACTCGCAGATAAACTGCAAGTCTGCAGAGAGCTGAAAGCAAGCAAATCCATCTCTGCCATCCCAAGGTTTGCAACTGTTCACCCTCGTTCCTTCACCTTCTCCTCCCAGGCAGCCCATCCCACCTCACCCTTGTCTCATTCATCACATTGGAGCAGCAGCAAGAGAGTCTGACCAAAAGGATGCTGCAAACCACAGGCAAGCTCACACTGAATTCAGCTTTTCCCCAAGTTAACAGTTACTGCAAGTTTGAAAGGTCTGACACTCAACCCCTTGCAGACTTGAGGTGACATGATCATCATCATTACCACACTGATCATCTCCATTACACAAGCCATGCTCCCAGCTTGTATCCCCCCACACCATGTGAAGGATTAGAGCAATACCTCCAATCTCTGGGACCTAAACCAAAGTAGAATCTTGAAGCTACTATAGCATTCTTTTGAAAGCAAACCAACCCAGGCTGTAGGCAAATATCAATCTCCTCATACTTCTCCATTGGAAAACTGTGTTTTTAGCTTTGCCAGAACTGGTAATATTGCATTTTTTATAAGCACTCAGGAATAAGCTGTTCCGAGTCTTTGCAAAGATCCTGCCCTCTGGCTATATTCTCATGTATGTTTCCTGGGTGAAGCCAAGAAACTCAAGTATGTTTTCAGAGCTCCATCAAGTTCCCATCACCTCAGGCACGTACTTGAAACGCAAATGACTGTACTAGACATGATGTATTTAAAGAAGCCCCTGCAGAGCTTAGAAAACAATTTAGCTACACCCAAGAGACCAGGCACCTCCTTCCTTACAACCCCGCTCTGATGCTTTTCATACCCACTCTTTTACAGCACACCAGTGAGCTCTCTTCTAAGGAGAATGTGGGAAAAGAACCAGATCTTGATGCATCTTCAGGGTTCTGGCTCAACTCATGACATACTCTAGCAAGCCACACTGTAAACCGACTCCTTACTAAACCCCTGCTTTCAAACACATAAAACCTACTCCCGCTTCATATTCTGTTCCCTATTAATGCCATAACCTCCAATTGCCATTTCCCGAGCTGAGAAAAGCAAGCTGGGGGCCAGTTATCCCATCAAGGCTTTTACTCTTTTTCACCTCTGTACCACTTCCTAAGGTAAACTCCACTGTTTCAGCCACCAAAATCCAGTATGAGGAATTCTCTGCATGTTCGGCAAAATACCTGGAAGTGAAAACCACACAAAGATCTAAAACGTGTTTCAAAGCTAACAAGAAGGGTGTCAGCCTCTACTGCAGCAACACCACTAGCACACATGCTAAAGCAAATGATTAACACAATCAAGCGCAGCCTTCAAACCACAATAAAACACAGCCATTTGGAAGCAGTACAATGGAAACCCAGCAAGCAAACAGCTAAACTCAACCTGTCTCCACAAAGCCACCCAAAAAGCAGTAGAACACCACACTATACTAAATGCATACTTCCAGCATCTTGGAAAGTATCAGAGGCACCAACTCTACCCTCCTCATAAAGCTGTTCTGTTGAAGCCTTGTGCTGGCTACAGCTCCAGCCAGGTACTGTGCAACTTCATTTTTCAGGGTGCAAAAAAGGCGATTTCTCCCTTTTTCTCCCCATTTGGGGACTTCCTCTCCAATTCTGCAAACCCCAATTGAAAATGGAAATGAAAATCCTCTGGCTTCTCCACACCATCTCCTCTGTTAGGCCAAAGGGAGCATGGTATGAGGAGAGTACAAACCAAAGGACAACGTGGCCCCGGCACCCTGTTCTCAGGAGCAGTAGTGCTGAGGCTGGGCTAGGCACGTTTACCTGACTGATGTGTGCTGATCTGCTGCAGTTCAAACAGGATTGACAGTTTCTGTTCAAACCTTTCACAGTGATACCAAAAGCTGCACTTGCATGAATTAAGTGGAACTTAAACTGCCTTTAAGATAGCACATACAGAGACAACATGTGGTTAGCACATCAAGTCAGCTACTGGCGCAGATCAAAACAATTCCTGGCTCCTCCTCCCTGTTTAAATGGATTGCTTTTTCCCAGGCAAAGGCGGGCACAAGGAGGAGCACAGAGCACGCTGCAGCTGCTGCCAACAGCTGGCGCAGGAACCGTCCCAGCTACGGGATTTTGGAACCAGGGCTGGTTTTAAGCTACAGTGCACCAAAGTTCACATCCCAGATTGGAAACAAAGCAAACCCCAAAATAAACTTCACTGTCTTCCTAATTAAAGAGATTCATTCCTTCAGGAAAGCGACATAACCACTGCTCTGGGGTTAAGAACCTTTATTTAGCACTCGGTCCTTCCAACACTGTGACTGAGCGTGCACAAGCAGGCCCGAGCCCGACTGTCCATGAAGCGTCATTAGAAGCTCTATCTAGGAAGTGGATTTTTCACATAACCTGATTTGAAATGCCACAGAACATGAAAAATCACAGCATTCCAGACAGGTTTGTGCTGGAAGGGACCTTAAAGCTTATCCAGCTCCAATGGCAGGGACACCTTCCACTTAGAGCAGGTCGCACCAAGCCCCGTCCAACGTGGCCCTGAAAGGTTTGGAAACCAAAGGAAAACCCAAGTATTTCCAATTTAACTGTCTTCATTTTGCTCTAAGAAACCATGTTCCCAAAGGCATGCAGTATGAACATTCCACCTCCCCAATGAGAATTAAGTGCTGCAGTATTAACTGTGACCCAAAACACTGCTCAAAGGCATTGCCACCAACAAGCAACTGGACTTCAAGGAAGACAGGCCAGGCTGCTTTATAAAGCACTTTTCTGCCACAGGGCTAGATACACAATTCCAAACTGATGTGACATTGGGGGTTTATTCTGTTTGTATTCAGTGTTCTTTCAAAGCTTCCAATATTTCAATAACCAAGGGGAAAAAAACAACCAGATTTGAAATCACACTTGAGCATGTGTGAGCCAGTGCACTTAAATGGCAAACAGTGTTAGGTACTGCCATTGCTATCTTAAAGGTGAGCTCTTCTAAGAGGCAACAAGTTTCTGCTTGAAACATGGTCTCAGATGATGCTTGCAGCATTGGGGGTTTGGGACTAGAAGTGTTTAAGGTCCCTTCCAACCCAAACCACCTTATGATTCTATAAACCACATTGCAGATTTCTTTCTCCTCAAGAGGTCAAGTTATCTAGCTCAAAGATGAGTGAAGAGGTCTTCAGATTAAGCAGATGTGCTTATTATCCATGCATGCAGGAGAATATAGTGACAGACCCTTGTGTCTGCTTGTAACTGAAAAAATGAGGCCTACCCAGCACTGAAATCCATCCATTCTACACAATCGTAATGTTGTTCCATTCATGGATAAATAAGCTATTTGATATCCTAAATACCACCAAGAGAACTCAGCTCATCTCACAATGGGTGGTTTGGGTGATCTGTAACACCTGTAATACACATCTGCAATACACATCTGCAGACCATTTAAGGCAAGGCAGAGTAATACAGCGTGTACCAGCTGGCTCAAATTAACACTTCACCTTTATCACTTGCAGAAGTAGTTCCTCATGGGCTGAGAACCACCCATTACTCATGCCTCTGCTGACTCACAGAAATACTAATCAGCCTTCATAAGGTGGTGTCCCACCATGTCATGCAAATTCCTGCCAACTCATAGAGAAAGGGAGGCCTCAGTTAACATGAATCATTTGACAAGATGTATCTGGGTAAGTAACAGAATACCCACTATAAAACACAATCAGAATCAACAATTCTAGGAGCTGGTACTTATTGATGATAAAACACAGGTCCTCAGGTAAAATGAACAGCAAAGGAATGGGGGTTTCACATAATCCAGACTGTCCAACTCATTTTCTATTTATTCAGACAATAAGATGAGTATCTCACAGCAATTTGTTCCCCTTATCTGCCTCAGTGTCAGCCTCCAGCGCAAGTGCATAATATTTACCTACCATTTGGGACTGCCCAGTTCACTGGGGCTGCAGGTTATCAGGGAACCTACTGGAGTAGAAATATCAAATCACACTGCCCTTTCCCCTGGTACCAGCTATACATGGCTAAGAAACAAAGTGAAAAGGCACATAGCCATTTTATGCAGGATTATGATTTCAGAATTAAATGCTGAACACAAGCCTACTGGTTTTATTGAAGAACTGAACAATTTGGGTCCAGTTTCATTAAGTTGTGTTTTATTTTACTTGGGTCAAAGATGGATGAAACCCTCGAATCACTGCTGCCTCAGCCTGCCAGAGATGCCTCCAGGCCCCATAAATGTTGCCTCCAAGCTGGGCAGATGCCTCTTGCATGGTAATTTTCCATCATTACAGCTGAAGTCCACCTTCAGCATCCAGTGTCCTACCCCATACACGATGTATGCATAGCAGAAATTGCTGGCATCACAGTTCCTAAGAGCTAAGCAAGATGTGTACAATCAGATGTGCTTATCATCTGCAATACCCTCAAGTGATTATCATTAGTGAGAACTATGCTGAAGCTACACTGGGGGGAGGAAACCCCAAAACACCCACACCACAGAGGCTGCCCTTCACAGGAGACCTTTTATGGAGGCTCATGCACTGCCTGCAGAAGATAAATCAGTAAACTCACCCCTGGCCCAGCTGACAAGCAGAACAGTCTTGATTTTATAATCACCCCAACATACCCATATTCACAACAGTCAGTACCATCTCTTGACTACTTCATAGATCTGCCCAATCCACTTCTAAATAAGTTTTTCCCCATGGAAAATAATACCCAAAAGAATATCCAAACAACCAGCAGGCAGCCACAGAGGTCTCTCGAGGAATTACTTAATGTTCTATGATTCTGTGACAGAGGCAGTGAAGAAGGAACCCATTATAGATTTCTGGCTGAAAATTGTGCCTCTGAATGAAACACCTACTCAAGATCACATCCATCTGAAAATCTCCTATCACTCTATAAGCACTGTACATTGCAGCTTAAACTATCTACTTGACTGTTCACATGGTTTTGATCTGCTATTCAAGTAATCCCAAGCTTTACCTGTGTAGATAACCTGTTCCACAAAGCCTGTGCCTCCATCCTTCCCAGCTACTCATCGAGTCATAGAACCCCAGCCTGGTTTGGGTTGGAAGGGACCTGAAAGCTCATCCAGTTCCAACCCCCTGCCACTTTTCTAGTTAAAAGAGAACAAGGACACACACACACCCCCCTCCACAACCTTGCATTTGATCTAAAAGCTGCTGCCAAGGGTATCACTACTACACAAAGTATCACCACCCCTACTACTGCACTTGTCACATTACACAGACAACGCCTTCAGAAGTCATTTAGGTGTCTTCTCAACATCTAAAACATTGGAGAAGCCTGACTGCTCGTGAAGCTAGGAGAAATACAAGTGGGAGTTATCACAGAATACAACCAGAAAACACAAAAGAACATAAAAATGCCAGTTCTGTTGCTTACTCAACTGGACAACTACCTTCCCATGCATCTCAAAGGATTCCCTCCAGAATGACAGGGAACCTGGACGGTTGGAGCCCATGAGCAGTTAATGCAACTACAGGATGAGGCATTTTAATCTGGAGCTAAAGCAAGCTTATTGAAGTTGGAAGGTGAATTCTGATTGCTTACCAGTCCCTATTGATCATTTTTGCATGCACACACACACACAATATTAACAATGATGAATTTCCAAAGGACCTGTTGGAAATCACAACGTAAAAACCGGAAAGCTGACATCACCCACTTCAGATTTGGGAAATCAATCAGATCAGGAATGACAAGATCCCTCTCATAAGCAATACAAGTTTCCAGTACTTTGATGCAGACACTGTATTTGAAAGCTACTCCAGTATTTTAGAATATCACACAATACAAACCCACAGTAAGCAGTAAGGATTTTGAAGCTACCATGAAAGCATTTGCCAAATGGATCCTCCAAAAGTCAACCATCTATCCCAAAACATGAACAAGACAACCACTGGCATTATGGACAAACCCTGACATTAAACATGTTATAACACAGCAGCAAAGAGTCCGAATACCCATGCCAAAACTCCCAGGGTGCCTGAGCCCCTCGAGCTATGTTAAAGCAGACTCTTTATCAAAAGAGCAATGCTTAAACCTAAGCTGAGCTACTCCAAACCACAAACATCCCCTACCTCCCCCTACATCAAATCAACACTAAAAGGGAAATGTGATGCCATTCTTTCAGGGCTCCTTCAGCACACTGTATTTTCTCCTTGCAGCAATTCCTAGGCCATTGAAGTTCTTTTCAGTCATTTCCAAACCATTTCCAGAAGCGATTAATAACATCAGGCACAAAAGCTACAAACAGCACAAGAGTCTATGGAAAACTTGAACTTAGTGTTTCATTTTTCCATGTATGCTGGCCTAAGAGGGCTAGAGCATGCTGCACTCATCTGTGTAACTGCAGTCCAGTGCCTGAGATGTCAATAAGATCTTCTGTACATTCAGCAGAATTACAAGGCAACCAATGCAATTCCTAAAGGATATCCTAGGCTTAAATATTTCCTTATTCCATGACATTAAACTGCTCAAAAAGCCGCTACGGCCAAAACATTACATACTCATCCCTGAAGATTCAGGTGCCCAGAAACACAAAAGACTTCAAAAGCAATGCTGTGATTCAAACTGCACTGAAACCAATTGTCTCCACTTCATGTACTACTTAAAGTGTCCCAGAGAGACTCCTTGGAAGTGTTGCCAACTCTGATGGCAGCACTGAAAATTAAAACTAAACCCCCCCAAAAAAAACACAAGCAAAAAAGCCTCAAAGTGGGTTTTAAGCTCAAGTCATCTGCTGGAAAACACAAAACATCAGAATGAAAAGGAAAACCAAAACCACGAGTGTGCCAGCAGAGTGCTTATTTCAACAGCCAGGAGTTATCGCTGATGTTACTGGTTCCACGATCATATTTTCCTAGGTCTGGGCTGTTGAGTGCACAATGCACTAAGCACACATGAAGAAGAAATGATGTTGGTAAAACTGACTTAAAAGTGATTTCATAATGTGTAGTTTAACACAAGTGCTTTTATAACTCAACACTTCCATCCCTTCCAAGCCCAGGAGGAGGACAGGGCACAGCCGGACTCCAAACTCGGACTGTAGAATCATGGAATGGTTTGTGTTGGAAGGGACCTTAAAGC
This sequence comes from Lathamus discolor, assembly GCF_037157495.1. Lineage (NCBI taxonomy): Eukaryota > Metazoa > Chordata > Aves > Psittaciformes > Psittacidae > Lathamus > Lathamus discolor. The sequence continues at coordinate 66,204,353 of NC_088886.1, forward strand.
TCATCCAGTTCCAACCCCTGCCACAGGCAGGGACACCTTCCACTAGAGCAGGTTGCTCCAAGCTCCTGTGTCCAACCTGGCCTTGAACACTGCCAGGGATGGGGCAGCCACAGCTTCCCTGGGCACCCTATGCCAGCACCTCAGCACCCTCACAGGGAAGAATCTACAGACTCTGCATATATATTCTTCACTATGTATCTACACATTATAATCATAGGTATAGTAGGTCTTAAGGTCCTTTCCAACCCTAACTATTCTATGATTCTATACATATTATATATATATGATAATAAATAGGCAGAAATCCATTTTTCTTAATCTTAAGAGAAAATTAATACTAATTTTACAGGTTTGCTGTGATTTCCACTCAGTTTTTACTGCCCATTTCTACAAGGAACCCTTCCAGCATCCTCCCCCAAGTCCTGACAGCATTCCCAGAGCCGCTTGTCATGCTGGCAAACCCGTGGAGGACAAGGGACAGCACATGTAAACAGAAAAGGCCAGCAGTGTTTGTGATGACTGCAGTGACACATTCCTAGGATTATTCTGCAAGAAAGGAACGCGGATCAGGTCCAAAGAGAAACAGACTTTTGAGTCTGAGGTTGAAGCATGAAATCCTGCTGTAACAGAGCACATGAATGGCGCAGAACCAGTGGTACTGGGAATTCTACGTACTGGATGAATGTGCAAACCTTGTGTTTCTCTGGGTAACGCAACTCCCTCCGGCAGGCAGAGAACAGTTAAATTCCTCCTTTGTCCCCCCCCCCCCCCCCCGTGTCGTCATCATCTATCGTCCCCCACCCCCGGCACCAGTGAGTGGGCTGGCAAGGAGACTGTATGCAGATAGGGCTGGAAAAGCCAATGTGGAGTGACAGGCAGTCCTACACACGCTTCTGAAGCCACCAGCAAAACACTTGCAGCTCAACCACGCAAGCAGCAGAGTATTTTGGGACAGGATACTGATTCTGAAGATGACTAGAACTCAAGGAAGGCTGTATTCAAATGCTGTGCTTGTGGAAACAGGATTACACTCATATAAGTCAGTAGAAGTATGCAGTAACCAGCTCTATCACTCACTACTAAACGCAGTCAAGCCCCCAGTATCAAACTGGTTTCATAAGCAGTACTTGCACACAAAATAGCTATTGTGCCTCCTTCATTCTTTATCCACACTATATATGGGCAACATTACACGGACTGCAGTTGATGTCTCAACCTGGGGGCCCTAAAAATACAAACTAGCATGCACACTTGGATCACACTCGATTTCTTCTTTATTTGGGGATGAAAAGGGATTTGTTATCAGTCAATTCCTCACATATTTTGCAAGGGTAGAGGTTAAGGCAAGCTGTGACATGAGCATACTCTGTAAGGATCTTTATCCCAACACCTCTTCTTAAAGAAGGGATGCCGGGTTACTGCAGAAAGCCTTGATGCACATCACCTATGCTTCTGTCCAAGCAACTTCCAGGACTGTCTCTGAAGAGCAACTTCCTTCTGCATGCTTATTGCTTTTCCAAGTCCCCTGCACAAAAGGATTCCTAGGGGAAAGCCCACAAAGTGCGCACATGCACACTGAGGACCTGCAGGGATTTCATAGTGAAGATTGATACAGCAGACTTACATTAAATGCTAACATGTAAGACTGAACTCCACCATGCACAAGCACAACAGAACCTCCACTTCGATGAAAGAAGGGAATATAATCATAGGAGGGGGTTAACACAGTACCGCTTCACAGTTACTGAGAGCAAAGCTGTAATTAACACAGCAACTAAATCCCACTTCATTCTTTTAAATGCAGGTTTCCAATCCCCCATCCAAAATAATTCCAGGAAAGGCCTCTTTCCAGATGCTCCTGTGTACCACCTTGAGCCCTGGACAGTGAGTGACAACCACTCTTGTGCAGATGTTCCAGTGGTTGTATGAAGCGGAGACAGATGTTGCAACACAAGACAGTCACATCACCTTGCTCATCAGCAGTATTACTTATTGCCTGCCACTAACAGGGATCAACAGCCAAGTGAAGGAATTGGGCTGGGAATGAATTTCTGCAGCGCACAAGGCTAAGGAACAGAACTAAGAGGCTTTCCAGGTGAACATCAGCAGCAGTTCCTCATTTCTTGCAGACCTTCAGACTTTACTCAGGAAGGACCAAAAGGTCCCTCCAAATCAACCCCTGGTACTTCACCCAGATCAGGACAGGGATGAAAACTGCCCATAGGCAGCCCTGGCAAAATCCTTCCAACAGGAAGTTGTTCCTTAAACCAAAAATCTAATGCAGATAGTAAGAACATTGGTACTACTCCTGCTGAGAAGATTCTGGCATCTACCCAGGAGGCCCTGGATTGGGAATGCTCCAAGTACAAGAAGCATCTACTGAAGCATCTATACATATCAAGGAGCAACTATTTGGAAGATGACCACTTCTGAAAGAGGTACCTACAGCTGAATGACAAAACCAGACCTATTTTAATCCTGCTGTCCTTGAAGGTGAGACTATCTGTTTCTGCTAGGAAGCTGCACGACTGGGTAGGGCATTTTGAGTTATGAACTGCTCCTGCACAGACTGAGGGAACTAACAAAAATATCTCTTTTAGCTTAACCAACGAAGTGTAACTTGGCAATCACAGCAGAAATACACAGAACCGAAGGCAAGGCAACGCAGCACAACCACCTTACAACACAGAACACCATACTGTCCAGGACCCTCTGCTGTCTGAACCACAGTTAAACTGGATGACACCATTTGTCAAACCAGAAACTCTCCAGTTTCAGAGCATCATTATACACCAGCAGCCATTGTGCTTTTATCTTACAGGCACAGCTGAACTGAAGAACATGCACATTCCATGGCAGCACATTGGTTTTTCTTCCTTAAATTGGGAATCTCTCAAAATGCTTTTCCAAAGAAGTTCTTCACTGAATCAGTTCTGTTTACTGAAGATGGCAGTTGGAATACCAACAAGTCTTGAGATGACTGCAGTGCCCTGTGATCAACCTCGACTTATCTTGAACTCTCCTCCCTGCTTCAGGTTAAAAATAGTCAGTTCAAAGGGCCGGAGGTCAACTGCATTAGCAGGTAATTCACTCACACAGGGAAACCAGGAGGCTCTGCAGAGCTTCCACAGCCCCAAGGTTGGCTGGCTCAAGATGGAAAACAGGAGGTAATATTGAAAGGGGGTAACAATCTCAGGAACACTTGCCTCTCAACATCAAGCAAACCAACCACAGGACTTGGCTTTGCACTCCCCACCCATTATGCTCACAAAACCAAGAGATAAGAAAGGGCAAGGAAAGGGAAGGATTCCCACAACCACATTTTCAACACAGCTAAGCATACAGTATTTCCATGCCTACAGTACATACATACAGTAATCATCAAGCCTGCTTACCCATCTTACCACAACAGACACAGTGCCAAACATAGATCTCTTATCTGATCTCAACCTACTCTTTCCATAGCCTATCATTCCAACAGATCTTCAGACCAACTTCACCTTGAGTCACCCAGGAAGCTCGGCAGCTATCTGAACTGAAAATCAGGGATTTCATCAGAGAAATTCTCTCAGGTCTTGTCCCCATCTAACCCAGAATCTCAAGTTCATCTCTTCATTCACAACATTACCATCACAGGCAGCCTGTTCCAGTGCTCTGCCACCCCCAACGTAAAGAAGTTCTTCCTCATGTTGAGGTGGAACTTGTGCTTTAGTTCATGGCCATTGCTCCTCATCCTGTGGCTGGGCACCACTGGAAAGAGTCCAGCACCATCCTCCTGACACCCGCCTTTAAGACACTGGTCTGCACTGATGAGATCCCCTCTCAGTCTGCTCTCCTCTAGACTAAAAAGCTCAGCTCCTGCAATCTCTCTTCACACGAGAGATAGTCCAGGCCCATGAGAATCCCTGTAGACTCCACTGGACCCTCTCCAGCAGCTCCTTGTCTTTCTTGTACTGGGGAGCCCAGCACTGGACACAGTGCTCCAGGTGTGGCCTCACCAGGGTCAACAGAGAGGAAGCATCCTCTCCCTCAACTGCTGCCAATCTCCTCCTGATGCACCTCAGTACACTCTTGTCCCTCCTGGCTCAAGAGCACAACTGATGGCTCGTGGTCAGCTTATCATCCCCTAATACCCCCAGGTCCTTCCCAGCTTAAGGTCAGCCCCAGCCTGTGCTGTTGTATTTTACCCAGAATTGCTCACATTCAGTGGCATTTAGTTAATAATGTCCAGGTTACCCCATGCCCTGGAGAACTACAGGCCATGCTTGCCATTAACAAGAAAGCACAAGGGGTCAAGCAGTGAGAAGAGAAGCATTATCCCTGTTAAGGACTTCCTCCATGGCATGATTTCTTTTCATCAATATAGACCCCATGAACAGCACTAAAACCAAATCACTTCTCACCTTTCCAAGTTCCTGCTTTCTCACCAGAAACGCACCCAAAATGACAAGATGGGTTAGTGATTTGGCTCTGGAAGGTGGGTGTGAATAGCCACGCACACCTGAATATTCCAACTTCATAACCAACAGGTGATGTCAAAAAGAGCACGTTCTGAGGACAGAAATTAGACTCCTCGCATGAAAACCAATTTGCCATTGCTAAATTTTGCATTAGGGAACTGGCTGCCAACACACAATGAGGACATTGAACCAAGCATCCTTTATAACAGTGAAAAGAACAGTTACGGATGTCACTGCTGTGAGTGGGCACATGAAGTAATAGAACACCCTGGAGAAAACATTTCACTTGGAAACACACTTGACCGAGTTACCTCAGCAGAAACACAGCATTAGTGGGTGTAAAGTAGGAATCAAATCCATGGTTTGTTAAAGCATTGGTGCGAGTATGTAACACCACAGTGTCAGGCTCACTTCTCACTTGAGGAAATGAGAAGAGACCACCAGCACACAGGTGAAGAGGCATTAGCCTGGCTAGCTATCATTTGGGAAGGAAAAAACGATGACAAAACCAATCCAAAACCCAAACTCCAGTAGTGGAGCAGTTGCACTTCTCTAAACAACTGTAGTAGAGCTGGGCAACCTGACTGAACACATCTCTAGCTCCACTGTGACCCGGAGAGCAAAAGCAGGCAGGCAGAAGCTTTGAAGTGCTTCTGAGCCAGTATTTCAAATACCTCCTGAATTCCTCCTACATAAAATCAGGCCTGCCTTCTGTCACAGTTTAAGCCCCGCCAGTAACTCAGAACCAGGAATTACAACAAAGTACTTCAGTGGAGATACAAGACTTCAGCAAAAGCTTTCCACAGCAAAGAGCAATCCCCATTTACAAAGCAGCAACAGATATTCAACAGGTTCAGTTAAGTAGTCATTTGGGATTAGGGAACTAGCAGCCCATTTGCATGGCTTCTTAAAGGTGGGAAATAGAAAGATGATAGACTAGCAAAGCTGTAAGAATAGTTCAGAGGTTTACATACTGTCCTGGGTTCAGCAGTAGCAGTCATTTAAACCACGACACCTATGGAAGAAGATATGTTCATACTTCAACTCACTCTACGTGCCGGCACCGATAGCAGCTCACCACACACTTTAGGAGGCATGGTACCAGTGTGTTCCCTGACCAACCACAAAATCATCCCTGTTTGAAAAGGAATGTTATGTCCATATTATATGTCATATTGAGATTTACACTGTCCAGCATCTGGAGTCACCAAAGTCTGAAGCCAGCTCCAGAAACAGGCACAATAACCTGCTGTCTCTGCACAGGGAAATGGATTTGTCTCCCACCTGAGCACTATCACTAGATAACAAGACTTAGGTTCTTCCAGCTCTGTAGTGGAAAACACCACTTTTATCTTCACAGAATGAACATGGAAAACTGTGCAAAATCATGGATTGGCTGGAAAAAGTTACTTGTATGGATGTATTTTGTACCATACTTGGGACAAGGTTCTCTAAAAAGGGCTAGAAAAGGAATGAAAAGTAAACTAAGAAATAAACCATAAGACCGGAATTATAACGAAGTACTTTAATGGAGATACAGGGCAGCCAAAGTGGAGGGGATGAGAGGATATACACAGTGAAAGGGATACCAGTGACAGCCAGTAATGATCTGCCACACTGAACTGTGAGGAAGAGCAGCCTGAACAAGGACACCAACTATCTACAGGTGAGCATGAGCCTAAATGGGTGATTTTCAACTGAAGTCAGGTGAGAAAAAACCTCAATGTCTCTCCAAGCACTGAGCACAATCCCCTGAATGGCAGGACATTCCATTGTAACAGTTTCAACAATCGGAACCACACAAGAGTTAAACCTTCCACTGTCCAGGAGCACGAAGTAAGATTTTTCCCTGCAGGACACAGAGATCAAGACAGAAGAGCTGTTGCCTTGCCAACATAAATATTTCTGTATTGCTGAACACAAGAGCTTCTGAATTAGGATGTTGCATAAGGAACAGTTAGGTCAACATCCCAGTTTCCCAGGCAGTCTACTCTGATCCAAGCACAGTAACAGCCCTGGAAGAGCAGGAGATGCTTCGGGCAGTATGTCATTCTGACGCTCATCCCAAAGAAGGCTTTGGTTTTCAGGAGCTACGTGTGACCATCAGCTCTGCCAGAATACTCCATCACAGCAACACCAGTGGTGCTAAAGGCCACTGATTTTTGGGGGCTCAGTCTAAATAAAGAAGTGCCACTTAACTGTGAGAACAAGCAGTAACTCATTAATGTGGGGCAACAACACCAGAGGGATGTGGAGCTGCTGGAGCGAGTCCAGAAGAGGCCATGGAGATGCTGCAAGGGCTGGAGCAGCTCTGCTCTGGAGCCAGGCTGAGAGAGCTGGGCTGGTTCAGCCTGGAGAAGAGAAGGCTCCTGAAGGGGAGACCTTAGAGCAGCTCCAGTGCCTAAAGGGGCTACAGGAAACCTGGAGAGGGGCTTTGGACAAGGGACTGCAGGGACAGGACAAGGGGAATGGCTTTAACCTGCCAGAACAGGGGAAACTGAGATGAGCTCTTAGGCAGAAGCTCTTCCCTGGGAGGGTGCTGAGGCGCTGGCACAGGGTGCCCAGAGAAGCTGTGGCTGCCCCATCCCTGGCGGTGTTCAAGGCCAGGTTGGACACAGGGGCTTGCAGCACCCTGCTCTAGTGGAAGGTGTCCCTGCCCATGGCAAGAGATTGGCACTGGATGGGCTTTAAGGTCCCTTCAACACAAACCAGTCTGGGATTGTACGGTTACTTTCACATCAAGAAAAAAGATGAAACACCATCCTCTCCAGACCCACGTACCATCAGCACCCACATAAATCATCAGGAAAACTAAGGACTGAGTTCATCTTGATAGATGCATTACATTTCCTTACAAATACAACCACAAATACAGCTGCAGTAAGAGGCTTAGCACTCACTTTTAGAAGTAACTTTTCCCTTACATTTAATTCACAAGCACTGCCATTAAGCAACTGCTTGCATGGCAGTAACACATTAAGAAATTGTACTAGTGTTAGAGAACCCTCTTCTCAAAACCCATCCATATATATGTACATACACAGTGAGTCCAACACAAGCACAAGAGTATTTTTAGGAATGCAGATTCTCTACCAAACCAGCCAGACAAGCTGACTGACAAATAAATGCAAATGAATGAAGAGGTATTATAAATAACTTGGAAGTGGCAGGAGTTGGCAGCACTCAGCACAGTATTTGAGCTCCCCTTCGTATCTAAGTTGCAAAACATCAGCACCTAACACTTCCAAGAGTAAAGATCTGCTCTGGGGCTTCATTCAGAAAATGGAAGTGTAGCTCACAGGCATTCAAATCGCACTGTGAAGAACAAGAACCCTTTGCTAACAATGGGATCTCTCTCAGAAACTTCCACATTACTTAATAAATACCTCCAAGGCAGAAATTAACTTCATCAAGCTCAGAAGCTGAAAGTCATCATCAATTCAGCTAAAAATAACAGCTGTCTCATGTAACCAGAGCTGACATCGCTGAATTCTTCATTTAATGCTTCTTTTCTCTCTATAAGCTAGTAAAAATAAAGGCACAAATAATAGGTTTCAAGTAATCTATAGCACCTCCCATATCAGTTAGACCTAACTTTGTGTACCACCCAAGTGGAGTATTTACAACTAGGAAATACAGATGGGCCTGCATCATAAATCACAGTTACTAGATCTGACACTACGGCCAGATCCTATGGGGGTTCCCCATAAAGACCTTTCTGTAATGTCTTAATACACTTCGAGATTTACGCTGTGTTATGACTTCAGACAAGTGACCTTTCCATCTTCATCTGTGCGACCTCAAAGTAACCCAAAACATATGAAAACAAGTACTAACCACGAAGCTAAATGTTAACTTCACTGAACCCACTCCACAAGTAGTCCTTCAAATTATACTGACCAACGCTTAAGACCAGTGACAGAAACCAACCCTTATGTTGCCCCAAGTCCCTGCCTGTTCCAAAGGGATCACAGCTGATACTGAAGATCATGAGCTTCGGCACCCCTCCACTGCCTTCTCCCCATAGAAAAACTCAAGGAATACCAAACCCCACCATTTAAGTTTTACTAATGTCTTCTGTGCATAGCAGAAACAACCTGTAGGAAGCTACATTGCGCTATGTGCTTATTATCTTGATGGGATTTGTCGCCTGTTTTGTAGGAAGATGAAAACATTTGGTACTATTTTGTCAATAAAGCAGAAGTATTTTTGTCAAACACTGTCATTATATACCAGTCTGAAACATCAGAATCAGCTAACAGCCTATTTTAAGCTTCCATCAAGATAATAGCTTTATGTTGGATGCTTTTCATGAACAAAATTGATGGTAGTTTCTCAAGTTCAATATACTGACATCTCTTTTTCCTCACACATGAAAAAACCCATTCTGTGTTTTTTGGCAGAAACTGCCTTTCCCTGTGTGTTTACCATGGTTGCCTAGGGGAAATCCTAACACTGATTATCAAAAGCAACACTACTACATTAACAGTCTGCATTAATGACCTCTTCTTGAAACCTATGCAGCTCAAAGTGAAAATTAACATGCAGGCATTTGAAAGACATTTGTGCTCGCTCCCTGCTTCCCAAGTATCTATTTCTAAGGCTACAACCATGCTGAAGAAAACTGCAGTTACATGCTATGTCAGCTATCACCTTACACAAATCACTAGGTAACTGCATAGTTGCACTCGAGCAATCAGTATTAAACTACCAGTGGTCATCAGCACAGCAGTCTCAAAGTGAGCTTGGCAGGGAAGGGCCAAACTGTTCATTTCAAATACACCCAAGTGATTCTTCAGTGGTGATCCAAGAGGCCAAGATCTGAACGCAACACTAACAACGCTGCACAGCATGTGACATACTACTTGGAAATGCTCTTTTGTCAAATAGAGTGATTTTAAGTTCTGGCTGCTTAACTGCTAAAGAGAAAAAGAGTTCAGCATCTGGGAATAGTGATTCCATCTTCCAGAGCAAACTGACCATCGCCTCCAGTCAAGAATTGCTAATGGCTGAAGCAGCAACTCTGAGCAACCCTTCCTTTGGTCTCACAGGAAAACCCAAACTCCGTTGTTAACTCTAGGCTTACAAGGATTAGGAAACAGTTCTAGAGTAACCTGGTCCTTCCTGTCACACCGAGCACCCCCAGATGCAAGACAAGTAGTTAGCATAAAAGGAAGAAAAGAAATCATGTTTTAAATGGTTCTTTTCACTGTGCAGACTGTGTTTGGTCACCTACACGAGCTTCACTACATCCACACAATACTGTTACCTGCAGTGGTACAACCAAGCAGCAGGTCTCTAGCAAAACAAGAAGGACGCTAACTCAGTTTACAGAGCTTGGTTGGTGAGGAATGGAGATGAATGCCCACACCACACTTGTACAGAAGCGTTCAGTGATCTGTCCCAAGGAAGTTTCCCATTCCTGCCACCAGGCATTCAACTATTGAGTTAATATAGAGCAACAGTGAAATTCTACATTTCTTTTCAATTTTACCAGGAAAAACAAAGACCATGACTGGAGCATCTGGCATAGGCTCCAATATTGTGCAAACATTAATCCATCTCTAATTCAGGCCATGACCTTAATACCAGTCCAGTTCTTAATCATCTGGCTGTGCCAGTGCAGCTGGCACTCATTTTTCTTGACACAAGACCTACCCAATAACTAACATAAACCTTCGGTCACAATGCTTGACAGCGCTTCTCTCTACTTCTCAATTGCAATCTATTGACCTGCTGGATTCTGTTTTCATAACATCTAGACTGCACTCACAACAGCCAAAACACCTCAAAGAGTCCTAGAAGACTTTAAGTCCATTAAAGAAAGGGACTCTCCAGTACTGAAAAAGGAACGTGCTCATACTAGCACAGCACCAAAAACCTGCAGCTACAAAATGGGAAACTATGCAGGCTCACTTCCAACACATCTGCATCATAGCAGCCAAATTTCATGTGCTCCAAAGCTCTGCCTGCTCACCCACATGAGTGCACAGGTACTTTGAGGGGCTGCTGCTTTGAGAGGAAATACCAGCAGCACAGAAGAGTAGGGACCATACCACAGTAGCAAGCAAGAGACGACACAGAACTAAACAATTATCCCAAGTGAAGCTCAGAGAAAAGACTGGAGGCCTCCAGAGATCACTCATCAGTTCCCCTCTACTTCCCATGACTACAAACAGCAGAGAATTTGAGATAAGAGCTTCAAACCAGCTCCTCCGGGGGAAAAACCTCAAAAGAGCAGTTTATCATATGATAATGATACTCCTTTTGATAGCCTACAATTCTGAGTCACAAATCTGCTTAATATATCCTGAAGAGGGGTTATTCAAACAACTTAAAACGAAAGCAACAAGTGAGAACCACTGAAGAAGCTCCTGGTTTAAAACACCACTGCCCCAGAGCCACCTTCCTCCTCCAACAGAGCAGTTAAGAGCTCCTCTCATGAAAAACATCATTAATACTTTGAGGGGAACAAAGCTCAGATGAAGAACAACATTTCCCTTTAACTCTCCTAAATAGTTTTAAGGCAGAAATAGTTTCCCTTGCTTCCCTTGAAGCTTATGGGGATTTCTCCCATTTTTTTTCTTTGCACAGTAGATATATAAGAACTTTCCTAGATTCAAATAAATGAATGCACAGGTTGAATACCATGACATAAATCTACTGGAATCAGGGACAAGTGAACTTCAAAACTAATCTTTTGATATTTAGAGGGAAAAATACTCCACTATGAGAGCAGGAACATTGGTACAGGACTAGCCTGCTGTGTAACAGCTACTTGAAATCAGGCTAAAGCATTGTCATATTCTTAACACAAAGCCAGCCATGAAGGTACCTTGCCCCGTAGTCCTGAAGACACTACATTAATGTGTTGCAAACCTCACAGAAGTGGAGACCACGCACAATACCCACAGCATTCCAGGCAGTGGACTGGCCACTGCATCTTCCCCACCTGTACCTTCAGGCTTTCTTCTGTTAACAGTTAACTTGTACTTCCAAAGAAACCGGATCAACACAGGAACTGTAGTTCACCTTAGGTGGGAATTCAGCATTTGAACTCCCTGCTTCCCAATGCAAAGGTAATTAGGAACAAGCAATATCATAGAAGCACATATTGCAATATCTAAGTGATTACTTCAAGTTGAAAATGCCAACAAGGCACACTGTTTAAAGCTTCTGCTTTCTCTACAGACCTTATGCAGGCCTTGTATAGGGAGTGCAAAGTCAAGTAACTTGTGCATAGCAGCAAACACACAACATATCAACAGTGCAAGGGGAACAAGCTTCATGTAATAAACATTCTTTTTGCTCCTGGCAAGAAAACCCATGTGAAAATAAAGATTCCACCTGTGTCTCCATGATTACTCCAAAACCCAGGCAATGGACATCAAGAGCACACCCATTTGATGAACACCAAAAGAAGGAGAAGTCTTGGCTGAATATGAGCTCGTTGCAATCTTAACACTAAAATGTATTAAGCATACTAATCACAGTATCTCATCAAACTGTTCTTCCTAAGAAACAGTCGGAGAACTTAAAGAACAATTAGTTTAAACTTGGCTTTCTGGAGCCACTATCCACCAACCTGAAGCCACATCTCCAGATCCAGGATGCATTTTATGGGAAACAAGCCTCAAAGTTACTGTTACCAGCTAAATTTGACAGCAGCATATAAAGGGAAAACGTCTCTGGAACATCTTAATGCTGCATATCAACAGTTACTGATTAACTGAAGTCTTCAACTTATCTGAGGCCAAAAGGACTGTGCTCCGTGCATATGTATGACTGTGCTTCACAGAACAGCGGAAGCAAATTGGCGCAGGACAGGCATAAATAGTTGCATGAAGTAACTCTCTGTTGTGGTTACCTCAAACTTTAACCAAGGTCAGACCACGGTTTCCGTCAAGATTATTATAAGCCCACATGAATGCCTCTACATCAATAAAATATTACAATCTTCAGTTGCTAGGTCTAAATATTTGGCTTTGCTCCTTGTGGTCAAACTCCAGGCACGCTCCACTCACAGCAGGACTTCTGGATCCATAACAGGCTGGTAGCACCATGAAGCATCTCCAGCTATTGCTTCCCTGCAATAAACCACACAGCCCAATTCAACAGCATCCTCTGCTATATCCGTGCCTTGTAGAAAAGCACCAACTTACACATCATTTGCCACTTCGATAAGCACTCAGTGCTCAAATGCTACTCTAATTAAATGTTTCATCACAGATACCTATTAAAGGTTTGAAGAGCACAGCTAGGAAGCAAGCACACCATCTTACAGCGAAGCTCCACAACCAGCATTTCTGGTTTAACATGTCCCAGTCAATGATACCATGATCCTTTCAGATCCTTACAGCAAGCAGCTAGGCAGCTCTCACTTCCACCCCACAGTACGGGTCGCTTTCAAGTTTTCCTTGTATCCTAGGGATTCACAAAGCCTGGGATTTCCAACCCCATCTCCATCTAGCACTAACAACACTCTGACTAGTTAGATTTGTACACAGCTATAAAAAACAGTTCAAAGACCACAGCTTCCAACTTTGTGTCTGTGTCTACAAATACAGCACACTGGGTTTACGTTCTTCTGTGGCAGAAGTGGGTTAGGATTTACCACACATTGACTCCTGCTACTCGAAAGGGAGCAGGCATATTTCTGACCACCATAACCCACCTTTAGGATGACAAAAGTCTTTCTTCAAGGGGAAAGTCCCACTGCTGCACAGCACTGGGCCACCCAGTGACCTACATACACTAGTGCTGGAGTTTAGCTTCCACTCTGTAATTAAACAAGCTACACTCGTCTCACTCAGCTGTGCTAGAACACACAATCAATCAACCCAGAGAGCACCGTTTGGTTCAGGAGACACAGAGCCCAACCTGAGCTCACTACAGCTGCCAAGCAAAGCACTACTACACGTGCCATACCCACTATTGCATACAACAATCATGCACCCCAGTGCCACAACTCCGCCTCCTCATGCAAAAAGGTCCTTTCACCCCAGCATCCCTTACCACCGATGCGGAGCTCTGCAGCAAATCCCCCCCCACCATCACCTCCCATTGCTGCCCAGCCCCTCGAATGAGACAAGGAAGGGCACCTTTGTGCGGAGACCCATTGATGCTCTCGGAGCTTGACTGCATGTCCACCGTGGCTCTCCGGAGGCTGCTGAAATAAGCCCTGGACCTGGAGAAGCTGCTGCGGGGGGACCGCCCGTGGGGGCCGCCGAAGAGGGCGGAGGTGCCGTCCTTGCGGGCGAAGATGCCGCTGAAGAACCGCAGGAGCCGATGCTCGTGGGCGGCGGCGGGGCCCTCCCGGCCCAGCCGCTCCGAGAGCCGCTGCAGGTCGCTGTTATCCAGGGTCCGGTTCTTGCTCTTGCTCCGCTCCCAGCGCTCCAGCTGGGAGAGCGGGTCCGCCTGGCTCAGCACCTCGCCTACATCCAGCGTGTTCCGCTTCTCGGGGGGCCCGGCGGAGGACGGCGAGGCCCCCCCGCCCTGGACCGGCGGCGGCGCGGGGAGGCAGCCGGAGCTACTGTGCCGGCGCACCCGGGCCGGCGCCCGCGGCAGCTCCCCGCCGCCGCTCCAGTGCCTGAAGCTGAAGCTCCGCCGCAGCAGGCCCGGCTGCCGCCAGGGGCTCTGCCCCCGCTCCGCCGAGGGCGCCTCGCCCGAGCGGCCTGACAGCGGGCCGCGGGCCGCCGGCCCCACATCCTCGTCCGCAGGGGAGGCCGCGGGCCCGGCCCCGCCGCCACAGGTGTCCGCCGGCTCCCCGCCGCGCTCCGGGGCAGGGCTGCCCCGCGGCCCGCCGAGGGCCAGCTCGGCAGGCAAGGGCGGCCCCGCTCGCCGCGGCACCTTGAGGCGGCCCAGCTCCAGCTGCCCCGTGCTGAGGGTCCTGAAGGTGCGGAAGCCGCAGGGGCTGGGGACGCGGTCCCGCTCCTCGCCTTCCTCCTCGCCCTCCTCCTCCTCCACCAGCAGCAGCCCGGCCCTGGTGAGGCTGGAGGAGCCCGGAGCACGGCTCCCCCCGCGCCGCCCGCGGCGGGGCAGCTCCGGGCCGGGATGGCCGCTCTCGGGAGCCAGCAGCTCCTTCTTCACCATGGTCACGGAGATGCGGTACACGGTCTTCCGCTGCGGGGTGCCCCGCTGCATCCTCTCCGGGGAGGCGGCGGCGGCCGGCGGCTCGCTGCTGCTGTCCAGAAGATACATGTCTGTCCCCGCTGCCCTCCTCCCTTCAGGCGGCAGCGTTCAGCGCGGGCATCGCAACGAGATGGAGGTGTCGGAGAGACGTGGGTTCGCTGGAACCGCGACTGGAAACGCAGAACCGCAACACACCGCAACCCGATTAGAATGATATTAATAATAGAAATAGGTTCTGAAGCCACGCTACGGTGTCGGAGCCGGCGGCGGGGTCACCCCCGCTCCGGCTCCCCGCCGGCGGCAGCCGTCATCCAGCCCCTTCCGAGACACATCCAGAGAGCAGCTACGTCCGTGCCGCGGCCGCATGCATCCTCCTGCGGATCCCGAAATGCATTGCCGGGGAGCAGCACTGTCCGGTGTTCAAGGGATTAGAGCAGCAGCAGCAACCCTCGATTTCATTGTTTACCGCACGTTTGCGGATCTTGCCTCCTTTCCCCCCCTCCGCCGGGTAAATCCGATTAGTTCCGTCCGCAGGCTGGGGGAGAGCGGGCAGCGCCGGCCTCGCTGCCCCGGCGGGGCTGCAAGGGGGCCCGCTTGGGAACGCAAACGCCGCCGTTCGCCCGCCGCGGGTGCCGGAGCGCCCGGCCCAAGCGCACGCCCCTGGGCGGGCAGGCGGCGGCGGCGAGCGCAGGGCGGGCGGGCAGCGGCAGCCGTGGCTCGCCCAAGGCCCGGACTGGAGCGCCGCCCGCACAGGAGCGGGAGGGAAGCGACGAGACACAAGGCAAGGAGGGCCGGCATTAGGGAGCACCGGGTGCAGCCAGGAGGAAGGGCAGCGCCAGTGCACCGCTTGTTTTCCCTCCTCCAAACCCACCACTCCCACTGCCCACGCAACAGCACCATGCAGACCCATGCGAAGGCAAGGCAAGCTTTAAACCAAGACTTAAACAGCATCAGAGCCGACCCTGCTGTACATCCCAAGATCCTGGATGCAGGATGACTGGAGAGCAACACAGCCTTTTTCACAGAATCCCAGTTGGGTTTAGAATTGGGAGGGACCCTAAAACTCATCCAGTTCCAAGCCCCTGCCACGGGCCGGAACACCTTCCACTAGAGCAGGTTGCTGCAAGCCCCGTCCAACCTGGCCTTGAGCACTGCCTTGACTGGATACTTGAACTGGATGCACTCCTTTCACACCCATCCTGCTAATGCTCCAGGAGGCTAGATCAGGGTTGCTGAAGTAATTAACAGCCAAGAGATGCCAACACTGAAAAAAAGTCCTGCGAAAGCCCCGATGGCAGACACAGGAGATTAATAAATATTAGGAATAGTTTGTGGGTTCCATGATTAACAAAAATAAAGCTCCAAAAAGCACCCTCAACTGCTTTGTACAGCCCTTCCAAACCTACAATCAAACATCTCTTACCGATGCCAATAAGGTTCAAAAGCAGTAAGTACACAAAAAATGAAGTGAAGATACATAAGAAATCCTTGAGCAGCTCAAGGGGCCAACAAGAAACCTGGGAAGGGGCTTTGGCCAAGGGCCTGTAGCTTTAAGATCCCTTCCAACCCAAACCAGACTGGGATTCTGCATATCTTCAGCAGACACCTGATCAAAACCCACCTTAAAGAAAAAGCCATAAGACCAGCCAAACCTAAGCTCTCCCTTGACCAGCCTGAACACAGTTTGCAGCTCCTCCTAAATGTGGTTCGCTACCATGTAACAACAGGAGATGTTCCCATTTCTCAGCCACCCCCAAAGGCCATTTCCCGTAGGTACTTCTAAGGTAGGTGCCAGAACCTGTTAAGGAACACGGGTCTAAATAAGAAATCCGGGAGTAATCATTACAAACTACACACTAACTGAATGCAAATCCCGAGAACCACGGCGCAGAGCGCCGACATTGCGGCTCCAGCGGCTCCGGGCCGCAGTTTCCAGCGCGCCTCTCCAGCAGAGCGAGCCGCTTTCAGGAGTGGAATCGACCATTTCTCATCCTCCGGGATGACGGACCCCTTCCCAGGAACCACTTCCAGCCGCAGGCAAACAGCCCGCACATTCCTGCCAGCCTCTCCGGGGCATCCCCCGGCCTCTGCCCCGGTCCCGGCGCTGCAGGCTGGGAATACTCCATCCTTCATCCGCTCGAGGTGCTGCAACAGCTCCTCCACGGGGAGGAGCAAATCATATGCTCTGGTGAGCTGCATACTCATCACAGCTTGCTACCCTGCGACTTCTAAGGCTTCTTATGGACCTCATAGCAGCCTTCCAGTACCTGAAGGGGGCCTATAGGGATGCTGGGGAGGGACTCTTCATTAGGGACTGTAGTGACAGGACAAAGGGTAACAGGTTAAAACTTAAACAAAGGAAGTTTAGATTGGATATAACAGAGAAATTATTCTGTTAGGGTGGTGAGACACTGGAATGGGTTGCCCAGGGAGGTTGTGAGTGCTCCATCCCTGGCGGTGTTCAAGGCCAGGTTGGATGAAGCCTTGGGTGGGATGGTTTAGTGTGAGGTGTCCCTGCCCATGGCAGGGGGGGGTTGAACTGGATGATCTTAAGGTCTTTTCCAACCCTAACTACTCTACGATTCTATGAAATAAGACTTCTTGTAACGTAACTGCTCTTGCTGGCAGTCCATACCCCATCATCTGCAGGCCCTGTCATCTTGCTTCACCAATGGAGAGAGAAAGGACACCACCTTTAAGGAATCTGTTGTGAGTTGGCCCCAGAGGAGGGGCATAATTTACAGAATAGAACCACAGATTGGGTTTCCTGTAGGCCCTTTAGGCACTGGAGCTACTCTAAGGTCTCCCCTTAAGGAGCCTTCTCTTCTCCAGGCTGAACCAGCCCATGGGCTTCATGTTGAATACTCTGTCCAAAACTACCATGGAGACCTATGCAGTACCTTCACTGAAGGGATTCTGCCTGGAGTCCATGCACAGCATTGCTTCACTGAGCCCACACCAGGCAAGACCTGAGCAGTCTGAGCAGCAACAGCACACTCCCCCTGCCTGACTACTCCTCCCATTATGCAATTAGCACATTATGCATTAGACCATCCGGTCCCAGAACAGGAGAAGTCCCTCAGGCCCTGGGACAAGAGCAGCCAGAGGCCACAGCAGCCAACCCAAACAAGTCATTTGGCTCACAGCCCACGCTGTGTGTCCTGAAGGGCCCTCGGCAGCAGATCCCAGCTACCTTTCCTTCTGCAGGCAGCTGGAAGCACCGAGTATCACACACACACACACACACACACACACCCCCCAAGGATGGGGCTTCTGGAAGATGCCAGGTCCACTGCTCTGATGACACAAGAGTATGCACCCTTCATTTATCCCACCTAACCAAACACCTGCAAATCATATGCTACCTTCTGCCAAGGACAAAGAATACCTCCAAAGGATTTTGCTTGACAAATTCTTACAGACCCTCAAAGATATTCACATTTAAAAGCAATGTCATGATTCCTCCATTCAATGTAGCCATTAAAGGGTCAGAATTGCCACTTGTCATTCTACTGCTGAGGTCAAGCCTACCTACATTGCTTTGCAGACTATTAGCAACAGATCCGGCCCCCAGTGTGTTTCTACAGGCAACATAAAGCCTTTTGACTATGCAGAATATAGCGGTTTGACTTATCACTCCCTACAACTGTCTGAAAGGAGGATGGAGCCAGGAGGGGCTGGGCTCTGCTCCCAAGGAACAAGGGATGGGACAAGAGGAAACAGCCTCAAGCTGCACCAGGGCAGGTTTAGATGGAGCTGAAGAACAATTCCTTCCCCAGAGGGTGCTCAGGCATTGGAACAGGCTGCCCAGGGCAGGGCTGGAGTCACCGTCCCTGCAAGTGTTCACACACAGTGCCATGGGTTAGTGGTGGCCTTGGTAGTGCTGGGGTAATGGCTGGACCAGATGAGCTTAAAGGGCTTCTCCAGCCTGGTTGAGTCTATGACTTTTTCACATGGGCTCATGCACAACACTGCCATCCAAGCAGCAAAACCCAGCCTGATGCTAAAGCTGTTCCCCAAGAGAGGAGCACTCCACTGCAACTCAGTATCACCATCTTCAGCAACAAACCCAATCCTTGGTTTTAATCACTGCAGTGAAACATAGGTAACGTGGGTGTGTCTGATACATCTTAAAATGCTTCGACAATCTTTCAGGGACTGTGCCATCACTGCCTGCTTTGCTTTACAACCCCAGTGCTGTGGTACCAGCTGCATCGGTAGCAAGACAATGCACTGCTAAAATGAGACCATGAATTAAAATACATGAGCTTAAAACAAAAAGAGGGATTAAAACTAGGATCAGGAGAAATGCAGAGGGAGCACAGCACTTGTGAATGCAGCATTCATTGATTCCCATCCCAAATCATATTCTGGAGTTTCCCTGCATCACTTTGCATTTTCTCTTTTCCCAAGAACTCTTTGCTAAAAGACTCCTGGATTTCACATTCTTGCACACTCCATCACTCCAGGCAGACAGCATCATTCCAAGTAGCTGTTCCTGGATAAAAAACTATGACGGAAGACTAAATTAGGTCACCTGAACATTTCTTAGAGTAATTCAGATGTGATTTCACTTTTCTGTTGTAGAGATACTGTGCTCCATCCACTGTTTGTCATTACAGATCAGTTCAATGAGAAAACAAGAGCAGGCATCTGGACCAAAACAACATTGTGCTGGAGGGTAACGGCAATACAGAGACCAAACTCACGGTCTCTCTTGAGCCACAGGGTTTGCATTAAGCCACTGATGTGTGTTCTTCTGTCACTGTGCACTTGTCCATTAAAACAAGCCTGAATTCACTGTAGGCAATTCTTTACTAAGATGACGAACAGACATTTCACAACAATACAGAGAATAGAAGCTACCAGCAAGAAGTCAGCATTTGCTATCAATAATGATCTTACTGTCAGCACAATGAAACCACATTCCTGCCCTAAAAACACTGGATGCTGAGCAGGAAAGGGAATAAGGGTGATGGGATGTGTAGTAAAAATGCAACTCAGTAATCTGTGTCTCACCAGCAGAGAAACAGAATGGTTGCTTGTCTCCAGTTGAAGGGAAACAAGGTTGCAGCAGGCCCCTTCAAAGCAGGCAACATTTCAATGGGCCTCATACCCTTGCAGAGATCTCACAAGGGGGTCACAACAGAAGCTGTCACATACATGGAAGCAGCACATGTCCTAGGAACAGAAATTGAACTCCAACAGCAATTCCTCACAAACACTCTGTGTGCTTTCTAACTTCAAGAGGTCAGTGTTGCTGCTCCAGGAAGGTGATGTGCCTCATTGCCGGGGCTACTCTGCCATATGGGATAACAGTGTACAGTACTCGTCCTGTTAATTCCTAAGTGTGGATAATACTACTTCCTTTCACTCAGATTATACCTATTATGTACGACACAAACTGTACCTCTTATGCATACCTATTATGTACTTTATGTAGCCTAAAAGGCTCATGCTTCATGAGAATATATCCTTTTATACTAGAAATACAACAATGAAACACCTTTGACTCATAGCCATTCAGTAAAGATGAGTGAAGGCTAAATGGGAAAAATAGAGTTAAATCAATTATCTTCTTGGGTTTTTACCATGATCCATGCTCAAGATACTGTTTTGAAAGAATTCTCTTATTGGACAGCTTCAAGCAAGCCCTAAATTGCACATGATTTCTGATGTCCAAGTGTGGCAGATTTCATCACTGCTATTTACTTAAAAGAATAGAACAAAATCTCATTTTTTAAAGGGGAAAAGCATGAAAAACCTTCATTTTCTTTCTGCATGACTAAGATTATCCTTCCCCTTTCTGCTTTGAGCTGCTGGAGCCATTACAATAAATACATTTCACTTATCCATCTGCTGCTCTTCGGCTTAAAAGCAAACACCTTACTGCAGCTGGATTTCTACTGAATAAAACAGGACAGTCCCAAGTTATCAACTCACCAAACAAACAGACATCCAGAGAATTAAGTCCACAGGATTCATCGTCCCATTTTAAGTACAGATCTTTGTAGGTCACATCATCTGACGCAAGACTCACAGGCTTCTGCTGCTCCAGAATGTAACTGAAGCAGCACAGCAGGCAGAAGTAAACCACAGAAAACATACTTTCCCTTCATTCATCCTTTAGGACTACTGAAGCATGCAGCACCCTGCCCTGAGAGCTGTAGTGTGCACCTTCACAGTGCTCAATCTGCCCAGTGTAGGTGGCACAATTAACAAGGTTTATAATCCTTGCATTCCCCCAAGGCCTTTGGTATGGAATGGCCAATATTAAAGCCACCCCATTTTGTGCTCTGCTGTCTCCCAGCATTTTGGTGACTGAAAGTTCACATAGACTCGTCAAACTCCAGTCAAGGGCTGTAGATGAAGCAGACCACAGTATAAAACGAAACCACATCACTTCATAGGCAAACATTAGCTGTTAAAACTGAGGCAGCAGGCACTAAAGCAGCATACCATCACCCTAAGGAACACAGCAGAGATGCTACAAGTTCTCCCTGCCCCTGCAATGTTAGCACTGAGTTACCTGCAGTTTTACCTGCTCCGCTGGGGAAAGGAGAAGTGTTAACACTCTGCAGCCCTGCAATCAACTTCCCAAATGATCCTAACACTCAGCTTCCACTTTAACTCAAGCTGCTAACATAGAATCCCAGACTGGTTTGGTTTGGCTTGGAAGGGACCTTAAAGGTCAAGGCCAGGTTGGACACAGGGGCTTGGAGCACCCTGCTCTAGTGGAAGGTGTCCCTGCCCATGGCAGGGGTTGGAACTGGAGGAGCTTTAAGGTCCCTTCATCCCAAGACATTCTGGGATTCTATGGTAACATGAAACCAACCTGAGTAGTGGTGTTTTCAAGCCATCCTGGAGATAAGCAGCCACAAAGATTTAGCAAATACAAAGATCATGGGTTTGTATAAGTGTTTTTCTGAAAACTACATCCTGATCCAAAGGGGCACTGAAATACATAGAATGAGATGGTAAAACACACTACGCAAGTCAGCAGACCTAACCAGCTTCAATTCATATGCAGCTTTCTCAAGTCTTGATTTACACAGCAGCTATACTTGCACAACTACCTTCAGCTTTACGGCTCTGCCACTTCTGCAGCTCCAGCCTGGTTCCACCCTTCATAAATTCCATGGAACAAACCTTTCTCTTACCCACCACAGACCCTTTTCTTTGGCTTCAGGAAGTTACACAACGCAGTATGAATGTGTGTGTCAAGTTCAGGTTTACTTACACTTCCGTCTGTAGCGTGTGGATCTCTGTGAGCTCCACACACAGCCACCAGAGAAAATGGAACTACTACCACGTATTTGGAAGAAGGAAGGGAAGAGAAGGCTAGAATTAGACCAGAAAATCAGTCTTGCGAAATGCACCCCATGACAGATAATAGCTGCTTATATGTACAAGCCAGTAATAACAGGCCTGGGAGTCTGTCAAGAGTTGACTTGTCAAAAATAACACAGGACACAGGAAGCTGGAAGCTGGACGCGACGGTGGAGAGTAAGAAAATAGAACTAAAAACCCCTGAACCAGCACAGAAACCCCTCTGGCTGGGTTAGGCTTGGCCAGGGCCATCCAAGACATCCTAGGAGAACACAGGCACACCAGGACCATGCTCTTGCAGGCCCTACTCTACTTGGATGCTGACAGTGCTTACTACTACACAGACCACACCAGCTGGTAGCAGCGAGCTTTTCGGCACCTCCTCAGCACCAACAGCACTCAAGATCAGTGTGTATCAGGTGTGAGAACACAGTCAGCTGCTCTCCTGTACCAGTCGTCTCCACAGAGCAGCAAGGTTTGAATTGAGAAACAAGTTACAAGCACCTGCATGTGCTGCTCTGATCTCCTCTGACACAACAGACCATGTCTCACACACCACCAAGACAGAGATTTGTTTCTGTAACACTACAAGAGGCCATGGGATGAATCCTGCACACCTTTTACACGTTTAAATATCACAAGACAGTGGAAAACACCTTGAGGTCCTTGCTACACAGAAGGTGCAATACCATGAGACAGCAGCCAAGGAAGCTTAAGAGGCTCAAGGGTTTCCCCTTCCAGATTTGCAGGAGTGTTAAGCAGGGGATGGTGGCAGGAGGCAGAGATCTGAAACACAGGTTTACATCAGCAGGAAAATGCTATGAAATATCAGCACTCCAGTGCCTCCAGCACTTTCTGTATGCTCAGTTTGCCTCTATGTAATGGACACAGATACTACTTGAATGCAAGATTAAAACCTGAACACCCTTATTTTCCATTGATGAGATTTCCTACAGGAACTTCTAATACACATATATTTATCTTAATTCAGTAAGTTCACAAATCCCCCCTTACAGATACACCGTTTCACACCCTATTTCATGTGGCTGGCAAGAAGCATTATGATGGACAATCTGGCTGTTATCTCAAGTCCTACCAAGCAGTTTTAATGTAGAAGACTCATCTTTTATCACTCCAGAAGCTCTGCCTGAAACAGAAGCACTGATTAACTCAAGAGACCATGAGGAAACACACTTTTATCTATGAATTTTGATTAGCTTAGCTCTGAAAGGAAAAGCCAGCTCCTGAAGCCAGCCCTTCCGTCACACATAAGATTATAAATCATGATGTTTCCTCCCTATCCTCCACTTTTGCTCTCGCCCTTTCCCATTCTTCAAATGGTTTCCATGCCATTTCATTAACAGGATAAGAAAATAAGCATCATTTTCTAACACACACACACACACAAAAGGGGGATGGGGGCTGGAAAATTCCCTTCCTTGCTTTCCCTGGTGCAGCTCCAAAGCTAAGCAAGCCCAGCTGCTCAGGAAATACCATTGTCATGAACACATTATTGAACATGGAAGAATCAATGGAGATCCCTGTCAGAAGTTTCCCATACTGCAGACAGGCCAGCAATGATGCAGCTCTTACGAAACACTTCTCAGCCATGTTCAGGAGCTTGATACTTCAAAATCCAGGCACGTGATCAAAATTCCTTAAAAAGAAATCAAATCACACATAAATGAAGTGAATTTGAGTCATTTCAACGGGAAGCAGGAGCTGCTCTTCTTTACTAGCACCTGACCTAACACTGCTTTCACTACACATTGCATTTACTCCAGCCCAGGTAAGGAAAACAACAGTTGTAGCTGAACATAAGTTCCTCTCAAACAGCAAAACCTACTCAGTTTGTGACTGGCTGCTTCTTGGATTCTGTGTTGACAACACAGAAAACACATTAAAGGGCAGCTTCAGCCTATTTTGTTATAAATACCTTAATACTACTGAGGTTTCTCTTACACAGCTGATAGTGAGAGACAGTTTTATGAGGCCAAAGTTCCTAGAGGTGCTAGGGGCTCTCCATGATGGCTGTGATAAAGAGATTTCCCACAACACCTGCGCTATTTATCTCAAAATCATGTAATTCCATGAGCCAAATACCGTCATCAGTTTTAACAAGAGAAAGCTAAGGGTAGATAGAGCATCTAGAGCTATCTAGCCCTGCTCCAGGTTTCCTGTAGCCCCTTTAGGCACTGGAGCTGCTCTAAGGTCTCCCCCTAAGGAGCCTTCTCCTCTCCAGGCTGAACCAGCCCAGCTCTCTCAGCTTGGCTCCAGAGCAGCGGTAAACATCTAAAGTACTTTAAGAACAGCTTATAAAAGGATGACTTATACATGTATCCTAAAGTTCCTGAACCTCTTACATCACAATAAAAGCAAAGTCTCTACATGAGCCATTGAAAACACTCATGAGAAGCACAGTATTCAGCACACCTGGGTAAGGAAGTCAAATAACCCTGTCAGCACTGGCATTGTTCCACTATTCCACAGCTTGAGAAGTTGAGAAAACATTCTTTTTCCTGTTGTTATTAAAGCTTTTATATTTAGGAATCAAAGGTGAATTTCAAGAGATCCAGAACACTACAACAGTGGGAGAAACACTATTGGCAAATGCATTCATCTATGGAAAAATCTTACATACTGACTTGCTGTCGCATCAGAAAGCCACCCTGGGCTACTATAAGCACATGTGCCTCTAAGAGATGACAAATGCCTATTAAGCAAAAGAATCCTAACTGTTGCTAGGACCAGGCAGGGATGACAGCTCAGAGGGTTTTTCATTTAAAGGCCTTCAATTCCTCAAGGAAAGGTAACAGAAGCATTATTCAAAGAAATTCTCTTTTCAGCTTTCTCTCAGAGACTAACATGGTGCAATGGAAAGCATCTTCACCTTCCCTCGAGTGCTTGTTTCATCAGTGGTACCACATGGAAAGCCTAAATAGATGTACAGACAGCTCTGAGTTAACACCCTTGGGTATATCTCAGCACTAACTTCAAGTATGCTTTCCAGACTTTTATGCAGAACAACATCCCAGGATTTTTTTGTTGCCAACTAATGTATGTAATACACTTGACTACACTGAGAAGAGCTCAGGCTATATGTTAGCTACATTCTGCTCTACACCAGTTTTGCTACGATAAGCACATCATTCCATCACATAACTCTCTAGATGCAAGGAGGAGTTGTCAAACTCATCCAGCAAGGTCAAGCATTCAGAAGAGTTCAAGTTATGCAGTGCATTCCTCACCAGGTCAGGGAGAACACACCCCAGCTCCTGGCTTTCCATTTCTACACAAGCACAGGATTGAAAGGCAATCACTCACCTTCAGTTACACCTCCAGTCCCACACCAGACACCCCAGCTTACTCCAGTGTTGCATTATGTATTGGTAATAAAACTGGTAACTTTGGCCTGCTTTGGTCATTCTAAACTGAATTCTCTGCAGAAGAATTACTTTGAAGACCACTTTTCAAGTTATAAATACTTAACTCATCACTATTGATCTGAAAAGTAAAGATATCTAGCATTCCTCAATTCTGCCACATCAACTGAAATGTACCTGGAATGGTGCTCACACTGCTGCCTGTAACTCCTGACCCAGGCAAGAGAAAGGTAACGCTGACAACACAATCTCCACACTCTCTCCTGCTAACAACGCAAAGAAACCATGCTGGATACTACAGCATTTACACCCTGAGGAATCTAACAGGGCTCATTCTCAATACCTCATATTCAGAGCTCTAACAGGCAGCTTAACTGAAAAGACATCCCAGGATTGAAAAGCAAGGCTTCTTAAACAAATACAGGTTCACATGTAGCTGTATGAAGGAAGCATCATAAGAACCAGTGTGCTGGACAGCCAGTCAATGGACAACCTTTCAGATACCGCTAGCATTAAATCACTGAAGTCTACTGCATATGCATGAGCCAAACTTCCACAGTTGGTTTTGCATTGGGTTTTTTTTAGTGCATCTTTCTTCTGATTCCAAAACACAGGTTTCATCCCACATCAGCCTAAGCTAACAGTTACACTAGTGATGCTAGCAAGCATTCTGACCTCTAGCCAACAATTACTCAGTAGCACTTCAAAACACTGCCCACAATGAGCACTTGAAGACTGGCTCATGCAAATTGTTGCATGAGGATGATGCTGCATCTTCCCATGAACTTGCCTTTATACTTCAGGCAGGGGTTGGAGTAAATTCTTGTAAAAGCATTCTGCAGAACTTCAGTACTCTGCTGCTCCTATTGTGAGCTATTCCATTAACCTGAAATCACAGCATTTATTAACGCTCCAGATTACTTCGCAGACATTACCTTCCTAGTTTCTCAAGTTATAATATGAAATAAGCTTTGTGAACTAAAGTCCTGAAGAGCCTGGCAAGTAAGAGGAAAACCCATGTCTTGAAGCTGAAGATTAAAAGGCTGCTTTTAAGTAAAGATTAGTGCTACCAGATGAAAGCTGTACAGGTGATGTATTTGCCTTCCTGCATACAGAGAATGCGATATGTCAAAAATGAATTCAACAATTCAAGTCCTGTCCACCTTGAAAAATCTATGATTGACTCCCTTCTTATCAGGAAAGGATTTTCAAGTATGCTCCTTAAGCTTCTACTACAGCTTTTATGTCCAAGTTCAATAGTTTGCTTTTGGCATCTGTGAACCCAAATACCAACAGATACTGACCAGAAGTAAATTCTTACTGGGATGATTTACGCCCTCTTGATTATAACAACAGTTCTGTAGTCATATTACATCATACACACTTGCTTGCACTATGATTCCCATTTGTTATTACACAGCATAAGTCTCCAGTGTTATACCTTTTAACAATATAACTACATAGTCCAAAGTTTAGCATGTAAACAAATGTTATTTCAGCAGGCAATGCCACAAGACAAAACCCCAGTAAACACTTGGTATCTATTTCCGAACCAAATACACAGTATGCTACTCTTATACAATCACTCACATGCTAATCTCTAACTGCACAGCCCATCTCCATTAATACTTAATAGGTTATGCAGGTTTATTAATATCCTTACTACATCAAGCAGTTAGAATAGTAGATACTGTAAAATGTGTTAGAAGTCATTCCATTTACAACTTGAGATACAACTCAGCCAAGGCATGTAACCAAGAGTCACATAAATCACCACAGGAGGTGAATAAAGCAAACTGGCACTGCTTGCAGCAGAGTCGCTGCACGCATGCAAACAGTCACTTCATGTAACTGAGTTATGAGCAGCAAGTTCTGTTAATGATTATTCAATACTTGATGATCATCTTGTTGCAGGAAACAGTATGAGTATTGGGACAACTACCATTAGGTCTCAGATTTTGGGTTGTATGCACAGCCAGAATGGGCAAATACTGATAAAACTTCCCCATGTTCCCTCTAACTTCAAGCATCTGAGAAAGAGAAGAAAAGGATTTCTGAGGAGGGGGAAAAAAGGAAGGAAAAAACCCCCAAATCACATCAGCACTCTTCAGCAGCTCACTGAAACACAGATGAGCTGAGTAAGCTCATTTGAAGGTCACCAGGTTTTTTTATTTGGGCACTCTCAAGATGTTTGGGGCTTAAATTAACCTGTAAAGTTCTTAATTGTATAAATCAGAACACTTTTGAAGAATGTTTAAAGACCCAAATGCCATAACAAAGGTTATGAAGTAGACATATTTCAGCTGTGAAAAACCTTTATCCAAACTATGAAGCCATTTGAAATCCAGTGAATTTGGGAAATTATTCTGAATCAGACTGATCTGGTTTGGAAGGGAGCTTAAAACTCACCCAGTTCCAACCCCCTACCAAGGGCAGGGACACCTTCCACTAGAGCAGGTTGCTCTAAGCCCCATCCAACCTGACCTGAACCATTCTGTAGATACAATTCTGACCTCAGCAGCACAATAAGCCCTCACAAATCTTTAGTTACTAGCCATGCAAGTAACTCTCACACCAGCTAAGGCACAGCAAATATATCCCAATCAGAGCAAGCTTAGTCCATTTTGTCTGCTAGCTCCTGCATACAGAATCACTAGGCTGACACTGACTGTTTAAGATGTGTACACTCGAAGTTGAAAGCTGGAAAAGGATGACAATGATGTCAAAGAAAACTAAAATCATAAGTGATTATTGCCTTACTTGCACCCTTTTATCTAGGTAATACAATATACTGAATGTCCAAAACATTCAGCGCAGATCAGTCATCATATACCTCTAGCTTGGACTATGGCTTTATGGCAACAAAGAGCCCATCATGCTTATGGGCACAATGACTCTAAGCACTGAAGAAACTGGGGGGGGGTTGCGGCTTTTCGGTGGGCTTGGGGGTTGGTTGATTGATTTTATCTTTTTCTTGGTTGGTTGTTTGGTATTTTTGTGTCTTTCGGGGTTTTAAGTCTAGGAAAGTATCACAGCATCACAGAATTGTTAAGGCTGGAAGAGACTTCTGGAGATGATCCAGTCCAACCCCCTGCCAAGGCAGGGCCACCCAGAGCAGGTTACATAGGAAATTAATTCAATTCAAACCTACCTGATAGCAATGAAAGAGCATGTTCCTGACCTCAAAACCTGTCCCTTTGTCATTGTTCAATTGGGAACGAAACAGCATGAAGAATTTACTTAAGAGAGAAAGATTGCAACTGCTGTCCCACTAAACCAGCACATGGAGAAGAACGCCATCAGCTGAAGAGTTCAAACTGTTCATAGGACTTTTTACAAGTTACAGCATGGAGGCTGGATCTGGATGAGCTTTAAGGTCCTTTCCAACCCAAACCAGGCTGGGATTCCATGATTCTGTCCCAAAGGCAGCAGTGAGGGTGCAGAAGGCTACATACTGATTTAGCCTTAGTGATTCAGTACCGGAGTACCCTTTGCACTTGGGTAGCCTTTCACACCTTTACTAGCACTGTTAAGTCCTTCCCCTTGTACATTAGTTTGTACTAATACTACAAGACTTTCACATGTTAAAAACCTGCTGTAGATGGACAGGATTGGCTGACACTCCTTCTAATCACAGCAAGATCTATCTTCTGAAAGAAGTGCAGTTATTCCTATAAATTTAACTTATCAGACCTAAGGCTGTTAATCTGCTATTAACATCAAATCCCTACTGCTCAAGTTTTCACACAGCAAAGTTGGCAAAAGGTCTGCTTCTTAATTCCAAGTAAGCTTTTGAACATATCCTTATATTATACAGGGCAGAATGCTCATGCACCATGTCAACGAAGAGCTAATGAATAATAGCTGTAGAAGAGTGATGGGACACTTCAAGTACACCAAGTAGGTATTTAGACAGGTAACTTCAGATTATTTCTGTTTCTTAAAGCTGGAGCTAACAATTAACTTGCTTTTCAGATAATTCTGAAATTAACAACAGGATACCCAAGAGCTCAAAGTCATGATCGAGTTTCATGCTCTTCTCCATAACCCAACCACTCAACACTGAACTTCAGCTGTTGGATATAACACAACAGCCAAATATGCTTTTTACTTGGGAGGCAAGGTTGAAAGTTTAATGCAACTGGAATTTCCTACTGAAAGCAAATAACATGTAACTTCAACTCCTAAAATGCTCTGACATTGATTAAACAGGCTCTAAAAGCAGAAATGTATCTAGATTTCTTGCTTGGTTTCTGCTGTGTGCAAGATGTTTCTCAGTCTTAAAGCTGAGCATTGAGTCAAGCTACCCAAAATATTAAAGACACCTATCAGAAAACAGCATGGGCCTAGCAGCTTAAGAACAAGCTGTTGTCCCCACTGCTCTCCCCAGTCATACTGTCAGAGAAAACCTGAGGCTGGATGGGACCTCTGAAGATGAACTACTACTCTAATGCACTGTTCAAACCCTTCTTACTCTTAGATGTATCACACTTCCCTTTGCCAGGCTGAACATACCCAGTTCACATCTCACCCCAGGTTAGGGGCATGAGCTCTGTCTTGGCAGCCCTCTAACTCCAGTATAACAGTGTACTTGCTCAGAAACCCAAAACAGGACACAGCTACCCAGCTATCATCTCAGGAATACTAAACAGAGGGAGCAAGGATGACTTTCCTTGGCCATGGGGCTACACTCTTGCTAAGAAGTCCCAGGTACACTTGGCCTTCTCTACAAGGGCACACTGCTGACTCCTTCCCCATATCTCACCAACTTGTGTTTTAAGTATATGGCAGGAGATCGCATCAAAGGTCTTCCTAACACACAGGTATACAACATACACTACTGTGCTATTGTCCACAGAGCCAACCATATGATCACAGAAGGCAACGGGGTGAGGCACGAAACCAACCCTGGCTGTTCCCATTCATCTGCTTAGAAACAGCTTTCAGGAGACTCTGCTCCATAAGCTTCCCCACAATGGAAGCTGGGCTTACTGGCCTGTCATTCCCTGGATTCCCCTTTCACATTTTTAAGACAAATGCAATAATTGTCTCTTTCCTATCACCTGGAGCTTCCCCAGTTGCCATGATCATTCCAAGATGACAACAAGCAGCTTTCCAGTTATGTGAGCCAGTCCTCAGCATCCTCAGATATGTGTCAGCTTTCTACCCTGGCATGGCCCCCATTATTACACATTACTGACTTTTCAGGTAAGCAGCAACTAAGGTGTAACAAGAGGCAATCAAGAGAGACTTCAGGGCCTTGGAACAACTGGTTAAGGGATCAGGAGCGCAAGTAGTGCTCTCCTCCGTCCTTCCAGTTCCAGGGAACGATGAGGAATGAAGCAGGAAGAGCCAGCACATCAATACCTGGCTCCAAGCCTGGTGTCACTGGCACAACTTGGGGGGTTTTGATAATGGGTCAGTATACACACCACCAAGTCTGCTGGCAACAGAGTGGGTACACTGGTCTCAAAAGTGAAAAGGAGTTAACAGGGTTTATTAAAAGAGCTTTAAAGCCAGAACTGAAGGCAAAAAAAGCAACGATTGATCTAAATATTTACATTCTTTCAGTTGGTTAACACATTGAAAGCATTTATTCTTCACACAGGTCTCAGAATGACCCACTGATACAACTCAAAGCTGAGGCTCACACCCATGTGTATGCACATGAAATATTCATGCAGATGAAACCTTTAATTCATGAAGGGTTTCATGCAGGTGCTTAAAGACACCTAATGAAATATTTATTGCTCTTTTCAAGAACTCAAGCCTTTTCCAACACATAATATTCCTAGCTTAAAGTATTCTTGAATCTCTATGTTCCTCTTTTACAGCAAATTATAACCTGGCTCATCTATTGCTATAAGTATTTATATTCACAATGGAAAGAACTCCAGCAGTTTCACATGTATTCCTGATTTAACTGCTCAAGAAATATAATGTTAAAGGTTAATCTTGAGACAGGGAAACAGATGTTCAGTCAAAAGGGAATTTTTCTCAAGAGGAGATACCCAGGAAGTTTGTCTTTCCAATGTACTCCAGCCCACAGAATTTCCCACCACACTTATCCAACTGGGAAAAATTAGGAATCAGCCTCCAACTTAACTGTGTACTTAGCAGAAACACCAACTTTGAGGACTTAAGCATGTAATATTATAAAGCGCTTCAAACATTATTAAAATGTATTCATAACATTATGCTATATATATACACACTAAGTATACATGTCTTTTATTAATAACATAATTCTTGTTAAAAGCTTCAAAATAAGCTTTCGTTAGTTTACAATTAAAGCCATTAAGTTGTTTAAGCTTAAATTATAAGCAGAGCACTCAGTCCAGCTTCTAAACCCTGCAACATTTCACAGTTAAGTTAAACACCCTTGGATAAGCTTGTTAAGTGGGCAAGAAGGCCTTCAGAAAGGAAAATGTGGTATTTTCCTTCTGAGCTAGTTCCTAACCAGAGTACCTGAACAAAGAGAATCAGCCAACAGCCCCAGAGCTGTTTACAGCCCATAGGAATCCTCTTTACACCACACGCAGAACAGCTGAGACTGGGGGGAACCTCTCCTGATAATCCAGCCCAAGCCTCCTCCTGGGGCAGGGTCACTGGGAGCAGGACTGTGTCCTGCTGGGGTCTGGATATCAACATGGATGGAGCCTCCACAGCCTCTCAGGCAGCTTGTTCCACTACCGGACCAGTCTCATGGTCAAAGAGTCTTTGTGTTCAGATGGGATTCCACATACTACAGTTTGTGTCCATTGCCTCTTGTCCCATCAGTGTGCACTGGCGAGTCTCCCTCCTCCTCCTTCATCCCCTCGCATCAGGTACCCGGATACATGGATATGATCTTTCCCAAGCCTTTTCATCCCTAGACTGAGCATTCTCAGCTCTCTTAGGTTCTCCTCATACAAAAGATGCTCCAGACCTTTAGTCATCTTTGTGGCCTTGTACTGGACTTGCTCAAGTAAATCCATATCTTACTTGTAGAGGGGAACTCACTGTTACCAGCAGTACTCTTGATGTGGCCTCACTGGCACTGCATAGAGGAAGTATCTCCACCCTCTGTCTCCTTCAGTAGTGCTTCACATGAGAAACTCAACTGTGCCTTTCACTACAACCATGGCAATCATTATGAATCAGAAAGGTAATGCTGACACTGGGCTAAGGACTGCCTTTTCATGATCTACTACGTACGTTTCTTACATCTAAGAGAATTTTTGTGCATGCTAAATTTAACCTCTTGTACTTGCCAGATCTTGCTTCATTCTGCATGAGAAATATAAAACCACTTCAGTAAACCCACAAAGACATAGCTTTATAACACTCATTGCCAGCATGCAAACCCCATCAAGTTACCTCTGGCTCAAGTTTAGCATTTTCCGGATTGCAAAATGAAATACGTATCAATGTACCTTGCTCGGCAAGCATCCAGCTGCAGTTGTCACTATTTTCTGGTTACCTGCCATAGTACAAAGCTGTATTTCTGAATGAAGATAAAATATCTATCCCCAAAGAGCAGGCGATTAGATATTCATTTACTGCTTCTCACATTAAAGCCAGATCCTACTGATGATGGGACATCCTCTAGAACAGTTTAAAATCCCTTGAGGCTCTACCACATGTCAAACCAGCAAAACAGAGGAGCTCTGCACCAAGTCTCTATGCACAAGAAGAGGAGCTGAAAGGGACAATGCAGAAACAGGGCAAATACTTAGTCTGTGGCTAATCACAGAATATGTAGTGAACTACTGACTTCCAGCTAACTTCCAGTGTCCCATTACACAAAGTTCCCCAAAAAGGAAAATTATCTGCAAAGTAATTTAAAAAGTAGGATCAGATATTCTTGGAAGTTCTTTTGCATCTAACTTCTATGCTGTAACATAAAAAGCAGCAGAGCTTTATGCAAAGACATACTTGCCTATCCGCACATAGTACAGGTATTGTCAGTTTGTGCTCTTTCCAAACAAACTGTCAAGAACATATTCAACTGCAAGCACAGCAACATCAAACTGTGCTCATCCACCACCCAGAGTTCAGTGATAGATATACTTGTTTCCAGTACTGGATACACACAGAAACGCCTCTTAGACAGTCCCTGCTTCAACCAAAGTACCCATCTTCCAAGTGGCAGCCCCCTGCCCCGACAAAAACATCCTCACTTTGATCTTTTCCAATTTAGGTCTCAAACTCTCCCTCAGCAAGAAGACTGCTGTCACTGACACCAATTGTTATCATCGATACAACTATCGCTTGTTTGCAATTCAAGCTGAAAAACTATCTCCCAACAGACTTGCACCACCTCACCATAGCAACACCTATACATAGATATTTGTGTTCATCATGGTAATACTCATTACATCAAGCCATCTTTCCTAAGTTGGTTACAGCCACACACTATCTACCATCTAACCTTCATTTCTTTTGCAATGCTACATTTCACCCAGCATCCTCCCAACTCTTTCAAGCACATACACTTAGCCTAGAAAGGCTCCGTTGCACGTCACTTAGGTGATGTTTCTAACCTCAAACAAAGCAGGAAAAGCTATTTGTGTTTCATTTTGTACGATGAGCCTTTCAAGGCAGTTTCTGCAATACCAAATCACTACAGGTAACTTAGATTCTCCTTCAGTTCAAACGTTGCTACAGCAAGCGCAAGGGAGTGGGAAGATGCTCTTTAGTATTCCAGTAGGCATGCTGGTGGATTATGACCTTCCCATCTGATGATATTTTGAACCTGCAGTTTTTAACTGTATTTCACATCTGAGTATCCACAGCTACAAGGTTCATGTGAATGTATCAGCTACATAAAATTAACTTCCTCAGTTCCTTGTCCAGCATTCAAACAGAAACTAACTCTTTACATCACTTTGACATCCAAGAACATTCATTTCATTTTTGGGTAGCACTGTTAAACCAAAAACCTGAGAAGGAGATTTGTTGTTTACTGTAGACACATACCACCCCAGCATGGAGTAAGAGGAGGAGCACATCTGGAACAAGCACAGACCAGAACATCACATAGTTCTGCTTCAGCCATTTCATTACAGAAGCACCAATCCGGAAAAACAAGCAGGAGACCTGCCTGTTGGAAGACCTGGGGTCAGCAGCGCTGGACAGGAGCCTGGGTGGGAGGGAGGGCCAAGAAGGGAAGGAAACACAACAGGCCACTGATAAGATCAGGCGCCTGCGCCCAAGAACCTGACATGGCTCCAGCTTCCAGCCTGAAAGAGAACATCTTTAAAAGCAATACTGAACAGCCATGGGGAAAGCGCAGGCACAGAGGTCACGCCACAAACTGCCCTTCAACTCTGCTCCTGAAAGCCACGTACATTCATCTTCTGCTTGCTGCAGAAACAGAAGATGCCCTCCAAGGCTTCACTGGCAATGTGGCAATGTGGCAATGAGCTGTGCTGGAACTGGATGAGCTTTAAGGTCCCTTCCAACACAAACCAGGCTGGGATTCTATGATTTCAAGAGTATCATCATAATGCAGTGAGCTTCCCAGTCTCCAACGATTTAATCTTTCTAGAGGACCTAGTAAAAGGGGATATCACTCTTCAATGAAAGACCTGCTATTGCTTCTCTAACCACTTTGGAAAAGAACCATCATCCCTCTCCCACCGTTACAGGCTCCCGGAGCAGCAGCATGACACAACTCTGTGCAATGCAACAATACCAATGGGCCAGAAAACCAAGGACATGGCAGCAGGAGCGGCAGCAAATGAAAAAAAAAAAAAAGAAAAAAAAAATCAATACCTTCACCTTCCTAAACACATCAGCAGCTCTCTGGGGAGACGTGAACAAGGCATCAAGTCCCATTACCTTTCCATAGGGAAGGTTTTCTGCTGCAAGATCACTCTGACCAGAAACAAGAGAAAAGATGTGTTCTCAGTGTTAGCAGTTTTGATAGCAAAGCCAGGTCTCTGCCTTGTTTTCTACTTGAGGTTTCTCATTTCAGCTTTAGCTAGGCAATTTTCAGTACAACCAACTACCCTTGGAGACCTGCTGACGTTAACATTACAATTTCACTCATGTACCCCAATACTGCAAGATCTACTGAATGTTTACTACTTTCTTACTATATAATTAGACCTCTAGCATGCTATGAATTTCTGCCTCATCCCCAATGCCTTATGTTAGACCATACACTTCATTTTATTCTCATTTCATACCTTGTATTTTACCCTCATTCCATACCTTACATTTTATCCCCATTCCATACCTTACAGTAGTTTAACTTGGTAAGTAACATTCTCTGCAGAAAAAGTTGTCCTTGCTTAAAATTCAAGCTACTCAAAAGCAATGAATATCCACACAATGTCGGACCAATGGTGTGGAAGGTAAGGGTGGCTCCTCCAAGCATTTGTTATGTTTTTTAATCCACCAGGAACAGTGCATTTAAACTCTCAAACCCATGAAATAGCAAGATTTCCCCAGAAATGAAGGCAAATGATTGCCACTAAGCAAGAAAGAACTAACGGTGGGAGAGGAGCAGAGCTGGGAATCACATCACCTCCAGCCAAAACTGTATTTCACAATAACCCAGCCTAGGCACATCCTAAGTCTGCATCATGGAATCAAGTGCTGCCAAAGTTATCATCAAATAAGCAGGAAATAAACTATTTTTCCATAGAAGTGACTTAAAACAACAGAGAAGAAAACCTTAATGCACAAAGATACTGCTTTTAATTATTCCCTGTACTTGAAGTAATTCACACCATTTACAGTGATTCATGCCACTTGCTCCTGTGCTGAACACACTTTAGGAAGTACAGTACTTACTCCATAAACAAGAACACATTGTTTGCAATTAAACTACTAAGTATTTTAATTGCATAGCATTTCAAATTAGACTTTTTACTGCATTAAAACTGCAATGGGATTGCCTTTACATGTATCTAGGAACACACAGAACCCACAGAACAGCCAGAAGGCAAATGCTTCCAAGAAGTAGGTCACTCCTGCTGCTTCAAAATTATTTACAAGCCCCAAACAACATGCTATGGACACAGCTTTAACCTTACAGGTATTACAGTCAAACCAAGCACATCCACTTAAAGATCAGAGCAAAATGTTCCATTTCAAAAGCCATCCAAATAATAGACTGACTTCAAACAGCCCCTTTCTTAAAAGCTCTAATATAATAGCAACTGATGTTATATTTAGGCAAAACCATAGTTAAATTAGGTAGAACTGTCCAAAGTGTGGCATATAATGACTTCTAGATGTGTTCCATAAGAATTTGTATTCATGGGCTTTGGAAAGAATCATCAAATCCCAGCCTGGTTTGGGTTGGAAGGGACCTCAAAGCTCATCCAGCTCCAACCCCTGCCATGGGCAGGGACACCTTCCACTAGAGCAGGGTGCTCCAAGCCCCTTGTGTCCAACCTGGCCTTGAACACTGACAGGGATGGGGCAGCCACAGCTTCTCTGGGCACCCTGTGCCAGCACCTCAGCACCCTCACAGGGAAGAGCTTCTGCCTTGTATCCAACCTGAACTTCCACTGTTTCAGTTTGAACCCATCACCCCTTGTCCTGTCACTGCAGTCCCAGATGAACAGCCCCTTCCCAGCATCCTTGCAGGCCCTTCAAATATTCAGAATGCCTCAGAACGTACAAATTCAGTCTCAAGGAAAGCTTCTATTTGATTACTTTTCCCTGCTTTCTAGACAAAGAACACCCGCACAATGACTTCCAAACTTCTAATTCACAGAAACCCAGACATTTTACTAGCTCCATGCTACTTGTAGCTCACATGCAACAGCTCTTCTGACATATCAACAACAGCGTTTGAAAGACCAAGCCTTCACTGCAACACAATATTCTATTTTCTCACAGCACTTTGGCAAATCCCTCTTTACGGACAACCATCATACCCTTGAAGAGCTAAAAATCCCACAACTATAAAAGCCCATCCTTCACAAGGCTGATCCTGAAGTAATGCTGCAGTGTAACATCCAGCTTTTGCTTGGGAGTCCAACTCCTCCCTCCATAGACTTTACATCAGAGTACACTTTGAGCAGGTTGACTCTCTAAACCTGCTAATGGTGGGCTCTTTAAAAGAACTAATTGTGGGCAAGTCAGAGAAATGGGACTTGGTAGTATTTCATTTAGCTGGCAAACTAACAGGCTTCTGTGGCTGTAGTCACCTTCAGACCTCAGTCATATATACGCTTTCACTTCCCAGCTAAACCTAGTCCAGTCTTTCCAGGATACAGTAACATCAGTAAGGAAAAAACATGTCACCAGTACCATTTATCAGTACCCATAGAATGTGTACATTGGTTCACCTGGAATGACCTTCCTTACCACACTCAGCTAGGCACCAGATGGGATAGAAACATGTCATTCCCCCCATCCTAATTCTACTTAAGCATTTCCTGCTGTGATGTAATGGATGAATTAGTACCTGCTACAGAACAAAGGAAATCATTTCAGGAAGGAATTGCCCTGAACCATGATTTTAAGTGTAAAAAATACCTCAACCACCTACAGTCATGCAGGAAACACCACAATCGAATCACTCCATCAAAACCACTTGAACCCAAAATCCCTCATTAGTTCCAACGGGGATATAAAATGTAGAATTAAAACTGTGTAGGCAGTACCAACATGGGGTTTAGTTTGCATGTATCTCTTCCTACAGGCATGCCAAAACATCTGAATAACGAGTAACTTGGCTTGGTCCAACTAGTTGGCAACTGCAAACCAGTGAGACTTCAGGGGCCCTACAAAATTCCAGCCCTATCTGGTCCAGCTGAACAGAAACCACCACAAGCTTGCAAAGGCGAAAAGCTTACCCTCAGTGCCAAGAGCTCCAAATATGTTTGCTACAGCTCTTACTACTTGTCACAGAGAAGGAAAAAGATACCTTGTGGTTTGGAAGGTCAGCAAAGGAAAACTACAGGTACCTCAAATCAGAAGACTCTAAAAGCCACAGGATGAATTTGTGATTTTTTAATTACCATTGTGTATGACCTTAGCAAAAGGAAATAAAACTTGCAAGGGACATAAAGATGAGCTGAAAACACAGATCTGGAAAATCCTGGCCCTTTTTGTTACAGAAGTAAAAGATGCATTGACGGGATGCACCTCATCAGAAAGGCCATGTTCTGACACTCAGAGCATCACAATGTTTCAGAGAACTGCTCAGGTATTCAACTCTGAATTGTCAGAGCCACTGCTACAGGAGACCTGGGTACCAGGTGAAGGAAAGAAAACCAACCTTAATGCAAAGTACCTGCTGTCTTCAACACCACTTTTCACAATAGCACAGCAAGAAGCAGAAGCCAGTATGAGGAATGCATTGCCTCCTTACCCATGAGCTGATTCCAAAGACAGGCAACCAGTCCTACTGCTTGCATAGAGCTGGTGCCATTTGCGACTCAAGGCAGGACTTCCATGATGCCTTAAGTTGCAAAACTGAGTGCAAAGAGCCCAAATGTAGGTTGCCTTCTACAGAGAAAAGCAAACTTCTTATTGACAACTCAAAAAAGAAGCAATATGCAAAATGAAAAACATCCACAGTATCCTTGAGAACATACATTTGAAGCAACAAGCACCACAGTATAGCTTATTCAGTTATTTCAGTTATTCAGTTATTTCAGCCCAATATTACTGCTGTTAGCAGATGAGCTCCTGAAGTGGACAGTTTTTAAAGGTAACAGAAATGATTTTATAGCAATTACATCTGTTTCTTTCATAGCAAAAGCAGGACAAAGAGCTCTGAAAAGCATACAAGTACTCAGTCATTTTACAAGTTGGGACTAATGCAACTTATCCGTCCCGCTTATACATGCCTCCCACACTGCTTTCACTCTACATGTATTTAGATGCTTTCTGAAAACAAACAGCCCATCACACTGGAAAAGGAGCATTCAATCCAACAGAACATGCTCAGAGAGTTTATCTTCCGTGCATTTCACTACAACTTGGCCCCAAGTGCTTTAGTAATAGGAAATCCATGCTGGAGTGCTGGATAAGGAAGCAACAAGTTTAAGGCACTTCTGTCTATCAATCCACACAGGATGGCCAGGAACCATTCTGATTCTCAGTTCACACATCTTCAGCCTTATTCACAAGTGGGCAGCAGAAACGGAAGGTCTTTATTTCCCTTGCCCCAGATGACAGGAACTCCGGAGGATTATTCTGGTTTATTAACATCGTAAGAATCTTCTACTCATGCAGTACTAGTCATTTGAGGCAAAGAACAAGGAAGCAGGGAAGGAGCCTGGGGGAAGAAGGGCAAAAAAGTTAAGGAGCCCACATAGTGCTGGGGTAATGATTGGACTCCATGACTTTAAAGGTCTTTTCCAACCTAAATGATTCCGTGATTCTATGCTGCCGCAGCACATGAACCCTGTAACTACACATGGCTTTGAGATCATTCCAAAAGCAGAGGGAAATAGAATAAAACAAGCACTATGAGGTGCTGGCACAGGGTGCCCAGAGAAGCTGTGGCTGCCCCATCCCTGGCAGTGTTCAAGGCCAGGTTGGACACAGGGGCTTGGAGCACCCTGCTCTAGTGGAAGGTGTCCCTGCCTGTGGCAGGGGTTGGGACTGGAGGAGCTTTAAGCTCTCTTTCACACAAATCAGGCTGGGATTTCATGATTCTAAGGGTAAGAGCATGTGCTGAAAGGACTTTTATTTGTGTGTGGTGAAGGCATGTTAAAATAGAGATAAAGCACCCAGTGTACTAGAAAGCTGGGTGTCCAATTTTTCTCTTAATGGCTGGGGGCAAAGAGGAAAAATAGCTTTGACCCACTTCTGCAGAAACCCATATGACCACTCCATGTTAAGCTAACATGAAAGCAGAATGTGCTCCTATTCCATGCATGCATTCTCTACAGAAAACAGCTGACCTGAAGGGATTTGTAATTCTCTTCACTTCTGTGAGTGTTTACGGCAAGGGATCTCTGGTAAAAAAAGCTATTTTATAATAAACATTATCTGCAGATAAAACGCAGTGAGACTTTTGCTATGGTACAAGAACTTGGAAAAAGAAATAAACACAATCAGACATCTCTTTCAAGCAAGAATCACAGATAAAACCCTCTCTGTAACAGCAGCATCTCTATCATTCCCACCAGGGTTACTCTGCTGCAAAAGCAACGCTTGCAGTGAATAATCATCAGCATCCATATGGAATAATGATAAATGTGTTAGAGAATATGGAAGCTCACCAGGATAACAGAATTATGAGAAGAACGGCAAGTCATTTACATAGGTTGAGCTTCCCTTCACATCCTACTTTTGCTTTATTCTTAAAGCAACCCATTCTCCAGCATTTTTTTTTTCCTAT
Organism: Lathamus discolor; assembly: GCF_037157495.1. Taxonomy (NCBI): domain Eukaryota; kingdom Metazoa; phylum Chordata; class Aves; order Psittaciformes; family Psittacidae; genus Lathamus; species Lathamus discolor. Next base: position 66,244,960 of record NC_088886.1, read on the forward strand.
TACAATAATAAACCCAAAAAGCTCCCTGCATCCAAGCAGTGTATGAGCTCATGGGGTATTTTCACATTCAGGAAAAACATTAGTTCTTTGTATACCCCAGGTGTATCTGACGTATCATATATTCAGTGTCTTCCTTTCACACTGCAGATGCTAAGAAGAGTCCCCCTTAAATACATTCAACTCATAACAAACCCATTCTCTCTATCTTAGAAGACTTTAAGAGCCTCACCCTTTATTTCAAGGTCAACTACCAGTTGGTTTCACCACACCTGATGCCTCAGCAGTTACAGATCAAAACCTCCACCAAAACCAACAATCAAACAACCTTCCCTGGGTGCACCTCCTCTTCAATGTATGCCTGTTACATACATTGCACAATGTGCTTACAAACACCACTGCCCTGCAAGTGCATTGCAAGAAGGCTTAGAGAGCCTAGAGCAAGGAAAAGGACAGGAGAGAATTTGACCTTTCTGTTATTAAGGAAGGACACTGAGGGCACAAAGCAGCTCAGAACTTAACATCACTTTGGTGGTGTGCATTTGAAACATGGATCTCATCTTTACCACTCTCCATAGAGCCATGCACAGAGGACTGAGGAGCCATGCAGCACGAGCAGCAGATGGGTAAAGTTCAGCACCAGTGCTCAACCCAGTGCTTGCTGGTTATGGGTAAAACACTCACCATGACCTGCTCCCACATAATCCTCCTTTATGAAGGCTTTTAGACTTGAAAGCTCAAAAGTATCACAGATTTTGAGCAAGTGTTGCTACTCATTGCTTCTCTTGCACATAGTTTGGCATGAAAAACATGCCCACAGGTGAAAACTGAAGCTCACTTTACAATTTCTTACCTCAACATCCTCACAGTTGTGGAACATACCACTAATTACTTCAGTTGTCCTGCCAAAGGATGCCCCAAGGGAGGAACCAAATCACCATATGCCTAAAGTTCAACAGGTATGTAAACAGATGCAAGCTTTTTTTCTATCAACATTTTCATGACCCTCTGAACATACAGAAAGAACACCACCTCTGCACATATCTATCAGCATCCACCCCTTCAAAGAGAATGTCCATAGGGATTTTGTGAGCAGCAGCAAAAGCATAATAGAGATTTACATCCCTACCTACATAAATTCCTCCCAATTTTAACGCAGGGGTGGTAGTTATTTGTCCTTATGAGTCCTATCAGTCAGAGTTGCTCAAAGCTGTGGCAGACAAGAAGAGAGACATCAAAATAAAATAGGAGCAACGAGAAAGGCGAAGAAATTTCCTTCCCCTCGCCACGCAAATCCTGTTAGTTGCTAACTAAGTACTTGTCAGTGTGAATGACTAACAGCAAAGAATATTTCATACATCATCTGGAAAGAGCCAAGCCCCTGAGATCTCATTATCAGAACCAAGGGTCCCAGCTGACATGAATTATTTACCTCAAACCAGTGCTTTTGATTATGCACATGCATTAAATGCTGAAGGTGCATCTGTGGCCCAGTTTTAAAACAACCATGTGGGAACAAAGCCAGAAAGTGTGCTTAAATACAGCATTCATTCCATAAAACAAGATGATGCTCTTGGCTGAGAAGCTCCGGTTCACCTATCCCATGTGATAGTGCACAGATGTCTTCACTACAACCTGAATGTAAGTGATAATAGGCTGGAGAACACAAGCATTTTTCTTCCTTTTCTCTTGATAGTGGCAGAAAATAAAATTCTTGCTCACATGTACCCAAAGCACAAGGTAATCCATTTCATTATGTGAGTGACAGCACACAGGGAGACACAGATACATCAAAATACACTCATTTTCACTTAGCTCATCTGCTTTAGGCCTCTTTCTACCCTCTACAGCATGATTTCAGAAGACATTCTCTGAGACACACACTAACACCTTATGGACTGCAGCATGGAAACTTCAACAGTGGGATCTTCTCTCTTTCTCCCCCCATAAGAAGGCAGCTCTAAGAGGGCGACTTGACCACAGCTTGACCAAAGCAGAGTGATACCTCACTTGTGTCTCTGGGATCATACCATACACTCAAGTTCATTGACCCCTTCCCTTCTGCTAACATCACTCAAGTCGACAGATGTTTTCATAGAACATTTTCGTGCCTATGACAGCCATCAAGGTAACTACCAAACAGGAACATGACAATGCCCATTTCAATATTAAATCACGTCTTAAGCTTGTGTAGAATCATTAATTTCATGTATCAGTTCAGACTATTCATAACAGTAGTCTGATAAACAACCCAAGTATGTATGGATGAGCTTTAAAGCCCCTTCTAATCCAAACCATTCTAGGAATTTATGTTAGTCATGCTGTGGTTTCACCAGGTGAACCAAAAGGAACATCTGGTTACACCACCTCTTCAGAACTCCCTACCAACTTGCAGATATTTACAACCATAACACAGCATGGAGCAATTATCAAGCCAACAAGGAACAGAAACATGTCCCCTAAGGATCTGTGAACAGCCTACATTGATGATTTTAACCACCAAACTAGACCTCTCACAGGGGATCTTTTACAAGCAATGGGATTTAATGTCCACAAGCGCTTCTGGAAAAGCTAACTACAGGCAGAACAAATCAGACAATGAGCAATAGGAGAAACCCACAGAATAACGCCTCAGCTTACCTCCTGTGTGCAGCAAGCATAAAGCTCGCACCTGAAAACTATCAGTACTGACCTCTGGTATCTCACTTCCCAGGTTTATGGTGTTAAGGTAGGTTTGCCCTTGAATTACGCAAACCTACCTTCAGATTTCAAACAGATACAGAGAACATAAGCAAAACAACACTGTTGGTGCAAACACAAAACATGCCAGGTCTCTGCCGTGCTATCAAATACACCTAAATTAGTTGAGCACTTGAGACAAACATTAGCAACCCAACTTGTCCCTATTTTTGCCTTCTCCCCAACTCTTCTAATTGCTGTCATTTACATCTTCAAACCCCTCTCTAAACCCCAGCTTTCCTCTCAAAGCACCATGCCAAAGATCCTTCCCATTGGATTATTATCTTGCATCCTCTCTCACAGCAGTCACCAGTGACCTCCTACAAACTCTCTCCCCCATAACAAAGGGGAAAGGACCCTGCACACTGGGTTAACAATCCTCCCACATACACTAGGATTTAAAATGTGCCAGCAAAAGAAGGGAACTATTGAGCTATTGCATCTGTACATAGCTGTATCGTTACAGTTAACTACAAGCCTTTTTTGAATCAAAGAGTATGGGTTTAAAATTCAAGTGACCATTTCAATGGGCTTCTCAGCATTCTTTAGCAGCAATGAGACATACTGCTCCTTCCCAAGCTTAGTCGGCCTCAGAGTAATAGCCAACACACCTCACACTTTCACTTCATCGCTACAGATCTACAGACTAATGCTCTTTGGGAAATGACAGCACCATGCTGCTACAACTGCTATCATCTGTGATATTAATGATGTCTAATTGAGAAAAGGGGTTAGCATTCATAGGGTCTGAAGTTAAGACGAGGATTTTATACTGTAAGCAAGCCCAAGGAGCTTGTGGGACAAGACTGACCATCATGCAGCTTGGACACGCACCCCAAGAGCCTGCATTCAGCTAAACCAGCTTCCTTCTTTGATCTCTTTTTAAACAACAGGATGGTACTATAAACCAAAAGGCAACCTAGAAAACTGCTGTAACAGAATCAGTTCTCATCACGAGTCACAGGGTTAGAAGAGCCCCAAAACACTTTAACAGAATACTAATTCTTTACATAAATCATGAAGGGAAAGGAGAAAACCTGGGAAGAGCCCCATGCTGCAGGAATACTTGTGCAGTGCCCTTTTGAGTTCGAGTCCTATTAAAAACAGGCCTTCTTAATTTCTCCTGCAAGTCCCATGAAAGGCAAAACCAAACTACCAGCTCTCATGTCGCTATTCATCACCCATTAGCTCGATTCCATCTTCAAAGGACTAAAGCATCGAGCTTGACTAACGTATCTCATTACCTCCATCTACTGGTAGGAGCTGCCGTATGTAAAACAAAAAAAACCCAAACCTACACCAGAATTGCTTTCACACACTGCACCATTAAAAATAATAACACCAGAACTACTGATAATGAAGGAAGTGAGAGGGGAGAATACAAGGGCAATACAAACATTTCAACTCAAAAAACACGAAAGGCCAGTCTACCTGATACACCCCATACCATTTTTTGGTGTCTACAATTCATTCACCCCTACCAGTATAAGAAATTTGTCTTTGGATTGAAACCTACACAGCAGGAGTCAGCCAGAGATATGTTAGTTTATTTGTTTCTAGTATGAGAGTCAATCTGCAAGATCCAGGTGATTTCACATTAAGCTTCACAGCCTTTACTGGTAACACATTAGAACTACAGAGCTCCAAGCCCCTGTGTCCAGCCTGGCCTTGAAATACGCAAGATGTCATCTCAGTCTCCCCTGTTCTAGCAGGTTAAAGCCATTCCCCTTGCCCTGTCCCTACAGGCCCTTGTCCAAAGCCCCTCTCCAGGTTTCCTGTAGCCCCTTTAGGTAGTAGAAGACTGTTATAAGGTCTCCCCTGAGAGACACATAGACATGCTTCTCTCTCCACGTAGTATAACTTACGTCAGAGTTCCTTTTTAAACAGGAAAGCATGTTTAGCCTTCAAAGTTGTTCTAACTTGCTTTCTATAGTAACCCACATATGGTTGATGTTACTGAAATTATCCAGAACTTAATTCTTCTAATTCCAGATCTACATTCCCTAAACTGATGAACAACACACATGAAATTAAACAAAGCATGCTAACCTGCTATTACTTCCACGGAAGTACTGAAAATACTAGTCAATGTATATTGACTAGTATTATAGTAATGACTAGTATTGACAGTAATGGGAATAACTAGTCAATGTAGGTATTTATCAGCGCTGCTGGTTACCTTTGTCAGTTGTAGCTGAGCTTTGAAATTATAATTTCACATCTGTGACAAAATAAGTCATTGCTTCTTTATTATCATTACTATTTGCAAGCAAATACCATCATATTTATCCATTCTACTTAATTCCAAAGCCAGGGTAGGTGGTAAACTGCTGCTCACAGTGCCTTCCTTACTACACTGAATGCTTCCACTCATTCCTAAACATGCATTATGATAGACAGTAAAGCCAAGGCTTACATTTTCATCCACAAGCAGCACTGGCCATGAAGATGCTTACTACCAATTGCTGCCTTTAAGAAGCAATAACAGCTTCTATTTCAAAAGCTTCCTACCATCTTTCCTGGACTAGCACAAGCTCTCCAGCTTGTGCTTTATTAGTACATTACTACATTTACTATGTTACTACCTTTACTATATTAGTACTTACACTTCATTAGTACTTCAGCATGCAACCTCTACTCCTTCACACAGCTATACAAGGCACTCAGCTACACTCCTCCTGCAAACCAGTTCTTTGAAGAGTTAAAAGAAGCTAAGAAGAAACTAAACAACTCACTAGAAGTAAGCCACATTAAAAGTAGTTTGAGTAGTAAACAAGACTGGTGGTCTCCAAAAACTTGATTCCCTTATGTTAATTCTTACAAGATGGGATCTTCAGACATGCCTGGAAACTTTCCTTACATTCAGCTGTCCTTTTTAAAGTATTAGCTTAATTTAAGACATCAAAACTACTCTTTCTAATGCAATAAAATGCATGCTTTCATTTTCCCCAGCTACTTTCATGCCTTTCATTGCATCCTCCCCATACCCAACTCTCATAGCTGTCAATAACCAGAAGGGGGCAACATTTTAAACAGCATATAAAGACAATACCGATGTTATCCATTGTCAAGCCCTTTGCCAAGCTCATTGCTACCAAGTAAAAATGACCACGTTGTCTCAAAGCTCCTCACTGGTACTGTTGCAAGGAAGATTTCCACTTCCTCTATTTACAGAACCAAGAATTTTAATGAGTGACTCAATCAGAAAACTTCCTGTAAGCACTGAATTAAGTATTTCACTGCAGTGCACTGCTATGAAGCTGCAGGCCAAGCACAGCAACTGTTCGGCAGAAACACTACTATCAACTAGGAGGAAATGACTGCATTTGTTATTTCATGCACTGAATTTAAGCTCAAAAATAAGACCTCTTCTGAAGCATTTCAGATTCTTTATTTACCATATTGTTGCTAAACTGGACTCAGTGCAGCTGCCCCAGAATGATATTTGTTCAAGCAATACACTTAACTTAGACACTAAAGTCAAAGGACAATCCATTTAAGACAAGTGCAATGCAAAAGCTTTTAATCTCGTGACAAATAAAATTGAATTAGTTGTTCTTTGAAATTCAACAAGCAAAACATGCTCTGATCCATTTGTTTCGAGGTAGCACTGTTCACTGATCCACAAGTGAGCCACACAGTTCTCTAAGAGACTGCTGCTATGGTGATGCCTCTTCAAGTGCGATCAAGGTCCAAAAAAACCACTGTGGAGAACATGGCAAAGAGCTCCTCTGGCTGTTCTGTAGTCTATTTGGAGTGCAGGAAAGAAATGTTCCCATAGCAGAAGAACAGTTTCAACATTAGCACAAGAAAATTTAAATGCTATCAAAGTTGAACTTGAATTCATCCGAGAGGTGCATCTTTCCTGATATGTATGCTAACAGGCTGCATTACTTAGATTTCTTTCCAAAGACTTTTGACTTCATAACACAAAACCATTAGTGGGATTCACTCACTAAGTATTTCACATGAATTCCAAGAAATAAAGCTCATCCAGTCCCAGCCCCCTGCCACTGGCAGGGACACCTTTCACTAGAGCAGGTTGCTCCAAGCCCCTGTGTCCAACCTGGCCTTCAACACTGCCAGGGATGGGGCAGCCACAGCTTCTCTGGGCACCCTGTGCCAGTGCATCTGCACCCTCACAGGGAAGAGCTTCTGCCTAAGAGTTCATCTCAGTCTCCCCTGTTCTGGCAGGTTAAAGCCATTCCCCTTGTTCTGTCCCTGCAGGCCCTTGTCCAAAGCCCCTCTTCAGGTCTTACCAAGCATGCAGCCAAGCAGTCTGCCGAAGCAAAACACGCAGTGCTCAAGGCTCACAGGAAACCTACAAGCCAAGAGAAGACCGTTTCATCATGTGGAACTGGCACCTTTTTTAACCAAGCATCAGAAAGCATTCAGTACTACTGATGCCTGCCTGATAACAGCAGAAGAGATGTTTTGAACTCACATTATCTGGGTGTAAGGATGTGAGGCTTGGCATTCTGATACACTACCAGAATCTTGCATGATTTTAGCCCAGTTTCCATGAGAACTAAGTACTTGCTATGTAAGTCAGGTTTATTTCTTTCAACTCTCCACAGTTTTAAAGATGGATTGAGTTTTAAACCCCCTAATAAATAAATAAATGAACATTTTAGAACAGAAATTTTGGCCAAAAAATTATGTAAAACATTAAGTCACAGAAGATGAAGCGGAGAGGCCACACTGATTTCCTAATGCTGGTTTAGATGCTTAGTCCCAGTCTCACCTACCCCCACTGATCTCATAGGAAACTGGCCTTATATAGCTTGGCATTATGTCAACTTGTCAAGAGTTGGGAACACGAAGTTTTACATTTTTTCCAGTTTATCTGGGTAATTAGGCAGCCTTTTAGGGAATGAAAGATCATGAACCACAAATATCATGAACCGAGATCAAACAGCTCAGCTCCGTATTCATATGGTCCCCCCTCAGATGTGTTGCCAGAACTGCACTTCCTGTGTAGAAGCTGCTCTAAGCAAAACATCCAGAGACTCACAATATAGAAGGCAGGACAAGTAAGTGCTTATTAATAAAAAAGCTTTTCATTTATCTTATTCTAAAAGAAGTACATGTGTAATTATTTCTACAATCAGATGTTGGCTGATGAACTGTATTTAGTTTTAGCATAAATAGCATCTCAGATATCAGTACAAAGAGTACCTGCCTCACTTCAAACGCTACTCAATAGCTACACTATTGTGATGCTTCAGTCCCCAGCACATGAATGAAAACAGAATATACCATCTTTATCTACTTCCTCCTCTGGGCTTCTCATGAAACCACCACTCTTCCAACAACCACAGAAGCAGTTCCATAAATACTGTATCAGATCTCCATCTTCACAAAGAAAAGCTTTTACTGATTGGAAAACAGTTTGGGATTCTTTACTCCTCTACCAGGATTGTATGCTGCTTTTCATGTATTAAACTGAAGCACTGACCTTGCTGTTATCTTCTGGGACTCTGGACTAAGAGGCAGTGATTCATTTGAAATAAAGACTACTAGAAGTTACGAATCGCTTTCATCATCACTATAAAGTATGCAACAACTACTAAGACACATCATAAACTAGAGTCTGAAAAGGTCAATAGGAACTGTCTGTCCAAGCACTGTCCCTTTGCATTTCTAACTAAATCCTGACTTCACGTCTGTAAGTTCTCGGGGGTAACTTAAGGAGCTGTTTTACTGTATTTTAAGCATTGACTTACAGGTTCTTTAATACAGATGGTCCCTACGGCACATACTTATTTCCCCCCAAAAGCATACTCTTAACACTGTCATGATCAGAACTCTGATTGTTCTTCTGTTATACACAGCACATGCCTTATTTCTGACTTTCTTTGCCTGCTGTAGAGTATACCCCACTCATGACTAGAGAAAACTAATTACATTTAAGGGAGTACTGTACTTTCCATCGAGCCGTGTTCTCAGATCACAAGCCCAAAGAATAAGCCCTTCAAGGCCCAGAGCCAACATAAAAGGTGATGGGATTCCTGGATACCCATTGGCAAGTTACATCCTTCAATCCCATGTTCCTGGAAGAAGATTTTAACATCACTTGCCAGGTACCTGTGGAGTTTCACCACACTGATACCACAGGGAACTCTCACCTGAAACTTCTGCTTTCACTGTCACCAGAATTACTGGCATTATAGTCCCTTGTGTACAAACCAGTTCTGCATTTACCAATGATTTATGTTCATTACCCTGAAATACCCCTATTTATCAAAAATCAGACTTCAGGATACCGGAATGATAAGACCCCACAAAATTCAACTGAAAATAGATGCATAAGGCCTTGTGTTCACTTTAACCACATGATTAGTACAGGGTCTGAGAGCAGCAGTGGCAAAGATTCTCAAACTAACGTAATTCTTCCCCACAGAAAAGACTGTTCACAGCAGCAATTGGTATTTCACCTTCAGAGATTATGAACAACATCTGTATCTTCTGTTCTGCAGAGCTACAACCTACTAAATCAAGACTGAGCTGCCCACAGCACAGTATTTATCTCACTACTCTATTCTACTATTAGACACTATTCAATGAATACGGTCCCGCTAAAGACAAAAATCCAGCATGCCCATTCACTTGCCAATGTCCTCAGAATACTATGAATATTGCAAATCGTAGCAGAAACACTCCTGCTCCACCTCTAAGTGTAAAAGCTTAATCTTTATTTACAGCAGCAATGAGGATTTTGGTTTTTTAAACATTAAGCATGCCTATAAAAAACACTGACAAACTGGAATGCCTTCTCTCATTAAAGAGCTCCTTCTCTTTCTCTACTACACAGTTCCAAGCACACAAGGACTTTCAATTAATCTCCCAAGTCCCTGTGAAAATTAAATGCTCCAGTTGTTCCCAGCAGCCCGAACACTCAGAAGTTTATCAGCATTGTTCTTTTCTACAGCCAGATGCTTTTAGCAGCTTGACAATATTACTTTGATACAGAAGAGTTCATAAAACCCTCAGTTTATCTGTAACTCTACTACCTATGTTTCAGTATAAATGTTAGGGCTGCCTGTTACATCCTTTTCTAGAAAGCATCCATCACCTATATAGGAGAAAAAAAAAACCCACCCTATGAAAGCGCTGTTTCAGTTCCTAGCACCAAAATGTTGCTGTCCATCTCCTAAACCTTCTTCTGGAAGTTCATCTTGAACTTCTGAATGTTTCACTCGCTCAGCGCTGGTGAGGCTGCACCTCCAATCCTGTGTTCAGCTGTGGGCCCCTCACTACAAAAGAGACATTGAGGTGCTGGAGCAGGGCCAGAGAAGGGCAACGGAGCTGGTGCAGGGCCTGGAGCACAAGTGTGATGGGGAACGGCTGAGGGACCTGGGGGGGTTCAGTCTGGAGAAGAGAAGGCTCAGGGGGGACCTTATCGCTCCCTGCAACTGCCTGACAGGAGGGGACTGGTCTCTGCTGCCAAGGAACAAGGGATGGGACAAGAGGAAAAGGCCTCAAGCTGCACCAGGGCAGGTTTGGATGGAGCTGATGAGCAATTCCTTCCCCAGAGGGTGCTCAGGCATTGGAACAGGCTGCCCAGGGCAGGGCTGGAGTCACCATCTCTGCAAGTGCTCACACAACATCGAGACGAGGCCTCAGTGCCATGGGTCAGTGGTGGCCTTGGCAGTGCCGGGGAGCAGCTGGACTGGATGAACTTAAAGGGCTTTTCCTATCTGGCTGATTCTGTGATTCACCATCAGGATCTCCAGGCTGAAAGGAGCCAATGCTGCTTAGAGCCACATTGACAAGAAGCTGATTAATCTCATAGCTCTGTATCTCCAGGGCTTCTATAAAAGCCAGTATAGGATCATGTTATCCAGCTGCACTACCACACACCATAAATAGTATCAGCATGTATTTATATCTACCAAGAGCCCAAAGAACTGCTAGCAGCATTAGAGTGTCAATGGGTTTAGTTCCACTTATTCTGTGTGTGTGTTACTAATCATGCTCAACTACCATGTTTTGACTGATAACAAGCACAGCTGAGTTTATATTGTGCAGAATTTAATTAGTGCTCCCTGTCAACAGCAGCAAACTGAAACACTCCAGATTTATTTTGGGGTTTCTTGTTGCTGCCGCTGGATTTAAAGGAAGTTTCCTGACTTCTGTCTTCAGGGTAAAGCAACTCGAAGCAAAAGCAAGAAGTCTGGGGTATTCTGAAATGCCTCAGCAGACATCAAGCACTGTTCATGACCACTACACTAGCATTTACTTCCACTAGTTGCTGCTGGGGTAGCAATAAGCACAAGCATTACAATTCACCTGAGCTCCCAGAAATTGGAATTAACATGAATACTCCTTATAGGTAAAAAAAAAAAAAAAAACCAACCAAATAAAAAAACCACAAAACTAAAGATCCTCAAAAGCAAAAGCTCATTTTTTTGTTAGACAGATGGAGTTTAGTCATCATTGATGAGAAACTTCCCATCACATTAGTATTCAGTATTTTAAGCAGCCATTCAGACCAACATTCAGAAAAGGCTTCTGGCATCACTGAGCCTTAACTATTTCCACTGTATTTAGAACTACAGATATTTTCCATATAAAAGGTTCCTAAATAGAAGCTCAGAGTTTAACATCACTGCAGGATTGTGTCTGCTGCATAAGGAATAGCGAAATTACAGCGTTTCAGTAAAGAAGTCCTGGCAGCCCAGGGCTCAGCTTTATTGTTATATAACTGGCTATTGACGAACTACAGTGATATTAAACTAACTCAGAGTTGCTCAGGCCACACAAGTAATACCAGGGCGTTAAATAACTCTTCAGTGTAAAGATTAAGACTCTGTTATTGACAGATATTTAACATGCTAAACCTCATGTTTAGAAGTATTACTTTGTGACAGAATCACTGGAACACGCAGAAGTGAACTGGGGGGAATTACCAAAATAACTCTTTCAATGCTCTGCCAGGGGAAGAGGCTGCTTCCATTACAACTATGCCATGAATCAGTGCTTTTGGCTTATGAGGATTTCTTAAGAGAATACCTGAACCCAAACCACTAACAACACTCAGCTGACATTACCAAATCATGGCCTCATAATAAACAGGCTGTCTCCAGTATTATGCTTATCACAACTGCTTATCAGGTCTGGTGAACATTCATAGAAGCACAGAGTGGCTTAGGTTGGAATGGACCTTAAAGCTCATCCATCCAGTTCCAACCCCCTGCCACGGGCAGGGACACCTTCCACTAGAGCAGCTTGCTCCAAGCCCATGTCCAACCTGGCCTTGAACACTGCCAGGGATGGGGCACCCACAGCTTCCTTGGGCAGCCTAGCATCAGTACTGAAGGTCTTTCTGCACACACAAGTCATGCTGAGGTGGTACTCAAGAGATTCTTGCTAAAGCTTTAAAAGTCACTTATTGGGCAATAAGAATCCCACAGCATTAGGCAGTGAATCTCGATTCAGTTTCAATCCCTAAAAATGGTCTACTTATACAGAGCTAATAGACATGAGAACACTTGAAGGAAATTGGTAACAGCAGACTGAGTCTCTCGGTAGCTATATTGTAACAGGAAGGTATGGAACCCATCTCATCTCTTTTACTCATGCCCTCTCCAAATCCAACTCACAGCAATAAAGCAGGTCATGAGTTTCCTGTAAGAATTGTACCAGCCTATCAAATATTCAAAAGCACTGCAGCTGTCTGCAGTCCTTCCTGAAAGCCTTTTTTAGAGCAGCAAAGAGGACACAGGAATTAATTAAATTAACTGTTTCCAAACATTCCCCTTCTATAAACCATCACCTTTCTTCAGATGTTCTTAACTGAAAATGAGTGCTCCTCCAAGGTTTTCAGTCCTTCATAACTATTAACAGCATGTTTGCTTAGCCAGGCTTCCAAAAGACTGCATAGAAACCTACTGCTTTCTGCACAACCTTAAGCAGCAGCTATGTCCCACTGAAGCTTTTCTGAAAGCTCCAGACTGCACATCAGCCACATCAGGTTATCACTTCCACAAGCCGAAACTGAAATACAAACATAGAATTACATGCACTGCATGAAGACCCTCTTCAAAATCATCAGGAACGCCTATGAATCACTTCCACTTATTAAATTACTCTATCTACCCACAGCACACTTAGTCATACACTTAGTGGGTTTTCTTAAATGAGATTTCTTTCTGCCAAACACATCTCCATTTAACAGTGGCATTAACTGAATACCAACAGGGAGGACCAATTCTTTTTCCAGCTCCAGCTGCAAGGTACCCATCTGAACAATTCTGACAGGATGAGCTTCTGGTATTCCAAGCAATCCCTTATCAGTGCCTTAGTTAAGAATCAGATCTTAGATGCCTGCTTCTAAGTAGGAAACATGTCAAAGACATTATTTTCTTAAAGGAAACTGTACTGGAAGCTAGAAAGCATCATACCTATATTTGAAACGCCGTCTTCTTTCAGTTCCTTTGCAATGAATAACATCCTTCCCCACAACAGCAAGGTGCAGCAATCAGCTTGTGCACTACCTAGATGCACAGATGCTGCTTCAAACACATCGCCAAGACTTTAAATTCACTTGTCAGAGAAGTACAGAGCTCTTCAAGGTCGCAGCTTCAGCCATCCAAAGGTACGCTGCTGCTTTTACATCCTACCAGGCAATAGCTTTTTCACTCTTGCATAAGAGGAAGAGTTGCCAGTTACCGGTGCTTCCACCCACAGCCCTGACCGGGAGGAGCAGCCTCCTGTGTGCCCACGCTCAGCTCTCCCATGAGCTGATAGAAGAGGCTGCCAGATCCAACACTCAGAGCACAGCTACTCAGAGGCTTCTGCAAATACAACAGCAGCTGCTGCTGGAGTCCATGCTCTCAATACCCAGCACCACTGACCAAGACCCTTCTATAAGGCCTCCTATTTCCTTACCCAGGTTTACACTGCATTCCGCATCTGCTGGGGAAAGGCTGCCTGATAGCAGTTTAGTTCTTAGCTTGATAACCATGGCAGAAGACCCCCCTTTTCTTAGCTGTCACTGCTTCAGATGTCAGACAGGGGCTGTTTCAGGTTTCAGGAACCCCCCAAGCACATGAGAAAGTGTAGACCCCATTCAGTTTTACCAGCCCTACTGCAGAAGCCTGTTACCAAAGCACAGCCCTCACAGTGACTGAACACACTGTTGTCACTGGAAATTGGCATTGACACTTTTGCATCTAACACCACAGACTTGTTAGGGATTGAATCAGTCATCGATTCATCAGATTACCACCGCAGCTGAAAATATATATTCTTAGGAGCCTTCCTCTTGCACCATGACCTATCTTGAACTGTCATAAAAATTCAACCTGCCAAACAACCCAGTACAAAGTCCATGTAATGGTATCTGCTTAAGTACACCCTCACTTGGCAACAAGCCCTCCACAGATACCTTTTTGTTCATGTGTTGGTCAAGTTTCATTCAAGTCATCGCAGCCTCTTTCTCCCTAGAGCAGCGACTGCTATTTGCCAAGCCTCAAGTTGCTGAAGCAAGCCTAGCCTAGCACTTCCCATTACAGGAAAGGCACATCCAAGCAGGCACATCACGTCAGCAGCAGCGAGGCCTGCTATGGATTAGCAGCCTATACTAACTGCAATAGTGATGTCTCCTTAACATTCCTCACTAACCTGATCCATGTTCCATGGCCAAACCAGTTAAATTGGTCTATAAGCATAAGTTTTACCCCTTCTACCACCTGTACTTAGTGTTTCCAAGATGAAGAGAACTTGATCCCTGCTTCCATCTTTCCAGCTTTAGTCCTGACTCCTGTCACACCTCAAATGACTTAAAGTGGAGCAGAAACAGAGCACTAAGTTGAAAGTGTTAGAGAGGCACAACATAACCTAAAGCAGGAGCCATTCTGAATATTACTTATAAAAAGTCCCTTATCTAGGTCCACCCTTTTATTCCTTTCTCTAACTCTTACCATGACTTCCATGCCTATGTCAGGTCAATGCACTTAAAGAACTAGCTCTGTAGTACACAAAGTAACATTTGATCTGTTACAGTCTACCTGCTATTACAAATAAGCAGCCATCTACCTGCTTAATTCAGAAAACTGAACACAAACATCCCACAGAACTCCTATTTGTTCACTCCTCAGATTAGACATGCCCCAGTGATTCTGTTGCAACAGAACCAATGTTACTCAATAGCGCACTCTAAAGCTTTAAGGACAAAACAACTATGACAGCTTTACATTTGTTAGATTAATTAGATAAAACTGAGTAAGACAATTTATACAAGAATAAGCTCAGTACAGTTCTTCAGTCTTTTTCCTCTCACTCAGTTTGTACTTACCCAGGTATTAAATGGTTGAGGTGTGGCTTTTGAGTTTCTGTAGTATGAGAGGAGGTTTATGAACTTGGAGCTACTCTATTTCCAGCTGCAAAGGTGTTTAAAACACTAGCTCCATTTGAGAACTTACAGTTTACTGCTGAATTACAACCATCTGGTTCATTTTTGACCCTTTAGCAAGTATCACATAATGAGTGCATTGCTTAATGTATTTCCAGCAGGCACGACCAACCACCTAAGATCTTATTCACATTTGTCATCATCTGAAGTCTAAGTCGACCTAGGTCTAAACAGACGACATGTATTTTCCAGCTACATAGAATGTTTAAGTACACCATTGTGCCTTTCCAAGTATGAAATAGTGACTTCTTAGCATTACTTATCACTTGAAGAAGTTAAGTCCTATTTGCTGGAATTGTTTTATAGCTGCATTACGTTATTAGGCAACTCAATGGAATTCAGTCCTCATCATGGCTTCAAAAGCTCTTCTGTTATTATAATCTGATCAATGTAATTCAGCTATTACTCAGAGTTGTATACTAACCGCTCTGGTTCTGTTGACGCAGCAAGGGGGTAGTTTCTTTATGCTACAGGAAGATAACTGCAAGGCTAATCCTTTAGCAACAGCTTCAGTTCCACATATCCCCATCCTTACAGCAAAGCCTTCTTTGCAGTTTTTCATACATAAGACATGACAAACCAGTTCGGACCAACTATTTCAAGTCTTTAACTACCTAACTTCCACACATCAACTGGGTTCCTGCCACTCCAATGGCACAAAGCTTATCCTTCAACAAACAGGCAGCTGCACTGGGCTGGTTTAGGCCCAGAACTAAGTCTGAATGAAACCACAGGCTTGTTCGGAGATGTGCTTTACAAGTGCATTTGCAAGCTCCATCTCCAGTCCTCACTTCCCACAGACGCCTTCACCGTGAGGTAGACCACAAAATGCACAGTCATGAACTGAACAGCTGAGCCTCCAAATACTTCAGGTTTTAAGAGTGACCTAAAATAACTCTACTGGCAAAGCAGAGGGAGCTTCAGAACTGCCACCCCCATCAGCAGCGTGTCTGATGTACCATGCTTTCTGTACACTTATCTTTTTCACTACTGAAGCTGCAATCTGACCTTGCAAAAGCTTCTGATACTTGTTTAACAGCAGCAGTGGATGGATAGATATCTCCTCATGGTTTGTTCCAAAACTGTATGCTCTTGTGTCACATTTCTTTCCCAGAATAAGCGCTCTTACTGATGTAGGGTCAGCTCCCACTGTTAGCAATCACGTTAGTGCTTGCAAGCAAGCCTTTAGAAGCACTCTCAGTGCAGTCTTCACCAGGGAAAGTCCATGGCACCATTTCCTCTGGGCCCTTTCCCTCTCTATCCTGGCTTACGCTTCAAGTCAGTATTCAGAGTTGTCACCTATCAGCAGTTGTTCTGACAGATATGAGGTGGTAGCAAAGCTCTGCTCTTCAAGCTACCTGCCAGAGCTTGCCTCACCCAAAGCAGCCTGGAAAGAGATTCACCCCAACCTTAAAGAAGACATATTGAGGAACTAGTTGATGTCCTCTTTTTCAATATAAGAATAAGCCCAGCAAGACAGATCTGGATTATTACAAACTATTTCCAAAGCCCACTGAAATCCACAATTTAGGAAGCTACCAAAGAAAGGGGTTTGAAATTGATGAAATTCTTTTATTTGGTTCATGAGCCTCTGTTATGTTTGGCACAGACACTACAGCTGCCCCAGCCCATACCTCAAAATGCGTATGCCCCATTCTAACAGGGGGATTCCCCTGTAGCAAGGTTCACTTATGGAGAAGAAATGGGGATAACTTCCTGGTGTCTTTAGTTTGGAACAAAAACTTCAATAAGAGGCACGAGAAGACAAGCAAAGCATGAATTCAACTGGACTGGTCAATTTAAGCTAAGTGCAACTGCTGAACTGAGCCCTCCCCTCACTGGAGACTTTTCTTAACTGCAAGAATTTCCTGTCTTTTAAGGTGTTTTCTACATTTCCTCCCTACCCATCAACCAACTCACACTGATCCCCTTTTTCACTTGCACAGTGCTAGAGAATGCACTAGCATCTCCCCTCAATAATACATCTCTTGCTCTAAACCTCTGAGCTGAGAAGGGTGGCTACAGATGCACCTCACTCTTCTCCTTCCGTACAAACCCAAGGTACTTTTCTGAATGCGTTTATTACCTTGGGCATCCACTCACCTCCTGTTTCAGTTTCCTGCTTATCATCAGCTCTTTCATGCAAGTGTAAGCACTAATAAAAGCCTGAGACACCCTGAAGATCTTCTGGAGAAGCTCTGTCCATCTCCATCATTAGCTATTAGTGTAGAGGAGGCAACTCATCAGAAGGCTCTTCTAAGAAGAGGGTAATCAATCAGGTAGTGGCAATCAGTTATTCCAACATTTACAACAAGTACAATCACAGGCAGGAGAGGAATAGAGTGTTTCATATGGACAGCAAGCCAGAGTCACTTCAGGCTTTTTCCTTTAGGCTCCTGCCTGAGTCAGATCAAAAATCAGACACAACTGATCCATAAAACAACTAAAACTCATGTCCAACTAACCAGCTTCAACATCACCAACTTCTTATCTGTAAAAAAGCAAAAGGTAACAAGCTCTTACAGCTAAGTCTTCAAATAAGCGAAGACATCAAATTCTTATGGACAACCTTTTCATGTACTACTCCTTTTTACATTGCATTTCAGTTGCTCAAAGTACATCTCAATTCTTCCCACTGCACAGTTATTAGGCCCAAGTCAAAATGCTCCTCTTCCCGCTCAGCCACAACAGCTTGCTCTCCATCCTCTCATAAACCCAATTAAATCATTCTCGTAACAACAGCTCAGAGAATGCAAGATGATCCAGTTTCTTTGCTACATTTATTATTGCAGTTATTATCCTGCAACAGTTAGAGCCAAGTGAGCATCTGACAAAGTCCTAAAAAGCATCATTCCTTTGTCTAAAACCTTCTCCAAGCTCCTCAGCCACAACTGATTTTAGACATGACCCAACAGTGCAGGAATTCTGCAGATCCACAAAACCTGATGAAATAATAAAGCTGCAAGTAGCAGCCAGCAGCAAAGTCAGCTTGATCCCTGCGTCTGATCTGCATACAGATCACAGTTCATTGGCAGCTCTGTTTGCTAAACGAGGCTCTGAAGGTGTCCAACTTATAGCTTTGAATGATAAAGCCCAGTGAACTTCCCATAGAGCACCAGGTTGGAAGGGGCCTCAAGGATCATCTGTTACAACATTTCTTGGTAAAGCATTAGATGCCCCACCACCCTGTCCAGCCAAATTTTAAGTGTCCAGTGTTGGGGAACCTACCACTTCCCTGGGGAAATTACCCCAATGGCTGATTGTTCTCATTGGGAAAATATTTCCTTTAGGGTCCAATTGGATTCTCCCTAGGACTAACTTGCACCCATCACCCCTTGTCTTTTCCATGTCCCGGAATGTTAAGTTCAGAGTACAGTGTCATTTCTGTAGTTCAGCTAACAAGCGACTCTTGCTGTTCAGTACTATGTCCTATTTGTCCTGCTAAGCTCATAAACAAGCAGAGGCAAAGTTCCCGTTCTAAACACAGTACTTGCACCAAACCCCACTTTTTCTGTTGACAAACAAGCCTCAGACCTAGCAGCTGGCTCAATATTTCCAAGAAATAATGTAGGATTTGGCAGATTTGTTTGGAAAGATAATCCCTGCAAGTAATTACAGGATGAAGCATTCAATCAGATTTAAGCATTCAATACACACTCTGTGTCTTTACAAACACCTGGTAGTAATCGCTTGTTCTAGACAGAAAGGAACAAGAAAAGGAGTAAGAACTGCTTCTGAAGAGCCAGTAGTTCTTTCTAGGTACACTGAGAAAAATGTTATCTTAAATTAGAGGACAAAAATTGGCTATTATCAGAGGCAGTCACCCATGGCTGCAGACCTAGTTCAGAGGAGCGGCACTCTGTCATCCCTGCCCCCTCTTCACACAGCTTCAGCTGCCACACAGACCACACTTCAACCACAAGAAACATCTACGCTTCAGCCCTTACCATTAGGAAAATGATCTCATTTCTGAGGCTTCCTTAAAGTAGCCCAGTTACCTTGTTCCTCATCCTCACACAGGCAGCAAGCTCCTCTTCCAAGCAGGTCCTTTTCTGTCACATAAGATCATGAGTGTTTTCCCTACATTGTGGAAAACCTTTGAAAAGCAGATGAAAGTTTGTGGTTCCTTTTCAGGTTTGTTGTGATAAAGACTTGAACTACAAAGATAGGTGAGGATGATCTGTTCATCACCTGCACAGCAAACAGCGGAGGTGTAACAAAAGCACAGCACAGAGCCTGGGTAAGGCTCCTGCAAACAGAAGACAGCACAGTTATCAGGATGATCAAAACTTAGAAGCCATTCACCAAGGAGCAGTGGAAACAAACTCTTCATTGCTTTTAAGATCAAGATGAGTAAGTTTTATATCAGAAACTAACAGTAGTATCAGTGGCTATCAGAGACCTCAATCACCAGAGCCCTTCAAGGGAAGGATGGGCTGAGTACACCAGGGGTAAGCACTTTGTGTCCAATTGACAGTGTCAATTGTGTCCCTTATCAACACCACACAGTATCACAGATTTGTTTAGGTTGGAAAAGACCTTTAAGATGATAAAGTCCAACTGTTAACCCAGCATTGCCAAGCCCACCACTAACCCATGTCCCTAAGTGCTCATGGCAGACGAGATGGCCACCCCTTTTTGTGTCACCAAGCTTTGCCAGGAGATGAAATCCTGAATGCACAGTGGTCCATCCGCTGCAGTATGGTAGATACAGGTTCACTGGTGACAGCCCCAGTAAGCTGTAAGTTGGCACTTACAGTAACTCCTACATTTCCATCTGGATGTCAACACAAGAGATCACTTTTGACATGCTGAATCCTTGTTCCACAGTATCAGTACTTGCATTTCACACAAGCCCAGGCATAGCTCTATTGCTTGAAGTTTGCACAGCCTGTGCAGTTACTTGACCTTAGCAAGCATCTGTCAAGAACTCCTGAGCCTGAACCATGACAGAATTAAACACAGAACTTGTACATAGTACAGTAACTTTTACACATCTTCCGGGGAGTGAAAAGTCCCTTTCTTTTCAATTTCAGTAAATACGAACTGGTACTGGCATTTCAAGAGCACATGCTCCAAGATTAGCAGCAGCAGTTAATAGCATGCATTTTTAAAAGGCCAACACTGCCTAGCAATAAGACAGAATGTGTTTTCATTAAGCATCACCTAGAACTTGAGACCCAAGTCATGTGGAAGATGCTTTAATTTCATAGAGAAGAGCATTATTTACTGAACTGATCAGGGGTGATACTAGTCACTAACAATATGCTCAGGAAAGATGCTCACAAACTGAGCAGCAGTGAGTTCTTCAGTGAGACTTCTGTAATTCCATTAACTAATAGCTACCTGGAATAATGTCCTAGCAACAGATCTGTCTCAGATGTTCATCACATTTCAAAGACACAAAAACAAAGAGCACACTTCCTCCTGTTTATGTACTCTGAATGCCCAACTGTAACACAAGTTAGAAATCAGATTACCTTGTATTTGGCAACAGAGAAATTTGTTCGAACTTCAAAACTCTTCCACCATCACATTTCTGTGCTACGATGCATTTAGAGTTCACTTGGAGATTTACAATATCAACGTGATCACCACAAGTTTTAGGAAGGCCATAGCCAGAACGACGAAATGGAGAAACTCTTGCCAGAAATGCAGCACAAGAACAGTGTCTGTAGCAGACATACCAGTTTGCTCTGTCATTTCTCTCCACTGAGCACTTTCTCAATGAACTAAAAATATCCCAATACGTGCTCTGAAACCTGAGTATTTGAAAAACAGGGTACATCAAACTTCCAAGCAGGCTTAGCTTCATTGCAAGCAGAACAGCAAAGAACACTCAGTGATCCACCCTACAAGACTGTGTTCTGCTCACAAGCACTTAACACCTCAAGTTGCTAAGCCCCATGTATTTGAGAAGCCCCACACAAACCCAGCCAATTCCATGTTCTAGATGACGATTCTCCTTTACTCACTGCCTGAAGCTACAGGTGCCTTTAAGAGATGTCCACTGATCCATAACATCCACTTGAGGAAATTCACACCCAATAGACTTGTTTCCCTCCATCCCCCCAGCACAGATTAATTCAGCCATTGCAGTGTCATTACTTTGATAACTAGATGTTTACTTCATAGGCAGTATCATTCCATGTATTTTCCTTTCTTTCAGGATTTTATATTTGCAACAAATTCAAGACACACAGGCAGCTTAATTACTAAGAAGAGGTTCCTATTGCCTTAAAAATAAAGGTTCAAGTACACAAGTGATTATTCAGCAGTGTTGAGAATCAGTCCTTAAAAGCTCAAGATGCTTTGAGCAGGCAGGTTCCAGTTCTCGCCAGAATGTATCTATACAGATACACTCTATAGTCAGCAATTTCCAGACTACCAAAACACTTCAGTATCAGGTTAGCTGGGAAAAAAGTAAGTATAATGACAACATGAGAAGGTGGATCTATGCTGACCCCTTGGCTTATTTTTCATTCAGGGCATTTCCTGCCAAATGTACCCATGGAAAAGTGTGCATAGGCAGAATTCTCACTTCCACAGCATGGCATAGTCCTCCACACCCACTGATGGAAGGGGGCAAATACAGAGCAGACCAATCTCATAGTACAGACTGGAAAGACTGAGTGAAAGGACACCCAGTCAATCCTACTCAAGCACTCAGCATATCTATCCATTCGGGATAAATCAGCATTTTCCAGAGAACGCCAAGTGTCCTGCGCAAAACTTCACTGATTGGTTTGGCCAACAGTTGCTCCAGTAAGTGCTGCAATTAATCTCAACATTAACAAATTACCACAGTCACCACTCGTTAAAACATTACTTAAATTATATCATACAAAGTTGTCAACACAGAGCAGCATTAGCATAAAACAACAATAAGACTTAGAGAACTTAGTGCTCCTTTCATTCAAGCCCAGGACACAGCACACAATCACAGGATCAGATGAGATGGATAAGACCTTTAAGCCCATCCAGTCCAGCTGCTCCCCAGCACTGCCAAGGCCACCACTGACCCACGGCACTGAGGCCTCGTCTCCACAGTGTGGGAGCACTTGGCAGGGACGGTGACTCCAGCCCTGCCCTGGGCAGCCTGTTCCAATGCCTGAGCACCCTCTGGGGAAGGAATCGTTCCTCAGCTCCAGTCACCACCCTTCACCAGTGAAGAACTTCTTCCTTATACATAAACTAAATCTCCCTGTTTCAGTTTGAACCCATCACCCCTGGTCTTATCACTACAGTCCCCAAAGAATTGTTGCTCTTCAAAGCAACTAGTTACATTTCTTTTATTTTTTTTTTTTTTTTTTTTTTACACGGAGCTTGTTTCTGCAAGGCCAAACCTTGTCAAGGGAGGTGATGGGGTGGAAAGACCCTCCTCTTTTAGCAACAGTGAACTACTTGTTACAGACTCACCCACTCCTAAGCTATACTCTCAGTAAAGATCTACATCCATTGTCAGCAATATTTATACATTTTTACTTCACTTTACCAAACACCTTTCACATTCCTAGTATTATTTTCAGCTAAATCTGAACTGGGAATCAAGCAGCACATCACCTCACTCTGAATGGAAGCTGAACGGAAGGCCCAAAGGGGCACAGAAATATCACCCTCAGATCACAAACTTACCTGACTAACTCACCCTGCAAGCCTTCTGAAGACAGTTTTACAAAGCTTGGTTATTGTAGTTTTCCCCGAAGACTGTCTTAGTACTGCAACTACTTTATTCATTATTAATCAGGCCTCAGCTGCTCAATACATCATTTACATAAGATTAGCAATAGCCCAACTGTCAGCAAATACTTTATCCTTTACTCAACATAAAGCCTTCACCTCCTAGAGAGCAGACACAAAGCCTAAGTTAGAATGTTTGTTTCTTTTTACCCAAGTCAGTTTGGCCACTGGATGAAAACCACCATGTTACAGCAAACCTCATGTGCAAACAGGAAAAAAAAAAAATAATCACAGAATCACAAAGTGCACTACTAAATGGGATCAGAATTACATGTGGTATCTCAGTTATTTCAATCTGAGATCACAATTTGTCATTAGCAAGGTGCTTTACATATTCCTTCCTGCAAATCCTCCCCTGTCACACTGCACTTGAATGCAACATAAATAAAAGCAACTTGATTTATTGTCACTCCTCCCTTCAGGAAATGAACAAAAGGACTCTTTCATTTTAAACACTCCAAAGCTAACTGCAAATTTATACATTTCCTGACAAGTAGATGCAAGGTGCAAATTAAAGAAGTGCCACAACCTACTTGTAGCTAAATATCTTTGCCTTTAAATCAGATGCTCATTATGACACACTATATATCAATGGCTAAATACAGAAGTCAGACTTAAAGCTGGCAGTCAGAGGGACCAGAAGCAGAACCAAGTCCAATGTAAGAGCCCTTCACAACACTCAAACAGATAAAAATGGTATTCCGGAAGCCTTCAAAATTCCCCTCAAGTTCTGTCATTCTGGTTTATATCCCAAAGCATCCCAGGAAGAGCTGCTGGTCTTGAAGCATTATGACAATTTGCTGCTGCTTATTTCCAGAAGCTAACAGCCTGCAACCATCCATAAAGTTTGCTAGAGTAAAACCAACAGACACTAAGGCCTCTACACTGCAGCCATCACCCCCTTTTCAATGGCCTGTTTGTCCTGCTTTGAAGCAAACACTAAGGAAAAAAAAGATTCTTTCATGTTTGAAACCCACTACCTATCCCATGCCTCAAGCGTGTATAGTTACCTTGACCTTTAAACTGTTTGTACAGCTTCATAGGCATTACTTACTTATAAGCTGCATCGTTAAAAACTAAACACCCACTCTCTCTCCAAGTGATAACTTTGCATCTCACATTTCTCATCAGCATAGAAGTTTCCATCTGTCCACCTTTCCAAGGAGAACATTACACCTCATACAGTTCTTATACACAGCTCCCATGCACTCATATTCCATTTGTTTTCTCTTACTTTTTGTTGTGCTCAAGACAACTATGTCCATACAGAAACGGTTTGAGCAACTGATAGAATCATAGAATCAGCTAGGCTGGAAAAGACCTTGAGATCATCAAGTCCAAAATGATTCTAGCTCCAGGACCAGTAGCAACCACCAAATGCGCTCTCAGATCACTCCTGTGCCATGTAGAAGTGCTTACGGAATAGCTCGGCCACAGCATTCAACACAAATCCCACTTTGGATGGCAACAAATGTCTCTTACAAAGAGTCAACATTTTCAAGACCTTTAGTAAACTATCTTCTAAGACTCAGAATTTTATGTTCAGCTTGAAAAGGCTAGACTATTATCCAGCTATCACTTAACTATCACTGCTTTTGATTTGGGTCTGTACAAGATGGTGGTACTCCAGTACTTTGTCAATACAAAACCTGAAGGCCATAATCAGTGTAGTTACCACTCCTGTTGGTTTTCAGAACTTTATGGACATTTCAACCATGTCTCTTCCAGTTTAAGCCTACTATATTCATTCTCCATTTTAGCTTTTGATACTTCTAATGCTTCAACAAGCACCTGATATATACACAAACAATGTCTTTTTCTTCAATCCAGACATGGTCCTCCCAGGACAAACACACACCCTAAGCACGCAGGTGAAGCTAACAGGAATCTACGCAACCAGACCAGGAGTCACAAGATAGTAAAGGGGGTTTCTGGAATCATAAAATCATAGAACAGTTAGGGTTGGAAAGGACCTTAAGTTCATGTGGTTCCAAACCCCCTGCTGTGGGCAGGGACACCTCACACTATAGCTTTCTCCACACATATCCCCAGTGAAAGCTGTGTGTTAATGACTGTACAGGGAATATGTTCCCCAGAGGTCCTCCCTCTGCTGACATAGCTTTGTATTGATTTAAAAGGTTAAGAGAGGCAGGCAAGAGACTAACACTGACAGAATAGACACACTTCATATTCAGGCTATTTAACCATTTCTCAACACACAGCTGTTCCAGAATCCACTGGAGAACACATCTCAAAACTCATCCCATTTAAAACTACAAGACTTTCTCAGCATACTTGAGCCAGCTTCAGCGTAGTTAGCTCAGGTGTTAACAACACTGGTAGCACGCAACATCATTACCACCTAAACATCCTATACACAGCCCATTAATTAGTCCCACAACCTGCACGAGACCTCTGCATTAACCTACAGAGTTGTGTGCCAGCTTCAATATGCCGAATGAGCTTTAAGGTCCCTTCCAACACAAACCAGTCTGTGATGCTATGAAATGGATTAACATGACACAGTAACAGAGGTCCCTCTGACAGCACCTTTCACTGAAATCAAGGAATACCAGAGGACTTCTCAAGTGGCTCACCTTAGTGTTGCTTTCTTCCAAGATGATGGTAGTTGCAGTCAAGTTCCTAGCAGGCAGCTGCTCAGCCTGAATAAACCACCTTATTGACATACTGATTTAAAACAAAACCCATCTGCTTTGCTCACTGCAGTTTCTGCTGCTCTGGAGGCATGTATGCATCACTGCAAATTCAAATGGCACATTGCATCTTTCACCATCTAAAACTGTGCATCTAAAACTGCACAGTCAACTATCATACATATTCTACCTTTACCATAGAGATAAGGGCAACGTTCCAGTTTTAGGATGAAAAAAAAAAAACCCAGCATGCTTTGGAAAAGTATTTTTCCAAAGGTTGTTAAAACACCATGAAGAACAACGAGACTACATTAAAACCACATTACGGTGACTAAGATCATAGGTTCATGGAATGGTTTCAGTTGGAAGGTTCCTTAAAGCTCACCCAGTCCCTACAGGCCCTTGTCCAAAGCCCCTCTCCAGGTTTCCTGTAGCCCCTTCAGGTGTTGGATGGATAAGTACACAAGATCAGGGCCCTCCAATTGTTTCTGTTTGTTGCTGGGGAGTGTTAAAAAACATATAATGCCCTATTTTAAAAGCTTTTGTCAAACAAATGGGAAAGGACTAGGAAGCGAGCAATTAGTACATGCAGCTCACATCAACCACCACAGCAATTAGCAGCATAAATCAAACCAGCAATGCGCTAACTTCATTCCCTCTATGATGCAGGAAGCAAGATGTTCCAGTAAGCAAGATTCCCAGAGAAGTACTGTCATTCTGTAAGCCATGTAGCAACCCTGACTTCAGCTAAAATCCTAGCTTTAAAATGCATGAAGCAGTTACCAAGGCAGATGCTCACTGTAAATATTTGTGTCTTGCCTGGCTAGCAGTGTTAGCAGCTGATTAACACCATCACTGCCTCCCTCCGGGGGTTACCCACCGATGTATTCACAGCATCTTTGCCTTAAGCAAGATGTGCCCTTTTGGCCAGCTCCACCCCACTCAAATTCAGTTTTTCCCAAAGAAGGCAACAGCAAGATCCTTCCACCCAACTAATGCACTGTTATCCATCTAGATGCTATTCCATGCTGCAATCTCATAGCAGCGTTTGTGAAGCTTAATTAACACAGGTTGAAATTAGAGTCTTATTTTGCATGAGAAAAGTAATGAAATGAGACTGAATAGATGAGCTGCCACAGGGTAAAGAAATAGCCTTCCAGAGCTAGTTTCTATTCCATCCTGCTTTCATTTATTAAACTCCAAGAGTGAACCAACAGCTTCAGGTTCAAGTAACAGAACTGCCACAGAAAAGTGATAAATGACTCTAGGAAAGGCCCAATGCACTAAGGCTGCAGCTACAGATTTTCTTCACATAGAGCATACCACTAGCATTGTCAAGTTTCATGCAAAGGTTCAGCTCCATGTCATGAACACTATCCTGTGCAGAAGCTTGCCCCGAGATCCATAGAACTTTTTCAACCCCAAATTCTAAGGGCAATCTAAGCCAAATGTTCTCCGAGCAATGTCTTTTGAAGGAAAACTACTACTCAGCCTATAATCACAGCATCAGAAAAGAAAGTAATCCTATGAAGACTTTAGTGTGTATTAAAAGCACTAACAAAACATTACTAGAAAAGCATTTATAAACTCTATCACATCTTTGATTGATTTTATGCTCAGGAATGCAAAGTAATATTAGTTTCCTTCACTGTCATTATTCCGTAGTTTTGATGGTTGCCACTTGCAGCTGGGGAACACAAGCAGGGATACTTTCTAGCCAGGAGCAGAGCCGGTGCAATTCATGACAAAATGATTTGTAGCTGCTTTATCAGCATTCTATCAAATGCCATACCTATGAAGATTTTTCCAAGCTACCATTCTAGGTTTAGTGCTAAACAGTGGAGTTATCCAAATCAGAGATATACAGCCCATCTTTCTCTCAAGAACTTGATACCCATTTCTTACTATGCCTCCAATATTATCTAGAACAGCAGGCATGAGGATGTATGGCAATTTAGCTACCTCCTATCTAACTTTCACCTATTTAGCTTATTGCTTAGTATCTCTGAGGAAATTCACTGCTGTCTCCCTGCTACACTCACCTTCCATGTTAGCACAAATTCATATGCCAGCCACCTCCTTATTTAAGCATCCTGAGACACTTGTCTTGCATTAGTGACCAAGCGATGCACAAAGCCCTGCTGTGGTTCACAACTGGTTAACTGGGATACACAGGCATTAGCCAAGTGAAGTGGTATACATTAAAATGTCTGCTGTCTGGGCACTCAGAGTGCCATGCTTTTAGCATATTTCCTCTAGAGAATACGGTTGCTGTGATACCTGAAAGACAGTCTCCTGGCTGCTCTGCTGAGCACGGAAGTGGCACCGGTAAGATAATGGCAATCCCACATTTGTACAGTACCATGCATTTAACAGAATACTGAGAGTTACAGCAAGACTACAAAATCTTGCAGCAGTGACTCTATTGATGCATCTTATGTTACTGGAAAATACAGTTGTAAAGTACACATACAGTGGTGTAAGTAAACAGAAAATTTACTGTCAGGAAGAATTTCATCTGCAGCTTTACTTCAAAAGAAAATGTAAGCACTACCAAGCTCAAGTAAAAGTGGGTTCTCTACAGGTTTCATTTTAACTTGCATGAGCATTGGTTTGGTTGAGGCTCTAAACACTCCTTCAATCCCTTCCAAACTGCTGTGTATTCCATTCCAGTAAGCTTAAGAGGCCCTTTGCCTGCCTGTACAGCCATACAGAAGGGAAACTTACCACAATAGCTGCCTAATCATTAGGCTGACATTCATTATCCAACTATGCAAACAAAGCTATGAAACAAGACAATGAAATTACCCATTTCACACACCTCAACCCTGCGGCTTTAGTACTTGCTTCCTGAAGTGGTTAACTGAAGCCTACTTCAGCAACAAGCAAAAGGAAAACCCAAGTCATTCACTGGGTTAGACACACACTGACACCTTAACACACTTTTATTTGTACGCTTACACAGGCCCTACAGACAGTATTAGCCAGAAACCTGGCATTAATGAGGTTGAATGCGCACATCCTGATTAAGTAACACATCTGCTTCCATCCACTCACAAAAGGACATTAAATACTTCCAGAGGGCTTTGGAATTGCCAGCTGCCCACATGGGATTCACCAACAGAGGAACCTGACCACCTCTCTCTTTCCACCTTGGAACTCAGAATCTAAAGCAAGCTTTCTAACTAGTCGCAGATCCCTGGTAGCCCAAACCCATCTGAGTCAGACAGCACTGGAGCCTTATTTCCAACATCGGTCACAAGATCCTTGCAGCATTTACAACCTTGTCACAACTGCAGAAGTACAAATTAATTGCGAACAACTTGGGATCAAAAGCTCTGTCCAGAAGACTAAGAAATAGTTGGGAAGTTTTTCCATACAGATGGAAGAGAATTTAAGTGTTCCTGATTTCATAAAATCCCGTTAAAAGCTTAACCTCATCACTCCAAAAGCATTTCAGTGCCCTGTACCCATAGGCTGGAGAGTTTATTGCTGCACTTGAACTATGTCTTGTCACTGTGTTTGAACACTAAAACAGGTTCAGCAATGAGGTTCAATACCAATGACTTAAAACCCCAAAACATAACCACCACTTACTTCACCATGGGGACTCCCTGTGTCTATCTCTCCATAGAGAGATGACTTCCATGAAACTATATTCTAATGGTACAGAATTCCAGAAGTCTTTAAATCAAATAACAGCAGCATCTCACAACCGGTCTATATCTAGCACTGTCTTTGCTCAATTATTTCATGTTACTGTGAGAATACAAGTGAGAATATAAGAGAAGTATAGGCACAGTTTTCCCTCAGTATAGGTGACAAAGCACAAGCAGTGCTGGAAGGCAGTCAAGGACAAAACCTAATATTACAGAAGACAAGTCTCTTATTCTCACAGATGTTGAGACGACTGAAGCCGTTTAATTCAATACCTTCCCAGAATAGAGAACTTTATCCACTGTGGTTACTAAGGAATCATTTCAGGTTTCTTTGCCACAAATGATGCAAAGCTGTGTGTGTGTGAGTCAAAGAATACCCTGAAAACCAAACTCTCCAGAAGCAGATGTTTGCATCCGTCAGCAAAAAGTCACACAGTTGAGATGCAACTGACTTCTCCATCTCAGCTACTAAGACTTTGGGAGCTTACATTACCCCTTCTTCAAATATGTGCCAAAAATACCAGCACTGCCATTTACCTTGCTTACTGGTAAGGACAAAACCAATTCCTGATTGTTGTGCAGTAAAGAACAACCCTCAGTTTGGGTTGAAGTTTTTCAACTGCTTGGCACTATTAACGGCTTTAAACTTAGAGAGGGGGGATTTAGATTAAACATTAGGGAAAAAAAATCTTCATTTTGAGGGTAGTGACTGACAAAAAATGCCTTTGTTTGGGGAGCTGGAGTGACTTAAAAAGAAACCACCTTTTTTTTTTTTTTGTGCTTGAACTTTTTGAGGATTTTGGCTTTAAGAAAGAATGATTCAAAGAGCTGGGCTTGTTCAGCCTGAAGAGAAGGCTCCTTAAGGGGAGACCTTAGAGCATCTCCTGCGCATAAAGGGGCTACAGGAAACCTGGAGAGCAGCTTTGGACAAGGGCCTGTAGGGACAGGACAAGGGGAATGGCTTTAACCTGCCAGAACAGGGGAGACTGAGATGAGCTCTTAGGCAGAAGCTCTTCCCTGTGAGGGTGCTGAGGCGCTGGCACAGGGAGCCCAGAGAAGCTGTGGCTGCCCCATCCCTGGCAGTGTCCAAGGCCAGGTTGGACACAGGGGCTTGGAACAACCTGCTCTAGTGGAAGGTGTCCCTGCCCATGGCAAGTGGCTTGCACTGGATGAGCTTTAAGGTCCCTTCATCCCAAACCAGTCTGGGATGCTATTCTATGACTCCCAGCCTCCATCATTTGCCAAAGAAAAAACAGTGTGTTTTGGGTTGTTTTTTTTTTATTTCATTTACAAACATACCACAGTCTAACACTTAGAAGTGCATCCCTTAACTATTAACAATTAATAACATACACCATATTCCCATAATAGTTTTCACTACATGATCCAAGATTCAAACAACCTGAAGTTAAGTTACAGGTACCTTCAGTGCTGGATAACAGTATTTTTCATAAGGTGTAAACACACTTCACTTGAGCATCTACGTCACCTTTAAAACATGCAATTGCCATTTTGTACTTCACTAAGCACAATGCAGAACATAAAGCAATCCATGCTACAAGGTATGCTGCCTCTCCCAAAGTGCTTGAGATCAGCCAAAGCAAAGCACATATTCTAACCTGCTGCCTTGCTGAGTGCCCCCTCTTCTTAGGGAGTAAGACTCATTTGCCAGTTTAAATAGAATTAAAGGCAGTGATCTGTATACACAGCAGCATGAACTCTTAGTTCAGCATTACTGCATGCTGCTTTAAACTAATCCCCCAAAGCAAACGGTGGGAGAAGCCTGGCACACTCCTGCAAAGCCTCAAGCCTCACAACACATTTGTTCCATCATCAGTTAACCCACAGCATGTCTCCTTTGCACAGGGAAAAAAGTTATCCTCAGCAATTAATGGTTTAAGGCTTTCCTCTGGATTTGTAACTTGTGTGCCACTCGCTCAAAGCATCTGATATATAATCATACAGCTTTTGCTGAGTGAGAACAGTGACAAAGCATGGATTAAGACACACCAGTAACTTCAGTCACAACTATCAAACCTAACTTTGCAGCTAAAGTTAGGGACAAGCATTTGCATTTTCACTCGCATAAGTTTATTACCTTCCTCATTAAAAAGAAAGGTCTTTCCATCTTGATACTAGCCACCAAAACTAGTAGGTAGGTAACTGCATTACATCAATCTGTCCACACTGAAAGGTCACAAACAGCAAGACAGAATGCTACCTTTTAGCTAGGTTAACACACAACTTGGTCCACAAAGTCAAGTATCACAACCAGCAGGAAAAGGCATTAAGAGACTTGTTCCAAACATATTGCACTGGCTCTGCCCAAGTCAATGCTTTCCATGTATATGCATGCTCAGTACTTACCCAGATGCATTTATGCACTGGGTAGAGATAATGGGTTCAAATTCCCTACCTCTGAATCACACAGACTGAATCCCCCAGCAAACAAACACAAAAGCACATTCCCGGCATGCTCTGCTGTTGTCTTCTCTCCCAGGAATCTGAAGCAAGATGGCTCTCTGGAGAATCAGCTTTAGCCTTTCAAATTTCATATCTTGATCCTAATTACACAGGCGATAGCACAACAATAACAATAGCTTCAACAAGGTGATTGCTATTAGGGTTTCACAATTAAACTCTTATGCATTACTTGGAGGTTTTTCCAGCTTTGGTCATTTATGCCTAAACATCTGAACTATACCATAATTTTTTTGATATATGGAAACATTACAACATATTCCCAAAGAAATCCCCTCCCCAAGAGCTTGGCTTATTTACTTGCATGGAGGTCCCCAGCTGCTGGATCCAAGTCTGCTTCAACAGAATAGCTTAGGAAAGGGAGTGACTGGTATTCAAACAGTTTTCAGAGTGATACCTTCCAATTCAAACCATCCTAGGATTTCCAAGTTGTGGCTCCGATACAACTTTATGCCAACTCTTGTACTACAATCAGCTTCTGCTCCTTGTCATGAGCTCTGTGTATGTCTGCAGGAAGGCTCGCATTATTAAGAGGCAGCTACTATGCAGCAGTGATTCACCCTCACCTTATCACTAAGCTGGCAAGTTAAAGCAAAGTCCCATGTTTTCAACTAATAATGATATTCTTTCCACACTAGGAAGCCAAAGAAGGTTGCTCATTGATGTGCTTGTCATTTTTCTATCATCAGGCAGGAGAGAACAAGTACATTAAGCAAGAAAAAGGGCTGTGGTCTTATATTTCACAACAGAGAACAATGCTCTTGGAGGATAAACATTTTTCAACTCTGTTGTCTCATACACTTCAGCAGCAACAGAAGTGTTAACATATTATTACCTCAACTGCAAAATTGAGTATAACTTCTCCTGTAAGGCAGTCCCATGATAGCATTGAACCCCCAACATGGTCAACACCAGCATTTAAGGAGCGGCAAAGTTAAATGGCTCCAAGAATGGCCATAAGAGGTAATAACACCAATGTGGAGTCCCACATCAGGTAACATACATGCCTCTAATGCATCAGATGCTTTTCCTCCACCCTACATTTCTTTCTTTGCAAGAAACCATACTTTTAAAAGTGACTGAACAAGAAAATAAAGCAAGGTTTATACCTCCTACCACTCTCTCTCTCCCACGCATCCTTGCCTGGTGCAGGAGCATCTTTGCACTGTCCTGAACACGCAATTTACAAGCATACAGGTCTCATATTTGCTCTAAGACTTTGATTATTCCTGGAGCCATCACTTGAAAACTCAAAGCAGCATTCACAATGTACTTTTCAATTTAACATTAAAAATAGAATAGGAATCACAAAAAGAGCTGGAGGACACCAATTCGTAACTGAGCAATGGCTAGTATGGCATCTCTAAGAATTAAAGCACAAATTCCCCTTCGACTAATACATAAAATCAGATTTCCTGTTTGGGGTGGAAAGACACTGAAGCCTGTGTCTTTAGTATCTTTGCTTTACTAGCAAAGGATTCAAATTATCTCCCAGTTAGGAAAACGTGCTCCAACCCCGCAGTGAAGCAGAACATGTTTTGATGAGCTTGCTAAGTGTAAAATGATAGCAAACTATTTCAGATGCTCCACACTTGCTACATTAGCATCTGTTCAGAGTAAGCACATTGGCAAAAGTGTTTTTATGTAATAGTAGCCAAGATAACATCGACATTGGTGAATTGTTTTAAAATCCTTTCATGTAGCATTAGAAATGAACTTTTTCACTCTCTTTCCTTGGGTTTGGATCATTTGGAACATTTTATAACAATATAATACCAGTCTCAGTCTGGATGACTGAAACTGGAGCTGAAGTATTCAGTGTTACCTACCCTTATGTACCTAAACGCACACTTTTAGACCATCATACCTTGAAACCTCCACATGCCGCCAGCATTTTAAAGACCATATTCACCTTCTCTTCATCCTATTCCTAGGCACACAATATTCTTGATATAAGAACTGCATAATACTGACGAAGTTCTGATGCATCTACCCACCAAATTGAGCTCATGAACTACAGAACACATGAAGGCAGGTTTTACTACAGTTAACAGTCTAAATAACAGTATCTAAAACTGTTCGGCTACTTAGTATGAATTTCATATCAAAACAGAATGGAAATACATGCTTTTAAACTATTGACTTTGCAAGTCTGTGAAACAGGAGAACCTCAATGTAACCAGTTCTCCAGTGAGATAAAACTAATGAACTAATCCCACACAGAGTTCTTTTACCCAGTATCACACCTAACTTAGAATAATATAAGGAAAAAAAAACTCTGTGCTATGTCAATTGAGGACCCAATCCACTTGCTCTCTTAGGTTTAGATACAGCTCATGTACTTGAACATCAAAAACTGCTACTGCTGAAAGGCCAGTTTTGATTTCACATTATTTCACCAGTCCAGCAAGTATGTCCAAACATTCCTATAATCAACTCAAAACCTAAAGAGTTTACATTGCCAATAAAATCTAAAGTGTTGGGAATCATTATAGAATGGTTAGTGTTAGAAGGGACCTTAAGTTCATATAGTTTCAGCCCCCTGCCATGGGCAGAGGCACCTTCCACTAGAGTAGGTTGTTCCAAGCTCTGTCCAACACTAGAACACTGGCAGGGAATTTGGGAAGACAGTGCCATTCCATATGGAAAACGAAATTCTGAGACCAAGCAACAGCATCTCCACTGAAATAAGTTTCATATTCCTTTAGATTCCAGCTATGATCTCCAGAGCTGTCAAGCCTCTCATGAGCAGAAAGGTATCATCTGAGCTGTTCAAGGAGCACCTGTTGATTAGAGCTGCAGCTTAAAGCAGCCTGAACTAACAAGACTTCTTTAATGGGTACAGTTCTCATTCTGCTTGAAGGAACTACTTCAACAGAAAGTTACTTAACATTTTCTCATGCCAGCCCTTCACTGTCAGTGAAAAAGCTGAGCACCTTGAACTCAAAAGGTTCTGTGATTTGGGGAGCATCATTACAACACTAAACTCTTTGCAGGAAAACTGGAATCAGCCACAACAGAGATAACTGTTCCCAAGTCCTTACTCCATGCAACAAGGCATCATCACACAGCTTTACAAGCTGGAATCACTGAGGAACAGATAAAGGAAGTTGGTGGGGTTATTTTAACTACATGCGATGTTTAATATCTATCTAAGAGTTGAAGAGCCCTCAGAACAGACAAGACTTCAAATACACACATTTCCTAGATAAAACTTTCCCATGAATCACATCCACTGGTTTCATGACTCAGTGTCCAACCTAAGCAAATCGCCTGCACAAATTTTACTCTGCTTTGGGAACACATTTACAGGCTGCTATTTTGGTTTTCAAGTCTTTGTGACTGACAAATGAACTGAGCCACGCTTGGGTAACACAAGTCATTAATACATGAAAAGAGTAACGCAAGTCACACGCTGTGAAGATAACATGCAGTACTTCACATCCTCCTTCCACTTCAGCTTGGCTGTATCACTGTATCCCAAGCATCTGATTCAAGAAACACATTTATACCCCATAAATATGTATTATTTGCCACCTAAAAAAAAAATAAAAATAGTAAGTTCCCCAAAGGCATCATCTATCCCATAAAAACCCAAAACACAAGGCGACAAAGTGACCGTGGTACCTGTGCCACATCCTTCCAGCAATACAAAGGAACATGTTTCTATCTCTTTGGTGAAAGAGGAGAGCACAAATGACTCTCAGGAGAGAACAACCCAGACTCCAGGAAGCTAAAACCGTACGCCACAACTTCAACAGTGACTAACACAACAGAGAATATGCACATACTCAGTCGGGTGCAGCGATTTAGCTGGGGACCATGTTCTTTAGTAAGTGACAGGCACTGCCAGCCTCAGTGACTCACTATACACTACAGGAGGGTGTTTGCCTCCTCCCCCCCTAAAACGTTAGCATTATGTGTATTATGCCTGTGTCTGTCTATTAAACATTATGTCTATCTATTCAAGCTGCACTGCTCCAGAGCCAGACCAACAACAGCCTTTCAAGCAACAATCCCAATAGCAGCTTTTCCATCAGGACTTTTTTTATCGCATATAGTTTAAGGACAAGCAGGCCATCAACACAAGATGTTCTTAAGCAGCCCTGTGCTTCAGCTGCTGTACACCACACTCTGCTAGCCTGAACCCCTTCTGAAACAGTGGCAGGCTATTTCAGTAGCTAAAGTACACAATGAAAAGCTTATGGAGTTCTTGTGCAAAGCAACTCAAAAATTTCTTCTTAAAACACATGTTCTTGGCCAATTCCGCCCATTCTCTTTAACTCCAGAGATAGTTAAGAAAAATACCTGTAGACTTCCCAATCCTGACTATTTTTCCTCTTATTTTGCACATCCTAAGCAGTTCGCGAGTCTCCGTAGTGCTCCTTCGGGGACAGACGCACATAAATCCAAGCTTAGAAGACTGTTATCTCCATCTTGCCTCCAAACCTGCTCTCACACCGCTGCGCAGGCACAGCACCGCTCTGTAACCAGCTGCACACCCTACGTACCCGCCGCTAAACGGCAACCCGCACTTTACACGTCTTTAAATCACAAACCGCACGGAGCACCGAAGAAAACCGCGTTTCCCCCCACCCCTCTGCAGGCAAAGGGAGCAACCCCCTTTCCCCACCGCAGCTCAGTCCCAGCAGGACCGCAGGCAAGTAGCAAAACAACTTCTCCCTGCAGCGCCGTGCTCTCAACACATTCACCTCTCACTCGGCTGCGGAGGAAAACCCGCACCGAGCGGCCGCGCTGGGCATGGGGACCGATGGGGACCAGGCCAAGAAACCCCTCTACCGCCCGATAAAGCCTGGACCGGGGAGGCGGCTGCTCCCAGCGAGCCAGCACTACCCTGCGTGCAGGGCCGTGGCACGGGGGGGTCCCCCCGCCGCCTCTGCCCCACTCCCCTTCGACGCCGGAGCCGCCGTCTCACCTTCGATGGCGATGACATGCTCGCGGATCTGGTTCTGCAGCACCGGCTCCTCCACCCGCTCCAGCAGCTCGTAGATGGAGTAGATGTTGGGGTGCACCGACTCGAAGCGCTGGATCTCGGCCCGGATGGCTGCCGAGTTAGCCAGCTGCTGCTGGTAGTTCATGGCGCGGCCGCTCCCCTCCGCCGCCTTCCCTCCGGGCACCGAGACCCCCGCGTAGGCCGGCGGGTGGCGGCGGCGAGGCGGGGCGCGCAGCGGGAGCTGGGGGTGGGGGGGTGCGCCCCGGCCGCCTCACTCACCGGACCCCCCGCCCCGAGCCGGCAGCAGCCCTTGGCCTCGCCGTCCGCACGGGGAGCTGCCGCCGTTGCCCGCCCGCTGTCACTTCACGGCAGCGCCGGGGCGGCGCGACCTGGCCGGCCCCGGCCCCATGGAGCCGCTGAGCTCCCGGCCGGCCCCCGCCGCCTCAACTCCACAGCGCCCGCTCCACGCCGCCCCCCCGCCGGCAGCCAATGGCCGGCCCCGCCTCAGCCCCACGCACTGCCCCCGCCCCGCAGGCCCAGCCTCGCTCTCGCGCCCTGCGCGCCGCACGCGGCCCCGCTCTCCGCGGGACAGCCCGCGCCCCCCCCCGCAGCCCGCGCACGCCACAACACCCCCACCCAGCCTCCTTCTCCGCTCCCCGCTTCACGCTCTTACGCAGGCCACGCCCCCTGGTTACGTCACCGCGCAGGCCGCTGGCCACGCCACGCCCCGCTCGCCAGCGCCGTGTCCGCCGCACGGCACTCTGGGAAATGTAGTCGTGGGGTAGGTGGTTGGGGGGCATACGCTGAGGTACCGCCCGCGGCGCGCTCCTTCTCCGTGCGATGGCGGCGGCGGCGGCGGCGGCGGCGGGCCTGGGCGCTCCCCCGGCTCCCCTCGGCCTCCTCCGCGGCAGGGCGAGGGCGCAGTGGCTGTCCCGCGGGTGGCCCCGTGCGCGCAGCAGTGCACGCATGTGGAGGAAGACCCCTGGTGCGGGACGAGGCCGTGGTGCGGGACCTGGCGGGGAAGGCCCTCAGAGGACCCGAGTATGGCCCCGTGGGCCCCCCGCACTTCTGCTGAGCCCCTTGCCGCCGCTGAAGTCTTGGAAGTGATCCGGCTACGAGGTTTGTGCATAAAGACCCGTGGAAGGGGTGCCCGGGGGAGTTATGGAGTCTCCCTCTCTGGACACATCCAAACCCGCGTGGACACGTTCTTGTGTGAGCTGCGCTGCCTGGCCCTGGCTGGACTGGAGCATCTCCAGAGGTCCCTTCCAGCCCTAGTGATGCTGTGAAAGGGCTCTATCCGGGTTGCTTACAGCTGCGGTGCTTGCAATAGCTGTGGCAGGGCTCACAAGTCACTGACCTGTGCAAGTCATAGCTGTGCTTTGTGGTACATCACCGAGTATGTAAAGCGCTGCCTTCCCCTGCAAGCTTTGGCACGACTCCAGCCACAGACAGACCCAGCAGCATTGAAAACAGCAGTGTTCTCAGTCGAAAAATCTGGAATAAGCAGAAATATCTCATTTACTCCATAAAAATTGTGGTCTAATGAAGCATCTCTGTCATTAAGTTTTATTAAGAGTATCATCTGCAAGCCAGCTATGTGCAGAGTTGGCCATTCACCTCGGTGAATCCATTTTTAGCATCAACATTTTATGGATTTAAGCTCCAAAGCTGTAATGTGGAGCAAACTTCAACACAGAAAGCAGGTCAGCCCAAGGGGCAAAGCAGTTGATGTTGTCTACATGGACTTGTACGAAGTATTCAACACTGCTGCTCAATACATCAGCATTATTCCTGAGGTGAACAGTTGGGACCAATTTATGCCATGCATGCGGTAACTAGTATCTGATAGATAGATAGTCCCTGTAACACTTAGGCATTAGGCTTCTTGATGCTGTGGCTCATACCAGAAAACAAACTGTAGCCGTGACAGGGGAAGCTGTGATACAAGATTGAGGTTCTGGGTACTACTGAGTGTGTTACTGGAAGAATAGATGTGCCTATTAACAGCAAATAACTTTCACCCTCACATGAATATGAAATGAGCTGTGTATGTCAGCAGTGAGAACTGGGATGGGGCTGAGTGATCACTGGAGCCTGACTTCTCTGTCTGGGTCAGTGCCTCTGAATTCATAGAATCACAGTTTTCAGTTACCAAAGGGAGCTTATTTTTCCCTAGGTAATCACTTACTGCAAATTTTCCCATTCCAGTCATCAGTTCAGGAAGTCTTCAATTCAAGCCGAGGGACTAAAGCTTTCTCAGTGCTGGGTGCTGTTCTACAGCAGGAGAACAGCTCATTTTCTTCTTCAAGCTCTTCTGCCCATTGGAACAGTTGAGGGTGAGAGGGCAAATATGGTCACAGATATCTGTGTAAGAAAGTGGGGAGAATATAGTCCCTGCTTCTACTAGGGAGTGTCACTCAGGTGTTAGTGCTGATAAAAACCTATGAACCTTAGGAGGATTTTTACTTTCATTTACCTTAAGCTGCTTGGATAAGCTAATGGTATGTAGAAATATACTACTCGAAAGCTGTAATTCTCCCCTTTCCTCCCTCTATTCTGATCTGGAGCAGAAGCTTTTCCTTCCAGAATACGCCCAAGCGAGCAGCAGAGCAAAGAATTAGGCAATAGCCTCTGTTGTTTATGGGGCTGATTGTTTCCACTGCTACTGTACACTTTGTATTCTTCCAGCTCTACAATTTGTGGCAGGCTCAGATGTAGAAAACAAGTCCCAGAGTAGTCTAAACTGTAAATGAATGCAACTACTGCACACAAATAATTGGAGCCTTAAAACCCTGTGTTAATATAAAGCCTTTTTGTAGTACTCTGAGCCATAGACCTTTTGTGAAGCGTTTGCTACCCTGATTTTCTACTACATAATAGCTATCATGTAAAATTAGAGCAAAATGTAATCTATTGTTGCAGCTTACATAGATTTTCTGTGTAAGAAGGCTGGTCACAGTAAGTATTTGCAAGTGCTTCTAGCTGAGATTAGCCTGAAACATTGCTGGTGATGCACAGAGTGATGCTGGATACATCTCTCTGCTATTAAACTCTGTTCTAGAGAGCCTGGCATCTGAAGCGCTCCATCAACTTTTAATGTGAATCAGTAAAGAGGATGACCTTGGCACTACTGCTGTGAGCATCAATTCAAATTCAGGTTTTCGGGTTTCTTTGGTGTGGGACATGGCTAACTTGGGCACTTCACAGCTTTTCTGGGTCTGCTGTTGACAAAGGTGAGCTGACCACTGGAATTGGTGAGGCTGGGGAGGTCATGAAGCTCAGACAATTTTAGGTATCAGCTAAAATTGAAGCTCAGACAATCAGGTATAGAATGGCTGATGGGCTTTACGTAAAGCGTGCAGGCTGGTCCTGGCCCCAGGGTAGGTCAGCTTTTGGCACTGATTTTCATTCTGAGGGCGAAAGCTTTCCAGGGGTGAAGCTTCCCACTGCACCTTGCTGCCATGCAGTTGGTCCTGTACTTGAGTCCATAACAAAGTTGCATCTGTGGCAGCTCCTACTCCTCCTCACCATCTGGCAAATCTACTCATTGCCATGATTCCAAAAAGTAAATTGAATGGTTTCATTCTGATTTCAGTACCTTATTCCTTGAAGGTATTCAGGAACTGGAAAGCAGCCCTGAGTCAGCATCGCAAACAGCTCTACCTCCCAACAGATGACTAACTGTAATCCACTTCATGCTATTCCCAGTCTGTCCACCATGGCCTAACTCTACAGAAGGTACAGGAAAGAATTTTGGGGATATGCAGTTGATGAACTTGGACTTAAGGCATATGGACAATTGATTTTTGCTTTTGGAACTGTGCCAGTGAAAACAAGCAACAGGGTTTGACCTTAATGGAAGTATGATTGTAGAAAAGCTTCACAAAGAAGTTACAGGTGGAGTTCAAAATCCATTAAGATGACATTTGAGAACAGATCTTGGAAATGGAGAACTCTCGTGGAATTCCATTTACACACTTACTGTGACCTTCATCTAACACTTTTTTCTGACAGGGTGGAACAGGTTTTCTGACTGTTGAAATGGGAATTAGGCAGGGCTAGCTTGTCGTTACTAAACCAGTAGCTGGAATGTTGATTGGGAAAAAGAGCTGAAGCTTCCTATCCTGATCTGTGCCAGGATTTAATGTAAATACACTCAGCTATCACAGCCAGCTAGACACAGAGGCTTGTTTGTAGACCTGGCAGAAAGGGCATAAACTGAGAAAATTGGGAACGTAAGGACTCCTGGGCCTTCCAAGAGAAGTCATAAGAGTAGCTAACAGTTGCAAGCAACATTTCACTTGACTTGGACTACACCAGTGTCCATTCACGATCCTGAACCCTGGTTGTTCATGTGATTATTGTTGGTATAAGCAGTGTTTTGTTTTAATATGCCGGGTGTGTCTGGAAAAATACGGGACATAGAGTGTGAGGGATGCATCTTTGTGCCTGCTAATACTGCCGTTGCTGTACAGACTGAAATGAAAGCCATGTGGAAAACAGATATGGAAACATCAACTTTTCCTGAATGATCTTTGTCATACTCTGCAGTGGAATGTCAGTATGAAAACTTTAAATAGGTTAAGCATCCTCTGGTAACAAATTGGGATGAAATTCTGTTATTTTACTGGGTAAAGATGTGGGTCAGTCAGTTACTATTACAGAGTGATTAGATTGCTCAAGAGGCTTTGAAACAAATGTAACTAATGAATTAACCTCATTCACAGAGTGTGAAATCTGTTCTAGGAGAGCTGCCAACTAGCTCAAACAATACTAATTATGGAGTAGCAACAACAAGCATTTGTCAGAGCTGTAGCTCGCTCCTCAGTGTTCCTGTCCTAACTGGGAGAATGCTGTTCTGTACCAAATCTGCTTGGAAAAAAAAGGTGGGCTGGCAAAAGCAACCTGCATTTCTGAACATGAGAGCACAGATCCCTTGTGAGGTCAAATGATCGTGCTGTAAGGGTCTTATACTCAGAAATGAACTGCTTACTAGCATTCTGCTGCAGAGCAATGAGCTAACATATGTTCCCCCCATGGGGAAAGGTGTCCTAAAGTCACCTCTTGATTCTAGTTTTTCACTAACCTGAAATGTTAAAAGGAGCCATCACTTCAACTGCTCAAGATTCGGTTCCTTCTTAATCTAAGCTTTACTGTAAAACCATTTACAATATCTAAAGGTTTGAAGCACTATTATCTTCATTAAACCGAAGACATTGCTCAGATCTGGAGGCTGTGCTTAGACTGATAATGGTTTCTGTTCTAGTTTTAAAGCAGGGACTTCAAATGTTTACAGTGAAAATAAATGGCTTCTTCAGGTGAAGAAAGATGGTTTTAAGTCCTAAGTTTGGCCTGTGCTATCCAAAGCTTAGTTTCATTTCAGCAAAGACAGGCTGAGACAGCTGTGCTTTTTCAGCCTGGAGAAGAGAAGGTTCAGGGGGGACCTCCGAACAGTCTTCTAACACCTAAAGGGGGGGCTACAAAAAGCTGGAGAGGGGCTTTGGACAAGGACCTGTAGGGACAGGACAAGGGAGTGAGCTTTAATATCCATTGAGTATCCATTCTATTGTGTTCTTTAAGGTCTCTTCCAGCCCAAACCCTTGTAGGATTCTATGATTCTAAGTCTTGAATTATGTGCAATAAAAGCCCCTGTTCAATTGCAGGTGATGTGATCTGGGTACCCCGGGTCAGGGCTCAGCTAGCATCCTGAATTTTATGCCGTGCTGAATCCAGTGACAGCTTCATATGCCAGTTCGAGATACTCAGCACTTCACTGAGCTCTTATCATGGCTAAATATGATTACATGAAAGCGTCTCTAAGCTTGTTGCTGTTGTCACTTTACTGACGGAGAATCAATATTTGATTCGCCACATAATTCCATGTTAAGCCTGGATCTCACTTCAGCTGTGCTATGCTGCCAGGGCTTTAAGGGGTATGGAAAATTGTAGGCTCAGTTGTTACCTTTGAACTTTCAGACACACGCTATTGGTTTAATGCAGAAACACCACAAGACACTGTAGTTGAAACTGATCTGTTAGAACAATTACCTTAATTTTTAATAACGTGTAATACTACAACATTTAGTGATAAGGAATGAAGAAACAGGATAAGAAGGGCTACTAGAATGAGTAAGGGTCTGGAGCATCTCTCATGAGGAAAGGCTGAGGGAGCTGGGCCTGTTCAGCCTGGGGATGTACCTGTTGCTGAAACTCTATAAGCATACCCTGTTACAGGAGGTCTGAAGAGCAGTATGCATCTTCCTGTTGTGAAGGAGGCATTGATCTGCCCTTGTTCTTCCCTTTCTCCCTCCAAAATCGGAAGTCTTCACAGGAGACTTCACAGACTTTATGCTGCCACCAATATTCCCTTTGGTTTGAAGGCAAGGCAGAACATCTGCAGTACAGCCCTGCTGTTTGTTACAAACAGGTCTAGCCATGTACCAAAGACACTAGTTCTACTGATGGTGTTTATTTGTGTATGTATTTGGCATCAGTGTAACTTGAAGTTGCCTTTCTTTGGAGCTTGCCTTTCAAAATCAGTGATATTTACCTGCCATAGTAACTCCAGCCCTTCAGCTTTCCTGTGGGAGCAATTCCCCCATGGGATGACTTGCAAGCTGTAGCAGCACAGTCAGCCCCTCATCCCCAGTGGACAGTATTCCTGAACACTGCTCTGGCTCAGGAAAGGGTTCCCAAAGCACTGTCATCTAGGTCATGGTTGCCACAGAAGCTGGTGGGATTTACTGTGTGTCTGTATGCTGCTTAACAGCGCACTGAGTAACAACTCACAGGTTTGTCTTGACAGAGACAGGGCTCCCAGAGCCTGCATGTGCTGCAGTGCAGGCTGTGGAAGGAACGCAGGAAGAATTCCCTGGAAAGGGTCTGGTGCTCACTGCCTGTATGCATCGCCTTGTATGCCCCCTTTCTGTAGCTGTAGCTTTCTCATAAAGATGTTACAAAATCCCATGGGCTGTTTGTGTAGAGACAAGGAAGAGCTTCTGGCACATCTCCACCATCACATTTTGCTTGTGATTTGACCAGGTTTGTCTGACCTAGTTCTGTTCATAAACTGGGCTTAATGGTAGAGTCCTGGAAGAGTTCCCAGCTGCAAAAGCCAGGCTATTCCCTCTGCAGTAATTAATTGCAGTTCAAAAGCCCTTCACCAGGCATGTATCAGAGCATTAACATAAAAACCCCATGTTCTCTGGGCCTCCAAGCTTTGAACAAGCTTCTTATGGTGGCAGGACTCATACTCAATATCACAAGGGCACCATGGGGCCCTGCTCATCAATTGCTTGCTGCTAAGTACACATTGATCTGGAAAAGCTCTTTCCTGTGTACCCATTACACAACTGTTATCACTGAATAAAATAAGGCTTTGGGTTGTTTTTCTGAAGCTGGGTGTGATTTTTCTTTCCAGTGTAACTTTCCATAAGTTTCAAAAAAGAATTTGGGAAACAGGTATAGTCAATTGAAACTTAATACCCCATAATAAATGGAATACCATGAGGCTCATGAAGAGTGCTCAGCAGCTATTACATACAGGGAGAACTGTTAGCACTGACCATCTAACAAAGAGGCAACTTTTGGTTGAACAAAGGGTGCCTCAGTTCATAAACATTAGATCTGAATCATGTAAAGGACATAGTAAAGAAGTGTCTTGTTTTCTATGTAGGGTTAGCTTCCAGAAATGCTTTGGACTTACCCAAATCTCATGTTACCTTCCATGTGCATGGATTTACTAGGTCAGTAAGTTAAAACTACACAAGGGACCTCATGTCCGAAGTTTACCCAGCTCTTGCAG
Source organism: Lathamus discolor (assembly GCF_037157495.1). NCBI lineage: Eukaryota > Metazoa > Chordata > Aves > Psittaciformes > Psittacidae > Lathamus > Lathamus discolor. The sequence continues at coordinate 66,289,406 of NC_088886.1, forward strand.
TTTAAAATGCAGGTTTGTTGTGCTGGCTGTTAGGAATATGTGGTCTGCCACTCAAAAGTGTTGTGTCTGATCCCCCTTAATAGTTGAACTCTTGTCTCAGTATGCCTTTTAGTACACACATCTTTAACACAGAGAGCAGGAGGCTACCCTGTAACCTATGGATTTATAAAAAGCAAGAGGTTTGAATTCCCCTGGAACAAATACTCATGTACTTAAATTCACTGGCTGTGAATTGTAAAGGAATCTCCTTCTGGCATTGCAGTTCCTATGATGGCTGCTTTGAGGTTTACTGGACCTGATCTGTGTCAGCTGCACTTGCTTCCAGCTTACTGAGAAGTATGGAGCTAATGCCACGAGCTAGTACAGACTTGGAACTGGGAGCTACTGGGACCTGCTCTGGTGGGGAAGGGGTTTCTGCAGTGTTGCAGTTCAGGGAGGGCAGGTTGCTCCCAGTCAAGGTGCACAACCTGAGGTGTATGTTTGATGCCACTGAAGATCACCTCAGCAAAGGCCAAAAATCCTGTGTAAGGAGTGCTTCCTCACGTGGATGGAAGTGACTGCTTTGGAAGTAGAATAGTTTATATCCCTTCTTCAAAGCTAATTGCTGATTTCTTTTGTGTCTAATTCTAGCCTCTAGCAGCGTTATTTGCTGCTCACTAGGTCATGTGCAACCATTGAAGCAAGCTGGAGGAGGAGATTTTAAAGCTAAATGTTGCCAAAAATTAATGCAGCTTCTTTGTTGAGGTCTGAGCCCTGGCACCACAGCCTTCCATTGTGGAGTGCTCAGAAGCACCAGAAATGGGTCCTTCAGCACAGAAGCCCTGTGTAAAAGGGAGTTCTCTTGCTGCTACTAGGAAGGCAAATAATACAGATGATCTTGTTGATTATCTTGTTTCTGTGCTTAGCAGGGGAACAAATATATTGTGCTTGGGTTGTATTGCATGTTTAAAGTGAGATAAACTCACTGGAAGTGAAGAGGAATGGAAGAGTTAAGAAGTGAATGGGATGAGGGCCTTAAGGAGCTGTTAGCAATTGAAAATACTGCCACCAGCTCTACACTGAAAGGGAGGCTTCCGAAAGCTGGACATTGCTCATAGCCACTGTTCAGCAACTTGCACAATAAGCAGCTGAAGGGTGATGTCAGGACTCAGAAGCATGGGCTCAGATGTATTTTGTCTGTTGGAAAACATTTCCTCTGCTTTGTAGAGGCTGCTTAGATCCCTTCTGCTGCCCTTGTTTGCAGAGCTTGACGCCTGCAGAGGGAAGGGCTCATCTCCTCCCTTGCCAACATCTGAAGGTGGACACTGTTAAAAAGAGAGGTCAAGTGTGGTTCAGCAGCTTTCAAGAGAGGTTTTGGGTATTTTAAGCACAACACTTCATTTAAAGCCAGAAGACTGAATTGTGGCACCCTTCAAAGAAGTTGTTACTTTTAGGATGGCTCCAGTGGTGCTATCACGTCCCTGAAAGTGTTCCTAAGGCAGCACTGTTCCTAAGTCTGCAGTGTGGAATGCTTTGCTTTCAAAGCAACATACAAAGCTGAAACACCTCAAAGCTTAGCCTCATCTTTGTCTACAGTTTCAACTTGTGTCACTACTTTGAAATATAAGATAAAATATAGACTTAGGTCTCCTTGAACTCAAGTGGTGTGAGGAAACTACAGACATGATGGGCCTGCATTTTGCAGGCAGGGGGGTAGGATGCAGGCACAGCTCCACCCTTTGTCCTTAGCTCAGTTCAGAATGCAGCAGAGTACTATTGACCCAGATCTCAAGGGTCAAAACCCAGAGAGTTTTGGCACTAGTTTTCTGAATAGCAGGCAGGATGAAGTAAGATGAAAGTAAGGAATGGATTCTTTTCAGTCACAAGTACGACTGCCTCATTATCCTTGGGCCCTAAGCTGAATCTTGATGACTGCAGAATCCTCAGTGCTCCCAACAAGCCTGCTGAGTCTTGGCTGCATCAGAAAGGCTTAAAGTCACATCAGCCATCATGAAATCTAATAAAGCAGGAGGAAAACTGCTGCAGTGGTCTCCAATAGCAGCACTTTACGTGCTTTGGGAACTATAACACAATTTGTGCTTTGGTCTATTCACTACTTGATTTGAAAATGGTGTAGTGGACCTTTAAATGCCCCCTGAGCAATTTGAAGGCACACATAGACCTGTGGTGTTAAGCTCTATGTAACCTGGGATAGAGTACTGTCAAAGCTGAGATAAACTATGGCAGCAGGGGTTCTGTTTCTTAGCCTGGGGATGGAACAAATGGGATAGAAAACTCATTCTTCATACAGCTGGCAAACACATGTGCACATCTGCTGGAGCTATGCATGCTATGTAGACCTGAAGTCGCTGTTGCCTTGCAGAACATGAAATCTGGATGGGAAATGTTATCTACCATCAAATACTTGGCAGAAGCCTCAAAAGCTAATTTCAGCTCTATACCTTGTTCTTTAAGGGAAATAATAGGTTTAAGTGGAAGCTAATGCTTTAGTTTGAAGAACTTTTCATCATGGCTCTCATGTCTAAATCCTATACTGGTTTGGGGTTGGAAGGGACCTTAAAGCTCATCCAGTTCCAACCCCTTCCTTGGGCAGGGACACCTTCCACTAGAGCAGGTTGTTCCAAGCCCCTGTGTCCAACCTGGCCTTGAACACTGCCAGGGATGGGGCAGCCACAGCTTCTCTGGGCACCCTGTGCCAGCACCTCGGCACCCTCACAGGGAAGAGCTTCTGCCTAAGAGCTCATCTCAGTCTCCCCTGTTCTGGCAGGTTAAAGCCATTCCCCTTTTCGTGTCCCTGCAGTCCCTTGTCCAAAGCCCCTCTCCAGGTTTCCTGCAGCCCCCTTAGCCCCCTTCAAGGATGTACCACTCCTGCCCATAAACTTGGTTGTCTGATGCTAATCTGAGTAACATCTGTGAATGGAAAGACTTAATTTGATGCCCAGAGACCCCATCTCTGGGCGACAGGGGTCAGAGTTCTAGCTGGGGTGGGTGCATGGAAAGTATCAGTTGTAAAGCTCAGGGGCAAATCCTCACACTGGGTTTGGGTTACTGCTCTAGGAGCCAGGTTAGTCACCAAGGATCACTCTAAGGTATCTAGGTCTGCTACTGGGTAGAAAACATGAAGAGCACAGCTTCAGTAGTGACTACAGCTGCATGCCAGTTCTGCATTCTTGGAGTCCGAGTGAAGGACCTAGTCCTTTCTCTAGGGTTGTGGCTAGGATCCAATGAATGTTACAGTACTCATAGGAGCCTGTTCTTTCTTGAGGGCCTAATGTCAAGCAGAAATCGTGATGTGATAACTCTGCATCTTAAACCTTGTGAAAATAATACTAAGAGGAAGTGTGCCTCTGAGTGAGGAAACAGCTGGGAAGGACAGAGGAAAGTGAAGCAACTTCATACCCAAAACAGCGTTATGGCATGCATAGAAAAACAAGTAAGTGAAGAGTCACTTCCCAGAAAACTTTCCATCTGTAACAGTCAGTTCATTTACTGTGGCAAGAGTGAGCAGTCTCAGGGTGACTTGGAGCTTCCCCTGTCACAGTAACCAAAACAAAGATGTAATAGAGTTGCTGGGTGCTCTAAGCAGTCTGCACAGAAACCTTCCAATGGGACGTTTCATTGCGTAGTGGTAGGGACAATCACCACTGCCTCTGATGTTAGAAGAGAAACCAGAATCAACCTGAAGTGTAGTATTTAGTGGGAAATAAGGCAGTTAAATACAAGAACTGATCACATTTGTCTAATAGCTCTCCTTGTAACAGGGCAGTCAGTAACACTCTCTTCCTCCAGGAGATTCCAGGGGCTGTGCTGTGACCGCATTCTGATTGGGACTCTCTGCCTGCTCTGGAGAGACAATTGAAATGGTTCGGTGTTTAAGTGTTTCTGGGAAGCGTTCAGAGCAGAACAGACATGAAAGCTATGTGATATCACTTTCAGCATTGCGGTGATTATGAATCCTGTACTGCACCAGGAAAGGAGTTTGGCTTCTTGTGGCCACTTTCACTGGGCTAGCATTTGCCTTTGGTAGGTGAGTTGTCTTCTTTTGTTAGACTGTTGGCTGACAGCAGGTTCTTTCTGTGTAAAGAAAGGAATCCAAAACCACTCATAAAGTGTTTCAGAATTTAATAAAGAGATGAATTCAAGGTGTCTTTTGGCTGGAAGTGCATCTGTCTTGTTGCTGAACTGTAGAGGTGGCAGGGATAGACAGGTTAAATATCATTAATCATACCTGAGCTATATTGAAGCATGTAGCAAGGGGGTGGGCAATGTAAGGAATGAAACAAACTTGGGGTATTTCCAAGTGGGGGATGCCAACAGACTTGCATCCTTTCACCTCAGACTTCTGGGACAGATTATCTGGAAGCGGTTAATCAAATGCTAGCTTGGGTATGTACAATCGGTTCAATATTCAATCTGTATGGCACATAGGTGTTATAAATCAGTGTCACCTGAAAGAAGAAGATGAACTGTAAAGATGCTGAAAGTGCTCTAAGCTTCTCTCAGCTGCTTGGAAGAATCTGTGTAACAGCAATAGAAACAGGCATTGTTGCAAAGAAAATCATCACAGCAGTGGCCAAAATGGGTTTCATAATCCGTATAATATAAAAGAAGGTGCCAAAGAGGTGCAAGGTGGGGGAATAAATCATTATGCACATGGTTGAGCAGGACTCTTTAGTCTCAAAAGGTTAATTCTTCAAGAAGAGGTTACTGGTCATTAGGCAACTGAGGTTAACAGAGATATTGTAGGGGTTTGTGACTAAAGTTAGTGTTGAAGTCATGGTCATCTTTTAGTCCTGCGTTTATCCATGATGCAATAAGATGTGATGGAATTATGAGTTTGTCATAGATCTCAGACTTTATAGAATCATAGAATAGTTAGGGTTGGAAAGGACCTCAAGATCATCTAGTTCCAACCCCCCTGCCATGGACAGGGACACCTCACACTAAACCATCCAACACAAGGCTTCATCCAACCTGGCCTTGAACACCGCCAGTGATGGAGCACTCACAACCTCCCTGGGCAACCGATTCCAGTGTCTCACCACCCTAACAGGAAAGAATTTCCTCCTTATATCCAATCTAAACTTCCCCTGTTTAAGTTTTAACCCGTTACCCCTTGTCCTGTCACTACAGTCCCTGACAAAGAGTCCCTCCCCAGCATCCCTATAGGCACCCTTCAGGTACTGGAAGGCTGCTATTAGGTCCCCACGCAGCCTTCTCTTCTCCAGGCTGAACAGCCCCAACTTCCTCAGCCTGTCTTCATACGGGAGGTGCTCCAGTCCCCTGATCATCCTCGTGGCCTCCTCTGGACTTGTTCCAGCAGTTCCATGTCCTTTTTATGTTGAGGACACCAGAACTGCACACAGTACTCCAGGTGAGGTCTCACAAGAGCAGAGCAGAGGGGCAGGATCACCTCCAACCTGCTGGTCATGCTCCTTTTGATGCAGCCCAGGATATGGTTGGCTTTCTGGGCTGCGAGAGCACACTGCTGGCTCATGTTCATTTTCTTATCAACCAGCACCCCCAGGTCCTTCTCAGCAGGGCCGCTCTGAATCTCTTCTTTGCCCAACCTGTATCTGTGCCTGGGATTGCTCCGACCCAGGTGTAGGACCTTGCACTTGTCGTGGTTGAACTTCATCAGGTTGGCATCAGCCCACCTCACAAGCGTGTCAGGGTCCCTCTGGATGGCATCCCTTCCCTCCAGCATATCAACCGAACCACACAGCTTGGTGTCATCGGCAAACTTGCTGAGGGCGCACTCAATCCCACTGTCCATGTCAGCGATGCAGATGTTAAACAAGACCGGTCCCAACACCAATCCCTGAGGGACACCACTCGTTACTGGTCTCCAGTCGGACATCGAGCCATTGACCACAACTGTTTGTGTGCGGCCGTCCAGCCAGTTCTTTACCCACCGAGTGGTCCATCCATCAAATTGATATCTCTCCAATTTAGAGAGAAGGATGTCGTGTGGGACAGTGTCAGATGCTTTGCACAAGTCCAGGTAGATGACATCAACTGCTTTACCCTTATCCGTCAATTCTGTAGCCCCATCATAGAAGGCCACCAAATTGGTCAGGCAGGATTTCCCCTTAGTGAAGCCATGCTGGCTGTCACCAAGCACCTTGTTGTTTTTCATGTGCCTTAGCATGCCTTCCAGGAGAATGTGCTCCAAGATTTTACCAGGCACAGAGGTGAGACTGACTGGTCTGTAATTCCCCGGGTCTTCCATTTTCCCCTTCTTGAAAATGGGGGTTATATTTCCCTTTTTCCAGTCGTCGGGAACTTCACCTGACTGCCATGATTTTTCACATATGATGGCCAGTGGCTTAGCAACTCCATTCACCAGCTCCTTCAGGACTCGCGGATGGATTCCATCAGGTCCCACAGACTTGTGTGCGTTCAGATTTTGAAGATGGTCTCAAACCAGATCCTCTCTTACAGTGGGCCCAAGGTCTTCATTCTCACAGTCCCTGCGTCTACCTTCTAAGACCTGGGTGGTGCAGTCAGAGCCTTTGCCAGTGAAGACCGAGGCAAAGAAGTCATTCAGAACCTCAGCCTTCTCCAAATCCTGTGTAGCCAGTTCTCCCGAGAGCTTCCTCAGGGGGCCTATGTTGTCCCTAGTCTGTTTTTTGTTTGCTGCGTACCTGCAGAATCCCTTCCTATTATCCTTAACATCCCTGGCTAGGTTTAATTCTAACTGGGCGTTAGCCTTCCTAACCTGGTCCCTAGCTTCCCGGGCAACATCCCTGTACTCTACCCAGGCTGCCTGTCCTTGCTTCCATTTTTTATAAACCTCTTTTTTCCTTTGAATTTTCCTCAGCAGCTCCTTATCCATCCAAGGAGGTCTCCTGGCCCTCCTGCTGCACTTCCTTCTAGTTGGGATGCAGCACTCCTGAGCTTGTAGCAGGTGATCCTTGAAGATCAACCAACCATCTTGGGCCCCCCTGCCCTCCAGGACTATATCCCATGGAACCTTACTAAGCAGGCTCCTGAAGAGGCCAAAGTCTGCTCTTTTCAAGTCCATGGCAGTGAGCTTGCTACACGCTCTTCTCACTGTCCTGGGGATCTCAAATTCGACCATCTGAGAATTCATGATGATTTGGCATAATGCATATGAGGGAAGAGCAGCTTTTGTGTCTTGCCAGCCCTTTTCTGTCACTTCAATCTGCTTTTTGATGTAAGAAGAAACTGGAGTTGATATGTGAGTTGATATGATCAGTGCCAGCATACTAGTTTCTAGTCAGCAGGCTGCCTTCTGAAGGGTCCTGCTGGTGATACTCACTTCAGCATTTGTCTGATTGGAATAAACCATTAACATGTGTTAAAAGCTGCCTGGATCAGCTCTAGACAAGCTAATGATGAACTCTGGCAAGCAAATCCTTATATCTGTGATTTAGACTTTAGACTTCAATGCTCTGAACTGAAAGAAAACATCCCAGCACTTGACATGAGCCCTTGCTCTGGGACAGTTTCTCTTGTCTCACGTAAACTGCTTGCAGGTATCTAGTGTACAATATCCTTGCAAAGATAAAAAAGGAAACAAAATAAGTGGAGAAGCGATGTTCCTTGTCCTTACGTGCTTCCTTATGGGTAGATCTTCTTGCAAGAAAGTCTGTTGTGAGGACACAATTTTAACCCTGAAAACAATGGATTTGGAGACTACTGACACTTTGCCAGAGAAAGTTTTCTCTAAACATAGCCTAAACTTAGTGAAGGTTCTTGTTGGCTTAAACCAGACATTACATTTCATCTGCTTAGCACTGGCAGCTCTACTGCTGCAGCCCACTTGTGTATTTCCTGCAAAGCAACCAGAGAAAGCACATTTTGGGGGCAGAAATGATGAGGTGCAATTGGTTCATATTGGCACGAATGAACTGGCTGATGAGATATGAACTTAGAATATTCATAATCAATATGCTTTTCATCTTAGTAATTCCCTATGGTAGAGCTGTCAAGGCTCTGACAATACTAATTGTCCTCAGTGGCTTTGAGCAGCCTCACCTAGGGCTTGAGGCTCTTCCCTGTGAAAGCTTTATGGCACATGTAAACCAAGAAGCTAGCATGGTTAATTTTCAGTGTTTTCATCAAACAGCTTACTGATACCAGTGAAGTTTTTCACCATATTATTTCATAGAACCATAGAATGGTTTGGGTTGGAAGGGACCTTAAAGCTCATCCAATTCCAACCCCCTGCCACGGGCAGGGACACCTCACACTAGAGCAGCGTGCTCCAAGCCCCTGTGTCCAACCTGGCCTTGAACACTGCCAGGGATGGGGCAGCCGCAGCTTCTCTGGGCACCCTGTGCCAGCGCCTCAGCACCCTCACAGGGAAGAGCTTCTGCCTAAGAGCTCATCTCAGTCTCCCCTGTTCAGGCAGGTTAAAGCCATTCCCCTTGTCCTGTCTCTACAGGCCCTGATGAAGAGTCTTTCTCCAGCATCCTTGTAGCCCCCTTCAGACACTGGAAGCTGCTCTGAGGTCTCCATACAGCTTCTCTTCTCCAGGCTGAACAGCCCTAATTTCCTCAGCTCATTTATTTGAGCTTGCTCAAAATCACTTGTTTGAGGCAGGGAAGTGAGGGCTGAGGTTGAACAATTGAACCACTAAAGCTGCATCCATACTGCCTGGACAGGAAGCCAGGAGAAGCAATTCAGTGTAGTCACCTCCTGTCTGTCTTTACCTGCTCTTAATGAGCTGTCTTCATACGACTTGGCATTTTGAAATGAGCTTTTGGTTAGTTCTATGGAAACAAGAGCTCTGTGGCAACCAAGCACAAAAAGGGAATTGGATAGAACATTATGCTGTTTTGCATAAATCCACAGGACATGAAGCATTTGAATATTGCATCTAATGGCAGGAATGGAAAGAGCTCACAAGTTATAGATCTGCTTCTATTTTTGTTTTAAGTTGGATCTGTGTAAGTAAGATATTAACTGCAGAAGACTGCATCTGAGCTGAAGCTGGCTGTGGCTTGGGGACTCAAGGTGTGATTCTCTCTATGTTCTTAGCTAGGCAGCTCCTGTGGACCTCACCAAAGCAGCTTGTTAAGCTGAACTAACCTTTCCTGTGATCTGGCAAGGTGGTGAGTGGTGCCGTGAGATACTGCTGAGCATTTCCAAGGGGTGAGAAGAGAATGCCTATTCCTCAGTCTTAAGCTGGGTGATGATTAACTTGGGTCAGTCAAGGAAATGGACAGCCGTGCCTGTTTAAAACTTGGCAACATGCAGCTTGCTGTTGCTAGTTAGGAGCATGTATTGATTTCCTGAAGACAGAACTCTTAACCACATCCAAAGAGAAAAGTAACCACCATCTAAGCCCACACACTTGCTCTCTAATGAACTCATTCTGTTTGATGAAGCATACAGTGACATTTGACTGACCGTGTCAGCTGGAGGGGTGAATGGATGAAAGAAATGAGCTTTCAGTCTCTGACTGAACATGTTTCATGTGCTGGGCAGGAGGTCGGTGTGATTCATCCTTCCCATTTGCTGGGTGGCCTGGTATTTGAAGTGAGAAATCTGTGCTCTGGTGAATGCTTCCAGAGATGGAATGTTTCTTGGTCCTTGAATCTACTACAGGTGCCTTTCCAAACCGATAGCCAGTTTCTGTGAAGCTGCCACACCTTATCATGTCTCTCTAAATGTGATATAATGTGATTCTTTTGGTTTGGCCCTAAAACCCGAGGATTCCCTTGTACCACAAGGCCAGTAGCTGACCGCGTTCCTTACCGTGCCATGGGCTGCTGCAGCTTCAAGGAGCACCTGATCCCACTGTTTAGATTATGGAGTTGCTTCTAGAAGACACCCTCACTTGCTCCTTATCTAAGCAACACTGCTCTGAGTGTGGAAAAGGATGTGTGGCTTCTGTGCTTAACCAAACAGTGCATCTGTTTTAATGAGACTGCCTGGTACCAGGCTTGAAGAAGGCAGCAGTCTCAATACAGGTTGAATGCTGTCCACAGCAAACTCTAAGAAATGCTAATAAGCTCATACTGCCTCCCTGTAAGCATGCATCAGCTTAATAACCTACTTAAAAGGCCCCTGAGGAAACAGTGTGCTGTGCATGAGGATCTCTACAGGAGTTGGATTAGAATCATAGAGTCATAGAAAGTTCATAGAATCCCAGACTGGTTCGTGTTGGGAGGGACCTTAAAGCTTGCCCAGTTCCAACCCCTGCCACAGGATCTCATCTAAATCTCCTCTCTTTCAGCTTAAAGCCATTCCCCTCATCCTGTCACTAAAAAGTCCCTCTCCAGATTTCTTGCAGGCTCCCTTTAGGTATTGGAAGACTGTTACAAGGTCTCCCCTTCAGGAGCCTTCTCTTCTCCAGGCTGAACCAGCCCAGCTCTCTCAGCCTGGCTCCAGAGCAGAGCTGCTCCAGAGCTCTGTTAGGTGGTATCCTGATTAGATGATGTCCTTTAAGAAACAATTGCTTGTTCTCAAGTCTCTTTAAGAACTGGGCCTATAGTTCCTAATTACCTTATTCTTCTTGCCTGGGACAGCTGAATGATTACGATCTGAGCTGGGTAAATGAATACAGCAAAGTGATGATCTTAAATGTGATCAGCCACCCATTGCTCTGACAGGAAGTATGATAATATAATAAGAGAGCCTTGCAGGAAATCAGCATGAATGTAAGAATGCTGCAGAATGTGTGCTGAAGTTTGCCTAGGAATTAATCAAGTTAGCTTTGCTTGTAAGGTGCTGGAACTCCTCCATGCTCCAGCTGAAGCTTGAAGTGATTTCTAGATGAGCAATATGTTAAGTGAGCAGAAACCTAATCAGTAATTGATAGATCTGATTGCATGTCCCTGTCACCATACTGTCTCTGATAGACAGACCAGATTGAGTCACTGAGCCCTTCATGCAGCTTCTAAGTAGCTTTAGCTGTACTCTAGTGATATTAGAGGGCTCATTATGCTAACAGTTCTGAAAGTTGAACCCACAGAGTGCGAAAGTAGCACACTAATAGAATTTCTCCAGCACCTTGGGCATTATTAGCTTGCATAGGAAGGCTAAATGCAAAAGGGAGATGGAGGATTACTGTCTAGACAGCTAGGCAAATGCCAGGTTAATTTTTCAAGACACTGACTGCAAGTTGTTTTAACACTTCATCCTTTATCATGGGTGCAGTCTGCCCAGATGGTCTGGTAGTTACTGAGCCTATAGCCAAGAGACTTGAAGGTTTGTCAAGGTTGTATTGCTTGGAAAAGTAAAAGTATTATGTTTCAAAGCTGATGAACAAAATAGAGAGGTGGCTGAGGTTGTGAAATAGCAGTGAAATGCTTGAACAGCTTGGACCGAATGACAGCTGTAGGTCCTTATAGTAATGTAAGTGTTCTTGGACTTGAAACTGAGAAGCGAAACAGAAGGAGAGTTGAGAAAAATTGTACTACTCAAGATGAAGGTATACACATACGACGTTTGAAATGAGAGCATAGAGAAACATGGGTATATTCTCATAGTTGTGCAGCTTACTGGTTCACCCTTCTCCCTCCCAGCTCTGCTGTTGATGTCAGTCTTCTCCAATCTGGTGCATGAAGAAGTGTTTTCTAGGTGTGAGAGCAAACACCAGACTCCACCAATATGTTTCTCCGCTCCTTGTGTCTGTTGCTTTGATGCCCTGCTGCAGCTAGTGAAGGCAGCAGTCCTATTCAAGTCTCACTTTCTGCCTGTGACAGACTGCTCCAAGCCAGGATTGGAGTATGTGAAATTCAAAAGGTGCCAGGAAAAGCTTTCCAGAACAAAACCCCAGTGTAGTCCGTGCTGCTTTGCGTGACAGTGTTGTGTTTGGGCTGAACAATAGTGTTACACACAATATGATGGAGGAGGAGGTGAGGGCCCTCTAGGCATAGGATGGATAACAATGCTGTTGCCCATAGCAGTTGCTCCTATCAGAACTATGGAGATTCATAGAGTGTATGATTAACAGTTCCTATCAAGCAGAATCTTAAAAAGCTGTTCACAAAAGGGAAGGCAAGCTGATAATGGTTCCTAATGATAGCTCTTACAGAGGACTTGCTATCCAGCGCTTCATAAGAAGCCATCTGCCACAGAATGCACAATGGAGCTGCGGCATAATTCCTAATGTGGGGCATGACCTGCTATGTAGCAGATAGAAACCTGGGTATGACATTCCTTTGATGTAGCTGGGATTGCTCCCCCCGCAGAGTTCATAAGCAAAATTTCATGTGCTCTGGTAGTGGTTTGTTGCCAAGCTTTGGGGTGTACCAGCCGAAACTGGTCCATGGCTACTGCAGATACACTAAAGATGCTCCCATGAGCCCCTGACCATTCTGTGCCTGTGCCCTTTGCAGAATTCATGAGGAAAACTGAGACATGCTTCATTATTACATCTTAAACATTAGAGAGCTGATTGGCAGTGGATGATTGCCCCCTTGGGTAGATCATCTATGTAGAGAAATGGTAAAGCACACACCTCTGCACATTTCATAGCATAAATAAAGACAGCACCCAGGTTTGATACAGAGGGAACATCACTTATGGCTTATTGAAGCATCAAATTGGAAGACAGAACTGGGTACTGTGTACTGGAAACAATTAGCTGATCAGCTTTTATGCTGTACTCAAAATCTGGTTTCACTGTTCAAGCAAACCCACTCTGCTTATCCTTACAGAAAACAAAAACCAGTACTTTAGTACCCTGAATTTAACTTTACATACTAGCATAGTGCAATACAAGCATAGGAGCATAGTAGTGTGACCTGAACGGAGTGACATGATGAGGTGAAAAGCTTGTCATGTAGTCCTTTCTGCAGCCCACACTCTCTAGTGCTCCTGTGTAGTCTAGTCTGTATATGTTTCCATTTACATTTTCTACCCATTTCCTTACATAAGCCCAACACTAGGTATTTTTTATGTGAGATGCCATACATTCCTTCAGCTTCTGACCCCGTTGCTTGCTTCCATTCTCTTTAGGGTGCCTAGTTTGCATTTTATCTTGAACTTTGGCTGCTGTTGTGTTCCCTGAACTGTTAATACGAGCTGTGTGCTGGAAGAGCTGACTTATATGGGAGCTGTCTCTCTTTGGCAGGAGAGAACCCCAGTAGTTCATTTCTAAATGATCAATAAATAGAGAACATCCCAGGTCTACCCTGGCTTCAATGGGAGCCAGGAATTTACTCATATTAAGTGAAGTAATGTTTATTGTTGGGAGTCAGGAAACAGCTTTATCTTCCATAAAGACTTGAGAGATGTGAGCTCGGGGTCTAATCTGCTGGATGGAATGTTATGGTGGTAGTCAGTGGAGCTTAAATGTGGCTGGCAGGCCTGTCTCGTAACCACATAGTTTCCTTCACTTCTTAAGATGGATTAGCAATTAAAACTACTAAGGGTGCATTCAAGCACTCGAAACCTGAGTTTCAAGAGCAGATCTGTTAGCCACATTGGTGCGCCAGTCGGGCCAACTGCAGTTCCCTTTTTCCTCTGCATTGTGGCAATACTCATTTCTTTTTGACTGCAGTAAAACTACACGTTTTTGGATGAAATGGACTGAGTTTTGGGAGAGTTGGGAATTGAGGCACAAAATTCTGTCTTTTCCAGCTGTTTCCCCTGAAATTCATGTATTGTCCTTTTAATTGTCTGAGAATCAGTGACTCCTCTCTGAATGGGACTGTCACAGTTGACAACCCTGCCTGTGAAACCTCTTTCACCACTCTTCAAATGCTTCTAATTCATTTCCCACAAACCTATGGTTGTCATGAGGCTTTAACCTCTATTCTCAGTGGGGCTTTCATTTCCACAGGCACATGAGAAGCTTGCTGTATACTATCCCAGCAAATACAACCGCAATGGACTTGTTACATCATCAGGAAAGATGCTGCTTTCTGAGAAATTACGTGACTAAAAGGCTAGAAAATGTGGAAAATCCGAACAAAAGATGCTTCAGAAGAAATCTGAAATGAGCTTTGGCAAAACCGCTCAGATTCGTGTCTCTGGTAAATGATGGAAACTGATAAATAATGGAAACTGCTACATAATTTTGGTGATGATGCTTCAAATGTAGGAAGTCACATGCATCACAGTTCCCTGGCTCTGTTGCTGTCTAGTTTCTTACAGCTGCATTCCATTTTTAAAAGGCAGTATCCCCATATTGCTCTGAACACTGTGGTAGTCACTAAGCTTTAGCCATCATATCAGAGGCTTGAGGCAGCGATAAGTCACTGAATAGTTTTATCTCATCAGGCTTTGTTATGTGACCCTCACACTGGAAAAGCCCTTCTTCCAAATTGCCTTCTCCCTCTATCTGATGTGTTTAGAGCTAATGTGGGGAAAGGGAAACACCATAATGCCAAAGCACAATGAATTTTGTAAGTCAACTCAGCCCATATTCTATTTTACTATTTCACACCAATTCCCCTTAATATTCATCTTCATATGCTGGTTTTTAGGTCAGGCTAAGAGAAACTGTCAGTATTAAGTGCTGCACATACATGAAAGGAATATTCTTATAGTGGTAGTAGAAGGTGTCTAAGAATATATTACATGGTAGGCATATTGTACTGCTCATGTCTTCTGAGCTCTGTAAATAGTGCACTGAACTATTACAGACAGCTACTCCCCCTCATGCTACTATTGGTTAGGGAAAAGCAAGGCTCATCTAGTTTCTATATAATAAGGTTTCCTTAATGTTTGAAGTCAATGAGCTTTGCGAACTTCTAGGCATGGTATTTTGCACCTAGATTCAAATAGATAAGGGAAAATAATATAAATAGGTTATTGCAACTTAAATTTAAGAATAAGCAAACCAAACCATGAAAAAGGCATTCTCTCCAAAGGCACAGTGTGGTTTGTGATGATTCCATTAAGGATTTTATGACTTTAGATATGGCCTAGCATAATGCTTTTACATGGAGGAGCAGCATGATGGATGGTGAGTTTCAGCAGTGAAATAGAAGTGCTGCTCTTCAGCTGTGCTCAGAGTTGTTTACCAGCTCTTGAGACTTCATTAAAAAGAATATACTGCCCATCTTCATATGGAAATAGGGGCATACTGGAAACATCCACTGGCTTTGATGTTACTGTTTACTGCTTAAAAATCAGATGTATCCAGGTGTCATACTTTTATTTCATATGATTGATTATCAGGAATGCTGCTGCTTTCTTATGACTCATGAATCGCAGCATCACAGCCCAGGGAAGCTGCAGGGGGTGCACACTCAGCTTATGGACTTAGAGAAAACATCATTTAATGTAGGGTAAAGCAGCCAGAGCAGAACACGTGGAAGCCAGCATGTACCCTAGTGTGTCCACGTGCTGGATCAGGACTGCCTCTGTAGGTACGGTGCCTTAGCAGTGCATGAGTTCAGCTGCATCGGGCTGAGCTTCAGTCCTGGCTGTGATGCTGGATGGATACTTCTCTCTTTCCTGCTGTCCTCCTGTGTCTGTGCAGTATGCAGAATGTTATGGCAGTATCTGACAAGCCTGTTCCACTACTTTCACATTAGAGTAATTACAGTAAATTATCTGATAAAGCAAAGGATAGATGTGATGGAATTGCAATGGAAAGAAAAACACAAACCCCGCCCCAAACAGGAGGCTTTAGCTTTTAACTTTGTTTGAAATCTGTTTGTAGGACAAGTTATTTACAGGTTAGTTTCATAGAGTCATAGAATGGTTTGGGTTGGAAGGGACCTTAAAGATCATCTGGTGCAATTGCCCCATTCCTGGCAGCGTTCAAGGGCGGATTGGATGGGGCTTGGAGCAACCTGCTCTAGTGGAAGGTGTCCGTGCCTGTGGCAGGGGTTGGAACTGGATGAGCTTTAAGGTTCCTTCCAACCCAAACCAGTCTGGGAATCTATGATTTTATATTTTTCTGCTAATTGGGATGATTCTGCTTCTGAAATTTTAGTCTCAACCAAGTAGCAGTTTTGGGAATGGGTGTATGTTTGTCTGGAATAGACATCAGGTAAGAGCAGGAAAGACTTTGTCCATCAGATGTTTGTGCTTTGAATTGGCCATATCAGGAAGTCTTCAACTAGTTATATTCCCTAGACAACAGTTGTAGGAAACTGCCATTTCAGTTGTGTTAGTACCTCTGTTAATACTGTAACAGTACCCAATAACTCCCTTTGTAGGTGTATGTGCAGAAAAACACAGCTAAACCATAGATCATTAACTATGAATTCCTGGCAGTTGTGCAAAATACATTTATTTATATACCTTATGTTGTAACCACTTCAAACCCAGACTTTCCATGTCCTTTCTCTCCCAGGAAACAGCTTCAATCGCCTCTAATAATAGAAGTAGAAGTCTTTTTTGGCTGCTGTTGCAGGAAATAGAACTTTATGGCCTCTAACCAAGTAATGGAAGAATATTTCCCATAATAATCCCTAGGTCATGGCCAACGTTTGCTGTACATTACTGGCAGTTAGGAAAGACGAGGGGTGTTTTGCCATCATGATAAACAAGATGGGAATAACAGAGGCACATCCTCACAGCTTGGTAACTGCTAATAGGGGATTACCTCCTTGTCTCTAAGCTCTAGGAGAAGGTTGCCCCTCAAAGCTGTTGCAGCCAGATAATTTGTACATCTTCCCATCCACTGCTCACCCTTTGGCTAAGAACTGCTTTAAATGAATATACACTGTCTTTGCCCCTGTTTTTCCTGCTGCATATCAAGTGCTATTAGCAAACAGGAACAAGGTAAACATCATTACTATTGCAGGTCCATGGAGCTGAAGCAGGTTTGCCTTAGGAGCATTTTGTACAGTTCTGTCTTGGACCATGAGAACCTTGAACATACTTTTGGGCATCAGGTTACTTGAGGGATAGACAAGAGCATCTTTTAAAGAAATAAAAGATTTTTGTTTATTATTTACTTATAATTTTAGACGTAAACTAAACATTAATAGTTGTCAGTCCTGAGTATTCACTAAAGGCTTCCCCTGCATTCCTGACTGTGATATGTGGAGTGGAAAACCGCAGTCCTATCTGCTCAAATCTTTCCAACTGCATCTAGTGTAATTACCAAATTGAATCTTGTGATAACTGAAGCGCTTGATTTATTGCATCCAGCCTGTGAGATATAAAGTTGCATAATGCTAGGCTGCTGTACAAAGCCTGTTATCTGCAATTACATGAGAGTGTCTCTTTTCCTCTTGAAAAGGTGGTTGGAGTGACATTTGAAATGTGGCTTGAGGGAACATGCCTGCCTGAAAAGTAGCAGCTGATTTTGGGTTATTCTGGGAGGCTGAGCATATGGTGCAGCACAAGGCCAAGCAAATTCCTCCCTGTGCTTTGCCAACCTGTCTCTTAGTGTTCCCTGCAGTCTTCTCTCCCACCTTGGCAGGCAGTTTTGCATCCCTCTTTTACAACTAGTTAACTATGGTGTTAAGACATTGCCTTTCCCTATGAACTGCTTCATCATGCTAGGAAGTCACAGCCCAGTAGCCACATAGCAGTGTAATGCTTGTCTTACAACTGGGTGGATACCTCTCATTTCACTCCTTCCACTGCACGTGGTCAAACCTATCACTGTATTTTTCCACAGTAGTATGAACTGTGGTGTCCAAATTATCTTCACTGGCCTCTGCTCACTGTTTCCTCCCTGTCGTATGGTTGTTTGAGCTCAAAGATGAAGAAGACATTTGTTCTAGAATAAAACTAATTGGCTCTTAAAAGCAAGAACTGATTTGAGCCTTGATTAGAGCCAAGACCCTTCAACAGCAACTGTCTGCTAAAGAAGCCTTTATATTGCCTTGGCATTAACCTTATCTGGGAGGTTGGATCTGGCTGATAATGAATTATTCTGTTGCAATTCCATGAGACCGAAGTGTGACACAAGCTCATTAGAGAAATCCTATGAAATCAAGAACACGAGAAAGTCTAAAAGAGAGGAAATGCAGTGGTGTAGCAGTGCTGGGAATACATTAGATCAGATTCTCAGGCACTGAGTGCTTTGTTGTGGAGAGCTGGTATTTCCAGTGGAGAGCGCAATCACTCAACAGGGTTCAGGTGGATTATGGTGATGCTGGGTGCTCTGCACAAGGCAAAATCTTAAATCTCTAGGCAAATATGCACTTTTGGATGCTTTTCTGCGCATCTCCAATGTCTTTAATGTGTGGTGCTAAGGGCTTGCTCAGTTCCCTAATAGTGCAGCTTGAACATACTTGCAATGTGGTTTGGGGACAGCATGGCTGCTGCCCTTGTCCTTTTAATTGCAGTGCCATGAATGCTTTGGGAGACAAATCATTTGTCACTCTGAAAAATTAATCCAAATACTTGCTTGTGGGGAAAGAAGCAAGGTCCATGCTCCTGCTCAGTGCTGCGTGCACTGCAATAAGAAGCAGCTCTCTAGAGTTGAGCTGGATGCCTGTTGCATGAGCACAGAAAGCTCAATATTCCAAGTGGCTTCTCGGAAGCAGGGACACTGTCAGCTTGGAGGTGACAGAGCTCTTGAAGTGTGTATCTAGCTGAAGGCAACAATTGTGCAGCTTCTTGGAGATCAGTGTGTGAGACAGATTAAAAACCAGAATAAACCCAGAGCGGATCAAGCTAGAGGCGTACAGCACATACTGAATATGACAGTAACAGCGCCACTGGTTCCACTCCCACTAGCTTGATTTTACTTACAGTTAGGTATCAGTTGTGACTGATACAATGGATTTGGGCAATAGCTTGCCATGACTTTCATGTTTCATCCTTCTAACTGAAATACAGTGTGCTGTTTTTGAGGCTAGCAGCATCCTATTAGAAATACAGACAAGAAATTAATTATTCAGGCTTCTTAATGGGGAACCTTATTTTTTTGGCAGCCCAGTATCGTAGAAGACAAGCTTTATAATGCCTTGGTTGAAACTAGATCTTTTAGTATCTGCAGATTGTATAAAATATTACAGCAGGAATAATGCCTTGCTTGCCTTGCACTGTGCTATGGCATCCTGCTTTTGTCCTTGACACCAACAGCAAGGCACAAACCTGTTAAATAACACCTCCAACCTCCGCAAAAGATAGTGGGACCCTGGTGTTATAAAAATGGTAAGGAATCCAACCTCTCTCAGCATGCTGTTGCCATCTAAAACTGAGATCAAATACTTCTCTCAGGCAATTTTCTTGCATTCCAACTGTGTCATTTTGGACTCAGAAGGAGCTTGAAAATGTATCTCACCAAACAGTGTTGATAATTTTCCTTCTTATCTGTTTCAATAGGATGGTCTGATTAGTTCTCTGCAGTGGTTGTGCTTCTTTCACACTTAAAAATGCAACACATGACAAAGTTTCTTTCCCTCTCACACTGGCTGAGCTAAATGGTAAGTTCTTGTGGGCACTTAAATGTCCCATTCCTGACAGTGTTAAAAGCCACATTGGACGCAGCTTGGAGCACCCTGCTCTAGTGGAAGGTGTCCCTGCCTGTGGCAGGGAGTTGGAACTGCATGAGCTTTAAGGTCCCTCTCACACATGATGTTATGGATGACTAACATGTTCCTTATCCTTCCTGCTTCCTAAGCAGGGAAAGCTGGTCCTTGGGCAGAGATGTATGATCCTGCTTAGTGCCTTCAGAGGCCTGGTGTGCTGTGAATATCTGTGGAGGCAGACAACACGCTGAGGTTGTGCAGCCCAAAAGTAACTCAGTAGTTTTGGCTATCTGAAGAGCATAGCTTGTCCTCGCTCGTACTGAATGGCTTCAAACATGCCATGGATGACGACAGCTCTCTTCAGTTGGCCAGCCCCTCAGGTAGAAAGTCCAGAGCTTGTTTATCTTGCATCTTAAATACCCTGTGAAACATCTTGGGTAGTTGTTTCCCTGTTTCTGTCTGGTCTTTTGAAGACTTTCAAGTTGTGTGAGCAAAGGTTATGTCATGGACCAATATGTATTCCTTGGGTCAATGCCCAGGAAGCTAAGTTTGGCACATCCCACCCTTTATTTGCATGAAGAAACTGAGAAGTTCATATGAGGTATTGTCTTTTATGCAAGAGACACAGGAATATTCATCCAGTATCCATAAGACTGGAAGATAATGTTCTGATTCATCCTCTGTGTGTGAAAGGAGAAAATAAAAGACAAAAGGATGGCTTGTGCTGGCTTTGTTTTCCTCATGCAGGCAGTGCTGGAGCTGGAGTTGCATTAACAGACCTGTTAATAACATATTCCATAACAGCCAGAGCAGCTCATGCTTAATGGAAAAACACAAAATGTTCCACTGGGAAACAATTGCCCTTTATGCAGGATGCATTTCTTCTCTCTCCCTTCAGTTCAAGGAATCTTACTTGGAACAAAACAAAGCTTGTCCCTTCAGACGTCCTCTGTTCATGCTGCTCTCTCCCCAAACCAGACTCATAATCCCTTGTTTGGCCGACATAATCACTTGCACAAATATCAGCTGAGATAGCACAGACAGATTATAGCTTCCAGCAGGATGAGGGAGGATGGGTCAGGCTTTAAATACCTCTGCCTTTATGCAACTGTTTTTCCTAAGGATAAAATGAAAGGAATATAAACAAGAATTCTGTAGGCAGATGGCCTTTAGTAACCTCTCCACGAGGCATCAACAGCTTGTAAATAAGAAGTGGTCCAGAGAGCAAGCCCAGACTGCAAAGGGGTTTCCAGACCTGGGTGTGGAAAGCCTTGTTGCACAGCAGAAAGGGAAGATGCTATTCCACAATACAATGCTAACGGGGTGTGTGTAGTATCACACACATTATATTTACATTATCAGTAAAGAGTGAAAGCCACTGTAGGAGGTAACATTCTTGCCTTGTTTTAAACCCTGGCTGACAGCTGACTCTTGCAGCTATTTAATGCAATGGTTGTTAACTTGGGAAGATAGAGGATACTTCTAGGAGCCATAAAAGCGGGTGGCTTCGTGTTCTCATTTGACCCTGCCCTTGGTGTAAGACATTCTTCTGTTTCCTTGGGAGTGTTGCTAAACTTATAAGGAAATAGGGAAGTTTGACCTGTTGTGATGCAAGAATTGGGTGCAATGTAATGTATGACAAGCACCTGTTTCTAATCCAGACCTATAAATCATAGCATCAGAGACTGGTTTGGGTTGGAAGGGACCATAAAGCTCATCCCGTTCCAACCCCTGCCACGGGCAGGGACACCTTCCACTAGAGCAGGTTGCTCCAAGCCCCTGTGTCCAACCTGGCCTTGAACACTGCCAGGGATGGGGCAGCCACAGCTCCTCTGGGCACCCTGTGCCAGCACCTCAGCACCCTCACAGGGAAGAGCTTCTTCCTTGAGAATCCCTACAGATCTAGTCTATTTTCCTGACAAATTTTCGCATCTCGCTGCTTTAGCCTTTGCATGACTGAGGTCAGAGGCTGAATTGTAATTTTCCAAACTAAGCTGAGGGATTCTCAAGCTATACAAATTGGCATCAATATGTCTGTGAGGCAACAAGATGAATAAAACATCCAGAGATATCTTGAAAGATTACTCTTAGACTGTACTGGAACTGATACATCTCAAAATCGGCTCACTCAGTTTCTGCCTGTTTTACCAGCTGGCTGTGATCCATCTTTATTTATACAAAGCACATAGAAAGAGTTTTTCTAGGCTGTCAGGAGTCTGCAGCTAGGGGAGTTAATATGGAGAGGAGATGAAGACTATTGCATTGACTTAGTGTGGAATGAGCTCTGGAAATGCTTCCCGAGCCAGCAGCAGATCCGAATGTAGAGCAGGTAACTTGCCCAAATGTCTGCTTTGGGTGGGATTGCCATACACGAATGATTTTGGTACCCTTTGATTCCTAGCTGGAAGAGGACATTGTTTCAGACTTCTCAGTGAGTTCCCTTTTCTCTTGATTACCTAACAGTTGTTTAAGCCGGCAGTTCTGGTTACTTGTACAGCAAACAGTGCAGATAAAATTCATTCTTAGCATCTTCTTGATGCTAAGAAATCCCCAATTTCATCTGCTAAGTCTTGCACGTTAGGATTTTAGTCAGAAGCCGGAGACAAATAACATAACATAACCCATGCTATCAAACAACTGTTTTTGTAGGATGTTTGAGGGCCTTTGCTCTATGTGATTTGGAGAAAACTATTGCCTTTTTAGTACTGGTCTTGAGATACTGTGTGCAGAGCTGTGAATCACAGCTACTCAAATTGGGTAAGATGAGCTTTAAGGTCCCTTCCAACACAAACCAGTCTGGGATTCTGTGATTGTTGCAAAGTGTTTCCATACTCGATCGAAAGATTGTAATGGGTAAGATGCCTATTTTCCTAGAAAAGCATAGCAATAATAATGGAAAAGCAAAGTTTGACTGGACTAATCTGAGTCTTTGTGAGATGTAATTCTAAACTAGCCTTTACCTTTAGCATGCTACAGTCAAAACTGGACACTTGGGTAAGAGATTATGATAAATGTATTAGGAAACTTGCCTGGCAAAGTTTTTTTTCCCCTTTTACCAACACACATGTAAATCTTGCAGGCTGCATGCCCAGTGTGGGTGTAAGGCTTAGTTATGATTCAGTGAAATGGAATGTAAATCCAATCTCCTATAATGAAATGAGTGGGAACATTCTGGACTTTCATTAAGTTCGTGCTGTAAAAAAGATAATTCAGAGAGCAGCTTCCAGCTCCTGGAAGATAGCTTGCAAAAAACATCATTAGTGATGGAGATAACTGAGGCTTTTGTTGAACTTAAACCTTCCACGAGGAATGTCTGTAACATCGTCTTATCCCTGCTGCTAAGCATGACTTGAGAAGTGAAATCATGAGTCTCTGAAAGGCACAGACAAATTGAATTTAACATAGAAAGGTTGCCAATAGCTGTTTCAGGCGCTGGCTCCGAGCTCAAGAGCTATTGGAAGTGGTAGGAATTGTTAGTAAAACCAGTATTCAAGTAATGACACCTTAATCACTGCAGCCAAAGGCCAAATTGAATAGAGAACAGAGTGGGATGGTGGAAGTGAAATACAAGTCAGCTGGGCTAACTCACACCCTCCTTGTTATGAAGCAGCGAGCAGAAGTTGAACCACAGGCTTTAACCAGAGCCAGTGGCAGGACATTAGTTGGATGTATACTTTGACATCCTCCTAAAGATGACCTGATGCTGCAGGTGGTCATGCAAGTGCACAGAACTACACTTGAGATTTTAGGGGGGAAAAAAGTCTTTAGAAGCAGAGACAATCAACTTTCTACTGTCTCCCACTATGTTTTGAACTACAGTTTGCGTGCTAGGCAGGTAGAATGATGCAAATAACACAGTACATCACGTGAGGAGTGATTGTGTGGTCCACATTAACCTGTAACACCTCTACACTTGTAGTTGTTTACTGCAGTTACATTTCCTGGAAGATTCACCAGAAGGCATCAGGATAACTGTGTGTGTTGCGCCTCTGATAGGATGCTGATGAAGAGAGGCTATAAAATAAATGTAAATATAATTGTAGGTGCCATGAAGAGGCAGATGAACCAAAGGTAATTTGGTAGAGAAAACCCAGGGTAGTGTTGAAAATTGGTGTTTCCAATAGCAGACTGTACGCACAGACCTGTATTGTTCCTGGAAGAGGAGGAAGAGCTGGTTGTATTCGAAGGTAACAGAGCAGGTTAGAGGCTGGAGGACAAGCTGTAGCCAGTGCAGCCACCAAGGTATCTGTCCCATGCACAACTGCTACAAGCCTGACTAATGGCAGGAGACTACAAACCACAGCAGGGTGTGCAGGGTGAAGGAGCTGTCGCACAGGAGCCCCAGCCAATAGCAAAGCATCCATGAGGCTGTAATAGCTACTGGAGCATGCCATGTGTAACACTCACTGGGGCAGTGAGAACTGTCACAGCAGCAGTAAGGCACTTTGCAATTAAATGAGTAGATGGTTCTCCGCAGAGCGAAGTTACAGCACAGGGTGAATGCTTGTGAGTTCTCTGTTGTGCTCATACACATGATATGCAAACACGGGCAGTACTCAACACCTACAATCCTGAAATAACTTACGTGTATGAAAGGTAAAGGCCTTAAAGGCCTGGTAGTCTGCATGTTACATTACAGGCATGAGACATTAGATAAGGTTGAAGAATCTGGCCTCCTCTTCACGGAAGCCTGGAGAAATAATTATGCTCTTCCCTTGGTGGGTAATAGCTCAACAAAGCAGTAGCTTACAGTGTGTGCTGACTTTCAGCTGTGATTTACTGTTCTGCGGCATTGCAGTATGCTCCTGATTGTCAGCCTTGGGACTGGCTAATGCATCAACACTCTGGATACTCCTGTATTCAATCTCATCTTACAGCATGTGTCCTACTGAGTAGTATTGAAGATTCCTAAATAAGAGCCTGCTACCTGGAACTTTGTCCTTATGGTTATAGGTGCTAGTAGACTGCATTGAAGCACTGCCTAATCAAACTGAAGTGATCAAATTCACATTCCAGGGCACAGGCATTTCTGAACTAAAATTTAGAAGTCACAGATGGAGCTGGCTGGAAAAAGTCCAACTGATTGGAAACAGAGCCTGGGACAAGACAGAGTCGAGGTTGTTTCCTTGAGCTGAGAAAATGGGCAAGCCACAGCTGCTCGGCTTGTCTGGAGCAGACAGCTGTAGAAAACATTTTGCTGTGCAGCAAAAGGGCAAATATTAGGATGCCAGAAGACTTGCTTGGAGTTTGGCTTGCATAGCTGAGCTCTGGGTTCAGTTCTGGCCCTCCCCCTGGACCAGCATTGTTCTTCAGGGTGAAGCAAGAGCAGGATTTGCCCTGCTGGCCAGTGACCGTGAAGCTCCTGGTTTTATACTTGAATGCTGAGGTGCTCATTAATATTACACCACAATCCCCGTGCAGGGGCTCTTGCTTAATACCTGTGTGGTAACAGGAGCAGCAGGACTGGGTCTCAGCGCCCACCTTCAGTAAGTGAAGTAAAGGAATAAGCATGAACACAACATACTGCTCAGTGTAGCTGTCCAGGAGGAAACGGGACTTTAAACAGTGATTAGAAAGATAGCGGCCTGCTCTGCTTTTGGCTTGCAACATAAGAAAATAAATCTCAGGCTCTTTAGGGTTGTGCCTATGTAAAAATAAAAGGGTTAAAGCTGGCATAAGCTAAACCCCTGCTCAAGGGAGCATCATCACTGTGTGCATGCAAGGGAACACCATCAAGTGAAAGATACTTTTGATGCAAATATTGTGGTGACTCCCAAGTGCCTTTTAAAAAGGACAATGTTGATGTGCAGCTCTGGTGTTGGGTAACCACAGGGAAGCAAAGCCATCTCAGCGTAGGATCTGCCACTCCAGTGAGCCCCATCAGTCAGCATTCATACACTCTGGCAGAACAGTGCTGAGAAATGGACCTGGGCAGGCAGTAGATGCAGGAATTCAGTGTAAACCCATGATTCTCATTACTTTTGTACCCACAGAATAAAATCACAGGACATTAAAATCTGTTCTTTCCTCTTCAGGATCAGTGATAGATCAGCAAAACATTGAAACTTAGGAAAAGTATGAAACTTCAGCCATGCTCACGCCATAGCATTTGTTCCTTGTGGTGTTTTTCTCTTTCTGTTTGGGCACTAGAATAAGGTTTTACTATTCCAAACTGCCCCAATGTTTTCTTCCAGTGGATTGCTGGGAGCAGCCGGATCTGGAGGTTAAACAGTTGCAGCTTGTGAAAAGAGGCTGGGTTGGGAGCACCAGTGTCATGATGCACAGCCGGAAAAGAATTCCTGCAACAAAAAGATCTGTTAATGAATTCTGAGTATTTATAGCTCTGTGAGCTTTCCTGCAGAGTTCATCTCCATGGGAAGTTATTAGCTCAAAAGTGAGCTTAGTCACAAGCCGCTTATAGGGAATATTTCTATTTATAATAGTCCATTTCTGTAGCTGGCGCTTCTATGACATGGTTATTTACTAGTTGAGGCATCCACTCCTGCTCGGGTTAAAATGTATTCCTATAGATGTAACTGTCTTCATGGGGAAAAGGCTACCAAACGCTAACAGGTAGAGGAACACATGCTATGTGAAGGTGGGATGGATGAGGGGAGAGGGAGATGTTAAAGCCCTATTCCTTGCACATTAAACCTGTATTTACACTGAGCATCAAACCAGGGTTCCCATGGCATGTAATAATGGGAAATGTATCAGTGCTAATGTTGTGCATGTTAGTTTTTCATCCATTTCCTGCTGTATCTGATCAGGGCTTTCTGAAGCAAGGATGCCATTTGCAGTGCAGAGTGAACGGGGGTGCATATGTCAGCCCAGCAGAACAGCTTGTAGTGTGAACTGATATTAAAGCTATTCATGCATGAGGTAATTTGGTTTATAATAGTAGCAGAAAGCCTTCTTGTGCGCCGGTGCAGCAGCCTGCTGGCCATCAGGGAATGAAAATCCAGTTGCTGGCTGGGGATGGGAATAAA
Organism: Lathamus discolor; assembly: GCF_037157495.1. Taxonomy (NCBI): domain Eukaryota; kingdom Metazoa; phylum Chordata; class Aves; order Psittaciformes; family Psittacidae; genus Lathamus; species Lathamus discolor. The sequence goes on from NC_088886.1 coordinate 66,315,711, forward strand.
GATGAGCTTACACCCAGGCGGATTTCATGGGGTTTATGGTCATGCAGAGCCTCCCTGTTTGTTGCCTCTGCCACAGTTCTAGGACAGGACTCTTTCCTTTGGCTTTGCAAGCATCCTTCTGCAGGATGTTGTGCCTGGAGAAGCTGTAATCCTTCCCTGCAGTTGGTTGGGATCTTGCTGTGGATCTGGCTGTGTTGCTGCTGCTGGAATGTACCACACCAGCCTGCAAGTGGCAGCTGCAGCTCACTTGATATGATGGGTTATGTTATTTGGAGCTATTTGGAGTCTGATAACGCCCTTCAGGGATGGGGCAAATGGGGAGGGAGGAGAGCAAGTGGGAAATGAGGAAAATGAAGGATTTGGCCGGGGTTGTATTTGTGAATAAGCAAAACTTGATTCTTTCATCTTAATTCTGGGTTTAGCCCCAGGTTGTGCCTTCTGCGGGCTTTGGGGTTTTTAGGGTTTTCAGTGCAGTCTGACTTAGAGGAAGGCCTTAAGATCAAGCATTGCTGAGTGCCACACTGCCCTTCCAGAGCAGCTTTTAGTACCAGTATATTTTAGAATCAGAATCCTGGACTGTTTTGGGTTGGAAGGGACCTTAAAGCTCATCCAGTTCCAACCCCTGCCGCAGGCAGGGACACCTTCCACTAGAGCAGGGTGCTCCAAGCCCCTGTGTCCAACCTGGCCTTGAACACTGCCAGGGATGGGGCAGCCACAGCTTCTCTGGGCACCCTGTGCCAGCGCCTCAGCACCCTCACAGGGAAGAGCTTCTGCCTAAGAGCTCATCTCAGTCTCCCCTCTGGCAGGGTAAAGCCATTCCCCTTGTCCTGTCCCTACAGACCCTTGTTACTTAACTCTTTTCCTGCACAGTCTACGGAGTGCTTGATTCCGTTATCTTAATACCAAAAAATAAAGAGCAAGCATACATCTGTCCAGTTTCTCTCTGTGGAGGGAAGGGACAAAACATGAAGTGTGAGAGTTGCTATGAAGTTTGTAGTGCTCTGTACTAAGCACTCCAGTTAAATAGCTCAGTCATTCACAGTTACACTTCAGATCAGTTTGGTGCAAGCAATCAAGACTTGTATAAAGCCTGGGCCCATGCTGAACTGATTCCCAGAGCAGAACAGGAATTTGGCATGAGTTTGGCTCTGTTCTGTGATATGGCACTTGGCGCTGTGCCTCAGCCTGTCCACAAGTGATACGTTGACACCAGTGCAGAATGAGGTCTTTGCAGGCAAAAGAGAAGGAAGCTGCTGTGGAAGAATACTGGCAATTACAAGGCCACACAAAGAGGTAGTGGTAATGGCTCATACTGTAATCGGAACAGGGTATGGCTCTGTCTTGCTGTCCATAAACTGTGAGCATGAGAATGATGATGGCCCAGAGCATTTCCCCAGCTGCAGATCATTTTGAGACCATGGACTAGAGAAGCCTCACTTACTCAGCTTTGCACTTCAAAGATTACTACTGAGAACTGAGAAACACTTAAAACTGTTACTCTGTTCACCAAAGTGACATGTTCATGTCAGCTTTCCCTTGTGAGGATCCAGTTTTCCACACTGACCTTCCCTCATACTGCAAATCTGCAACTGAGAGCTGAAAAGTTGGGTTGAGATCCTCAGAGAATGACAGCAGAGCCAGTGCTAATCCTTAGCCACGAACACTCAGTGCCTCTACAAAGCAGTGCTGGGGCTTAGTTCTCAGCTGGCTCACAGGGAACCGTACCTTTATGTGAGGATCAGAGTGTTAGACAGGAGGCTAGGCCTTTAGGAACTTCAGGATAACAGTCCTGTGGTTAAATCAACACTTCCAAGCTGGGTGTACTCATAGTCACTTCTGCCAAGGAAACTATTCAAAGTACTGCGAGGGACTCGCAGGTTAACCCTTGAGGAGCTACAATCACACCCATTTTGCGAAGGAACCCTGCCAGGTCAGCCATAAAGGGCATGGCTGCACAGCCAGGATTACAAAAAGGTATTAAAGGTTTATGCTGCTAAGTCCAGGTAGGGTAAACTTGTTATACCAGCTCATGTGTTCCGGGAAAACTGCTGCCATTGGAGTAAAACACACATGGACTTCAACCAGCAGCCTCTGCCACAGAAGCAGAGGATGGAGCTGACTGATGGAAGCCGGCGAGCAGTCTTTAGTTAAGTGGTGAGTTTTATTAGCACCCACTCAAGTCCAGCTTTAGTTTTTATTCATATCCTTTTTCCAGTTTAACTTCTGTGCATGCTCAGATTGAAACGCCAACTCAGTCCCTTTCTAATAGGAAATGTTCTTTCCATACTGTTTTTTTCCAGCCTAGAAATAGTTAAGAGCCACTTTTTATTAGGTTGACATTACCACCTGAAGTGCTACTTTGACTTTTGGAAAGCCCAGCTCCATTGTCAGCTAAGCAAACACCTTGCTTGCTCAGAATTGTGGGGAAAGGCTCAGGCAGAGCTCTGTTGTAGCGTATACCATTTTCTCTCATGGCACTTAAAGCTGAACAGCTTCTGCAGGAAAAAAGGGGACAAACCTCTGACTAAATTTCCAGTTCCAGCTGAAACAGGAGCAAAAGCATGTGAAAGTGTGGAATAGGATGGAAGAATCAATGCATCTGATATGATTTGGACAAGTAAAAGCTCAATGCCGGTATCTGTTTCTGGAGGCATCACATTGTAATATCAAACATTCAGTATCATAAAGCCAACAAGTCACTTCAGCTCTCAGGCATTTATAACCACATTGTTAATTCCTACTTGGTAATAGTTACAAAACAACAGCTGTTACTACAAGCCTGCTCTTTCAGACTGACTAATAACCAAGCTGTTGCCCTTTAGCCATATAGATACTCCTCTGTTGACAAGTGACAGCATGCGAGACAGGAGCACTTGGCATCTGTGCCCTCACTCCTGCTTTGCACAAACAGCTTTGCACGAGTTGAGCACTGCTCAAATGAAAGGCTCAGCAGTCTCTGGAAGGTCTGACAGGACAGATCTTGGAACCTGCTCTGGATCTGCTTTCACTCCAAGCTTTAAGTTCTCTTGGAAAACCAAAGTAGGAATTCTTCAGTGTTTCCTGCCCCAGGCTCTTCCACACACATCGTAACTGTGCTTCCGCAAGGGAACATTTCATAGCTTCCTTGTCAGAGGAAATAAACATTGCTGCGGTTCTGCATGCTTCTACAGTCCTGCTCTGTAGCTGAGGGCAAGCAACAGTAGCTCTCCAGAGGTCACCCTGAGCTATGTCTTCCCTGCAGAAGAGAGCCAAAGTTTGGATTTATATTTAATGACTCCTGGTGTTCATTAAAACCCAAATGAGTCTTAGTTTTCTTCTGTCACATTGGGTAAGAAACACTCAATTCTTACAGGCAGAGCAGTCATGCTGCCAGATTTAAGCTTTTCTTAATCTTCTCAGGGAATGATTTACAGTGAGGAAGCACTTGAACTCCCCTGAAACAGCCATTTCCTTGAGTGGTAGCAGCCCAGTTCTGTAAGATGTATCAGTACTAAGACAAATGTGTCTGATGAAGGCTCCTGCTGATGCCAACATGAGACACCAGCAAGGCTGAGGGGTAAAAACCTGCATGGGCAGCTAAGAATGAGAGCCAGTTCCGTGTGGGATGAGTGTAAAAATACCCTATGAAATATTGCCAGCTGCTGAGTCCTCTTTGCATCATTTTAGCTTTCCACATAAGGCATTGACATGCTTCATTTGAAAGTGATTCGTATCAGCATTAAAGGTTTGTCACTTCTTTGGTTTGTTAGAGCTCTTTATTATCAGGGTTGCCACAACATGCTTTTTTGTGGATTGACAGGATCCCTGCATTCAGGATACAGGGACTGCTGAGGTGAGCAGCTCGAGAGAGGACGCCTTCAACACCGGAGAGGGGGAGAGATCAGCGTCCAGCCATAGCTACCGAGGGAGCCTCAAGTCCTCGACAGGCCCTGCCCAGGAGCCGGCAGCTCCGCGGACGCGAGCAGGGACTCACAGGGGGCGGGGCCAGGAGCGGCGGCACCAGCCCTGAGTGGGTAAAAACCTGCCCCAGGGAGCGCGGCGAGGCAGTTCGCGCGGGATGGTGAGCACCCGGCGTATGGGCAGGGCCCGCTCTGGGAGCTCTGCTCTGGCTGCCCCGGGGTTCCAGCGTAGGCACCCAGGCAGAGCAGATGAGAGGGGAGGCTGCAGTGCAGAGCTCGGGTGTAGAGGGTGCCTGCACTGGTCTGGTGAGGGGAAGGCGCACGATGGGCAGGGCTGCGCTCGGTGCTCCCTGGTGGAGGTCCTCCTGCAGCAGGGGCTGAGCTGCGGAATGCTATTAGCGGGCTGCAAGATGTCAGGGTAGCTGAGAGGAAGCGGGGCTGCTTGCTCCAGCCCCATACTGTGCGGGGGCCTCAAGCTTCCCCTCCAGCTCTTGAAGGGAAGAAGGAGGCCACCAACCCGGGAAATTGGGAATTGGTGACAAAGAAAAATAACAAAAGAAGGAGGAAAAGGACAATTAAAGGCAAGGGGCTTCCTCCAAAACCTGTTGTCCCCACGCAGAACCGCTTTGCTGTCCTGCAGGAGGCTAACGAGGAAACGCACTTGCACCACAAACAGCCGGATTATGCACAGGTAAAGATCTCTACTGGCACTACAAAGAAAAAGCGGCGGGTCATAGTAATAGGGGACTCTACTTTGAAAGGGATGGAAGCACTCGTCTGTCGGCCTGACCCCGTCTCAAGGGAGGTGTGCTGCATACCGGGAGCACAGATCAGGGATGTTACAGAGAGGCTGCCTGTCTAGTAAGTTCCATGGACTATTACCCACTCTTTGTGATCCATGTGGGTGCTAGGGATATAGGTAGTAGTAGACTGGGGACCATAAAGAAAGACTACAGAGCCCTGGGAGAGGTGGTTAGGGGCTCTGGAGCTCAGATCGTCTTTTCGTCAATTCTCCAGGACACAGGGGAGGACCAAGGAAAAGCTAGGAGGATTGGCCAGGATAATAAATGGTTAAAAGGGTGGTGTCATAGTCAGGGGTTTGGGTGTCTTGAACATGGGACTGAAGTTAGCAGGCCAGGTCTACTGGGGGCTGGTGGAGCTGCTCTGGTAAAGAAGGGGAAGAACAGTTTTGGTAGGAGGCTTCCCAGACTGGTCAAGGAGGCTTTAAACTAGATGTGTTGGGGGAGGGGGGCATCATTCCATCCCAACACACCCAGTCAGTTGCCAGCACCTATAATAAATGCTCGGAACAATGTACATATATTCCAGCTGCTCCAGCCAACGAGCCGGCTTCAATTGGAGCTTGGCTGAGATGCCTCTATATGAACGCCCGTAGCATGGGGAACAAGGAATTAGAGATGTGTGCACATCTACGGGGGTATGATATAATAGGCATCACAGAAACATGGTGGGATGGCTCCTATGACTGGAGTGTTGGAATGGAAGGTTACAGGCTCTTTAGAAAAGACAGGCCTGGCAGACGCGGAGAGGGGGAGTTGCCCTTTATGTTAGGGATAGGCTGGAGAGTATGGAACTCTGTCTGGGGACAAGTGAGCAGTTTACAGAGAGTTTGTGGGTCAGGGTTAAAGGGAAAACAGCCATGGGAGACATTACTGTGGGGATCTGTTACAGACCGCCTGATCAAGGAGAATCTGTGGATGAAGCACCCAACAGACAGATAGGAAAAGCCTCACGCTCGCAGGCCCTTGTTCTCATGGGGGATTTCAACCACCCTGACATCTGTTGGAACGATGGCACTGCATGGCACAAGCAATCCAGGAGGTTCCTCAATTGTGTGGAAGACAACTTCCTTCTGCAAGTAATAGAGGAGCCGACAAGGAGAGCTTGACCTTGTGCTCACCAACAGGGAAGGTCTTGTTGAGAATGTGGTACTCCAGGGCAGCCTTGGATGCAGCGATCACGAGATGGTCAAATTTGAGATCCCCAGGACAGTGAGAAGAGCGTGTAGCAAGCTCACTGCCATGGACTTGAAAAGAGCAGACTTTGGCCTCTTCAGGAGCCTGCTTAGTAAGGTTCCATGGGATATAGCCCTGGAGGGCAGGGGGGCCCAAGATGGTTGGTTGATCTTCAAGGATCACCTGCTACAAGCTCAGGAGTGCTGCATCCCAACCAGAAGGAAGTGCAGCAGGAGGACCAGGAGACCTCCATGGAGGATAAGGAGCTGCTGAGGAAAATTCAAAGGAAAAAAGAGGCTTATAAAAAATGGAAGCAAGGACAGGCGGCCTGGGTAGAGTACAGGGATGTTGTCCGGGAAGCTAGGGACCAGGTTAGGAAGGCTAAGGCCCAGTTAGAATTAAACTTGGCCACGGATGTTAAGGATAACAGGAAGGGATTCTACAGGTACGCAGCAAACAAAAAACAGACTAGGGACAACATAGGCCCCCTGAGGAAGCTCTCAGGAGAACTGGCTACACAGGATTTGGAGAAGGCTGAGGTTCTGAATGACTTCTTTGCCTCGGTCTTCACTGGCAAAGGCTCTGACTGCACCACCCAGGTCTTAGAAGGCAGACGCAGGGACTGTGAGAGTGAAGACCTTGGGCCCACTGTAGGAGAGGATCTGGTTCGAGACCATCTTCAAAATCTGAACGCACACAAGTCCGTGGGACCTGATGGAATCCATCCGCGGGTCCTGAAGGAGCTGGTGAATGAAGTTGCTAAGCCACTGGCCATCATATGTGAAAAATCATGGCAGTCAGGTGAAGTTCCCGACGACTGGAAAAAGGGAAATATAACCCCCATTTTCAAGAAGGGGAAAATGGAAGACCCGGGGAATTACAGACCAGTCAGTCTCACCTCTGTGCCTGGTAAAATCTTGGAGCACATTCTCCTGGAAGGCATGCTAAGGCACATGAAAAACAACAAGGTGCTTGGTGACAGCCAGCATGGCTTCACTAAGGGGAAATCCTGCCTTCTATGATGGGGCTACAGAACTGATGGACAGGGGTAGAGCAGTTGATGTCATCTACCTGGACTTGTGCAAAGCGTTTGACACTGTCCCACACCGCATCCTTCTCTCTAAATTGGAGAGATATCAATTTGATGGATGGACCACTCGGTGGATAAAGAACTGGCTGGACGGCCGCACACAAAGAGTTGTGGTCAATGGCTCAATGTCCATCTGGAGACCAGTAACGAGTGGTGTCCCTCAGGGATCGGTGTTGGGACCGGTCTTGTTTAACATCTTCATCGCTGACATGGACAGTGGGATTGAGTGCGCCCTCAGCAAGTTTGCCGATGACACCAAGCTGTGTGGTCCGGTTGATATGCTGGAGGGAAGGGATGCCATCCAGAGGGACCTTGACACGCTTGTGAGGTGGGCTGATGCCAACCTTATGAAGTTCAACCACGACAAGTGCAGGGTCCTACACCTGTGTCGGAGCAATCCCAGGCACAGCTACAGACTGGGCAAAGAAGAGATTCAGAGCGGCCCTACGGAGAAGGACTTGGGGGTGCTGGTCGATGAGAAAATGAACATGAGCCGGCTTCAGTGTGCGCTCGCAGCCCAGAAAGCCAACCGTATCCTGGGCTGCATCAAAAGGAGCGTGACCAGCAGGTCGAAGGAGGTGATCCTGCCCCTCTGCTCTGCTCTTGTGAGACCTCACCTGGATGCAGTTCTGGTGTCCTCAACATAAAAAGGACATGGAACTGCTGGAACAAGTCCAGAGGAGGCCACGAGGATGATCAGGGGACTGGAGCACCTCTCATATGAAGATAGACTGGAGAAGTTGGGGCTGTTCAGCCTGGAGAAGAGAAGGCTGCGTGGGGACCTAATAGCAGCCTTCCAGTACCTGAAGGGGGCCTATAGGGATGCTGGGGAGGGACTCTTCGTCAGGGACTGTAGTGACAGGACAAGGGGTAATGGGTTAAAACTTAAACAGGGGAAGTTTAGATTGGATATAAGGAGGAAATTCTTTCCTGTTAGGGTGGTGAGGCACTGGAATCGGTCACCCAGGGAGGTTGTGAGTGCTCCATCCCTGGCAGTGTCCAAGGCCAGGTTGGAAGAAGCCTTGTGTGGGATGGTTTAGTGTGAGGTGTCCCTGTCCATGGCAGGGGGGTTGGAACTAGATGATCTTGAGGTCCTTTCCAATCCTAACTATTCTATGATTCAGTGGTTCTATGGAGATATTTGGGAACACACATTTGCATGGTAGCAAGTTTCTTCTGGTCTTGAAAGAAAGCAGCATCCTCAGGAGTAACATCAAGTAGATCAATGAAGGTCAAGAGTCTTGTTTCTCAGGCTGGCCAGCAGAGCACTGGCTTAGCAGATTGTGTTTTGTCTGGAGACAAGGACCCATCAGTTACAGGCGTCACATAAAAGGTGTGCGTGACAAGGCTCATTACTTAGTGGCAGTGTGTGCTTCCAGCTGACCTTTCAGCTGTAGAGGCATCTGCAGCTCCAGTTCCCCCTCTGGGTAAAATCAGACAGATCCTCTGTTCATTCTCACAAACACTTCGGGTAACATCTTGCCTTCAGTCTGTGTCCAAACCTGATGCTTTACAGCAAACTTGTGTGACTATTTCAGTGAAACCCATTGCAAATGGAGGTGTAGCATTGGAGTATCTCAGGTTCATCAACCACATCTGGAGAGATTTGATGGCATATAAAACTCTGCCCCTGCAGGGTAGGCTTCAGCTGAACTGCTGTGGGTTTATGAACCACAGTGTTGCCTCACCAACCAAGAACTCAGGTCAACCTCAGCTTCCAGAAGGGGTGTCTACAATGCTATTTAGTATATTTAACAAAGGAAAAATGCATCCTCAGGGGTCCTGAGCAACGGTTAATAACAGCCAGTGACAGTAAATGAGTGGTATTATAGAGGTTTTGGTAAAGGAGCTCAACTAATGGCTTTAAGCACAGTAGAACAAAGCTGCTAGGAGCTGGATTTGGAGGGAGCCGAATACTGCAGTCTTCATTGATTCTGCAACTGCTAAGGCAGCTTAAGCAACACAAACCATGCTATCATTCATCATTCCATCATTCTAATTGGGTTATTGTACTTTATATTCAAATACTGTGATAGTAAACCACTCCTAGATACTGTAAATTGATGGATACTTGCTATGTAAATGTGATCAATTCTGCATTAGTTTATGCATAATTCTGCATAAGCTCCAGCATTCGCACTAGTGCAAGTGCCAGTGATGCTGTGCCAAAGGTTAGGACAAGGTGTGACAGTTGGCTGCCTGCAGCTGGTGACATGCCAGACTCGCAGGCATCGGTGCGTTCGATCGGGTGATCCTAAGTGTAAGCAAATAGAAATGTTTGCCACAGGTTTGAAGTGGTTTGAGCCTGTGGCCTGAGAGGAGGAAAACCCTTTTTATTGTCTGTTCAGATTGCGTGAGGAAACCTACAAAACCTGTCAGGAGCTTCAGTAATGCCTCGAACTGTCCTGATCTGCATTGCAGGAAGGCACAAGCTGAACACACAGCACTGTAACTGCCACTGTATGGTCTGTTATAGCCCTGGCTCTCTGGCTGGTGTTCAAAGAACCTGCCGAGCCATGAACAATTCAGATCAAGGTGAATGACTTCCTAGTGTTACAGTTCATAGTCCCAGTGTTCAGGGTGTGTTTATCTTGTTCCCCATCTGTGCAAAGTGTGTGGCTTTCAAGGAGTGCTTGTGTAACATGCTCTGGCAATGCAGTTTATCAGGCAAGTACATGAACTGCATGAGTCTGTACAGCCTACGCTGACTGACACAAGAAACAGTGCAGAAGCTGGTTCTGTGTTGGACTCGACTGGCCATGAGGCAGGTGGAGGCTTTGAGAACCATTTGAATAACTGGCTCCCTTCATAAACTGGTGCAAATATATAACTTCTTGAGTAGTCACTTAGGGTTATTGTAACTGTCAATAGCTTGCTAGTTTGAAGCTGGTGAGGTCCTTTCCAACCCTGACTATTCTATGATTTAAAAACCTGTTAAATAAGTATTTCTGTATTTGTGTGGAACAAAAATGCAGCTTTTACTGGGAACGTGCATAAAAGCTGGAGCCTGCTTTCCAGCACTTAGTACCTGCAGCAGGAGGATGGAGTATAAAGAAGACAGCACTTCCATGTGTACCTCCTTGGTACAGTTTGAGAATCCCTTGGTTCCATTCACCTCAGGGCAAAACTATGGCAGAAATGTTTGCTGGGAAGCTCTCTGCATGCATGGTGGGAGAGGAGATGCTGTTTGCTACCACCTAAACTTATCTTCTTGTGGTATCCCCAGCTTTGACTTCCAGGTTGATGTGAGTATAACCCTTTAAAAAGGGAAATACGTGAGACAAGGAAGGAAGAGTGTGGTTGAGGATGGTGAAAGTTCTTTACAACTTTTGCCTTTGCAGTTCAGCACTTCAAAGAGCAGGAAATGGAGAATTACAAGTTCCTGGTGCAAATCTGTACATCCTGGGAATGTGCCTGGGAATTGCCTTTTTGGATTTCCAGTGGAAATACTTGTAGGGATTTGAACCATCCAAGCAAATCTTTCCAGTCAGCTGAGGGGCTAAAGTACCACAGTACTGTATGGGGACTTTATGCATAGTGCTCTGCAGCATGCAGAGAGAAAGGGTTTTGCCAGGAATAAAATATGGAACAGAAGAATCCAAGTGTTGTTGTCAGGACAGGCTAGCCAGGGTCTCAAACATGAATCAGGAATGGGAGGTGCAAAAGTGAAGCTGCCATCCCACTAACAATGTGGAATGGGTGGTAAATGGAAACAAGACCCAAAAATGAGACTGAGTGCTCAGGTTGGACTGCAATCTTAGCAGCAAGCTGGAAAGGCCATACTGTGATTTTGGTGTCTGGGAAGGGGGAGGAAAGAATAGGTACTAGTGAGGTAGGATAACCAGCATTGCAGTGAGCGGAGTAGGTTTAAAGGGTGGACTTTCCTTCTGGAACAATAATGAATTATTTTCCCTGCCTGTCGGTCACTGAAAGAACAGAATTCAGTTTCAATGCGGACAGACTGGAACATGTCCCATTTCTGCTTGCTCTACACTGCTCCAGGACAGATGAGCTGGCTGGCGAGATCACATTAAAAGCCACTCGACTGACACAAGTAACTAGAAAAGTCAGTTTAGGCTTCCAGGGAGAAGACATTGATGGCATGGAAGGCAGAAGAAAGATGAGATGTAGCTGGAGAAGATGTGTAGGCAGAATCTCCTCTGGATAAGAACAGAGATTTCCTGTAACATGGATTTCCATTCCTGCTATTTCATTTGTTAAATGCAAGTTTGTAGCTTCACTGCCAAGAGGTCTGAGGTTTTTGAACAGGAGGATATGACTATAAAGTAATTTAAGAGACAGAGTTTAGAAGGCAGGTCAGGCCAGGTCATGGGTAAAATCCGAAGGCAAACAGATTCAGCAGAGGAGAGATGGAGAAGGAAGAATGGCCAACAGGAAATGAAGCTACAACAATAAACCTTATCCTGAAAAATGCCAGATTGTTTTTCATTCCAGTAGGACGATCTGCCTTGGTTCTCAGGGTAGGACTCCGTTTGGTGGGATAGTAAAGAAAACAACTTGTTCTCTGGGGAAAATGTGTTGTGCCGGATGTACAGGCGCTGGGTGAAGCGCTGTGCGCTTCCTGCTGAAGTCAAATTTCAAATGCATGGAATTTAGATTAATTGGACTAAAGATATGAAGTGATGACTCCCACAGAGCAGAGAAAAACATGTGCAGTGTCCTGTGCCCACAAATTCAGCTGGGGTAGAGCCCAGTCCCCACTGCACCAAGAATTTGCAGCTCCCTTGGCTGGGTTATGTGAGTCTTGTTCACTGTGGTCCAGTTTCTGCAGACTTTTCCACTGAATGAGAGGTGTGATGGAGGGAGCAGGGTCTGCTTCACTCAAAGGTGAATCCTGCACCAGCTGGGATCTATCCATAACGTGCTAGGGAAAAGGAGTCATGGAACGGAAGAGGGAGAGAGCTGCTTGTAGTTCCCAGTGCTCCCTTGAGACCAAGGAGCTTCCTTCCTTGCTTCATCTCTTGATGTAGCAGGCCTTGCAGCCTGTAGTTTCCTTGGACTGGTGCTGTTGTAACATATGGGTTTTGGAGAAGAATAGTTATGTGTAATAGTTCTGGCTCACTGAATTCTACCAGTGCCATCAGCTTGAGCACAAAGCGTGTTAAACTGCACATTGCCCTTGTAAAAACTTCAGTCAGAAGTGACCCTGTTGCCTCTCTTACAGCAGAAAACCTCAAGCTTCAGCAGGGATGGTTATAGCACAGCAGTGGTTGGGATGTACTTGGCTCAGTACTAAATGTATTTGAAGGTAGTAAGTCAAAAAGTATCTGATCATAGACATGGATGGGGAGCCACTGATGCTTTCCATGTGTTTTTAGGATTAGGTTTTGGTCACTAAGTGCTGGATGAAGGACCAAGGTCAGCATGTGAAGATATTTGAGTGAATTTAATACTGGTTAGAAACAATAATATGTGCTAACACCTACATCAGGAGACTGACTTGCAATTCATTTGAAAGAATAGGGGGAAATGCTCTCTTTCTCAAACCCTGGCCAAGAGTTGAAGGCTCTGGAAGTCAGCTTTGCCTTGAGAAGATCATTGTGTTTTCTAGTAGGTGATGATTCTTTTGTCTCAAAAACATTATTTGGAGGAGAAAGGAGACGGAACAAGCCTCCAACACCCATTTGGTTGTTGTCAGCAATGTAACATGAGGCAATGTGAGCTCTTAGGCTGACAAATTATTCTAGGCTTTAGAAGGCTTGTTTTGCCAGCTATCTGTATATTAGAAATATAAAACATCATGTGACAGTACTTTGACATAAATTTGAGTGATTTCTTTTTGCTTGCCAGTCTCTGGTGACTTTATAGACTTTGCAGTTGCAGAGTGCCATTGGGAGGATTAAGTGGTGATTTGCCAGTCTTTGACACAGACTGAAATGAGTGCAAAGGCTTTTTGAGTCTTACAGGCTATCATGCCAGGACATGCCAAAGAAGCTCTAGGAAGATGGAAATGCTTGTGGGTTTATTAAGAAATGTAAGGAATGTGGAGTATTTCACATCAATAAATGTCAATCTCTAGCTTCCAGCTCACGACTGCTGAGACAATTTCCTCCTGCTTGAGCAGAAGTGTGGAGGGATAACAACCAAGCTGGAAAATATTGGCTCTCAGCCTTTACCATGAAGTGGAGGAAAAGAGCACATGATCATCTTTTCCTTTCCAGTAATTCTATCATCACCTTTGAGGTACTCACACAAGAATAGAGATGCTGGTTAGTAGCAGAAAACAGCAGTGCCATAGTCTTTCAGAGGCCACCTGCATCACAAGGTGGCACGTACTGCCACAGGGTGCTGACTGCACAGGAGGTCAATGGTAAGATGTGCAGAAAAACGCTCTGTGAGACAGCTTTCTGTATTTGTCATGCATGGCCAGAGTTAAGTCTTCTCATCTGTTCTCACTGCTTACCTATTGGTGGCTCTTGCTGGCAGAGACAAATATCTACTCTGTGCTTCCCTGACTGGTGAATGGGGATGGGCCTCCATAGACACCACATGCTGCAGAAGCAGCTCCCCAGTGTGAATGCTTGGGATTTTGGCCTTCACCGTGGCTGACTGGAATTTGCAGCTCTGTGGCCAAACACTGCCCAGACAGCAAAGGACATTTTAATACCAAATCCATGAACAAATCAATTTACTTCAGTAAGCTACTTAGGGGCCCATCTGGTAGCTGCTAATTTGCAGACTGGGCCATCTGCCACTATCACAAGCTGGGAAGACCGGGAAGGTTACCCAACAGAGCCAACAGTTTAGCTCTGTTTTCATTCCCCCCCTCCTCAGTGCTGTGGTTTGTGTCACTGCTCACTGACAGCAATGGCAGCGGCTTCTGTCCTGAAATCCAGACTTCTCCAACCTTGGATAATGTTGAGTGCCCGGGAGCCGCTGCTGCTGTTACTCAGCAGTTGTCCCTGGCTATGTTTATGCAGCATTCAAGCTCCTGACAGCAGGATGCTTTGGGAAGCTGTGTTTCTACCCAGCACCTGGATATTTTAGCTTGGTGTGACAGGATATGTGGAAAATGTATCGTTAATGTGTGTTATTAAAGCCTTCCCCTCTTAGGCTTCAGAATGCCTTTGCTGGAAACAGTAAGATACGTGATATGAAGAGTAAATCTTTCAAGAGCTGTAGATTTATTCTCAGTTTGAGTTGGTTTTGAAGATGTCTGGGGACTTGAGAGATGAAGGTAATTGCAGATTCTTCAGTAAATGTCAGCTCCAAAAAGTGGTCATAGAATCCCATCCTGGTTTGTGTTGGAAGGGACCTTAAAGCTCATCCAGTTCCAACCCCCTACCATGGGCAGAGACATCTTCCACTAGAGCAAGTTGCAGTGTGGGGTCAGTCCAGTACTGCTGGTATTCAGGAGGCTGCGACGACCATAGAGCACAGCTCCCTGTGTCTGGATCACGATGTTTCCCGTCCATGGCATGCTGCCATTGTGTTCCTCAAGGTGTATATAACTTGCCAGCATTTTCCTTCAAATGGGAATGCAAACGAGCCACCAGCTTCAGCTCTAGAGTGCGAGCACTTCTCTGCTATTGAGCCTGTGTAATCTGAATGCTTAGTTGAGGCCAGTTTCATTTCTTCTCTTTCTCTGGGGCATCTATCTCCATGACTGCTCTTCTGCTCTAGTTGGGCACTCAGCCCTTCATGAGTGAGCTAATGGTTGGTATTGGTCAATGTTTATGTTACTAAGTCTCATCATCTTGGCGGATGTCAGCTCTAACAGTGCTTGTAACTTGGATACAGTTTTCTGTTTGAAGATGGTGTGGTGAAGCTGAGCTGAATGTCTTACTACAGGAGAAAATTCAAGGAAAAACCTTAGGGAAAAAAAACAAACTAGGAAAAGCCTTAGTCTGAATACAGTTTTCCTTTACAAATATATTTATATGCCCTTCAAAAAGAGTAGGAATTTAATCCATGCTTCTTTTCTGCTGACTGGATAATGTAGGCTCTGGCAGCCTGAGCAGTGGAAGTGGTGGCATACAGGATTTACATGTTCTTCAACTGTTAGCTGTACAGATGGAGAAAACCAAACCAGTGCAACAGACCCAACACTGATCTGAAGGTCTGACCCTGAGAACTCCTTTGGGCTTCCCTGCATTAAGATGCAGGTCTTCCTAAGAAGGGAAACCCCAGCAGCAACAAAGCAAAACCAGCTTTTGTTATAAAAGGAAAGACCCAAAGCCTTTCCTTACTTCTTGAGACTGAAGGTATTCTGCCTACCAGGACAAAGGCTTCCTACTGGAAGTTTGGGGCTGCAGTTTCTTTTTCCTCTGAGCATGCTTTTCCTCACTTACTGTGATTGAATGTGTTATCCTTAGGGGGCACATTAATTGAATTCTCTCTCAGACTCTGCTTTAAGAACTGGGAGGGCCCAGATGAAAGGTTACCCATAGGGGTCCTGTGGCTAATGTGATTTAAAATGATTTGGCTGTGGAAGAGAGAATGTTGTTGTTCTCCATTCTGCTCGTCTGCAAAGAGATAACACTGATGCTGACTACAGAAGTGATAGGTCATTCACGTTCAGTTTGAACAGCTATTTAAAGTCAGTTTCAATAGGGCTGCTCATTGGGAGTCTAAGAAATAAAAGTTATTCCATTAGCTCAGTCTAATCTCAAGGCTATCTCTTAACTTACTCTTCTTGGAACCCAGGCTAGCAAAATATTAAGCTAAAAGGTGTTGTATTTAGAGCAGATTAGCTCTCAAAGGCAGAGTTACCATTTTTTATGATGGAATTTGGGTGCTGAGCACTGCTCTATTTTGTCCTCACAAAGCTCGTACTTTAATGCTGCTAAGCTATTGTACAGTTCGGGACTGGAGGCCTCAAGGTTAGCCTAGGTCTCCTTGCAACAGCTGTGGTACGTGCTGTGCTCATGAAGTTCTCACTATCCCTTGCTGCTTCCCTGTTAAGCCATAGTGAACGTGGTGGCTCATTGTGCAATTGGAAAGGTCCTTCAGGTGCAGCAGTTTGGGATAATGCAACTGCAAAGACACAGGCTCTGCCCCAGCTGTGTCTTGTTTCTCTCAAGTCTATAAATGGGGCTGAACTGGGGCCACCTGCTGCTGTGATGGCGTGATGCTAAGAAGATAGGAGGGGGAAGCTTCTAGCTTTGAAGTCTAGATCTGACTTTGTGGTGTCCTGCTCTATCCTTGTGTTGTGCAGGAGGAGCTTGAGGATGTGTTTTATGTGCCTGCTGTCCTTAGGAAGCTCCTGGAGGGCTCCCTTGGCCAGGTGCTGACTTCCTGAGCTGTTGAAAGCACGCAGAGACTCCAGGGTTTTGTGCTGATCCAGTGACCTTGTATGAAGATTCCTGATTCAGAATTGAATGTGAAGGCAGGAAGGCAAGTATACATCCCACTGCGACCTTGAGTGCTGGCAAGGGGCTTTTGGGGATGAGTCTGTTCTGTTGGAGTCTGTGCATTGATTTTGCCTGTTTTGGTCAGGAATGCACTCTTGGGAGAGGTACTACTCCTCCGGCAGCATTGGAACCTGAGGACATTGGCCCCAGTACCAGAAGCTGTGATTTCCCTTTCCTGTGGCTCTATTTTCCAGATCTTCAATTGCCCATTGTGAGTATGGCATTGCTAAAATGATAAAACATCCATGGCAAGTAACTGTTAGTTATTTAAGTGATATGTTAGGGTGTCAATACCATAATAGACATTGCATCTCTGAAAGTAAGCTGCATAGCTACCTAGGACTTGTAGGTTTGTATATGGAAATGCTGGTGAGAGGGGCTTCAGCCTTATTTAGTGGATTCTGCTGGAATTGTGCAATGGGAATGTATTAGCATGAGCTCCTTATGGGTTTTGCTCTGGAAGATACTCCCCAGGCAAATGAAGTTCCTTTGCACTTTGAATATGTTTATCATTGACTCATTTTTGTGGTTATTGCTTTCCTTATTGTGGGCTTCTTTGCTTAGTAGAATTTCAGGTGTGCCTTTAGCCTGTGTTTTTCACATCTATTTTCAAAGCTTTTTTTGCTTGTTTTATGGAAGGAGATGAATCCTGCCATGTATGAAGTATCCTGAAAAGTCTGGAGCAGAGATGTATGCAAGCTATGCAAGTACAGCTTTGCAAATGCAGAGAGTTACACAGTGAAGTAAAAATTCTTGTAAGAGGTGAGATGTACGTCTAAAGGCACTTTAAAAAACAAGTGATTTATTTGTGTTGTGTCTAGGCCCCTCTGTTTGTCCTCTGAGGAAAGTTACTGCCTGTCACTACTCCTGTGTATGGCAGCTGGTAAAATAATCATGTAGGAACTTGGGGATTGGCTGCGCTGTAATCTAGCAAGAACTGATAATGTGTTGGTTTTGAGTTGGCTGTTAGTTTCTTACTTTACTGGTTCTTCTGATGCAGAGAACAGCAGAGTGCCAGTTGGCAATGCTTGGCTATTGAGTACCTGCAATGTCCCATTAGAGCTTTCCTTTTTCTTGCCTTAGGAAATAAGTTTAAGTTCCTCTAACAAAGAATTCCAGGATCTTTCTGAGGCCAGAACCTTGGCTGGACTTGGGTTGCTGTGTATAGATATGGACATCTTGGAGGTAAGAATTAGTATAGTGGGTAATGGATCATGTCTCTGGTAACCAAATGATGAGATTGACCCAGATGGGAAGTGCTTTGTCTGCTCAAAGGCCGGATTGACAGTGAAATGCTGAGCTTCATCTGAGGTGAAGCAAGAGGACAATCAAGAGTTGGACTCCCAAAGTGGTTTGTGTTGGAGGGACCCTTAAATCTCACCCAGTTCCAACCCCCTGCCATGGGCAGGGACACCTTCCACTAGAGCAGGTTGCTCTAAGCCCTGTCCAACCTGGCCTTGAACACTGCCAGGGATGGGGCAGCCACAGCTTCTCTGGGCACCCTGTGCCAGTGCTTCAGCTGGTGTGAGATGTGGGGTGGTACCTAAGATGGGAAAATCTACAGTGGTTTCATATCTTCCTCTGCTTGCAATGGCTTCACATAGCAGCTTGAGAGCTTGGGCCTTAGGCACTGACAATTGCCACTTTTCTCTGAACTGGGCACTGAGATGCTCTGGAGTGTGTGTCTAGAGGCTGAAGTATTGCACTGTTAGTACTGGCTGTCATAGAGCTTGGCAGGAATGAGAAGGGAGCTGGGCTCAGCTGAAGACAGCCAAATTGGGAAGCTGTCACTGCATTTGTCAGATAATTCTGACAGAACTGAATCTGTTATGACATGGCTTTTCCAGACTCCTAAATACAGCCATTTCCTGGGGGTGCTAAACCTTTGCTTTTCAGAGGCTGTGAGCTCTTAACTGCAGTTATGTTTAGAGATGGGACATTTCCCCCAAGCTTAGTAGGAAAATGTCATACATAGCAAAATTACTTTGGGGTTGTGGTATATCTTGCAATGAAGTAGTTTAACCTAACCAAGCAATGCAATGTTTTAATAACACTGCCAAGAAAGAAGTAAGGACTGTAGCGGTGTTCATTATTGAATAACATAAATCTTTTAAGCTCTGTCCTGGAGCAGGGACAGAACTGAAGGCAAGCTGGCATTCCTGTTTCTAGGCTCAAAACATAGTGGTGTTAAGACGGGCTACTGCTTGCAGTGGGAGCAAAGATGGTCCTTCCATCCCTTCTTTCCTGGCATTGTCATGTTTCCCCAGGGACAGTTTTAGCTCTAATTTATTTGGGCTCAACTAGCATGAATTGAGTGGGAATGTGTATATAGAGGCTTAACTTAGTCCTTGCAGAAAAATACACCCTTGTTGGGACTGTTCATCTGACACTTAACCTATTTTCTGTGATATCATTTCCCTCAGTCACCTTCTTGCCAGGACAGTGGCAGAAGCTTCAAGTACAGGTAAGCTTCTGGCTGGTGTTGCTCTGAGACTACCCATCACATCCCTACCTGAACAGGGGTGTGTGTTTCATGCCATGATATCAAGAGCCTTGAGCCTGAAAATGTCTATGCTTGTAGTTGCTTGAGATTGTGACTGGTGTCATTTATCTCTTTCACATGGGTTGCTTATCCAGGCGCCTTATCTCAATGGAGGTTTTCTGCTGTGCAGAAGGGTAGCTCAGAAAAGGTAAATCCCTCTTCCAGACGTGGGCAATGGTGTGAAAGGGCTTGCCTTGAATGAAGGAGGAAGTGGAGGAGAGCTGGCCCCACAACTCTGGCAGAAAAGGCTGCTTCAGATGGAGAATTTAGCCCCAAAGGGCTGCAGAACTGTCTGGCTGGTTCCCAGGCAATTGGCAGTGAAGGATGCATGGTTCTGCAGTTGTGATCTCTGCTTGCTCTGGCTCAGCAGCCTGGGGAGGTGCCATGTAAGAGCCCTGGAGTGAGCCTTGGGTGCAAGCCCTCGAGTTCAGTGTGGGAAGAGCTGCCCTTTGGCAGGAGCAACATGTACAACCTGTGCCCTGCCTTGCACCCATACACCTGCAGTTGTGCTCGCCACAATTGGACGCAGCATACTTAGGCTCAGGAAGAGATAAGTGAGTTGATTCAGGTACTTAGATGCTGCTTCTTGCGTGCTCTGTGTTTTTCAGGTAGCTTGAGTGCTTCCCTGCAGGGTCCTCTGTTCTGTTGCTCTGTGTGATGGCTCTGGTTACATCAGTGTTAGCTTATGGATGCAATTAATAACTTGGATTTAAGATGCTCCTGTAAGCTTTGTGAAAAGGAGTCATGTGTAATGGCAATTTGGTGTTGTCAGACCTTTGGCTTGGCCACATCCTGGGATTGAAAGCATCTGGCAGTAGGGAAGATCAGTTTTCTGTGTAAGTATTGCTTTATATTTAAACTTCTGTTTAGTTCAGAGTTTTCTGATATAACATTAGCTCAATTTTTGTGCTCTTAAACTTTTCCTGCAGAACTTTGAAGTGTGGCTTAAACTGTAATCTGCTTTTATTATTTTCCACCTGTCAGTCAGTTGACTACATTTCTTTGACTACATGATAAATGCCTTCAGTTTCAACATATTTTTGTGCTGTCTGCTCAGCTGTAGAAAAAGGAGCTCAGTGAGCTCTAGTGACTCAGTTATGCAGTGATTTGTGTGATAATACAGCACTTCACCTGCCTGGCTATGGGTAAGGCCACTGCTCAGGACTTTTAGGCTGAAACTCATGAAATAACACCAAAACTGCTGAAGCCTCAGACGGTTTCCCCTGCATTAGGCAGTGAGGTTGCGTTTAAGTTGAGTACTCTGCCACTTGCTGGCACATATCCATTAGCGCTTAACGGAAGAACTGTGAGCCAGCCGTAGGTAACATTTGGAAACCAGAAAGAGTCACAGGCATCCTCACTCTGAATTACAGTGTTTAGGTTGAAAGGGATAATCCAGCCCAAGTCTCCTGCTGGGGCAGGGTCACTGGGAGCAGGACTGTGTCCTGCTGAGGTCTGGATATCCCCATGGATGGAGCCTCCACAGCCTCTCAGGCAGCTTGTTCCACTACCGGACCAGTCTGATGGTCAAAGAGTATTTCCTTGTGTTCAGATGTGATTCCACATACTACAGTTTGTGTCCATTGCCTCTTGTCCCATCAGTGTGCACTGGTGAATCAGCCTCCTCCTTCATTCCCTCCCATCAGGTACCTGGACACATGGAGATGATAGTTTCTGAGCCTTTTCCTCCCTAGGTTGAGCAGTCCCCGCTCTCAGCTTTTCCTCATACACAAGATGCTTTAATAGTTTAGTCATCTTTGTGGCCTTGTGCTGGACTTGCTTGAGTAAATCCATATCTTACTTGTAGAGGGGAGCCCAGACGTGGATGTGATTCTTGAAGTGTAGGGCTGAGTAGATAACAAAGAAATGCCTGGATCCTGTCTGAACAGGATGTTAAAGGGATGTGAGAGCATCACATTCCCCAAGTTATCTTCATGAGGGATGGACAGCCAGGGAGCAGAGCTTGTTTAAAAACAGAGTCTGAGACTATATAAAAAGCCTGATGGGTGAAGGAATGTGTATTCTCAAGTGAGCAATGCGTGTAAACATGGGATGGGAAAAAGTAGTGTGTCAGACGAGCAGTAAATCATCTTGAGACTCACTGCAGTGAGTTATGGGAAGTAGCCGTGAGAAGTTAGTGGGGCACACATACACAGAAACCCTATAACCCAGTTGTCTGTGAAGTGTTACTTCAGATGCAGCTTGGCCATGGCTTTAGGAGTAATCTGTTGCATCTAAGAAGATAGACTTGTATCAGAAAGGTGCATACATTGAGAGGGAGAGAGGGGAAACTGCTGATGAGTTTGGAGTGCTGTGTGTTCCAGTGATGGGCTGGAGGGGAGCAAATCCATTTGTTTTATGAAGTAATAGCTGGGTAAAGGTCATTAGGGAGCATGAGTGCTGGATGAATAAATGGCCCAAGGAACTGTAAATTCAGATACTGGTATGGATAATAACTTGATCTGGCTAAATAAAATGTGTTCAAAACCATCAACTCAAAGATTGCTATTTTCAGACCTGCTATTCCAGTGTTTTCTCTCAGTGGGTTATTTTGACTCTTCTGATTCAGAGGTGTAAGTTGGTGTAGATGCCCCAGACCTTGCACCATCCTTTCTTTGCAGTGACTGATGCAGTTCATGAGATGAGCAGCCAGATCAGGCCCTGAACACTGTCAGGGATGCGGCAGCCACAGCTCCTCTGGGCACCCTGTGCCAGTACCTTAGCACCCTCACAGGCAAGTAACCTCATGATTATCCATGTGGTTATCTGCAGCTGATCCTGTGAAGAAAAGTCTGATGACCCTTGATGTAACCTGTAAGTCTGGTCATTGCAATGGCAGTAAGACTGGCCTGGTTTTCTGCTTCAGCCACTCAGACTATTTAACAGCTTTCTTACCAGTGCCTTTTGAGTTTCCTACAGGGAAGTGTTACATACCCAGGTCAGGTATCAAAATCAATAGATGATGATGATGAGTATAATTTTATTATGCACCAGATGGGAACTTCACCTGCCAAGGCTCTTCATTCCTGGTCCCTTCTCCTATCAATTTAACCTGTGATCTCTGGAGCATTGATCTAACTTGGCATTCCTCAACATCACAGCATTTGTGTTTGAGATTATGAACTCTTAATCGAGGAATATGGGTGGAAATCCTTATGAAGGCAATGCAAGCCCCTCTTGGCAGATTGAAGCTGCAATCCTGTGTTAGCCTTTGGGAGGCAGAGCACTGAGAAGTAACCTCTTACTGCTGCAGACTTCTGTGCCATCCCTGAGTGAGTAGCTGTGTGGGCTGACGGGTCCGAGCGGGAGCACTGTGCAAGTGCCTTGGAATACAACAGGGAGAGGTGGGGTGAGCCCTTGTGGGCTGAGGGCTGTAGCTTGAATTCCTCTTGCTAATGTATCCTTGCAAGTGCTTAGTAGCTATTACATGGGGGTTGTCCGGGTTTGTGTATTCAGGTTCTGATGGTGTTTCAGATGAGGAGCTTTAATGGCAGAGTCCCTATCGCAAACGTGCCATTTGAAAGCAGTGTTATATTTAGCTGTTTTTTATTACTAGCAACTTCAGCAGTTGAAATGGGACCTTGGGGCTTCAAAGCAGCTGCTTGGTTAAGGAAGCATTGCTGAATAAAAGCTCCCTGCTCTGCTATCCTCCCCCTGCTTTTCTGCACTCCCAGCTGTGTCAGCCCAGCAGCAAGGAAGGGAAGTTGGCCTTGAAGTGAATCTAAAGAGGAAAGAGAGTGAGAAGAGGAGAGGTGGAGTTAACCAGCTAAATGCAATAGCAGCCCGCAGCGTGGGAAGATGAGAAAGCAGAAGCAAAGAGACTGATGCTTGAATCTCTGTGTGGGTGAGCTCTCTGGAGCAAGGTCTGAATAGAGGGGAGGACCAAGGAGTTTAAAGACTGAACACACTCAGTAGAAAAGGCAGGGATTACAAATCCTTGTTCTTTCTGGAATAACAATCAAAGGAAAAAGGTAAGGGGGACAAGGAGGATGTGAGTGAAACCAGTGCAAAATGCCACTTAAAACATGAGCCTTGAGCAAATAGGAGACTGTGAAATGGGAGGACACCCTGAAGCCTTACTGGTGTAATGCCAGAAGGAAAGAACAATAAATGGGCATGTGAGAATACTGTAGGCATGATATTCCTATTTCACTAACTTCTTCTTTTGGTTGGGTAACTGTGCTCTAAGCTGTCACTGGCAATACTTGCTTTAGTCCTTAGTGCAGTCCAAGTGTTCTGGTATTTCAGAATATGAAAATAACTGGCAAATAGAATGTCTTCTCTTCTTACTTTGCTAACTTCTTTTTGTAAGAAGAGATTAGCAGAAACCTGGAGACAATAGGATGGCATTTGCTTTCTATAGCACTCCTGGCTTCAATAGAGAGCAGTGTGGCTTTTTGCCAAGTCTAACACATTCAAGTTGAACTCCACGTATTTTAGGCTGCTTGGGATAAATCAGAATCTTAAATTTATTCAGCCTCAGAAGGTCACTTTGAACTGCTGCAAGTGGCTTGGCTGCAGCTTTGAAGGCATGGAGGGAATTGAAAGTATGTACAGAAGTAAACAAAATTGGGGGGGACCTTGTTTATACCTTCTAGGGTAGTGTAAGAGCTGGTCTGCAGCCTGTTTTGTCAGCAGGGCCGCTGCTATATGTGCAATCAGTCCTCTGCAATTAATTGCTAATGGCCCTTGCCTTTCAGTAAGGGAGCATTTCCCTCTTTGAACTAGAAGAAGGTGGAGCACAGAAGTTGCTTGCTTGGCTTTTCCACAGTGCTTGAAGTAGGTTCTTAATGTGGGCTGTTGTGCCCCAGCCAGCCCTTGCCACAAAGACATTGCTCTTATCTAAGATCTGTGAGGCTGGTCATAGGGTTGGGGCTCAGTGGTTGTTCCAAGATGGTGGTCAATGGGACAGGGCATCTGTGAGTGCAGCCCCTCAGCCCAGCCATATCTACTGAATCCACAACTGTTTGGTAGTTGTAGGTAACTGCAGCACTTTGCTCACCCTTTCTTTCCTTTGGCAATGGTATCAGAGCAGTGACTCACATGAGAAAAACACTAAACTTCTAAGAGTTTTCAGAATCTGGTGTGCCTCTGAACTGTGTTCTGACAGCCACATACTGTTAATGGGAAAGGGCTGAACCTTGCTGGCTACTTCTATTTTGCTCATTTTTACTGAGAACTGGAGAAAGACAAGGCTGGTGTTTAGAACTCAAAGGTACTGTGCACTTCAACTACGCCAATAGAGCTGGTGAAGGGTCTGGAGCACAGGTGTGATGGGGAACAGCTGAGGGACCTGGGGTGTTCAGTCTGGAGAAGAGAAGGCTCAGGGGGACCTTATCGCTCTCTACAACTGCCTGACAGGAGGATGGAGCCAGGAGGGGCTGGGCTGTGCTCCCAAGGAACAAGGGATGGGACAAGAGGAAATAGCCTCAAGCTGCATCAGGGGAGGTTTAGATGGAGCTGAAGAGCAATTCCTTCCCCAGAGGGTGCTCAGGCATTGGAACAGGCTGCCCAGGGCAGGGCTGGAGTCACCATCCCTGCAAGTGTTCTCACACTGTAGAGACGAGACCCTCACAGTACCATGGGTTAGTGGTGGCCTTGGCAGTGCTGGGGAGTGGCTGGACTGGGTGAGTTTAAAGGTCTTCTCCAGCCTGGTTGATCCTATGTTGGTGAAACTTCAAAGTGCCCCATCCTTTTGTAGAAGGGGTTCTGGCTTTTCAGCTGTCCTCCGATCTACTCGTGACCACTGGTAAGTCCTGAGAGAGGGGTGTATGAGCTGGTCCTTGGAGTCTGACTCAACCTGCAAAGCCACCAGCTAGAGAACAGTGACGAGCACATTTATGGAGCACTGCATGAGCAAAATGAGATGATGCAGTTTCATAGTGTAGCTGCAGACTTAGATTTTTATTCCCTTTCTGATCAGCTCTCTTTTCAGCAGAACTTGGTGTTTATTTCTCTGGGAAGGCAGTAGAAACAGTGAGCCCACATGTACTACTCTCTTCCTGCCTCTTGGACCTGTGCATAGTAGGTGTTGAAGAGTATAGCAACTCAGCTGTAAGAGCAGCTTTCAACCTACTGAAATTGGAGGCTTTATTTCAATGTGCCTGTCTTAAAAGCAGAACAGCTTTCTTTCTGCTTTGTCTCCTGCAGAATGCCTGGTTTCCCTAACTTCCTGCTGTGGCTGGGGTGGCTTTCCAAATGATAGAATAAATCCACACTTTTCCCCTCCTAGCTCTCCCTTGAGGGGCTCATGAAAGTCCTGCTCTCTGAAAAGCACTTAGAAGCCTTAAAATGCATAAGAGTATCAGAGTGTGATGTGAGAGAATAATCTCCATAATCAGATTTTTGGGTTTATCTGGGTTTTCTGTGCAGAAAAGGCTGTTTGATACCTTCTGTGCGGAAATCTGGACTCTGACCTTCTCTTTCACCCCTCTTTCTGTTTAGCATGCAGCAAAAGTCTGTTTTTTGCCCTGTCATGTCAAACTTTGGGAGGACAGATGAGAAATCAAAGTAACTCTTCAAGCTGGAAATGCCTGAAATAGGATGGATGTGTTTAAGCTGATAGTGTAGTCTTTCTATCAAAGATGTACTAAATGAGACATGGAGAATAAATCAGCCTGCCTGATGGGGCTTCAGGACTCAGTGGTTCAGATGAGTGTGGATGTTTGTGGTTTCTTGTGGCTTTGTGTTTCTAGGATGCCGTAGAAAGCAAACACAAGTAGGCTGGGTGGAGCATGCATGTGACAATGGGCATGAGTTGGCTTGGCTCATTTAATAACAATGGACAAAACCTGATGGATGAGGCTTTATGGTAGGTAGAGTGAAGCAGAGGATAGATTTACAAAACATGTTCTCCTTGCAGTAATCCTGATAAGGCTGAATAGGGCACTGAAGTGCTGTCTTAGAGGCATCAGTTACAGAGAGGTATGTTTTGTGCTGAAGGATTTGAAACTTTATGCAGCCCAGTGAGTTGCAGCTGAGACTGGGACTTGCATTTACTTGCCCATGAGGTCTCAAAGCAGATGGTGAGAAGGTGAAAAGGTATCTGAGGGTTTGAAGCCTTCGAGATTAGTTTAAAACAAAAACCCCAGTGTGAAAAGGCATAAAATCCAGGATACAAGAATGGTTTGTGCTGTCTGTGACCTATTAGATGATAACAGTGATGAGAACAACTAGCATTGGAGAGTTTATTGCCTTAGCCTGGGGATTCATATATCTGTGCTTTGCTGTAGCTTTTCTTGGGGAGGATCCTAGAAGCTGTATCCTTTGGAGCAAAGAATGGATGTACAGTTATTCCTGTAGCTGAACTTGTCTATGAAAACATAACTTTTTCTGGGAACACACAAAAATAGAAGCCAGCTCTTCCTAGCTATGACAGCATATGGCCATAAGCTCAGCTTGGGAGTTTACCACTTGATGCAGCTACTCCAAACAGGTTAAATGCTTCTCTAATAGAAATGACCTGAGAAATAAGGTTCATTACTGCATTCCCCCACCTCCAGGCTGGTGTTTGGAGTCTCAGGCGTTTAAATGAGTTGTCTTATATGGAGTCCTTAAGTTCTTCAGTGCCTTTAGATGGCAATGTGGAATCGCTCTGCTGTGCTTCCCAGGCTGGCTCGGTGTCCTCAGCTAACAGATCCTTGTAGCTTGTGCTCTGTGTGTGAGCCTCCTAGACTGGTTTGTGTTGGAAGGGACCTGAAAGCTCATCCAGTTCTAACTGCTTGCCATGGGCAGGGACACCTTCCACTACTCATTGTTGACTGCAGGGGCTACTGGGTGACAGTGGGCACTGCACACCCTTTTCTGTGCCTTCCCCTCTCATCCAACTGCTGCTGGGTTATAGATATGTTGATGGCTGTTCACCTTGCCTAGGGTTTACTTTTCAGGCCATTTGACTTGGCGAAACTCTGCCAAGTTGTACAGAACTGTAGCCAGCTACAGCTCACCTCTGCAAGCCTTATGCTTCACTTGAAAAACTGCATTTACTGTTCTTCAGTTCTTGGCAGCTGAGTGTTTTCTGCAGAAATGTGGAGCAAGTCCTGCTTTTGGCTGAAGTCTGTGTTAGTCTATTATAGAAATTGGGCAGCTGCCCAAAAGTCTGCCAAGCGGCAAAACCTATTGCCATTAAAGCTGTGAACAAGTAAGACTGGTAGGTAAGTCAGTGCCCCCTTGTGCCCCTGCTGTTATAAACACTGCAACAGGATTCATATGGACATCAAAATCCTGACTGAGTTCAGCTTCCCCTGAACTATTCTGATGCTTTAGCAGGGACCTACATGAAAATGCAGCCAGTAATGTAATTATGAGAAAACAACTCACCTTCTGTTGCTTAATTGCTTTCTATGTCTATGCAGTCCATTTTGAAGAAGCTGTGTTGGATGGCACACTGGGTTTCCCCTTAATTACTGGTGCATGGTAATAGCTGTGTAATTAGTTATGAATATAGTGTGCATGTGTTATAGTGGGGCAGTGCTTTATGGCATGTGAGTGTATTTGAGGTGTTACAGATGATCTTTACACAGGATTGTGAAGCCCTTTAATGACAGTGGTCTTTCACAGCTGCCTAGTGTTTAATTCTCCTGTGTTTAAGGGCACCTGCAATAATGGTACTTCATCATGCAGTGGGGAAATTGCACTGCCTGGTTATGGTGAGGGATCCAATGGTCCTCAACATGCCTGGAAAACACAATTGCTAATGCAGAAATGAATCAGGCATACTAATAAATGGGATCAAGGACTCCTACTAGGAGCATTTTGATACCAATGTCTTCCTCAAGGTGCTTAGTATACGTTGGCTTAAAAAAAGGCCTGTTTAGTAATCCAGGATATAGGTTCAATTAAGTGTTAGCATCTCACTGTGCACCCAGGAGTAGTGACTCTATGTAATCCCTTCTTTGTTAGCTCACATGAGAGCTTTGCCAGGGCACTTCTGAAAATTAGATTTGCCCTAAAATGACAAAGTACTTCTGGAGATAAACTTTGGCTGGATGACTTTGATAAATAGGCCATGACCCTCAAGGAGCAACAGAAAGAGGCTCGAGTCCTTAACTGTGAAACATAGAAGTGGCTTTGTAGCACTGGAGACTGTTATATACAGAGATGATGGAGATTTGAAGCTAGTAATGGCTGAGTGTGCTGAGCAGTGCAGCATCCAGATGCTTCCAGATAGGAATTTGGAAGCCTCATTTGTGCATTGCTAACTCTAGCTTTGGTTCAAGATTTAATGAAGGTGTTTGTGGTGGGGTGTGTTTTGCTCCAGGTTGTTCACTCAAATTATCATGCAAGTCCCCCGCTGTTCACATGCTTTGCACATGTGCACTGTCTGACTATGGTTCTGGTGACAGGATAAATGCTCTTCCTGTGTGCTTTCCTTTTCAGCATCTTTGGCAGGATATCAGTTGGTGCAGGTGTGGAGCCACGTGTGATCCTTATTTCAGCTTCTGCTGTTATGCACTGTCATCTCCTCTTTGCTTATACATTACTATGGTACCATGCTGCAGTCCTGAGCCTCCCTCTACCTGCTCAACATGAGCAGTTGAGCAGTAGCAGTAAGACCATCAAGGTTCTTCAGAGGGTATCAGAGTTCTATTCAGTGCAACACAAGAGGAAAGGTATTACAGGAAACAGGGAAGACAGACTCTCCATCTAGTTCATTGCAGCATTTTCATTCCTTTATAACGTGCTTTTAGAAGTGTTGGGCCACTGCATTTTATGGACAAGTAAAAACTATAAACCATGTCTAAATGCTAGCCATGGGAACAGCAGTGTTTGCCCTTTGTGTCCTGGGGGTTGTGCGAGAAATCAGTCCCAGGGATCCATGGCTGATGAAATAAGCTGCAAAGAGGAGAGCAAACACTATAAATGCCCAGTTACATGCTTGTGCTAAAGCAGAAATGCTATTCCTGCCATAGATTCCCAAATTTAGCAAAACTGAAGTGACTGGACAAAACTCAACTCCATCTGTTTCCAGCAGAACCAAACATCATGAAATGAAGCATGACTAAACCATGCAGGCAAACACACTTGTGTCCTGAATTAAATCTCTATGTGGGCTCTGCTTCAGTGCTATGCATGAAGAGTGAAACTGGCAGTGGAGAGGACAAAAACCCTGTCACAAACACATGTGACTGCTTTGACGTGCTGCGCAGTGAGGCAATGGCTTTGCTAAAACCTGGCCAGGCAGCAGCATCACTTGCTTTTCTGCAAGCATGCAACTAATAAAATTCTTTTAAGTCTTCATATACCTGCTGTACTTCTGGGGGGGGCTTTATTCACAACACAGGTACCAAGCAGATAATGGCATGCAAGTCTCATGCTCAGTGTCCTGGTAGCTGCACACAGCTGTGTTTGGAGCAGGGTAGATGCTAGAAAGGGATCCTTACCCATATGGTTACTGTTTTCCCGCCACTTATGCTTGTCAGGGCAGGTACTTGCTCTTCCCTGATTTTTGTCTCCCATTTGGAATGATGCAGTAAGGCTTGATTCAGTAATTTTGCATTTTCCTTGAATCAGTTTTCCTTGGTACTTTCTTCCTGGTCTCTGGGATTCTGCCCCAGGTACATTTGCACAGCTTGTCTGTCACTGGCACAGAGCAGCTGCTGCAGCTTGCTATGCCGCATCTCTTGTACAAGTTCTGTTCATCCTGTTGTTTGGGGAAGAGAAGGCTCTTGCAACTGGACGTTGAGGCAGGGGTGGGATAGTCATAGAGCCTCTAATGACTGTTCTGTGCTGTGATTATGTCAGTTTGTGTAGGAGTGGCAGAAAACAGCAGCTATTTGACATGAGGTGATCCATTCAGCTCCAGTGTCAAGAAGTCTTAGTGGTGGGCTCAAGTTGATGAAAAAGGGGGTTTTCACACAGGGCTGGAACTGGTGGGGAGAGGGGGTAGAGAGCACTTTCCAAATAATCATTTGTCTGTTTCCTCTAGAAACTGAAGACTTCATTTAAATAGCATCCCTCCCACAACATACTTGCTGTAGTAAATACTATGCCATAAAAGTAATGCCTTCAGAGACGGTTGTGATTGTAGGGGACTTGACTGTTTGTGTCCCCTGTCCTTAAACAAGACTCCAGCCTGTGGTCCTCCTTGTTAGCAGCCTTCATTTTCTCTTTACAGTATCATCTCTATCTTCTGTCATGGAAATCAAAATGCAGAGGAGAGGAGCAAGAAAGAAACAGCTCTTGGCTTTATACTTGTGCTCATTTGGATCCTTCCGTCCTTCTGTCCTGGATCAAGCTTTCTCAGCTTCACTTATACATGTTGACACAAACCGTCCATAGTTTGCAAACATTTGTTAATGTTGGTGTGAATCTGTTAAGCTACAGCTTTTTTTACCTCTCCTCTCTTTAATTGCATGTTGTGGTCTGATTGCTGTAGTCATCAAGGTAGTAGTGTGCAACTGCAGAGTTGCACTTGCTGACCTTGAGAAATTTATTCTTGGATGTCTTCCTTATGTTAAGTGATGCAATTGCATCACCACAGTTGCAAGGTTGCCTCTTGGGCTTGATTACCATCTAGAAGTCCCTAAAGTATTCCTTCAGGAAAATGTTGGTGGTCCAGTATATCCTATATTGGCATGACTTAGATATCTAACTCTTTAAAATTGAGTGTGGCTGCTTCACAGTGAAATAATCAGGTAGAAGGACTTGGGGATGTTGGTCAATGAGGAGCTCCTCATGGCCTGGCTTCAGTGTGCACTTGAGCCTGGAACCCAGCTGGGGGGGGGGGGGGGTAGTGTGAGGAGCAGAAAAGGCTGTGCTTTGAGTACAGCTGTAACATAACTATCCCAGTGTTACCAACACCATTTCCAGCACAAATCCTAAATGTAGCCCCATACCAGCTACCACGAAAGTAGTTCCTTTAACAAAAAGCATTATCCTTAAGCTACATATCTAGTTAAGTTACCTGTGAAAATTAAAAGTACGCAGGATTTATATGCTGATGTGTAGGATTTGACAGCAGTAGTACCTGCACTTCAATCGTTTGCACAGTTGCTGTTTCTGTACTTCTGGATTGGACCTGGTACTGGATCAGGAGTTTGAAGCAAGACCTGAACTAGGACCACTCACAGGTATGGTTCAGTAACCTCTGGGCAGGCATTCATGCCAATAACTGTACAATGAGCAGTATAAAGAAGTATAAACAAAATAAGCTGCTTCATTGATAGTCATTTGGGGTGTAGGACAATGAGATTTTTTTTTACCAACATAACTTGGCTGACAGTCTGAATTGGCTTAAGCAGTTTGTGTAACTAGACATGAGTGCTTCAGTTAAATACAAATTGCAAGTAATGACCGAACCTCATAGGGTCTGCTCAGTAGTTGTCTTAGAATAGTATTCAAGTGGATTTTTAAATCAGAATCATCAGATCAACAGGGAAGGCTGAGGTTTCATTGTTCAACAGCTTGAACGGTGTTAAACTATATCAGCTTTCCCTCCTGGCATGTAATGATTTGATTGCTTTGTGCCTTTTCTTATGGTTTAAAAACTGTGGCCACAAGTTCATGAACACTTGGGGTTCATGGTGAGTGCCTGGTCTTTGCCCATATTTTCTCTTAACAGAAAACCCAGCTTGGTGAAAAGCTCAAATGAGCAGCTGCAGTGGGAGTGCTGTGTGGTGGAAGAGGAAGCCAGCTAAGGTAAAGTCTGAGTACTCTCACTTCAGCGTGTGTATGATGAGTTTGGGGTAAGAATGGCTGTAGTAAAGTGAAGGAAGGTGGGCAGGGGAACTCACCCCCAGGCTGCAGAGATAAGGGTACTGACCAGCTCTGCCTGCCTACCTACCTCTCCTCTCCCAGCACGGTGGTGCTTGAGGATTTAAACATGCATCTGATGATTTGACAAGATCTTGTTTTAATCATGTCTGGGCCTAGTTGGACAAAGGTACTCCTTTGTCCTCTCAGTGTGTCTGCAGTTCCTTATTGGGTCACTTCTTTGTTCCTGTGCTAAACCTAGGGACTGACTTCTACCCAGGGCTGACTGGCTTCGGGGGGATTTTGACAGCACTGGCATAGGTCAGATTTGGAGTTCAGTGTTAAGAAACATTTTAAGCCCTGTGTCAGGAGTGGTTTGAGTAGGGCTCAGTAGTATATCTCTTAACCTCTGTACCCAGGCTAGCATAAATCCTCCTCTTTATCTCTTATGGGCCTGAATTGTTACAAATAATAGTGGCCAAGCTGAGCAGTTTTTCTTTTACATGCACTAATGGGTAATAAAAGAGGCAGGAGGAGTGAGCTCTGAGTAGTGCTATGCCCAAGCCGGAGGGAAGAAGAGACTTTTAATCTGCTCTTAGATGTGAAAGTGTTTCCCTGGACACAACCCTTTAGCCTCCAGATAGGGAGTAGAGTATTCAGTGTGACAATATGTGGCTGGGGGAAAAAAGGAGGGGACAGAAAGGGGAGAGTGGGAAGGAAAAAGGTGGGGAGGCTCCATTTAGCGCTGCCTGGCTATGCTGTGCTCAGCACTGGTCATACCCAATAGAGTTTGTTCTTTTCAGCACAGGCAATAGCTTAGCTGGATCTATTGTAGCCTCTGTCAATTAGCTCAGGTCCTAGGGTTTAAGATGTTTTTTTCTATAAATGTGAATAAACTGTCAGTTTGAATGTATTTTTCCATAGGAGGAGAGACTGAGCTGAAGTCCTCCCTTTAGCCAGAACACATGGATGACAACTATACCAAACTTAGCCTGTTTTGGCACAGTCTAGCACTGTGCCTGAGTGGCTAAACACCAGTAACTGCTTCAATGTAATAACTCTGAGTAATAAGTGTGGAAGCTGGACTTGCAGTTCGTAGGCTTCATGTCTCACAGGCAAAGCAGTTGACACTCTTAATGAGTGTGAATGTTTAGTAGTTAGAGCAGGAAGTGCTGCTGAAATGGAAATGTGTCTACAAAGGCAGTTTAAATAGGACCAGGATCTAGAGATGCTCTTCACTTAGAGCTGTGCATCTGGAGCTGTAAGTAGTAAGACTTTTGGCTTACTCCATCCAAAGAAACTCTGGACTCTCTGTAAGGAAACTCCTCTCAGTCCATGTCTCTGAGTGCTCTTCTTGTTGTGTGCATCCTCAGCAGCTGGAAGACTGCACTGTCATGGGATTGTGCAATAATGAAGCATGGATATTTCAGTCTTTGGGAACCACAAGAAGGGAAACCCTGCTGCCAACTAGAGAAGCTGAGCTGCTAGGCTGGTGTAGTATGCATCTGGTGTTCAACAGATCGTTAGATGTTTCATGTCCTCCAACAGGCTAAGAATGCAGTAAAGGAGTGGAAAGAAATCCAAGTGGTTTCTCACACAGATTTATTGTGACTTTAATTTGGTGTTCCTGAGATTTATAAAGAAAAACGTAGTTAGATTTTCAATGAAGGTAGAAGATAAGGGAAGCAAAGGAAGCCTATCTGGGAGAATCTGCTCTGGTGTTATACTGCAAGGGGATACTGGAGGCAGTCCACATGAAGGCACATAGGGATTAGTTCTCTTTCAGGACTAGTTTAACAGCCTTGACATGGGATTTGGGACCTAGAAGGTAAGCATTTTTTCTAGGTGGAAATTACTGCTCTGGACCAGAAAGCTTAGACTGATTTCAGTGGATAAGAAAACTTCTTCAGTACTTCCTGATGTGGCTTCTGGCAATGCTTCATTGGTAGATTCTTACCCCAAGCTGTAGACATGTTGGCATAGGTGAGGATGGTGAAGTTGATGAGGCACTGGCACAGGGTGCCCAGAAAAGCTGTGGCTGCCCCTTCCCTGGCAGTGCTCAAGGCCAGGCTGGATGAGGCTTGGAGCAACCTGCTCTATGGAAGGTATCCCTGCCCATGGCAGGGGGTTGGGACTGGATGGGCTTTAAGGTCCCTTCTAAAACAAATCATTCAATGACTCTCTGGTGGTGACTTGTTTCTTCTCAAGACAGATGTGACACAGTTTACCTAAAGCATTGGAAAGACTGGCTAAAATAGCAGGGGCTCAGTGAAGGAAAAAAGAGATCATGGCAACTGCATGAAACAAACAAGGTAAGAATAAGCACAGACTAATCTTCATGAGGAATTCAGGCCTGCCTGCCTGCCATTGAGGTGTGATGGTATGTGAGCAAGCATGTGTTGGGATCTGTTACAGCCTTGGAAAAAGACTGAAGGTTTGACCCCCTGAATAGGTCCAAGCTTAAAAGCCCTTTTGAGACTTAAGAGGCCATGTACTACTGGGAATGTCTTCTACTTAAATTTGATGGGGTGGATGACAGAGGAAGCTTAGTGATCCCAGGGAGGTGCAGGTAAGATGTAGGCACTTCCAGGTTGAGTTTAGAGTACTGAGCAAGTTGAGGAGGACACCAGTGATTTGCCAGAAAATGAAGGTAGAAATCAGAGAGCAGATCTGATGCATCTGGAGGGGCCTGTGTTTCTGAGGTGTCATTGCAAGCTGTTGTCTTGCCCTGTGGAGGAAGCTCTTTGGAAGGTTGCTCCAAGCCCCCTCCAGCCTGGCCTTGAACACTGCTAGGGATGGGGCAGCCTCAGCTTCTCTGGGCACCCTGAGCCAGCGCCTCAGCACCCTCACAGGGAAGAGCTTCTGCCTAAGAGCTCATCCCAGTCTCCCCTGTTCAGGCAGGTTAAAGCCATTCCCCTTGTCCTGTCCCTACAGGCCCTTGTCCAAAGCCCCTCTCCAGGTTTTCTGCAGCCCCTTTAGGCACTGGAGCTGCTCTAAGGTCTTTGCTTCGGGAGCCTTCTCTTCTCCAGGCTGGACAAGCCCAGCTCTGGAGACAGGCTGAGGGAGCTGAGCTGCTCTAAATCTCTTTTTAGTGTTCTTCAGTCCTCACTTGAGCCTATCTGTAGTATGTTGCTGTAGTCTACAAAAATAGACTTGCTGCCTCCACTCTTACGTATGATGAGTCTGCTGACAGAAGTGTTGTCAGCTGGTTTGTAGTTGGCCTTTATTAAACCAAGGTGCTAATACGCTTTGATTCATGTATTTGACTACATGGGAAGGCTTAAGCCAGCAGGCTCCAAAGCTCTGTGTTGAATTTGTTTGTAAATGTAGACACTTAATGGTGAAAAAGGGTATTCCATCACTTCAGAGCCTGCAGATGAGTATCTGAACCTGTGCCCTCAGCACTTTCAAACTGTAATTAAGAGTTCAGGCGTGTTTGACTGAGGCAGCTTGGCTTGGCAGGGGAGAGGACTGTTTTCCCTGTAATATGAAAGATGGATTCCTAATTACCTAGCTGAAGATCTGGTGTCACTCATGCTGAGTGACTGGATGCAGTGCCTGAAGATATAATTTCACTTTAGGGGATCAATTGTAATTGCTTGGCTAGCAATGTGTTCCAACATACCTGATCTCATCACGTTGTGAGGCAGGGAGACATTTAAGTCCTGGAGATGCCAGAGCCTTTTCTGCAGCCTCGGAAGGAAGTGAAAAGCAAAACACTAAACCTGTTTCTTTCCCAAGCTGTGCTGTAGCATTCTTGGGATGTGCTTGCTGCTGCAGTATTGCAGAACCAGCCCAGCACTGTGTCAGGGGACTGAGTTACATCTGTCGCATGCTGTTTGTGCTTTCAGCCTCCTCCCAGTGGTGGGTGAAGCAAGGCCACTGCACAGCACATGTGCACACCTATGTATGTGTGTTAAAGACAAGGGGGTTACCTGTACCTAAACCTGTGCAAGTGTCTCAGCACCTTCACAGGGAAGAATTTATGCCTAAGAGTTCATCTCAGTCTCCCCTCTGGCAGGTTAAAGCCATTTCCCCTTTGTCCTGTCCCTACAGGCTCTTGTCCAAAGTCTCCAGGACAGGAACTGTGGAGGCCATGAGAACTAGGTTTTCCCAGAGGAGCTGTGACTTCTCCAGCTGGTGCTAGTTTTCTTTCATTTCTTGAAAGATCTGTTTTCGTGGTAAAACAAATGGAGCTGGAAGCATTTGAGCAGTCATTTTGCATGTGTTTTCCAGATAAAACTCGCTTTCATAGGGAACACCTTGAAACCTCGTATCTAAGTGTCTATTTAGTTCTGCATTGGTAGCTTTGTACGAGAGAAAAACAGAGGCAGAATTACCTGCTGTTCATCCTTCAGCTGGTTGTAGCTGTGCTAATAAGCATCTAGCAGGGTCTGACCTCAGATGCAAGCTAAGTTCTTCTGTGCAAATGTTTGCTGTAAATAATGTGCTTGTTATCACAAGTTAAAAGGAAGCATGTTTGATACTGTGGGGAATGAATATGTGCCAGAAGATAAACACAGCAGGAACTGCTTTCCATTCCTGGACTAAGGAAATCTCACTGCTGCATCATTACATCTGCTGTATTAGCTGGTACAGGGGAATTATTAGATGCAGCTCATATATAGGGTCTGTGCACATGGTTCTGAGGTGGACGAAAATTGAAGAGAGGAAGGATTGTTATGAAAGGGAGTGTCTTATTGGAGAGGTGTGAGCAGGAAAGAGAATATGTGTGTGGAATACTTGGGGGTGCCTGGCATAGCCAACTAAAAGAAAAGAGCAGCCCCAGGACTGGGAGGTTGAATCTGTTCATATATATTTAAGGTCATTGAATCACAGAGTTGTTCAGGTTGTAGAAGACCTTGAAGATCATAAAGTTCATCTCTTAACCCAGCACTGCTTAGTCTACTACTAAACCATGTCCTTAAATGCCACATCTGTTTTAAGTACTTCCAGAGTTTTGGCTTCTTAAGAGGAAGTGGTTCAGCTGAGAGTGATGGTATAGTATTGCTTAATGTATGTTTGCTGTAGCTGGCTTTAGTTGGTGATTTTGCTTAGTTTATGATTGAGGAAATGATTTCCTTACTTTCCACAGCTGGGACCTGCTGGTGTTTCTGCTGGTAACCTGGGTTAAAGCTGTAACTGCAGCCAGCAATGCCACCTCGCCACATGACCTTGTTGTAGTCCAGTTAGTTCAGGTAACCATGCAAGTGCCAAAGTTTAGATCTAATTCAGGCAGGTTCTGAGTTGCTTCCTGTTCTTGTGCAGGAAAGAGACCCCGAGACTGGATCAGTCATGGGTCTCAGAGCAACATGCTCTAGTGGAAGGTGTCCCTGCCTGTGACAGGGATGAGCTTTAAAATCCCTTCCAACCCAAACCAGTCTGTTTCTGTGCTATATGTATGTGCTGTGTCTGGCTCTGGTCAGACATCCCCAAAGCAAACTCCTTAGTGTAATAATTCTCTGCTTTAACAGTTGTTTTTTAACTTCTGAGATAGGCAAATATATGTTCTTATAGTGTTGTCCTTGGGTATCTTGTTATAAATGTGTGTTAATCTGTGTGATAACTGTATGATGGTCTCTATAAATGTAATAAAACATTCATCTTGGATGGGGGAAAAGCCCTCTTTTGGCTGAACTTACTGGATCTCTACAGCACTTTGGTTTTGAGACAAGGTATTCAATAACTAGAAAAAGCTTGACACTTCTAGGACTGCATGTGCTGCAGGACAAAAATAGCTCTCATTAATATTGCAAATGCCTTTTTTGCCAGAGGGTGGCAGCAGGAAAGGGCTTGCATTTACTGTTCTGGGAAGGGGAATGCCTTTTGTCTCAGCTGCGGAACCAAAATCCCATCTGCTTCACAGGCGAGTTAGCACATACCCAAATAGTTCCACCTTCAGCCAAATGAGATGTTGAACAAAGCAGAAAATAAGGGTTTGGAGCTGGTGGGTTAAATTGAATTAAGCTTAAGGAGAGCCAAACCAGTGACCTTCTCTGACACACTATGCCAGCTTGGAAGGGAAAAGAATCCACTGAAGAAATTGTTAAAATACTAAGTGTGTGCATGTGGGGGAGTTAAATGTATGTAAACCCATCAATCTTTTGGAACTGTAATTAAAGTATTTAATTTAAATAAGACTATTTGAAAGAGTTCAACTGCCAAATCTGTGCTCCTTTCATTGCACTATTCATAAGGAAGCAATAATGCAAAGCACACATTTTTTCCTACTTTGATGTGTTCCATCAAGCTGTGTTGGTACAACTTTTAGAATATTTGTTGAAATAATTACAGCCTGCTTCCTCATTCAGCTTGTAGAGGTGGCATATATCTAGGTGAGAGACTGAAGTATGTATTCAATCTCTTAATAGCAAATGCAGTGGGTTTATTATGAGGCATTGATCAGGTACTTAAAATTGCAGTACCGACAAAGCCAGGCAGGTTCTGTATAGCTGTAAGGAGCTGTAATGCAGTGTGCTTCTGGAGCTCGAGCTGTTGGCCCAGTCCCCTGTTGCTTAGGTGGGCACAGGGGGAATTTTGCTCAACAGGTTGCTGGGATTGGATTTATCCTGCTGTCATAGATGCACTGGCTTTGGAACAATGACCTTTCCTGTCCTGGTGTGTCTTTCTTCCAGTGGGCTGTGATAGTCTGTGCTTCCATGCCCTACTGACGCACTATTGCTCATATAATCAGTCCACACCAACCTGCTGTATTCCTTTCCTGTGCCCCGAGGTGTAGGAGGAGAGGGCTTTAGTATTAGAAGTAACAGAAGCGCACTTGCACCTGGAAGTCACGTCTAGCATGGCTTGTGCACATGCAGTAGGTTCAAGATGTAATGGTGAAGAAAAGTGTGTACCTGGCGCAACTAAACAGTTCTTTCTGAACCATGAGTGAAGGTGTTCCAAAAGCGCTGGTTTGTGATGCCTATGCAGACCCTCTGGAGGAGCATGTCAGCAATGATGAAGGAACAGGCTGGCATATCAATAGGAAGCTGCTGCAATCAGCTGGGTGCTGCCTGCAGCAGGCAGGGTTATAGGAGCTGGAAGGGTGAAATGTGGCCAAATCCTGCATCCAGCTGAGTCCCAATGGGAAAACTTCTGTGGCTTGCCGAGGAACAGAATATGGGGAAGAGGAGGCAGTAGGGTTGCAGTATGAGATGGGACCCGAGGCAGGGCTGGAGACAGGCGCACAGACCAAATAGCTCAGGCCAAGGCCTAAAGTGAGTGTTCAGCATCAAGCTGAATGGGAGCCCTTGGGCAGCAGTGCAGGTGTAGGGGGTTCTGTTGAGGCTGCTCTGGGCAGTTGAGGGTTATTGCTACCATCAGGGTTGCTGGAAGGAAGAGGATGGTGAATATAGGGCCACAGAAATGGGCACACTGCACACTAGCAGGTCCCTGGTGGTACCAACAGCACTTAACAGTCCTTCCTGCCCAGAGGCTACCCTTTAGGTCAATGCTGGGCACCCAGCATATGTATGTTCCTTGGAGAGAGCATCTACCTGAGCTTGTAAGAGTGGGAAGTACTTTGACAGATAAATATGGGTCAGACCAGTCCTGGTTTCTGACTTTCTACATTTAAGGGATGTTTTCCAAGTGTCACTTGGAAAAGCAAGGGCATACTATAACAGGCTTCTGTTGGTTACATAGATCAGCACCCCAGTTTAAAAAAGTCTGAGATTTCTCTGAGCATAACTGTGTTTTGACAGTAGTCTTTTGGGGGGAGAGATGCTTTTACGTTGCCTGCTATGGTTAGGACTCTTAACTGGAGGCAGTTGTTGCAGAAATAAATCCAGGTTTACTAAGTGAATTGTACTGTGGAATCTGGCATCTGTCAGCTCAGTCTTGGCTGAAAGCTTCCATCCTTGGCTACTTTCTCATCTAATCCTTAGCTGGTCATCTCTTCTAATTGGATCAAACAAGTAGAATACACAAAATAAAGCTGAGACAATAGATCACAGAAGCCTTTTCTCAAACACTGGTGCTTGGCTGTGTATCTTGTGCTAAGTTTGTGCTGGGCATTCTGACATTTCCCATGTGATGTACAGCACAGCTCAATGCCTTAAGATGAGATACCTTAAAAGCAGCAGGAAGCTTTCTCAGAACTCAGCTGGGCTTTGTGCTCATGAATAAAAGATAGCTTGCCTTGTTTTAGTTCTGCATTTTGTGTGCTGAGACACGAGTGGTGACAGAAGCAAAATCAGGAGACCTTTCTGTGGAATAAGACTGGGTTTGATTGCTTTGACTGTCAAATAGTTGATGTCCACACTGCGTTGAAATTATGCACCCCTTGTAGTAGAAACTATCTGTTGTGTGAACAGCTGTGGGATGTAATGCTGTCACCTTATGACAGGCTGTTGCACAGTTCCAGGAGGAAGTGCAGTTTCACTCAAGTCCCCAGTGAGATGCTCAGTGTTCCCCCAGGGTGGATTCCCAGCCATCTGATCTGGCGTTTTTCTTCTCATTGCTTTTGCAGAGCAAAGAGATATTTGATTAATGTGTCCTCTGAAGCCCATCACATCAAGTAGCAGAAGGCTCCATGCAACCATACTAGAATGATGAAATTAGGCAGAGAACTATCTTACATGTATTCGCTGTGGTCAAAAGCAACCCAGACAGAGGTAATATGTTAAAAGATGAGACATAAAGAATGTATTTTAAGGAAGGCTAGAGCAGTTGCAGTCACAGTGGACAAGGGTCATTATTTTCACTCTTGGCTCATTTAGTGCCTTTCTGGACAGCAGGACACTTAAATTCAAAGTAGTTTTGTGGATTTTGAACAGCCTTTCTGCAGCAACCCTTACCCAAAGGCATGGAAAAGCTCATGATCCACTTTACGTTTAACCTGTGCCTGCCCACGCACTGTGCCACCCATACAGCCCAGCCTTCAAGCCTTTGCTGTGCCCTGCGGATTCCTTGGCCATGTTGTAATTGCTACTTCGTTATACCAGAGGAGCCTGTGGGCAGCTGCTACTGCGTACTAGGGATTAAATTATCTGCCTGCCCTTACCTTTATCTTGCAGTGCAGAAAGTTCTCAGGTGCCTGTCATTGAATAATTAAACTTGAAGAATCTTTTTGATGGGCAGGGTGTGCTAAGCATTCAGAGTGGGATTTGGAGGCCTATTTGATGCTCTACCACTTGCAGTTTCTAGCATAGAGTTGTGGAATGGTTTGGGTTGGAAAGGACCTTAAAGTTCATCCAGTTCCAACCCCCTGCCGTGGGCAGGTACACCTTCCACTAGAGCAGATTGCTCCAAGCCCCGTCCAACCTTGCCTTGAACGCTGCCAGGGATGGGGCAGCTACAGTTTCTCTGGGCACTCTGTGCCAGCGCCTCCCCACATCTAAAGGGACATACACTTCTTACCTAGACTATTCTCCCCTTACACTGTTAGCTCAAATAAATAGCTTTTTAAACAATACTTTAGAGTCCTAGGCCCTGACAATTTATTTTGGTATTGGAGCAAGCATCAACCAAACAGTGTTCCCATGGGGAAAGCACCTTCATTAAAATGCTTCCCTACACAAATTGTGTTCTATTTAAAACTTACATAACCCAAGAGTAGAAAATACCTGAACATGGGATTGATATTTAATATTATACCACCAAAATGACTGTTAATATATCAATATAGAGTAAGTCTTAATACATTTCTTTATGAAGATGAGCTTTAATGTTCCAACCCAAACTATACTATAATTCCATGAATTTCACATATCACATTCTGATTCCACGATATTACTGCAGTGCCTGACCCGCTAATTATTCAGCTGATATGAACACAGCAGCATGTTTCCCTGCGTGGTTGTTATTACTGTAGACAAGATTTGCTGAGCATCTCTGCTCACAGTGGTACCCAGCTGGGTACTCCTCTTACTCGTGGGACATCTAGTGGCAGAAAGGAGACTCTCTTTCTGAAGTCAAATGGTATTTAGAAAACCAATAGAAAGGGTGCTGAAAAGTGTTTGGGTTTTGTTTTTTTTTTTTTTTTCTCTCTGTATGTTAGCTTGTGAAGTTGAAAGAATTCTGTGGGCTTTAAACAGTGGTATTTGAAAACCTTGTTGGCTCTTAGACACATGAGCAGTTTGTGTGGAAGCAACAAGGACAAACTGCAGCTTGCTCTTGTTCCCTTAATGTTGCTCTACTGAGAAAGAGCTTCAAGACTTGCTGTGAAACAGTTGTACCTGAAAAAGATTGCTCTTTGTTCCAGCTAGCATCTGTCTCATGACACTCAACTGCTCCATCCAGAAGCTGTTTATACTTTTTATTATACATTGGTGGGCTTTCTCTCTGGTATTATCCTATGGCCAGAAGGTTCTACGAGCAAATGTGGGGCTCCTGAGCAGCTGGAGCAGACTTCAGCCTGGCTGTTTTGTGGGAATA
Source organism: Lathamus discolor (assembly GCF_037157495.1). Lineage (NCBI taxonomy): Eukaryota > Metazoa > Chordata > Aves > Psittaciformes > Psittacidae > Lathamus > Lathamus discolor. The sequence goes on from NC_088886.1 coordinate 66,357,665, forward strand.
CAGGTGAGTAGCAAGGCAGGGGGCAGGAAAAGGTGTTTTGTTTATAAGTCTTGCTGTACCTGTGTTTTGTTTGTAAGTCTTGCTGTACCTGCAGGATATCGAACATATTGCTTGATAGTCTCTGATGAGACTTTGCAGAAAGAAGGCTTTTAGCAGGTATGATATGGGATGTGGCAGCTCCTATTTTCATTCTGGTTTCCTCTCTCCAGGCCTGGGAGAGATATAGCACAGTCCAAAATAATAATAATATAATCATATAATCCCAAAATAGTGGATACAAAAGGTATTTTCTAAAAGATAGCAGCCCAGGGTTCTGCATGACACTGAGCTTGCACAGCAAGAAGTTTCCTGGTCATCTTTCAGCTGCTCTGTTTCTTTCCTGTGGCTCTGTAAAAATAACTGAGGAAACAGTGGAATGTTCTTCCTTTTTGCCCCTGTTTTTTATTATAACTCTTCACTCTTTTTGGCAAAACCCATACAAATAATCTTTTTTTTTGATGGAGTAGGAAGGTCTAACCTGAACTTCTCTAACAGCCTCAGATATTTCAGAGCAGAATTGGATCTGTAATGTAACTGCCCTTAAATATCTGTTTTAATGGTGTGGGTTTTATCACCTTTCTAGTACATGACCTGTTTGAGGGTTTCTTCTTGTTTTTTCCATTATGTTCTGTAGCCTTAAGGGCATAGAATCCATTTAGAAAGTAAATTGATATTCCTCTGACCCTAAGTTTTGGGGATTGATGTAACAGGGCCCTAATGGAAATCTCTGAGCAATTCTGACTTCTTTCAGTAGGTTTCTGCACTTCAAATGGTCATGGCTCTTCCCCTTGCAACCAGCACGACATCAGTGAGTATGGGCTGATGTGCATTTAGATGTTAGGTGGCATCTTCAGAGGGGCTGGAAGACATGGGAGCCCAGTGACAGTCTTGTTGCTTCACCCCAGTAGGCATCTAAGCACCATGAAGATGCATGTTCATTCCCTTCCCCTCCCTCCTACTCCCAACAGAATAAGGAACAAAATAGGAAGAGCAAAACATTCCCCTCCTTTTTCTTGTCTAAACATGATGCTACTATCGCTTTGGTTGCTTCAGAATGCAGCATCACGTAGAATGATAGAATCCCAGCCTGGTTAGTTATGGAAGGGACCTCAAAGCTCAACCAGTTCCAACCCTCTGCCACAGGCAGGGACACTGTCCACTAGACCAGGTTGCTCCAAGCCCCATCCAACCGGGCCTTGATGGCAGCACCTCACATGACTGAAGGCATGAATTTACCTTTTTCTGCATACTCTACTATTTTTTCAGAGGGCTCATTATCTGCTTATCATCTTCAGATAAGCACTAGGTGTCCTACTCCCCTGTCTCTGAAGTGGGTGGCCTGATGACTGCAGTTACAGATTTGAAACACAAAGAAGATTGGGTATCAAATTCATTTGGTTAATTTGTCATTTTACCTCCATCCCAGTCAGACCCAATGCAGGCTCTGAGGCGATCCAGCCACTCCAGCTTCTAAACTGTGTAGGAACAATGTGGGAGATGCTAGAGCAATGCAAGGCAGTCAGTGTGGGGAAGCTGTTTTCAGCTTGATATTCAAGGGTATTTGCCACCCAAGAGAAGGTGGAGCAGCAGTTAGGTCCATTTTTTTGTTGCTTTCTTTCCAGTTCTGTAAGAGGGGATTTGGGAAAACAATTGCAGGACATAAGTGGAGGTTTTCCGAGAGATAAGGAAGGGAACTGCACATAGGAAAGATGAGTGCCTGGGAGATAGCAGGCTTGTAGGACCATGAGTGGCTGATGCAGCACTACCTCCATAGGTGTCTTCCTGGTACTTGCACAGTGTGGTGTTCTATGCTTAGCTAGGAATATACACAGGGAATGGCAGCTCTTTTCATTGCTGGGCTTTCATGGCATCCTGCACTTTAGGTAGTACACACTGAAAAGCCAGGCAACTCTCTCCTTGATGAACATAGCTTATGTGTCTGGGAGCTGGCATTTCTCTTCCCAGCTATCTACTGCACTTACGTGGGCCCCCAAGATGTATTCTCACCTCTCAGTCAATATGATGGAGACACCAAGTCTGTCTGTGTGCTTTGTGGCTCTATGTTGTATACTTGTTTTGTTTGGACACCAGGGAGGAAGGCTGTCCTCCTCAGCCCCATGAAGAGTTGGTGTGGCTCTGTGGGATAGAGCCACAGAGCATGTGTGGAGAGAAGCCACCCAGAGCTCGGAGGGGATAGACACAGGGCTTCCTTCCCATGACTTGGGAAGGCTTCAGGAGGGAAGGGCAGGGGCTTCAAAGACCCAGGCTCAGGCATCACAAGACATTTTAGAGAGACTCAATGTCATGGAATTTGTTATTACTCAGAATGCTGGAGTAATAACTCCATTGTGAGTCAGGAGAAAGACTTCTCTGTAAACCTTTCTATTCCAATTTATTCTGTCTTTTGTTAATCCTGTAGCAATTCTAGATCGTACTTTGGTAATACCAATTTTTTCTTGTGTGTTTCAATATTTAAACCAAAGAATAACCTAAGCTATCATGCCATGAACCATCCTGTTGCCAGCATGATAGTCAGCAGGCACCTTTATCTCTGAAGTGAGGGCGTTTGAGGCACTTAGAATATGAGGGTTTGTCATTAGCACTGTGAATGGATACACATTCTCACACTGGGAAGCTCAGGATTTGTTGACATGAACAGTAACTTACTCTAGACTGGCTTCAGGCAGCATTCAAGCCTTTAATTTCATCACTTCATGCTCAGAGACATGCCTGGCTTTGAATATACTGGGTAGTCTTCCTTATAGCCAGTCTAGCTGCTTCTCCATGCCTTCCGTTCTGTAACCCTCCTTGTACCTGGTTGTGAATGTACTAATGTAAACTGTATGATGCTGTGGCATGTTCTGATGAAAGGAGGGAATGATTTCCATGGAGATCCCTTTGGGGTAAATATTTCTTCCCTTTATAAACCTGTAGTGGGCTGTTGCCTCTGTCATCCATAGTAAACCTAGAGAAAAGACAGCTTTGTGCCTACTTGAAGCAGTTGGGTTGTCTTCTGTTTTCATGGCTCAGAGGCAATCTTGTCACACAATTGCTTGAGTAAAGCAGCATCCTTCCTCTACAGATCTCCGTGGGCTTCTCTGCAAATCCTTTAGCTGTTTAGAACTGTGGAATCAGCTGGGTTGGAAAAGACATTTGAGATCATTGAGCCCAACTGTTACCCCAGGACTGCCAAGCCCACCATTAACCCACAGCACTGAGGGCAAATTGATCTCCCCTCATAGCTGCCCTCATGATCTCCAGTCACAGCCACCTCTCATCTGCACCCTCATAGTGGCCCCACACTCCATAGCTGCCATCCCTACCCTTCACAGCTGCCCCTTGCGGCCCATGGCTGCCCCTGCTCTCCCCTCACTATCTCCCCTCACAACTGCCCCATCACTCACTTTATGATCTTCTCTTCATGGCTGCCCCTGTTCTCCCCTCAAGATTTCCCTCACCCCTCATGGCTACCCCTCATGGCTGCCCCTCCTGACCCCTCACGATCTCTCCTCATTACCACCCCCTCCCTCCCCTCATGATCTTTCCTCATGGTCCTCCCTCCTGTCCCCTCACCTCTCATAGCTGTCCCTCCTGTCCCCTCATGCTCTCTTCTCATGCCTCATCACCTCCACACTTCTCCCCTCACGGCTGCCGCTGCTCTCCCATCTTGATCTTCCTCACTCCTCATTGTCGCCCCTCCTGCCCCTCATGATCTATCCTCATGACCACCCCATTTCTCCCCTCTTGATCTTCCCTCATTGCCGCCCCTGCTTTCCCCTCATGATCTCCCCTCGCCTCTCATGACCGCCTCTCCTGTCCACTTACAATCTCTCCTCATCCCTCGTGGCTGCCTCTCCTCTCCCCTCATGCACACTCCCCTCACAGCTTCCCCTGCTCTTTCCACACGATCTTTCTCACTTCTCATTGCCACCCCTCCTGCCCCTCACGATCTCTCCTCATGACCACCCATCTCTCCCCTCATGATCTTCCCTCATGGCTGCCCCTGCTTTCCCCTCACCTCTCCTGACTGCCTCTCCTGTCCCCTCATGATCTTTCCTCATCCCTCGTGGCTGCCCCTCCTGTCCCCTCATGATCTCCCCTCACACCTCATGACCACATCTCCCCTCATGGCCACCCCTGCTGCCCCCTCATGTCCCCTTACCTAAGCAGACAGGTCTTTCCATGTTGTTCGCTATTTGCTTGTGAGACCATGACCTCTCATGGTGACTGAGTTTGGAAGCAGATACCAGACTGTTTTCTGCTCTCCTTTGGATGCTCAGCTAATCCCTTCTGTCCAGCAGTTCATCAGTTGGAGTGGATAACAGCCCATAGCTGCACCTCGCCATGAAGATGGTGCACAACAACAGTGGATGGCAGGTTCAGGTTCTGTGTGTGGTTCTGGTATGGTGCGTTTCTGGTAGCTGAAAGACCAAAGACTTGACTGCCTTTGGTTTGTTGTGCCCATCTGAACACCTTGTCTGATGTGCTGATACCCAGGGAGATCTGTAAGTATGTGAGTTGTATTTCAGCATCCTCTAAAGTATAGTTCTGAAGACTGGTTTGAAAATGAGCTCTAGATGTATGTGCATTGGGGAAGGCTTGAGTGAGTGATATAATGTGGACACTGGTTTTTGAGAGGGGAACCTTGAGATTTTGGTAACTTATCTGTACTAGTCAAGTGTATTTCTGCTAGCAGCATCTCCTCCTTGAGGTCTGACATAGAATCATCGAACAGGTAGGGTTGGAAGCTCATCCAGTCCCAATCCCCTGCCACTAGACCAGGTTGCCTGCTGATCTGGACTGGGGAATGGCAAGATTTAATGCTATAACATGTTTCTTTTGGCTGAACCAATGGTGCTGTTGGGAATCTGGTCAGCTTTACGGTTCTAATGACTGGGGTAAGTCTGTAGAGCAACTTACAGGCTCTGTGAGAGGTAGGAACTGGTCTTTCTGGCTGTGGAAATCCAATGTCTGCCTCTCCCATTCCTCTTCTGCCAGAATGTCTCTTTTCCTGTATTCATGTTGGTTGAGCCCTGTGTCTGTGCACACTTGTTCTTGGTTTTCCTCCACTGCCCTTTAAACTGTGTCAATTAGACATATTAGAAAGGAAATTTCCATGACTGACAGCAGGTAAGAAGAATGTTGGGGCTCACTGCTGGGAAGGGAGCATAGTAGCATGTATGGAGTGGATTTGGGTAACAAAAAAACATCAGTGCACGTGCTGCTGTGCTGAAAACTTGCTTTAGAGACTGACTTTATTCTCAGATACCAAGTGTTAAGCTGGTCCTTTCACCATTTAACCTCACCTTCTGTGTGATGGAAAATTACTGCCCTCATGTTCTCTCTTTGTCCTGTTGTAATACTAAATACTCTCTGAGAGATGCTTATCCATGCTGTTAATGTGTAGTAATGGGATTGCTATTTTAAAAATCGATACAAATATCACACTAAAAAAGAAAGGCTCCTCGATGAGGCTGTCAGAGAGCTGTTTTAATAGATCTGGCATTTGAGACACTTCCCCCAAAAGTACTCTTCCAGTTTCAAATTACTTTCTAAATGTTGCTGCTTGCAGACACCAGGCTTGCTAATACAAGTTGTCAGAGTGAAAACCTTTCTCTGTAGTTTCAGAGGAGCTGGGAGTCAGAAATATGTTCATTATTGTTTCAATTGATCAAGAACTTGTTCTCTCACAAATTAGGGAGTGGCAGCTCCAAGCTTGATTTTTTTTTTTTTTTTTGTGGTTTCAGCCCATCTGGAAGGTTGGAGAAGCTGGAGAGTTGAAGATGATGTGAAAGTTTAGAATGGCTCTTCCTAGTACTGCCACTTACAGTGTGAAAAGCTGAATTATGCTGACTTGATTGAAGCTGTTTTTTAGATGCTGAAAACTTGCTAGCAGATGGTATATACATTGATAATGAAGGTATTCGAAGTTGTCTTTAATATCCTTTTCATATTTTAACAGTATTTCTTACAGCTCTGTGTAGAATTGTCTCGATGGTCCCCCTCTGTCACTGTACTCACAGCCTTCATCACATTCAGGGCCGGGTCTTCGGGGTGTGTATGTTCTGGTGAGAGTATGAGACCAAAAATACGTTACCAGTGTCAATAGCTTGAAGACTTGCAAATCATAGAATCAGAAAGGTTGGAAAAGACCTTTAAGATCATAGTATCCCGGACTGGTTTGGGTTGGAAGGGACCTTAAAGCTCATCATTGTGTGCAGTTCTGGTGTCCTCAACATAAAAAGGACATGGAACTGCTGGAACAAGTCCACAGGAGGGTCACGAGGATGATCAGGGGACTGGAGCACCTCCCGTATGAAGACAGGCTGAGGAAGTTGGGGCTGTTCAGCCTGGAGAAGAGAAGGCTGCATGGGGACCTAATAGCAGCCTTCCAGAACCTGAAGGGGGCCTATAGGGATGCTGGGGAGGGACTCTTCGTCAGGGACTGCAGTGACAGGACAAGGGGTAACGGGTTAAAACTTAAACAGGGGAAGTTTAGATTGGATATAAGGAGGAAATTCTTTCCTGTTAGGGTGGTGAGACACTGGAATGGGTTGCCCAGGGAGGTTGTGAGCGCTCCATCCCTGGCAGTGTTCAAGGCCAGGTTGGATGAGGCCTTGTGTTGGATGGTTTAGTGTGAGGTGTCCCTGTCCATGGCAGGGGGGTTGGAACTAGATGATCTTGAGGTCCTTTCCAACCCTAACTATTCTATGATTCTATGATCCAGTTCCAACCCCTGCCACGGGCAGGGACACCTTGCAGTAGAGCAGGTTGCTCCAAGCCCTGTCCAGCCTGGTCCAGAACTGGTACTCTTCAATCTGTGGGTTTGGTATTCTATATGATTTCTGCAGAATTGAGTAGAGACTCATTTAAAAGCTCACTCTGGTTTAAAGAGCTCAGATCTTCAGCTTTGCCCTATTTACATTTAAAATATTTTTGGGTTCACAGACTTAGTGTGGTGTTTAATGACCTGGAAGTTAACTTGAAATAAAATGGTTTCTTTACCTATAGGCCAAATCTACTCTCAGGCAGGCCAAGCCTAAAGACCTTGCTTGCACTCATCAATTGGTGTGGCAGACCAGGTTTGCTCATGGTTTAATTCATTGTTCTTTTGCCTTTGCTTATTTACCCTGTCTGTCACTCCCTCTGTGCTGCTGGTAATTCTCTCCTTCCCTGGTCATTCCTAGTTTAAAGCTCTCTTTACCAGTTCCCTCATGCTACTGGGAAACTGGTGTCCTATGGTCATAGAAACTAAAATCAACAACAGCCAACACCAACCTTACAACTATTTGTAGACCTGCAAATCAGTGCCTTTCTCCTCATGGTGTTTCTCCTCACCAGCAAGACTGAAGAGAAGAATGTGGCCCAGGTCCCCGTGGCCCTGAGCTTCCCCCAGAGCTGTATGGTCAGGTGGCCGAGATCCTTGGCTTGAAGGCACTTCTAATTCCTCTTCAACTTTGAGGGTGGTGAACCTTTTCTGTTGAAACCTGTTCTAATTGTAGAAGTAACTATAATTGTAAGAAACGTTAGGAGAGTGTCAAAAGAAACTGCTTTGTCCCCAAGAATAGAGTTGACAAAAGTGACCGTGTTGGATTTTTAATGCTGGGGATGAAGATAATATTTGGCTTTTTTTCAGCTCTTATCTTGGTCACCATGTTACCTTTTTCAGTGTTATGGGTGTACTATGAAACTGCTTCTTTCATGGCATGCTTTCAGCTGGGTCCAAGGTTGATGGCAGCACAGAAACCAGAGATGTTATAGCTTCACTGAAGGTTACTTACAGACCAGGACAGCTACAGCACATTTAAACCTACTAGCTGTTCTTAGAAGGAAACTCTAAGTCTTCAGACTTCGAGTGATCTTCATCCTTGTGAATAATAGTGTCATGGAGAAAATGAATGAATGCTTTGTACTGCCAAGTTGCTAAGGATGTGCTGGAAGAAAGGCAAGTGTGGCCAGAATTACCAGCCCTGCCAGATGATGTGTACTGTGTGCAATGTTATTGCATTCTAGATAGACATTTACTGCCAGAATTGAGGTTGTATGTTCAGAGTGGGGAAGGAGGGGAAGTAAGAGGGGGGGTTCTTTCCCCTTTTTGCAGCTAGGAACTCTGTTTTTGGTGGAAGAGGTGCTTTGTATTCTAACCCACTCCTGCTCAGGAAGCGCAGGGCATGTCTCAGAAGCACTCCAGAGGGTGACTACAGACTATCCTTCACCTTTGTGCCTGACCTTGGGCTTATGCTACTCTTCCCCTTGAAGTCTACTAAAGTCTCCAAACACCAAGCTCCTTATGGTCTTGGGAAAGCAATGAAATGTATAAGTGAGAGGATCAAATTCATGGTTTACTCTAAATTGCTTCTCTTTCATTTTAATGCTGCATGATGGACATAAAATCAAATTTAGAAGCCACCCCTATAAGGAATAGACTGCTGAGGGGTTTTAAGCACACAGGCTTGACAGCAGCAGCTGATTAATAATTAATTAAACTAATCCCAATGAAAGAAATATACCTTTGCTAATCTATAATTACTTGGAAGCTTCTTCATACATTTTGCAGGAGAATCTTTTCCTTGTAAGACTCTGGGAAAAGTATATTTAGTGTTTGCTTTCAGCGGATATTGCCTGAAACAGCGTCTTAATCAGTCTGACCTCAGCCTCCAGGGGATTGTTTTCCATTGACTTTATCTCTTCCTCCTCGCCTCTCTCTGTGTGCTGCAGTTCTTAATAGAGCTGCTATGTTTGAGGCTAACAGTGTGTTTGTGTCTTTCTTTTGGGGGGGAAGCTGATCTAAAGTGTCCTAAGCTTTTAATCTCATCCCCTCACCCCTCTTCAGTTTTGAAGCTTGAACTTTTCCATCCATGAACACTTTCTCAGAACACTTCCGTCAAATGAAGTGCATAAAAGCCTGAGATGCACAATTGCTCTAGTCACTGACCATTCAGAAGCTGCAAATTGCATAATTATTTTTAGTGGCTTTCGTTTCTTTTTAAGGCTTTTACAGAAAGAATGTGCCAGTGTTCTGTTCAGACCTATTAATATTTCACACCAAAATGCACTTTTAAAGCTTTCTGTGCTAACATGCTTCTCAGAATGACTTCACCCGTTGTTCTCCAAATGCTGTGTGCTCTCATACTTAAGTACAAGTATCTGCATTTAGGAATAGAAGTTGTTAAAAAGGTTTTTAAATGCATGTGAAGCAGCAGGTAAGAAGGCAGGGTAGGACCAAGTTTCCTGCTCTGTCATAATCAGCTTTCAAGGTTCTCTAACTCTAGGTTTCTGTATCTGTACAAGGTCACAGGTTTGTGTAGGAGACTGTCCTCTCTAAGTGAGACTAGCTGGACACTCAGGATAATAGAGGTATTTCTAATAGATTTTGGCTCTGTCAGTAATCCGTACAAATAAAATATCTGTAAATGCCAAAATATCGCCATTTTGCACTAGGTTATGTTCTCCATAGGGTGCCCTGTGGTGTGTCATTGTAGACTTGATGGGATATTCTGTTATATACCTTGGAAAGGCAAATGCTAAAAATAACTACATTTTTTTCAGTAATTCATGTTAAATCCCTGTGACTTGAGCAGCCAGCTGGAAATCTGCCATTCTACAAGGTTTGCCATTCAAAATGAGTTCAGAATCTCTGGAGCTGGGTATCTTTTATGAAGTTTTAGCTCCAGCAGCACACTTGTCTTCCTGAATACAGGAAGAAATGAGTAACCAGAAAGTGGTGCCTGTAAAGAACTGTGTCTCTTGAGCAACTCTCTCCACAGAGAAGTGCTCCTTAGGCTTCGCCAGCACTCCTAAAGGTCAAAATCAGCTCTGTGGTTTTGTTGCCAAAGTTGTACTGGAATGGGCCTTACCACACCTTTGCTTCAGGTAGGACTTTGGTATAATTTGGTTGACCTCTCTTGCAAAGAAAAATATCTCCTGCAGCTCCTCATTTTATATATAATATAAATATATGTAAATTTAACCCGGAAGTTAAGCCATCAAATTGCCTGTATTATCTGGAAGGAAAGAAACTTGCAGTGGCTACTTACATGCATCCTAGTGGTCTACACACACAGAAAAAGGAGTCAGATCTCCCTTTCTTTGCTGGAAAACAAAAGGGGAGGAGGGAAGGACAGGAGAAGACAAATCTGTCCTTGTCCTTGATTTGAAGAGTCTCCTCTGCTTTATTTCAATGCTTTTGTGGGTTGCTTCTCCTTAGCCAGAGCTGGGAAATGATAAAAGCCACAAGCAGGGAACTTCGCAGCTTTGCGGAGAACAGTTGGGCATGTAAGGAGCCAGGTGAGGTAGAGAGCCAAAGGGCATGGAGTTGAAATGGCAGCTAATGAGCTTTGTCTCTCACCAGGTTTATTGTGTTCATACTAATTGCATTCAAGGTGCTTTTGAGGATAAGAAGTGCTAAAGTATTGTCTCACAGTTCCCATTTAATAACTTTCATTGCTTTCTCCTCCTCCTTTTCTAATGTTGTTGAGAAATTCAGTCTCTAAGCTGGAAACATGGTGTTTCTTTGTTCTCCCCAGTGGTTATGAATCCAAAATCACAACATAAAAAGCGTAAGGAGCCATGCAAGCTGTTACCTCTGCTCAAGGTGAGTTTCTGCAGTTTGGATATAAAGGGGAAAAGCTGGTCATTATAGCAAGCAATAAAAGAGGGTACAGAAGACAGGTCATGCAGAGTAAATGAGCTTCTACACACAGCTGCATCAGGGTCTGCTTCTGGCTCTGCTTCTGTTCCCAGCTTGCAGCCAAAGCAAACTAAATCCAGAGGGATTTCTGTGACTGAAATGTTCTTTGTGAATCTCCTTGTAAGCATTTGGTTTAGCTTCTGTAGTTAGGAAGTACTCTGGCTGTTCCATGACGGGATCTGGCATTTTGTTCTTCCTGGTGGTCTGCTGGGACAACTTAGACTAGGGAAGGGTCGTGCACATACAGATGTGGATATGGCAAGGTAATACGAGGGGGTTTTTTGCTGGTTATCCATTAGATGTCCTGGCCCACTGGCTGCGTGCTGGGAACACATTCCTATGTGTATCATTCCCTCCACCTGGTTTCCAAGGGGAGGAAAGCCTGGAGCTGGGTGAGTGGAGGGAGCTAAGTACATGGCACCAGGTTCTTTAGTCTGGATGTTTTGGGATCATGCTTTGGAAAGCACTTGTACAGTTCAGTGACAGCCCTGATTCCAAGAAATAGCACTGTGAGCTTTTGACCATCAGCGGAAACTCAAACTGCATCAGCTTGTTTTTAATGGTTGTGTTTTCAGCAGCAGATCTTTAATTCCAACATGTTTGTTTTCACTTGGGCGTTATTCTTTCTCTCTTGCTCTGGAATTACTTATGGATCAGGAGCTTCTGCCCTCAAGAGCCAGATGAATTTTCTCCTTTCATGCTCATCCACTGCAGGGCAAATTAAAGTAGGATTGAGGGGGTGCTTGAGCTGGTGAGGTGGTGGTATGTGCCCAAAGAGGGAGATTGAAATGATGTAGGTTCTTCAGCAAGAGGTTTGCTTTCTCCAGTGAGAGAGGACCACGAACAGTCTGGTTCTCCAAGAAGTCACTGTGGATATCATCCAACAGATATTACTCTTATTAAAGCGAATAGCTTTAATCTAAAGGCAGAAGAAAACCAGATTACTTTGCACTGATGAGTGTCAAGCAAAAAAACTACGGAACAGAGAATAAGGTTTTTTTATTGAGTCAAAATATCAGTTGTAAAATCCTGTTTTGCAACCATCAGTGTTTCAATGACCTCGCATTAAATTAGGTTAATAGGTGTTGATTTCAGAACTGTTTCATTATCTTCTGATACATTAAAACCTAATGATTTATTCCCACAGGCATTTTCTTATACTTCTGGCTTTTTAATAGTGTTGTTGATTGCCTAAATTAGCTGCAGCATCATTACCAGTTCCTGTGGTACACTGGCAGTGTTGCTGTGCTCTTCCCCATCACCTGCAACTGCTATTTCCTGCACCCTGGTGCAATTATGCCTGCCTTAACTCATGGATAATCCTGTCATTGCTTGCTCTGGTGCGTTGTCTCATCCTCCCTGCCCTCCCCTGAAAGGAAAGCATGACACTGATAAAAAAGGAGGGGCTTTGCAAGCCGAACTATATCAAACCCTTCCTCTTTGAGTCATGATTTCAGTAGGACTGCAGGGGCATATTCTGGAGACTTTGGTAAGTGCTCCACAGTGCTATGCTCTCAGGTGCTGATTTCTGTACTTAGGAATAGATACTTTTGAGATGCTGGGGTTGAGGTAGCTGTGCAGCTGAAGTTAAGCAGCATCCTTATCTTTTCTGGGAGTTTTAACATAAAGCCAGTTGCTAGAATTGTGTTAATGCAAATAGTGGTTAGATTTATCTGAAAGCTTTCCGAGGATGGGAACTGCTCTTGCTTTTCAGTTGTGGCCAACTTGTTAAAAGCTCAGTTAATAAGGTGCCTTTAGAACTCGTTATTTTTTGTCACTTCTTTGCTTTTTTCTAGTCATCTCCAAGCTGAAGACTTCCTTGGGGATATGCTCCTTCAACTGCTGTGGAGTCATAGTATTAGTCTTATACCTTAGAGGACTATTCTGGTGTTTATTTAATGGTTATTACTCTCAAATTGTGTTAGCTTAAAGTCATGCTTTAATGCACTAGTCTGTGCTTTACAAATGTTTTTGGATATATTTAACAGGTTGGAAATGCAATAGAAAATGAACTGTGTTTGCCTGTTACATAAACTACTGCTGTGTCACATCTTTTAAAGTATGGGACTGCTGTGCTATTCCTAACACTCATAAGGTTCATGAGCTTTGCTCACAAACACCAGCTGAACACTGTGGTATCAATGCAGCTCTTGAGAACTTCTGCTGAAGTTTAAGGCCAGCGTTTTCAGGGTTCCTTTGCACTCTTGCCGACTTTGCTGAAGTTATAGCAAATATCACTTACAAAAACACTGAGGCAAACTTGCAATCCTTTCATATTTGGAATGAATAATTCCTTGTTTCCTTTTTATCTTCTCTCTGTACAGTTATGTCCATAGTGACTTGTCTGGTGTTAACTTGTTAAACAGATTAACAACTAAAGTAAAACCCTATCAATAAATAAGCTGCTTAGATCTAGACCAAAATGTATTACCCTTATGTTGAATTACAGCTTTAAAAGCCTCTTTACACCAAACATCAATCTTATGAAATGATAAGAATTGCTTTCTGGGTTAAGAAATATGTCTCTCAGTGCACAGCTGCCAGTCTTAGTGAAATAAGTGATGTGGTGGTGGGGGTGCCTGTGAGGTTTTGCTTTGTTTTAAAGAACCTGCTGGGTTTAGGGACAGTACTCTCTCAGCATCACCTTAGTTGATGTGAAGTTAGCACTTCACAAGGGCAGGATGATTTCTTTGTTGCTGGAGCCATCCAAATTCCTCTAGCAGTGTGTCCTTGTAGAAGAGGAACTGCTTCTCTGCAGTTCCATGATCCTTGCTTGTCAGCTTGAAGCCTCTGCATATGTGTATGGCTTCCCCCTTTTCCTTAGTGTGTGCCGTTTGACAAGCCTGCCTCATCAGATAACCTCCCTGGAATAAACATTCCCACCTATCCCATATGCTTACCAGTTAATGTGGTCGACTAGGCTAGGGTCTGCTCAATCCCTCCCTTACTGTCTGTCAGTCAGGTTTTCCTCTCTGTATGTTCTTGTTTGTGGCTTCCTTCTTTTCTTAACCCTTTTTCCATTGAAAAGCCCCTTGAGCAGATGCCTATAAAGGAACATTTGCTTTCTCCTTCCACAGACTCTTGCAATTCCTGCTCAAATAAAGAAATGCTTCTTTTCTGAAGCAGGACATGACCAGGCTGGTGGCAGCTTTGGAGGTCATTTTGTTCTTGTGTTCTGCTGATAATCACCTGCTTTAGTGAGCTTCCTACAAAGTCATCTCCTGAATCTGGTGCAAAGCTTGTCAGACTTTCGTCCTTGCTCTGAAGGTGGAGTGTGACGGAGTTAGTAATGCAAACGAGATCACAAGCCTCAAAGCAGGAGAGTGCTTTGTTTCCTGCTGCAGCTTCTACTTGAGAAGCAGTGTACCAACTTTCTGCAGTGCTGAAAGGGGAAATAGCTGTGGTGGGGGTCTGTGGAAGGTGGTGTGGTGCTTAGAAGCTCAAGGTGCCCATGAAGTCCACATGGAACGTAACCAAATAGCTGGACCACATACCTGGTATTTGGGTTTGTGCCTGAATCACACACTGTTACGTGATTCTCACATGGCATGCAGGCTAGCTCTGTATTGTCTTGGGAGGCCTGAGATGAGATTTGCAACTGCTGCCACACTGGTACTGATACAGCCCAGGATGCTGGTGGCTTCCTGGCTGCCTGGGCACAAGCTGCTCATGTTTATCTCCATTAATCAGCACCCCCAGCTCCTTTTCCATGAGCAGTTTCCAGCCACTCTTCCCCAAGCCTGAAGCATTGCAGGGGTGTTTTGTGGCCCAAGTGCAGGACCCGGCACTTTGCCTTGTTAAACCTTATCCCATTGGCCACAGCCATGATGAAATACATTTTCCAGACTTTTGCCTTTTCTTGGGTTTAAGTCATTCCTGTTGCATGCAGAAGGTGGGAAGGAAGAAGAAGGCTTTTTCCATGCTCTTCCATTACTTAGCAGTGGGAGAGTGACTGTGATCGCAAGCGTGCTGAAGAATGTGGGGGAAGTAGCTGTGGACTTCTACCATGCACAGTGAGCAACACTGAGTCAGTTGTGTTCCACCTCAAAATGAAGTGTTTTTAAAATAGCTGTGAATAGAAATGTACATTTTTGTTGTGGAAAATTGCATTTTCTTTCTTACTTTAGGGCTTGCTCATATAATGCTCCATCATTCTATTTATGACTACAGCTTCCCACTGCCTGTGCCATCCCTATTTTGTCAAGTGCCCTAAGTAAATTGTTTCACACTCACTAGTTTTTGGATCTCAGAAACTATATATTTATACAGGGATGCTTCCTCGGAGCTGGAGAGTGTAATGTGTGTTCCTGTGTCTGAGAGGGACAGGAGACCATAGAGCAGCAGGACCACCCATGAGAGGCAAGCCCAGGGAGAGGGAAAAGGAGAGGGAACAGTTTTGGGAGAAGTAGGATTTGAGGTCACCATGTTAGCTGGCTGCCAGCCTTCCTTTCAGGGCAATACCTTTTCCAGTGCTCACAAAGGAACATGAAGGGAACTGAAGTATTTGCTGCTAGCATAAATAGTTTTTTGTTCTGTGTTTCTGTGCACATGAAGGGATGCTCCTTCAAAGACACTGAGGTCAGTCCAGCGTCTGCTCTCAAGGGTAAATGAAGTGTTGTAACTTCTTAACTTTTTGGATCCAATAAGCTTAAAATCCACTTGTTTTTCAGATCACACGCTTTGTCCTTGTTAGAAGAGTAATCCTGAAGGATCAGTGTTCAGGTGCTGTAGCTACTCTAAGCTTCTGGTGTACTGACAGGCCACATGAGCTGCAGTTTGCTTTCTCTGTGATGTATCTGTTTCTCCTTAACATCCCCTTTAGTCGATAAATACACTATGTTAGGGATTGCTTATTGTATATGAATACTGAATAGTGAGCATGCCCATCAGAAGGGAAGGCGAGTTGAGATATGGCAATGAATTGAATGGGATGGCATATAAGGTACATTCCTTTCTCAAAGCATGTTGACTTGGAGTTCTTTTTCATACAGGGAAAGAAAGGAAAGTGTCTTTGTAGTGTGAAAGAAGAGAATATTTTCTCTGAATGTTAGTTACACCTTTTAGGGATCAATACCCTTCCTCATTCTTTATGCTGGATTCAAATTAATCTCTTCTTTGCTTCCTAGGGTACTGGTACCTCTCCCCCTCCACTGTGCTCTTTCAGGTCTCAATGGGCACCATGAGGCACCGAAGAAATGGCAATTTTGAGAGCTCCAGACTCCTTTATTCCAGCATGTCTCGCAGCATCGATGTGTCCTACAGTGACGCTGTGAGTAGCTGCTCCATCCTTGCTAAGCTTGCCTGTTGTCTTGGGACTGAGCCACAGTCCTTTATGAACTGGGTCATGTCAGAAGGAGGAGGATTGATTTGTCAGTTTTCCCTTTATGGAGAAGTCTTCCTAGCCAGTAACCCTGCAGCAGTAGCACTGGTGCTTTATTAGCATGGTTAAAGTCTAAGATGCATGGCATTCCTTTTTGATCCCTGTAACTCTTATGTACATTCTTAGTCACTTCAGTTTTTCAATTCCTTTTCCTGTTTCAGAGACAAATCCTCTCATCCTGAAGTCTCTATAAAGAAACCCCCAACCTCTCCATGCAACTTGATGGCAAAGGCAGACAACATATCATTACATTAAACATCCCTTTCAAGCCTCAGTGCTTTGCTGATCACAGCAATTGTCTGGCAGTTTTTTTGCTTCTGAAGGCCTAATGACAAGCTCTTAGGTCCTTAGCAAGTGGTTCCCCCTCCCTTTTACTTTTCTGGTCTTGCATCATTGTGGCTGCTTATGTTCTTTTCCATTTTGTTTTTGGATTTTATACTTTAAATGCTTTTCTACTTGGAATTGTACTGCTGTTTAACTACAAGGGTTCTGTCAAAGTGGGAAACTTTGATGAAACTTTCCCTTTTCATCCTGAGCTAAATCTGTTCTTCAGTACAAAACTCCCAAACCTTTATCATCAAGTGAGAAATCTTTTTTGCTTTCCTACCTTGCAAGGGCACATTGGGAATGAATTTGCATTTCCCAAATGTGAAAGCTTCCCCTGTGCTTGTGGAGTTTCCAGTTTAATGGTTAAACAAGCTGGAGAGACTTGGCATTCCACTGAGCTCACATAAAGCTCCGCTTTTAGGTTGCTCAGGTCTCCTGCTGGGGTCTTTTTGTGTTCAATTAAAATAGCTCCTACCCCAGAGGATGTTAAAGTCTACTTCTGTTTTTCCTTGGGAAGAAACAGTGTTGGCCGCAGTCTTTAAGCGGTATCTGCATCACTTAACCCAGAAGATACTGGGAGTGCTGTAAGTTATTGCAAACATGGCAGTGCATGCAAATGGAAATGCTCCATAGTCTACAGCTACCTGGATTGTGCCACTGAAATTAAGTAATAGATATTCTATGTGGGTCTTTTGGATTAAAAGCTGTCATTAAAATAGGCTCTCCGGCAACTCTTAGGGCATCAAATTTATTTTTCTGGTTTAGGAGTTATTGTAAGTAAACTTTTCTCTTTAATTCTTTTCAAGGATTTGGTCAGCTTCGTCCAAGAGAACTTTAAGAAGAGAGAATGTGTCTTTTTTACAAAGGACACCAAGTCAATGTAAGCAGATACTCTTCTCATGTTTTACAGGCATGGGAGTGCTGCGAGCTGGGGATGTTCTGTGATTCTTATAATGATTAATTAGAATTGTATAGTATAATTCTATAGTATCATGATTATTATAATTCTTATTGCTAAGTCAATGGGAAGCAAACTTCTCAGGGCTTTACGAAGAGGCTGAACCCAGCAATGCAGGCTGACCTCAGGACAACTTCTTTGCTTGCTTGGCTTGTTAGCATGTGCCAGGGGTATTCTGCAGTCACAGTCAAAATAGCTGGAAGGCTGGTGGTTGGCCGAGCACCCCAGGGTGCTTCTGCCCACTCCAGACAAGTGATCTCCAAACAATTTCATTGCACATCCCATCAGTAACAACTTGCTGAGCATACCCCCCAGTATATGTTTATTTATGAACTAGATACATCTACTATTGTAATAATACATTATAAAACAAACACAGCAATCAAAAAAGGATGAGAGAAAGATGAAAGAAACAATATATTTAATATTACATTTTTTCAAGTTTGTTTAACGCACCCTCCACTTTCGAATTCACTGCTCCAGACTCAGGGGTTTGTGTAAAAACTGGAAATAACAGGTTTTGGAGTTAATACACAAGTACCTTAATAGAATCAGCCAGGCTGGAAAAGACCTTTAAGCCCATCCAGTCCAACCATTCGACAGCACTGCCAAGGCCACTACTAACCCATGGCACTGAATGCCTTGTCTACATGGTGTGTGAAGGGACAGGGACTCCAGCCCTGCCCTGGGCAGCCTGTTCCAATGCCTGAGCACCCTTTGGAGAAAGAATTGTTCCTCAGCTCCATCTAAACCTGCCCTGGTGCAGCTTGAGGCCATTTCCTCTTGTCCCATCCCTTGTTCCTTGGGAGCAGAGCCCAGCCCCTCCTGGCTCCATCCTCCTGTCAGGCAGTTGCAGGGAGCGATAAGGTCCCCCCTGAGCCTTCTCTTCTCTGTACTAAAACCCCCTGGTCCCTCGTCCGTTCCCCACCACACTTGTGCTCCAGGCCCTGCACCAGCTCCATTGCCCTTCTCTGGCCCCACTCCAGCACCTCAATGTCTCTCTTGTAGTGAGGGACCCAGAACTGAACACAGGATTCGAGGTACGGCCTCACCAGTGCCCAGTACAGGGGGGCAGTCACTGCCCTGGCCTTGCTGCTGCGCTGGTGCTGATACAGGCCAGGATGCTGGTGATTTCTTGGCTGCCTGGGTACAAGCTGCTCATGTTCAGCTGTCTCAATCAGCACCCGGTGCCAGCGCCTCACCACTCTCACAAGGAAGAGCTTCTGCCTAAGATCCGAATTTTCCTAGCTTTCCCTAGTCCTGCACAACCAAAGTCCTAGTTCTTCCTACCTTTGATGCAATTTCAGTGCTGGTGAGGGGAGCATTGGTAGTGACTGCACACCATGCTGTGCATCAGGTAAGAGGTGGTGGTGGTGGAAATGTGCTAGGAACACAGTAAACTGCCTGTAAAGTCTGCTCAGAGACCAGATTCCCATTGCTTCTTGATTTGAATATGTCTTAGGCATGCTAAGACATCAGTCACGCCCCAAGTTTGCGTTGAAAATGATTACTCTTAGTAGTCATCATAGTGAACTCTTCATATGGATGAGAGCACAACAAGGGAACGAAATCATCTGTACCTGTCAGGTTAGCAGTAGATTAGGTCACTTCTAATGGTGTCTGGTGTTCTGGTTCATGTCCTTCATTTCTATGCAGAGTTGTAGTTTCAGATAAGCAGCTGGTGACAGAACTTTATTTGTGATAAGGAAAAAGGTCATATATGCAAGGCAGTCCAGAAGTGTCAGAGATATGCTCCACTCCATTGCCCAGTGTTATATAGGTGATTATCAGGGGAGGAAGCATGATTAGGTGCTGGTCTCTTAGCTGTTGACCTGTCATGCAGCAAATACAAGTAGAGTTCCATGTACAGCTGGTTCTGCAGCTCCACCTGCTGCTTGCTTTGAGTTGTGTTGGTACAATCCTGCTCCCAGACTTCGCACTTCGTGTGACTGCTGCTTTAGGCACCCTTTGTTCTACAAGCTCTAGGTTCATTGCAGAATCATAGAATCCTGGAATGGTTTGGGTTGGAAGGGACCTTAAAGCTCATCCAGTTCCAACCATTGCCACAGGCAGCAACACCTTCCACTAGAGCAGGTTGCTCCAAGCCCCATCCAACCTGGCCTTGAACACTGCCAGGGATGGGGCATAACACTTCTTGGGAATGTCCTCATTAAGCAGAAGCTGTGCAAATGTTCTGTCTTTTGTTAATAAACATGTCAGAACTTGTTTTTCCGTGCTCAGGATTATAACCTGGGGTTCTATGTGTGTTCATTCTTCTTTCAGGGGTAACTTATGTAAATGTGGATACCCTGAAAATCAGCACATAGAGGGCACTCAGATTAATACCAATGAAAAATGGAATTACAAGAAGCACACTAAGGAACTTCCTACTGATGCCTTTGGGGACATTCAGTTTGAAAACATGGGAAAAAGAGGAAAGGTAAGTGGGAGTATCAAGGGTATATGTCAGGAAGCACTGTGTTCAGAGTTCTGAACCCTATGCCAGTATAACCCCTGGAAAGCTAATGGGAATGGAAGGTGTTAGGCTACAAAGGAGACAAGCTGCTTTCTCAAGCACTGAATATAGGTAAGAAAGAATAATTTCTTCTGTTATTTGTTTCATAGGCTGGTGATGGGAGGGGCAAAAGGGGTTCTCTGTTGTCAGGCACGGCAGAAGATGGGTCGATAAGGTGGTTGCTTGCTTTTCCTAGCAGCTGGGTTTATTGCAATTGGCCTGGAATACAATCGTAAAGGTCTTGGGCTAGGAGAATTAATTTACAACTAGATCTGTGCCTCACTGGGACTCTGTACTCTGATTATGTCTGTGTGTGGTTACAGTGGCCAGTGTGTGGTCCCTGTCTATATGGAAATGTCATGGTCTTGAAGAGTAACTTAGTACCCTTCTACCTATCTTTAGTGGTGAACCTAACAGGATAAGCTGAAGTACCTGAATGATCAAGCTCCTGATCTTTGTTCCTGACTGTTTGACTTTAACACCATTACAAGACTGGGTTTTTTTTTGGGAAGCACTGCACCTTTTCAGTGTGGAATAACTTATGCTCTAGAAAGCAAATGATGTGAGGGTGTACACCAGTGCAACTCTTGGGTGAGGAGTATGTGTAACATGCTTTGCCTTCGAAGGTGCAGCAGGATCCAGGAGGTGATAATCATAGGGCTTTCATATCTGTAGGTGGATCTCTCTTTGGAGGATCTGTACTGTTCAGTGCAGAAGCTGCGCTTACCTGCTTACCACTCCACAAAGTCATTATTCATGCTTTGTAATGGCTTTACCATGGTGCAGCATGTCATCCAGTGTCTGCCTACAGAGCTCGTCGACCTATATTCTCTTCTTCCCCAGCTGCTCTGTGTGTTGGTCATTGCAGTCTGTGGATGTACTGTGCTCCTTTCCATACAATAGTATTTTTAGGTCTTGGTCTGGCCACTCTGCAGGATGTTGTGCAGTGTTGGGAAAGGTGTTCCACATCTTCCTATGGTAGTTTTGTTTGGAAGGGCTCTGCAATGTTTCCTAGCCAAATCTCTTGCTCAGAGGATATCCTCGCAGACCATCTTGCTCAGCCTTATAGCTGATTGAATACTATTTCCCAGGGTTGAGATCCTACAATGACAGTACATTCACTGTGAATCTGAGAGATCAGTGGAACTTCAGAGGTTTTATTCTGTTGGGTTTTAATCTTTTCCTGTGTTTTTCCTTGGTGTGGGGACAGGAGTGGAGGGGTGGGAAGAAGAAAAGAGCTGGCATTGCTGTTTGTGATGATTTATAGTGGTACTGTGTGAGGAGTCACATGTGGCTGAGCTCATCTGTCTCTTCTAAATGACTGGTATTTACCAACAGTGCAGCTTGCTTGAGACAATCAAAATAAATGAGGGAAATGAGAACATGCTATGTAAATTAATTGAGTTTCCTTTATGCAAAGTAGCAGAAATGAAGTATTTTGGTGTGAAAAAAGACTGAAGGTTTTGAATCATGATTAAACCAGATCCAAGTACTTCACATATTTCTTGATATGTATCTTTTAGTATCTTCATAGTACTTTGCTGTAGCTGCTGTGTACCTTCACTGAAAGGAGAAATAGCTTTCTCTATCACCACATTTCAGAGTTCTCAAAGCTTAAATGTTCTTTCCTTAGGCTGTGTTCCCCTTCCCACATTACAAATCAGTTTGCTAATAGTTGTTTCAGGAGGACTGTCAGTGTCCTTGTGCATGTTTCAAAGTATATTTTGTTCAAATACTGCATGTAAGTCTCCTTATCTATCCCATCAACAAGCCGGCTGGAGTTACATCTCTATTCTCCATTCTTGTTCCCTATACTGTAAGGCAAGTCTTAAAACATGGCGAAGTATTTTCTCTTGCTGTTATGTGCGATGGGGAGGATGTCAAACCCAAGGTAACCTAAGGACCACCAACTATTATCACTGACGGATGGGAAGCTTTATACCTTGCATCATGCTTTGTATGACAGATGAGTCCTAAAATGCTCTGAGCAGAGCTATGAGATATGAACAGACCAATAAAATCTCTGCACTTCATAAGTCCTGCTTAAGTACTCACTGTTTCTGCAGTGTTGCTCAGCTCCTGAGCAACAGTGCTCCAAGAGCATTGCAGTTGCTGTCTTTGATGTTCTGGTACCCTCAAACCGAAAAATGCTTTTCTGAACACCTTTCTGGGCTCAGGGGCTTAAACACTTGGCGTCGTCTGCGTTGGAGGCCTGGATCGGTCATGGTTGGCGTGCACCAGGAGATGGCACCGTTGTACCTCAGAGAAAGAAATTGCCTGCACCGGGGGGATGGGGGGGGAGGGGTGTGTGTGTGTGGGGGGGGGGTGGTTCAGCTGCTTGAGTAGAGCCTTGCCCAGGATTCAAGCGTCAGATGTGTAGTTGCTAGTACCTTGCATGAAACTTAAGTGTAATTGAAGTGTGTTTGCAGTTATACACTGTGATGATATATGAGAGAAGCTGTACGAGTGACTCGGCTGTAGCATCTTTTATTTGGCACTTGGTTTATAGGGATGAAAACAATACGTATAGAAGAAAACAACATGTCATTCAATTGGAAACCTTAATTTTTGGTGCAACAGAGGTAGTCGTACAGGTTCAAGGTACTTTGTGTATCAGTAAGGTTTAGAGAAATGCCTTCTAACTGTAGAGCTAACAGAATGTGCTGTGGGGATGGCCCTGTGGAGCAGTTAATTCTGCTGGTAAGCTCCATGGGGGAGAGGCTCTTCTCTCCTGAAGAACACCCAAGGCTTCATGCGGCTGATGCTTCTCAGAGCAGAAGCTGTGGGAGTCCCCTAGCTCTCCTGTGTAGCTGCTGGAGCCTGTTAGGTTTCCTCCATGATAAGCTTTTCTGAGATAGATGCAATACGTACTCCTGGGAGCCTGTCTTGGAACACATGGATATGCCCTTTCAGTGAAGTTAAATGCCTCTCAAGATACGAACATTTTCTCCTCACATACGGTGCTCAAGCTTTACTACGTATTTAATGAAGTTATGGGTTATGCTTAAGACGCTGTTGTGGGTATATGTTACAATAGGGACGCTATGCACGTGGAGCCTGGAATTTATAGCTCATTCAATAAAGGCTTAGTAGTGTAATCAAAATACAACTGTAATTATTAGATCACTTAGAACAATGCTACTACTAATCCATGATCTAAGCTATAATTAGCACTGGTACAGTTAAAATTGTTACACCATAAGCTTCCTCAGTGATATGTTCATCCTTCCAATGTTCCTCTGAGCACCAAGATCTTCCCTTCCTCTAGAGGAAGGTGGGTTGGATGCCTTGGGGAGGATAAACATGCTTTAGAAGAAAAACCAAAGACTTCATCACCTTTTGTCTGCTGGCTGTTGGCATAAGACTATTCATTAGAGAACACCATGTTCCCAGCTATCACTATTTACTTCTTGCTATGTTTGTTCTTTTCTCTCTCACAAGTACATCCGTTTGTCATGCGACACAGACTCTGAAACACTCTATGATCTCATGACCCAGCACTGGCACCTGAAGACCCCAAACCTTGTCATTTCTGTCACTGGGGGTGCAAAGAACTTTGCCCTCAAGCCCCGGATGCGTAAGATATTCAGCAGGCTGATCTACATCGCCCAGTCCAAAGGTAAAGACCTGCAGGTGTGGCTGTGTGAATGTACTGCTGCATAATACTGTTGGAGAGGCAGTAGCTCAAGGGATCAGCAGGGAAGCAGAGCATTCAGTTTGTTTCTGCTTGGCTTGTGCACTTGGGGCAAATGTGACCTAATGATTTGAAAGTAACAGGGTTGAGAACTAGTCATGAGATGCCCAGATAAATTAAGGTGTGTAGCATATCTTTTGTGTTTAACTGAAGAATAAATGACTCTTCTGAGGTCTTAAGAGGGATATGGGATGTTGTGTTCTAAAGGTACTGCATTAGGGGGGTGGGTGTTCCAGTGCATCCCTCCAGGCTTTTGGACATTTTCCCCAGGGGCCTGGATTTTCACAGGAGGCACGCATTACGGGCTGATGAAGTACATCGGGGAGGTGGTCAGAGACAATACCATCAGTCGGAGCTCAGAGGAGAACGTGGTGGCTATTGGCATAGCAGCCTGGGGCATGATTTCCAACCGGGAAAGTCTGATCCGCAGTGGTGATACTGATGTAAGAACCATGTCTGGGTTGGTGGGAAGGGGGAGGCTTGGCCATTAATTATACAGGTTATGTCCCTGACTGAACACTGCTATCGGCTTAACAGCATCTGTGCTAGGCTGGTGCTGTCAGCCATGAGATGTCTGAGAAGAGTGGTCAGTCAAGCTCTGCTTGTATCTCTGGGAAAGTAGAGCTCAGCAGGATGCTTTCCAGTGCAGTGTTTGTGTAGAAGCGCATCTGTGTGTACTTAAAGAGGCCTACTGTGTCTTCAGCAATTCAACCTGGGCCCAGCTTTTCTTCAGTGTATGTAGCAGTGAGACAAAACAGCAGGTGTTCTTCCTAGAACAGGAGGAAACTAAACAGTTCTCACAGACTCGCAGGTTGTTTTGGGTTGGAAGGGGCCTTAAAGCTCATCCAGTTTCAACCCCTGCCACGGGCAGGGACACCTTCCACTAGAGCAGGGTGCTCCAAGCCCTGTCCAACCTGGTCTTGAACACTAATGAGGAGTGGTTGGTGGCTGGGGTTTCAGCTGTCACCAGCTTGTCCTTGAAGGCTTGTGCATGCTCTGCCCTTGGGTCTGTTAAACACTGTGCTTGTGCTTCCAGGGGTACTACTTGGCGCACTATATAATGGATGATCTCAAGAGAGACCCTCTCTATTGCCTGGATAATAATCACACCCATCTCTTACTGGTTGATAATGGCACCCATGGACACCCAGCGATAGAGGCCAAAGTACGAACTCAGTTAGAGAAGTACATTTCAGAGCGGGTTATCCCAGGTAGGTGTGGATGGGAGGCTGCAGACTTCCTTTTCCTTAGTCCTCGCTTTGGGGCT
Organism: Lathamus discolor; assembly: GCF_037157495.1. Lineage (NCBI taxonomy): Eukaryota > Metazoa > Chordata > Aves > Psittaciformes > Psittacidae > Lathamus > Lathamus discolor. The sequence goes on from NC_088886.1 coordinate 66,382,535, forward strand.
GATGTACAATAATTTCCTGGGTACAAAAGGGTAGTAGTAGCATTCTTTGGATGCTGAGCTGGAAGGGATGTGGTAACTGCACACCCAGTGCTCTTCAGAAAAATACTCCTCCCTTTACTTTCCTCCCTTGATGCGATAGTAATCCTTCGTGAGATACAGCAAATGGTCTGGTTTAGCAATACAGCCTTCCCTCATCTCCTGCTGTCTGTTGGAAGCTTACCTTGGGGCTGAATTCCATGTAGCTGAAGCACAATTACTTGTTGCAGGAGCTGAAATAAGGCTTCTCTGAAGAAATCCATTTGTGAGGGTGATGGACCCATCTGCGAACTGCTCCTGAATCATTTTAGCCCCTTCTTTGCCAAAATGGGTAAAAAACACCTCAAAACCTTGACAGGAAATTCTGAGTTAAAGAGGTTTTGGGGTTAATTTTTATTGTGTGCCTCAAGTGAAGCATCCTTGCTGTGTCATGATTAAGTACCCAGAATCATGACAAAACTTGGGATGTCTGTTAAACACTAGCTGATAGAGTTATGGGATTCCTCACTTTCCTTTGCAATTGGAAGTGTGGAGTCAGAGGTTCTGGCTTGGGATAAGAACCACAACGTGGTCAAAGCAGTAAGTAACTACAATAAAATCACATTTGGGGGACTCTGCAGCTACTAGAAGTGATAACTGATAGGAGGAAACAATCACCTGTTGGAAGGGTGTCTGAAGGGAGCTGTGCAGAACATCAGGCAAAACTAACTCTTCATTGAAACCAGGAAGAGCTGTTAATGGATTTGGCAAAATCAACAGTAATCCAGTAGCGAAGTGTTTGCAGGAACTGCTTGTAAATCTTTCACTGTACTCAGGAAAAAGGAGGTGTTCAAGCTGCATCAATGGGTTCACTCTTTCCTTTCTTGCTTTTCTCTTGGCGTGTTTCACAGAATCTAATTATGGTGGGAAGATTCCAATCGTGTGTTTTGCCCAAGGTGGAGGAAAAGAGACTTTGAAAGTAAGTTTATTTCTTTTACTTGTTTCCAAGAGTGACAACCGGGACATTGCTTTAGGAGTTAAGAGAGGTTATGCCACAAGCAACTTTATCAAGTAGACAGTCCTGTTATTACTGAAGCTTGCCCAGCACTTGCCATGGGAAGACTTGGATTGAAGCTGAAGAAATTTGTTTCAGTTAAGATTTTCTGTGCAAGAAGTTTTTGCCCCAGGCTGACATGCTGGGAACTGTTGGCTGGGACAGTTCAGTTCTTCCATAGCAAATCCAGCATGGAAATGTTTCTCCTGTGTTAGTTTGAGCAGCAGTCAGAAGTGTCTTTGTCAGCCATGTAGGTATCAAGCTTTTCAGTACCATTTTGCCTGAACTTAGCTTTGGGAAAACTTGGCTTGTTCATGCTCAGTGGAGATGGGTGCTCCCTTGTGATACACAGAGAGGAGCTGTGCTGGAGCTACTCCAGCTTTGAGCTTGCTTGAATGGCCTCATGGTTGCTGCTCCTGAGAACTGTGGTCTGCACCTAGTTTAGATATAGGCAGCTGGGCAAGGTAGGAGGGCTCTGCTGACTTCTGCTGACCCTTCTAAGGCTAGAAAGAGAGGGACCAGGCATCACCTTCAGATAGATGACAGATAGGAAGAGGATGAACCTTGCAAGAGTGAAGGTGAGTGGCCTGCACAGAGAGGGTGTGACTGAGGGAGCAAAGGGACCTGGCAGCAGGGAATTCAAATCAAGGTCATGTGCAGTCAGGCTGTGTGGGAAGAGCATGGTAACTGTTGAGGATGAGATGGCTCTGAGGAACAGCAAGAAGAGGAGCTGATGTAGCCTGGGCTGCAGGCCTTTAAGAACTGGCAAATGGGCTGGAATTGCAAGAGGGTAGGATGCAGTGAAGAGTATGGCAGTGCTTGAGTCAATAAAACTGAAACAGGTGGTATTTATAATCCTTTCTTTTGGGTGATCTTGGTACTACCTGTTGTGCCCAGAGCTATGCTGTTCAGATTGGCTTGTCGGATGATAATGGGAATTCAAAGCACGGTCTTTGTAACTACTTCACTGCTAAGATTAATCAATTAGTCTGAACTAGGCCATTATCCCAGCCTCCCTGTATGCTTCCTGGGTCTTTGGGTTCCATTCACATGATTAATTTCAGCTTTGCCCCCAGGTAGATTGTAAGTGAATACAGATGCAAAGTTCACTGTCTTAATCAGAGGTCCTAAGATGGAATGAAGCATCCATTCAGGTTTTAGAGCAAACATGAAAATGAGATGTTAAATATGCCCTGCTCTGGACCATGGATTCCTGTTTTTCTCACCTAACTCTACAGTCTCTAGTCTTTCTACTGAATAGTAAGCTGCTTACACAGTCATGCTTCAAGTGATCACCTGTTCCTCTCTGGCTCCCTAGTCTATCAATGTGGCCATCAAGAGTAAAATTCCCTGTGTTGTGGTGGAAGGCTCTGGTCGGATTGCTGATGTTATTGCTAGCTTAATGGAGGCAGAAGGCGCTCTTGCTTCTTCATGTGTCAAGGAGAGCTTGCTCAGGTATCTGCCTCGCACCATTTCAAGGCTCTCGGAAGAGGAGACTGAAAGCTGGATCAAATGGGTAAGTGTCTGCTACTGCAGGAAGCTGAAAGTGGGAGGAGGGTAGAGGAAACAGGAGGTCAGGAGCAGCTAGTGACTTCCAAATCAAGGATGTTGCTTTCCGGTAGTATACCTATAGGATGTGTGAGGCTCCTTGCTGTGGTATATCCATAGGGATTTCAAAATTGAAAATCCCAAACTCTTATAACTTACAGGGATTGGAACAAAAAGAGCGGTGACTGCAATCTTTTGGGTGGGCAGCACATGTCCAGGCACAGGAGAGCCAAAACCAGATGTTTTGTAACTGTCTGCTCCCTGGATGCTTGCTGTTGCTCCGGAGCAATGTCTGCTGTAGGTGTCTGTTGGCTGATGTGCTGGTTGGGGTTGCTATTTTGTGTGCTTTGTAAACATGGACAAATGGGCTGTTTGCTGAATCAGGCCTCACGCTGCTAAATCCTGCTCAGAGACAAAGGGTTAGCACTGCTACCCCATGGACTTTGAAACTGGAGTGATTCTATTTTGGCATTCTTTCATTTGTTCCTGAAGTTCCTGTCTTCCTGAATCCCTAAAGATACTGATTTCCCTTCCGGAGTAGGAGTGGGATGTTTAAGACTAGAGGCTTATTTGGTCAGGATTTCATCACAGCAGCATCCCTCTGCTGTCTCCATCAGGATTTTGTTAGCAATGACTTACTACGCTGTGTACGTGGGATGCAGTTGAAGGTACAACACTGCATATACATCAGCAAAATCTTCTTTTACTCTTCCTTACCTCTTTGAGGAGAGGTAGTGCTTTCAGGATGTAGTCCCCATTGTGATCCCATATGGAACTGTTCATTACAAGAGTGTTTTCTGGAAACTGGGAAAACTGGAGAAGTAAGGAGAGCATCTGCTAGCTTGGGTTGCTTGTGCCAGTCCTGTTGTAACTTTCTGGGTACCTGACCTTCAGGATGACCTGGTTTTAGATATGCTTGTGCTCTCTTTAAAACATTTGAGTTCTTGGTGTTGAGGTCTTAGTTCCAATAACTTAGCTCAGTGAACAAGCCATTAACTTGAGCTGATTGACTTTCTCAGTTAACTGCCCAATGCTTTAGCCTGACGTCTGATTTGGTTTTCCTCTCTTGGTTAATTTTCTCCTGCCCATGTTCACAGCAGGGAGTCATTGAGCATTCAAATCTCACTTGGAGCTCATAATGGGGGGATGGAAAAGGGAATATTGCATTTAAGGCCCCTTCTGTATTTTCTGCACCCCAGCCTTTATTTTTTCATGACTGCACCATTGTGACCTGTTTGCAGGCCCCAGAGAGGAATTCAGATACAGAAATATTTGTATTTTCTTTGATATAAACCAAGCAAAGCTGCTGGTATTGAAATCTGAGCAGCTATTGTTTCTGGCAAGGCCCCACTCAAACCTCTTGGTCAGAGCTTGGCAGAGTGAGTCCATGGGACGACCTGAAAGTTCCACTGGGCAACTCCTGCCCCATTTGCCCTTGTTTCAAGCAACAGGCTTGGACTAGATCTCCACAGCTATTGTCCAATCTCAGCAGTTTTCTGCTTCTTTAATGAGAAGCTTACAGGGAAAAGGGTAGGAATGGCCTTTTGCAGAGACAGTCCTGCAGAAACCACGTCTGAACTTGCACTTTGAGTCTGGAGGCTGTGGCATCCAAACCCAAAGATGAAGAACAGCCCCTGAGCAGCCCATGAGCCTCTGGTTTCCAGAAGCAGCTCTGGGTGTGTGGAGCTGCCAAAGGCATTTTTCCCTGTTAGGCCACCTTGCCACACTCCTCACAGCTTCTGCTGAGCTGCCCTGGAGTATACCTCCTCCTGCACTCACAAATGGCTACTCATAGAATCATGGAATCAACCAGGCTGGAAAAGAGCTTTAAACCTGTCCAGTCCAACCGCTCCCCAGCACTGCCAAAGCCACCACTGACCCATGGCACTGAGGCCTCGTCTCCACGGTGTGGGAGCACTTGCAGGGACGGTGACTCCAGCCCTGCCCTGGGCAGCCTGTTCCAATGCCTGAGCACCCTCTGGGGAAGGAATTGCTCCTCAGCTCCATCCAAACCTCCCCTGGTGCAGCTTGAGGCCGTTTCCTCTTGTCCTATCCCTTGTTCCTTGGGAGCAGAGCCCAGCCCCTCCTGGCTCCATCCTCCTGTCAGGCAGTTGTAGGGAGCGATAAGGTCCCCCCTGAGCCTTCTCTTCTCCAGACTGAACCCCCCAGGTCCCTCGTCCGTTCCCCATCACACTTGTGCTCCAGGCCCTGCACCAGCTCCATTGCCCTTCTCTGGCCCTGCTCCAGCACCTCAATGTCTCTTTTGTAGTCTTGTTGAAGATTAACAATCTTGTCTAAGATTAACAAATCTTGTAATAAGGTTGTAATAAGAGAAGTAATCTTGTCCAAGATTAGCAAGTCTTGAAATAATCTTGTCTATGATTGTTTTCTACATGCTCAAATGGAAGGAATATTATAAGGGTTGGTTATGTGAGAAGTGACCTCTGTTTTTCACAAAGCACAAGGAGGTAGAAACTGTTCTCTAACAAAACATTTGTTGAAACTTATGCTGTTACAATCTGGTTTTTCTTGATGAGTAGTTTGTAATTATTGAGATTAGATAATTTTGGTTATGACGTTCTGCAGAGGCAAATCGCAGTTCTTTGCTGTATGTTCAGAGGAGAATTAATCTTGTATTTTGGTGACTTGAAAATAAATCTTATAAGCTACTTCTATCTGCACTTGATTAAATTTTAACTGGACATGGCAATAGGACTGATGGGAAGCAGCTTTGCTGTGATGTGATGGGAAATTTCCTTTAAAGAACAGCCGAGATTGCTTTGAAATGGAACTGTTGCTTTTTGTAGATCAAAGAAGTCCTTGAGAGCCCTCATTTATTGACAGTTATCAAAATAGAAGAAGCTGGAGATGAAATTGTGAGCAATGCCATCTCTTTCGCTCTCTACAAAGGCAAGTGATTGGTTCTCTGCTTTGGTTGTTGGTTGGTTTTTGGGGGGAGTTTCTTCTGTTAAATAAATGAAACAAAGATGGCTACTTGTTTTCTAGAACAGCTTTCCTTAAGCTTCTGACACGGTGTGGAGCTTGTCTTCATCTGGAGTGGCATGGACAGGCTACAGCAGCATTATGAGATGTGTTAGTGCGGGTGAGATAGAGACACAGTCCAGATAATTAGGAAGGCATTTAGCAGAGCTTTTGGAATGCTGGTATGACATCTCTGAGAGCAGCACACAAGTATGCAACACAACAGGGAGTTAGGAAGCCAAGCAAAGGATCTTCTGTAGTTATACTGTTTATCCTGTAAACTGATTACTCGGCATCCTCCAATGTAAAAACAAGTATCTTTTGGTATATATGTTGATCATCCAGTTCCAGCCCCCTGCCATGGGCAGGGATTCCTCACACTAGACCATGTCACTCAAAGCCCTGTCCACCCTGGAGCTTCTCACAATGTTTCTTGCATAGGGCCCGACTGGGAAGAATTCCTGCAGAATTTCTTTTGTGTAGGGGATGCAGGATACTGAGGAGCCTGAAGGATATGTTGTGCTGATTGTGGTTAATAATGTGCTCCTAGCAGCTCATCTGTGGTCTATGTTGGACAATAGATATGCCTCTAAGCCTCCAGCATCTTCTAATACCCAGTTGGGAAGATGGGCATCAATCAGGGGAAAGACACTTGATATGGGTCTTGTCAGGTAGAGTGTGAAAGCAGAGACAAACAAGTACACCAGGAAGCTCCTCTGCCTCTATTTTTTTACCTTGAGGATTGTTTCTTCTCTGCAGCTTTCAGCACCAATGAACATGACAGGGATAACTGGAATGGGCAGCTGAAGCTGCTGCTGGAGTGGAACCAGTTGGACCTGGCCAGTGATGAGATCTTCACCAATGACCGAAACTGGGAGGTACAGACCACTTCTGTCTGACTATGTCATGTCAGAGACATGGGACAGGGGAGCAGGGGGAAGAGGAACATCGTAACAGCAGCCACTATCTCATCACCCTCTGAGGTTGATAAATACAAGCGTCCATTCCTCCTTGCACTGACATCACTGACTGCAAAGGTTATCTGCCCATGCCAGAAGTGCTTTAGGCCACCCAACAAAGGCAGTTTCATACAGAACAAACTGATTAAAGTGTGGCAGCATGAAGTAGCCACATGTGTCAGGCCCTTAGCAAGCTTTACATGTCTCTCATGCTCCCTAATAGTTGCTTTTCCGTTTCTTCCTAGTCTGCTGACCTACAGGATGTCATGTTCACAGCCCTAGTGAAAGACAGGCCCAAATTTGTCCGACTCTTCCTGGAAAATGGCTTGAATCTGAGGAAGTTCCTAACCACAGAGGTCCTTCGAGAGCTGTACACCAACAACTTCAGCAGCCTGGTGTTCAAGAACCTGCAGATCGCAAAGAACTCCTATAACGATGCACTCCTCACATTCGTGTGGAAGATGGTTGAAGACTTCCGAAGGGGTCTCAAAAGAGATGACAAAAATAGCAAGGATGAGATGGAGATACAGCTTTCAGTAAGTGGTGAACAGGGATTAAAATTATCATAGAATCCCAAACTGATTTGGGTTGGAAGGGACCTTTTAAAGCTCATCCAGTTCCAACCCCCTGTCACAGGCAGGGACACCTTCCACTAGAGCAGGTTGCTCCAAGCCCTGTCCAGCCTGGCCTTGTCTCAGCCTTGTTTTACATTTAATATATTGCCTCATTTTACAAGTGCATGTAAGGGCCATTTAACCACAATAAAAATGGATGAGTTTGTGTACTGAGTTAAAGTATTTCCTATTGGAACCACCAATGCTCAATTTATGCTTATAATTTATACCAGTGTCAATCCAGAGGCTGGTACAGAGGTGCCAGGTGAGCATGAGGAATTTGTTCTCATAGTTTAGTATAGACTCTAGCACCTTAAACCTTGCTTGTTGCAGGAGTGTTAAGTACCTTTTGCACTTCATATAATATAACCTAAGTGTGTGATAGCTGCCAGATAGCCAAGAGAGAGGATCAATGGGATCTGGCTGTAAAAACGAGAAAGTATGAAAGCAGGAGAGTGGCAGCCTAGGATTTGTTCCTGTTAAGAACAGTTTGGTGAGCCTGGGTCTGA